>NC_142648.1:13905000-15155000 GCF_053813885.1 Theobroma cacao | reverse complement strand
TTCATTTATTCTTTCTTCCTTTCTCTCTCCTAGGGTTTAGTTGGGATGAAAAATGAGGTTGAGAGTTGTGGGTTGGGTGAATAAAAGGGTAGGAGAATGGAAATGTAAGAAAAGAAGAGAAAAGGAGAAGAAAAAACTTGATTTTTATGGTGAAGAAAGGAAAATGGCGTGGGAGGAAGAATATGGAGAAGAAAATGCCTTTTTGTGATACCCTGTACCCCTATATAGTCAATATAACCGTATTGAGAAGACAAAGGGCTAATTGATGTGGATTTGAGTGTCAAAGAGTGGTGGCGAGTGAAAGAAATATTCTAGAGTAAAATATTTCGCACGTGAGGAAATAATAATTAAATAATTATATTTTTATTGAGGATGAATTAGCAAGATGAAAAGTGATTCGAAAGTGAATCGGGGCATAATAAGACATTTTGGGTTCCAAGGAGATAAGTGAAAAATGTTGAAATAAAATAATATTTTATTAATAAAATAATATTAAAATATTAATATTTTATTTGATGATGAAATTAGTCATGAAGGAGGAGTATATGGTCAATCTAAGTGGGGGAGAAGAAGAATGAGGGAATTTCAGAGAAAACGACGTTAGTGGGGCCCGTGTGTCTTTATTAAATAAAGCTAACGCAGGTAAGTATATATTTTAATATTATGGTGATACTGCGTTCAAGTGTAAACTTTATATTTTGTTTGCACACATGGAAAGGAAGAAAATAGAAAGAAATTGGAATTAAAAGATTGTTGGAAGGACTAAATTAAAAAAGAGAGGAACTTGGAGGGCAAAACGATAATTTTTCCATGAGGTTGGTCAAAGCTTCCAAAGGAAGCTTTGACTCTTTTCTTCCTTATCCATGGCTGATCCTTATCTTTTCAAGATGGTGTTTTTCTTCTCCACCTTTGTCACAGCCCAATTTTCGGGCCATGATCGACGCATGGGCCTAATGGACAAAGCCCACTAAGCCCAAGTAAGCCTCTTATGGAACCTTGTTCACCATTACATCCATCGTTTTAAATGCCATATTTCGTAGTTCTCAACTATAATTATTTCAACAATATAATATGGCAACCAACTACTTACATTTATATCATCCAAAATAATGTCACCCATTGCCAACTCATAGTGGCAACATTAGTCAAAATAAACATATATTGTTTATGACATGCATATTAGTGATTTACATCACGTATACGTATACACAGGCAAAAAGGACTCTTGACTTCCAGTGGAGTGACTTTGGGTGAAAGCACAGCTATTGAATGCCATGGAACCTACCAAAAAGGTGAATAGAGGAGGACACCTCAATCTATGTCCCAACTACTTTCGAATCTGAAAACATGAAGTTAAAAAGAGTGAGTACAAAGCCAGTGAGTGAACATAAGAAGAAAACAAGCAAACGATAAGGAAACTTTTAGAAACCATGATGCACTTATGTTAAAAACAACATAATTTAGTTTAAATTTCTTGCTAAAACCCCTGATTTCAAACTTGATTATTTAATCCCTTAATGTTGAAGGATCCATGATCAACCATGAAGTTGAAAAGAGTGAACATTGTAGTAGAATCCAAGCAAGGCAAGCATGGCAGAATGAATCTTGTTGTAGCGAAAAGGCATTCTTGTTGCAGCAAAATTCAGGACAAAAATTTTGAACCACCACTCGAGAGTTTCTTGCTGCAGTGAGAATGCAACGAAAACTCGAGGCTAGCATTTTACCCAACCACCCGAGAGTTTCTCATTGAGGCAAGAATAAATTTCGCTGCAGTGAGAAACAAGGAAATTAAGTTAGAAGAATTCTTGTCACAATGAAAATCCATTTTTGCTGCAATGAAAATCAATTGGAAAGCATTTGTCAAATTTCAACATCAATATTCAATACAATCACATTCTTTTTCCTTAACCTTTCTATAAAATATAGATATATATATATATATATATATATCTATATAAACATGTATACCACTACTAGCTCACGAGCTCATGTGCACTCCTACACCGCACATAGCTAAAATCATCATGTGCACTCCCACACCACACATAGCTAATACCGTCATGTGCACTCCCACACCGCACATGGCAATATCATCATGTACACTCCTGCACCAAATCATCACTGGCATGTGCACTCCCACACCGCACATGCTCGGTTGTAGTTATCGCACAACATTATCGTTTAAGGCATAACATACATATCAACATAATATAGAAACACATGAATTCATCACATTACATATTTCACAACATAAAAATGTTTCATCAAAGGCTTGTTCCCATGCATATTTTAAAGAAAAGACTAAGAAAATATTTCAAGTGATTCAATCAAACACTTATGCATTTATCCCAAAACATTTTAATACAAGTTCACTCACTTATCTTTGTTGATTCTTTAATCGACTCCAACTTCCACTAATGCTCCAAGTGGAGATGTGGGGTCTCGTTGGAACCTATCACACATAATAGCATCACAACCAACTCAATTGACATGAATATTATTCCAAAAGCTATTTTCTAAATCAAACTTATTATTCCTCACTAGTTTCCAATTACCATTTGACTAATCATTAGTTTGCACTGCTCTAGTCACACTAGGAATAAATAAATAACCTTCAACAATAAAACAACCTGCAATTCTAATTATTGGCCATTCATCAACAACTTAAAATGAAACCTAACTCACTTCTCACCTTGGTGAATTTGTAGTTGAATTCCTTTTCAAGAGTTTTCAAGCTATTATTGAAAATCTCTCTCTCTCTCTCTCTCTCTCTCTCTCTCTCTTTCTCTAAAATGTCTAGCTAGTGAGAAAAAGTATTGAGGGAAGACTTTTGAGGTTTCTTGAGGTGCAGAAGTGAAAGGGCATGAAAAATCCTATGACAAGGTATATAAAAACATAAGATTTGGGGTTACCATGAGAAAATCATGGAGGTTTCAAGGGATGCTTCCATGGAAGATGGAAAACTTGAAATAGGGAGGAGAAATGGGAAGAAGAAGAAGAAAATGCTGGAAGTGAGGTGAAAGTGCTGCAAAAATTAGATATTTATTCTAGAGTTGACTAAAGTTTCACTTATTTATAAAAATGCCATTGCATAGTTGACTTTGCCTTCTTCTTCCCTTTGGCTCAAACTTTTTACTCTTTTGACATTGAGAAAAGGTCCACAATAGATTAGAGGTACTCGAGTTCATGAAAACTTAGAAATTTAGACTTGAGACCCAAAATAACCATTTTACCCCTACCATGGAAATTATCATTATTTATATTTTTTTTGTTTATTTCATTATTATATACAACATTCATATATTCCTTAGGCCTACTTAGGCCTTAATAATATTAGAAAACCCACTTCTAGGAGCTCGCCAAGAAAATGATAGAATTACCCCTATTCCACGTCATCGTGTCTACCTTTGCTACACATCTATGAAGGTTGAGGTTTTACAATCTTCTTCCTCCCACGCCATTTTTCTTTCTTCACCATAAAAATCAAGTTTTTCTTCTCTTTTCTTTTCTTTTCTTACTTTTCCATTCTCCTACCCCTTTATTCACCCAACTTATAACTCTCAACCTTATTTTTCATTCCAACAAAACCTGAGGAGAGAGAAAAGAAGAAAGAAGAAAGGAAAGAAAGAAAGGAAAAAGGAAGAGAAAAGCTTGGAGGAGGCTCTGCCTTAGAGGAGAAAAGAGAAAATTGAAAGGTTTTCCTTCCCACCCATACACCATTGTTGAGGTTTGAAAAGATTTTGATGGTTTGCCTTATGGAATTCAAGGCAAGGAAGGTAGAAATTGATGTTTTGTTTGAAAGCATGTAGTTTGAACCAATTATGATGTGAGGTTTTGTTTGTGGTAGCAAGGATCAATAAAGATCCAAGGAACCCGATGTTGGGATGAGCCCTACAACCAATTGGGATTGGTTGTGACTTGATTCCAATCATGCAACAGTATGATTCATGTTGAATGATTAGAGGTTTTCCTTCATCAATAAGACATCAATTATAATGAGTTATAAGTTTAATTGGATGAAGTCCATGAGATTAATATGCCTTCCAAGGAAACTGTAATGGGTTGCAGTTATGAGATTCTTATGCATCGAAGCATAATCTTAAAATGTTCTTGGTCAATGTATCATTGAGACTGGACATTAATGATGCTTGGAGACTGGTATATTCTATGTTCTTTACTTTGGAAGTACGCAATCGATCTCATAGATTGAAGTATAGAGATACTTGAAACTAGAATATAGGTGCTTGCCAAGAAGAGCAAGTTCACTAGCAATGACCCACCATGAGAAGTGCATTTGGTAATATATTCTAGTGTCTATGCAACACTTCTCATGTGTCAGTTGTATAAATACTCCCTAGACTTTAGACACCAGGTTGTCTTATGTGTGGAGTGCTATGCTTTGATTTCATCCCTACGGGTGCGTAACCAAGGATGCCAAAACAGGATGCTTTTGGGTATCCTATGAAGCATGAGAAGGCAAATGAGTGGTCAAGATAGGAGTCATCACCTTAAGTGTTTTAGAGGACATATCTTATCAGTTCTTGGTTAACATTAGCTTATTGAAGTCCTTGGCCAAGGCGACATGGAGATTATGAAAAAAGTTTCATAGCTCTCTGTAAAGCTAATGCTATAATTGCAGAAACAAATATGGAGGTTAATAAGAGTAGACACTGTACCAAGCTCTTATCATCTCTGGGATATTGGATGAGGGAATGAATTACATTGATAGACTATACACTAAAAGGTTGTCAAAGAACCATTTGATTCTCTCAACAATTGGGTGGCCATGATGCATTGCTAGATGCCAATCTTGGTCTATGAAATTGACTATAAATTAATTGATTGATATTTATATTAATCAATTAAGTTATTAATCAATTTCATTGCCAACATGTTGGGAACCTAATGGGTCACACATAATGATTGCATTTGAATTAAATTGGGAGAGTGATGATTTAAGTTAAATTTAAATCACATGCTAGGTAATTAACTTCTATAAACTTAATGAAAAGAGTTTAATTAAGTTTTAGACATAATTATAAATTGTTATAATTATAAGGCCTTGATTACAAAATATAAAGAAAATTAATTTTTATTTTAATTTCCAAGGACTTAATTAAAAAAGTTTAATTAAGTAATGGGCCCAATATTATAATCTGCTATAATATTGAGGGCTTAATTGCAAAATTAAAGTTATTTTAACCTAACTATATAAGTCACCTTTTAACTATTTTCCATATGAGAGTTTTTCATAATTGAAGAAAACGTAGTTTTTGTCAGAAAAGAAAAATGTTTTCTTTCTTTGCCACCACTCCCTTTGTGTGAAATAGAAAATTACTTATGAAACAATTTTTGAGAATGGTTCGGCTAAGATTGTGAAAAAGAAGAAAAGGACAATTGTTGTCCTCTTTGCTAACACAAAGTATAGTTAACAACTCCTTCCTTTATTAAAGGTTCAAGTGCAATCGTGTGTACTACCATTAGAGGCCAAGCACTTGATTGGCTAGGGTTTTTGTTCCCTGTGGTGTTCGAGGGATTTCTTCAGAAAGTGCCATTGGGATTACGAAATTACTTGGCAAGGTAACTTTCGAAGCAATAATTTATTTTGTGTTTTTATGTGTTAAATATCACTAAGGTGATCCATGGGTGGAGGCATGTTTTTGTTGTTTAGTTATAAAGGTTTAATTTTCTTTCCGTTGCATATTTTGAGTATGCCGTCCATAACCAAACCCATCACCCAAAGTATGCACGTGGAAGAATGTTGGAATGTGTGGTGATTTTGAGCTAAATTAAATGGTGGGTAAGCGTTCTAACCTCTAAATCACAAGTAGAAAGGAAAAATGAGATATGTATTGATTGTTTGTGCTTGTGGCATCATGTAAGAGTAAATTGTGGTGTAGGTGGACTTAGAAAATGCTTGATGAAAGTAAATTTATAGTTGCTGCCGTATGCTAGGTTATTGGTGTGGAAATGATGGTTGAACTTGATAAATATCCTCAGAAAAGATTAATTTATGTGCTAAAGTCATAAATAAGTTGCAGGTATTTATATTCTAAAGAATTACGCAAGCAAAGGATAAAGGTAACTTTGGTAAAAATGTGTCAAGATATAAGTTAGTTGAATAAAAACTCACGATTGAATGAAAAGAGAAGTAGAAACGATATACACTAAAGATATTGAATTTGGATTGTTGCTAGGAAGTGCAAAAATAAAGATAGTGTATTGTGGTGGCGTGCTGGAGGAAATAACGAGCGATCGGCAAGTAAAAATAGCTAGATATGCCTCTGAATTAATAGTGATATAGTATCCCACTACCGTAAGGTGAGTGACCTTGCATTTAAAAGGTTTTGAACAAATGCATATATGTTGAATGAAATACTAGAATATCCTTTGTTGACTTTTTTCAAATTTATGCATGGGAACAAGCTTTTCACAAGTGATACTTCAACGTTTAAAAATGTATAATGTGATAAATTACGTTTTTGAAATATTATGTTGAATTGCCAATTGATTTGTGGCATGTGATGTATTATTATGCAAAGATTCTTGTTACATGTTGTTATGTATGCCATGCATTGAAATGTAATGTTGAATGATAATTATAATTGTGCGTGTGTGGTGTGGGAGTGCACATGACGATGCTGGTAGTGTGCGGTTTGGGAGAGCACACGTCAATGATATATGCCATGTGCGGTGTGGGAGAGCACATGATGATGATATATGCCATGTGCGGTGTGGGAGAACACATGATGATGATATATGCCATGTGCGGTGCGAGAGTGCACATGAGGATATTAGCTATGTGCGGTGTGGGAGTGCACATGAGCTGAGTTGAGGTTGGCGGATGTATGTGGGGAGCCATGGTGACTACTGTGGGGATGACCTTGGTGTATGTTTGAACTATCTATATATTTATATATACATAATGTATACATAAATTTTTACACACATGTACACCTGTCATGCAGAGTAGAGATTTTTGGAAAATGTAATGTTATTGAATTGTATATTGAAAGTTGATATTCTTAAATGTTTTCAAAATGAGTTGAAAAACAACATGGCATCAAGTTTTGTTTATGATTTACAAATTGCATGGTTTCAATGCAAGCGCATCGTGTTTTCTAAAAAATCTTCTGTATAGTTTGTTTATTCCCTTCCTATGTTCACTCATTAAGTTTAAACTCATTTTTTTCAACTTCATGTTTTAGTTTTCAGGATCGAAGGTAGTTGGATCCTAGGTCGAGGTGCTCCCTCCTATTCAACTTTCGGTAGGTTCACTACGACTCTAAATAATAGCACCCACGCCTAGAGTCACTCCGTTGGTTGTCAAGGGTCGGTTGTATGCTTATATGTGATGGTTTAATGTAAATTGTGAGATTTTTTGTGAACTTTGTATGTACTTGATTTTCACGTTTTAAATTTGAAGTGATTGTTATTAAAAATCACGAGTCTTAGATCCTAAAGAAAAAGAAATGATAGATGGACTACTGATGGGTTTACATAGAGAGGCTTGCTTGGGCCTGGTGGGCTATGCCTATTAGGCCCATGCATCTGATGAGTTTGGCTATGGATGGCATGCTCAAAATACGCAGTGGAAAGAAAATTAAAAACTCTATAACTAAACAACAAAAACATGCAATGGATCACCTTGGTGATATTTAACACATAAAAGCACAAAATAAATTATTATTTAGAAAGTTACCTTGCCAAGTAATTTCGTAATCACAATGGCACTTTCTGAAGCAATTCCTCGAACACCACAAGGAACAAAAACCCTAGCCAATCAACTGCTTGGCCTCTAATGGTAGTACACACGATTGCACTTGAACCTTCAATAAAGGAAGGAGTTTTTAACTATACTTTGTGCTAGCAAAGAGGACAATAATTGTCCTTTTCTTCTTTTTCACAATCTTAGCCGAACCTTTCTCGAAAATTGCTTCATAAGCAATTTTCTCTATCACACAAAGGGAGTGGTGGCAAAGAAAGAAAACGTTTCTCTTTTTTTGACAAAAACTACATTTTCTTCAATTGTGAAAAACTCTCATATAGAAAATAGTTAAAAGCTGACTTATATAGTTAGGTTAAAATATCTTCAATTTTGCAATTAAGCCCTCAATATTATAACATATTATAATATTAGGTTGATTACTTAATTAAGCTCTTTTAATTAAGTCCTTGGAAATAAAAAAAAATTAATTTCCTTTGTATTTTGCAATCAAGGCCTTATAATTATAACTATTTATAATTATGCCTAAAACTTAATTAAACTCTTTTAATTAAGTTTATAGAAGTTAATTACCTAGCATATGATTTAAGTCTAACTTAAATCGTCACTCTCCCAATTTAATTCAAATGCAATCATTGTGTGTGACCCATTAGGTTCCCAACATGTTAGCAATGGAATTCATTAATGACTTAATTGATTAATATAAATTTCAATCAATTAATTTATAATCAATTCCATAGACCAAGATTGGCATCTAGTAATGCATCATGGCCACCCAATTGTTGGGAGAGTCAAAGGGTTCTTTGACAACCTTTTAGTGTGCAATCTATCAGTGTAATTCATTCCCTCATCGTATATCCTAAAGATTATAAGAGCTTGGTACAGTGTTTACTTTTATTGACCTTCATATTTATTCCTGCAATTATAGCATTAGCTTTATAGAGAGTTATGAAACTTTTTTCATAATCTCCATGTTGCCTTGGCCAAGGACTTCAATAAGCTAATGGTAACCAAGAACTGATAAGATATGTCCTCTAAAACACTTGAGGTGATGATTCATATCTTGACCACTCATATGCCTTCACATGCTTCATACTATGCCCAAAAGCATCCTGTTTTAGCATCCTTGGTTAGGCACTCATAGGGATGAAATCAAAGTATAGCACTCCACATATAAGACAACCTGGTGTCTCAAGTCTAGGGACTATTTACACAACTAACACATGAGAAGTGTTGCATAGACACTAGAGTGTATTACCAAATGCACTTCTTATGGCGGGTCATGTTCAGTGAACTTGCTCTCCTAGGCAAGCACCTATATTCTAGTTCCAAGTATTTTTATACTTTAATCTATGAGATCGATTGCTTACTTCCAAAGTAAGGAACATAGAATATACCAATCTCTAAGCATCATTGATTTCCAGTCTCAATGATACATTGACCAGGAACATTTTGAAATTATGCTTTGATGCATAGGAATCTCATAACTGCAACCCATTATAGTTTCCTTGCAAGGCATATTAATCTCATGGACTTCATTCAATTAGACTTATAACTCATTATAATTAATGTCTTATTGAGGAAGGAAAACCTTTAATCATTCAACATGAATGATACTATTGCATGATTGGAATCAAGCCTTAACTAATCCCAATTGGCTGCAGGGCTCATCCCAACATCTCCCACTAGCACAAAGCCAATTGCTACCTCATCGTATATGGATTCAATCCATCTAGCAATCGTGTCTGCATGTAGACTCGTTTGTACCCTTCAATGTGGTTAATTACTTTTATCTGTCTTCGTGATGTCCATGCATCACATCATGTCATATTACTATATCTAGATCCAATGAGACCTAGGTTTTGCTAGTATGGCTCCATTGTTACATTAACAATGTTCAAAACATTTTATTAGTTCCATGGACTAACGATCTAGGTATCTTCTTATCAGAGCCCTTTTAATAGGATGTTTATGAATTTAATAATATACATGTACATAGTCCTCTTTCTTTCTTTAAAACCATTTGAACTAAACTATGCTGTATGCATCATATGCATTTGTCACTTTTCATTGTACCATCCGCCCTTTTTAATTTTGGCACTTTCTTTGTATACACATTGCATCCTATGTAATTGTATCACCAAAGAATTGTATTCACTCATACTAACCTCCTTTTGTGTATGAGATAAACACACTTGTACATTTTATTAAATCCAACCCTTTAGATCCCATTTAATAGAAAAAATTGTATAACTCCAACAAAAAACATATTTAGTAGCTCATTTCATATGAATAATACATCTTCAATGTATCTTACTAAATCCATGGAGTTCTAATACATATGATTATGCATATCTATGCAAAATCTTAAGAGTTAGATTCCAATGTAACCATGTAATAACTAAAGAAGCTCATTTCTTAGTGTCATCATGCTCCCACTAAATCCAAGATCCTTTGTGAGAGTAATATTCGAACTTTTTTGAATATTTCGTGATGTTACATACATACATCTCAATGTTTGCTTGGAATCGTATTGGTTTGGAATAATATAATTGGCTACATATATATTGGAGAGATATGGACCAAATCATATCACTATATGAATTTGCTTTCTTCTTTAAACAAACATCTCTATGTTTTATTCATAAGAAAGTTCCATTTCACATGAATCTACATTCATCTTTTGAATAATTAATTAATAAGTAAGAGTCATCTTCACTAAGATCATATTTTAATAAGAGTACTTCATACTATATAGCTCATATGATCTTATATTTGAGTTCTCTGAACATTTCAAGGTTTCAAGTTTTATTTCTTTAAGTATACAAGACAAAATCTCAGTTTGGTCTTGTGTAAACTTAATGAATTAGGAACATTTTCCATAACATTTTATGTTCAATGGTTCTTATACATCTATATGTATAAAACCTTTTGAACATACCAAGTCATTCACTTTTGCATGAAAATTGATTTGGTCATATAAGAATTACTAGCTCCTTTATGATTCCCAATCAAAAGGATCTAAGTATCTTCATACTCTAATTCTTACTTCAATGACCAAGACAAAAATGCCATAATTGATATCATATGTAATCAGTTTTCTTGACATTTATATTGAGCATTGACTTACTACTATTGTTTTACGCTTTATGTCATTACTTAAATGCATTCAACATTTAGCATCGAATACTTATGATGCTAATACAACAGTAGTAACTTCTAACTCAATCATAAACTTTGGCAAAGTATAAGCTTCTATAAGCTTCCTTTTCTTTAACTCTGTCAAGGAAATATTTTTTTTATAGTCCCTCATTTGTCCATCTTTACCATAATTTCTCAAATTAGTGCCATTATCATGGTTGTCTTCCTAATTCATAATTAAGGCAATACAAATTCCATCTCATGGAAGCACACTCCTAATTAGGAATTGTATTTGGTAGAGATTGTGGAACGAACAACCTTTTGCTTGAGAACATTTCTCAAGTCTTGGTACCTTTAAAAAGGGTTTGGTCTAGTGAGTTTGATTTGAATCCAAGATCCACCATAGTGACATATTATTAGCCATGTGTCAAGCCCGGCTTTACAATATGTTTATTATGTCATTCTTACATAAGAATGCATGTTTGCTAACTTGGGTACCTAAAAAATCGTTAAAGGACGACAATGTACCAAATGGTACAATTAAGTTGAATTAAGCCTCAAACTAGTCCAAATAGAGATTTTAAGATGAAATTGAGAATTTTAAAACCCCAGAATGACTTAAAATGGTGATTAGGAGTTCGAGGACCGATTTGGAGTCAAATTGGAATTTTCATGACCTAGGGGTAAAATGGTCATTTTGCCACCCGAGGTTAAGATGTGAGTGTTGGATGAAATTTTTTACTAAGATTGATCATTTGGAGCATAATTTGAGTTTGAGAAGTGAAGAATTTTAATTTCGACATTTTTTCGAGCAAAAGGGTAAAATAGTCATTTTGCCACCTTAGGGGCAAAATTGTAATTTTACACCACCCAACACTTGTCCAGCACATGGATTTTACCCAATATTATTATGGATAATTGAAGGATTTTATGTGGTGGAGAAAGAAAGCTTAATAGTTAAGAATTTAAAAATGGACCAATGGTAAGGTGACAAGTGTCAAGCTTTTATTTCTTTATTATTTTCCTTATAAATTAGCACAAAATCAGCCTATTTCTCTTCATTATGGCCGGCCAAAGCAAGAACAAAGGAAGAAAAGAAAGAACAAAAACCTGGAGTGAAAATTCAAGAGAAAATTGGTGGATTTCAAGTAATCAAGCAATCAAAGGTAAAATTTCTTGATTTTGACTTGTGATGTACCTTTCCCATTCATTCTTTTGCATTTTCCATGGTTGAATCACATGATTTCATGATGGGTATCTTGCTGGCTGAACACTTAGAGAGAGGTTTTGATGCTTGATTTGGTTAGGTTTCAATGGATTTTAGTGTTTTTAGTTGATTGGTGATGTGTAGCATGAAAATCAAGCAAGAAAAATTCATGTTCTTCCATCACCCATCATTAGCTGAATTCTCCATGTGGAATATTGAGGATGATTTTGATTTTATTTCAAGTGATTTGGTTAGGAATTAGTGATTTATGGTGTGAGAATCAAGTAGGAAAAATTATAGTGTTGATGCACCCACCATGGCTGAATTTTCCAAGAGAAAATGTGAGGATGATATTGCCATATTTCAAGTTATTTAATTTGTGTTTGATGATTTGGAGTATTGGGAGAAAAATGGAATTATTTGGAGTTGAATTGGACGTATTGGCCAATTAATCGGGTGATAGATTGAAGTAGGCCAATACCGTTTTATTTAGGTACATAATTGAATTTATATTGAATATCGTATTTAGATAGTATTTCACATCCCATTTCATGCATTAGAATAGAGCCTGAATTGGTTTTATAACAATTTAGCACAAATGTAGTAAATGGCTTATTGTGCATTATGTCTAGGTGGTGAGCATTCTGGCAAAAGTAAATATATAGTACCCGAGGATCAAGAATCGAAGTACTCAAAATTTGACTCTCGAAATAGTGAGTAACCTTATCATCATCTTGATTATCTGAAGTGAATTTTAATTCGTTTTTGTGATTTTATGGAAAATGAGTTTAAATGGCAAATCTTTATGTTTTATAAACAAAATGTGTTTAAATAAAATGATTTTATAAAATTGTCTTGAAATTGAATGATGGTTTTGAAAATGGAGTAATTGGAGACTAATTGCTGTGCTATAAATCATGGCTGTGTTATAAATCATGGTTTGAATTGAATGGCTTATGATAATATTGGCATGAATGGTTGATTTGGTAAATGTGCTGAAAAAGTATGAACTATTGATTTGCCTTGAGAGGCTGTAAAATAAAATAATTGCCATGTCATGCTGTTGAATTTTATTGAATTGGTGGGTTAATATTGGTCGTTGCAGTGGACGGGTTTCGTGGACCAGCCTATTAGAGGGACACGGTAACCCTATTATATTCATACCTCAGTATGAGAGGCACGAATGGATAACTCTTGAGGTTAACACTTTAGAGTTCACTTCACGTTAAACCACCACATGAGGGTGAACTTAGCCAACGCCAAGGAACGGCTATATTTTCAAAATAAAAACATGATTTATGCGTACAAAATTTTTTAATAGCCTTGGTGGACTCGGTTGGGATAGCCCTCGGCCAAGGTATCCCTTATAACTGAGTATGAGAATGATTTTGGCACGAGCCAAACTTTTCAAGAAATCATAAGCCTCATTGTTTATTTTGGTGAAATGAATCTATTTTACCTTATTAAAATGAGTTCGAAATGCTGAGAATCATTTTTATGCTAATATATTTTATCTGTCTCCATTTACTCAGCTTAAAATACTTTAGATGGTATTTGTTTACTCACTGGGATTATATAATCTCACCACTCTCCTTCTCACCCATTTCAGGCTCAGGATAGTCGGTAGATAGCTCATTTTGTTGAGGGCTACAATTGGACTTGCATCCTAAAAAACTGTAGGTTTACCGCTTTTGATACTTTTGGTCGTTTGTGGGCCCACGTGTCACTGTAAATTAAATTTTATACTTTGGTTATCTGTATTACAATATGTATGAATTTATTTAGCTTTTATGCTACAAAAAATTATTTACCGATAACTCTATAAATATTGTTTTATAAGAAAATAGAATATTTTATTGAATATTTTTATTATATTCAAATAGTCATAATTTCATTTTAAATGAATGTTTTAGACATCTAAACTTTTTTTTTTATGAAATATGTGTTTTCCACTCGCATACTATATTTTTAGCTGGTTTAGAGATTTTTAAGGAAAAATGACCAAAATGCCCTTGTGAGACAGAAATCATTGTTTTATTGATTTAAGTTGGAAATAGCTTAAAATCTTTTAGAACATGATATTTGGCAATGGTTACTCACAGGGGAAATGAGAAACTGATATTAAAGCCTTGCGGGGTTTCGATTGACATTCCGGGTCATGAGTGTCGATCGAGACACCTCAACGGTTGTCACCGGCTCGAGGGGAGTACCTGGTCGTGACACCATGTATATAAATTATGTCTAAATAGATAAAATAAAGCAATACGTAAATATCATGCATAAACTATTTAAAACAAGGTTTTAAAATTTTATATAGTTCTCCTACTATTTTCTGCAAGATGATAACCTTCCATATCACCTCGAGAGATCTCTACTAGGATTCTCTTAGTGGGCTAGGATCCCATCCATCAAGTCATGGCCTTGAGTGTGCTCAACAAACCATGATCGGTGGATTAGGTAGGTAACTAAGCTTACCAATTGTATCTTTATACAACTCCTAGATCAGCTAGGTGACAACACATCGCCTAAACATATCATATATATTTTGCCTAGCCTTTGCCTCTAGTTTCATAATAATCAAGTTTCCAAGCATCCTGATTTTATGAAACTAGTTGAGTAAAACCCACCAATAGCTCAAACATACTCGTGTAAAAGTGTGACCTTGAGTGTGCTCAACAAGTCTCCGATTAAAAGAGCAGCCATGTTATCTTGCTATATGGTGGAAGGCAACTTGCTCATGCGTGGCATGTGACTCAATATATAATGAAGGATTTTGTTTTTGCCTTTATTAGGGTCTTATCTTTGCATGCATAGCATTTATTAAATCGCATTAAATAAATCTATCAAATGCATACTACTTTGCATTGTATAGCATTTATTAAATTGCATAAAATAAATCTATCACATGCAAACTACTTTGGATGATTATGGACTTTAACTATACTAATTTCTTTGAGCCATCAAAGGAAACTAGCTTGGTCAAACCTAGGGGATTACATATAAGAATCTTCAAAATTTGCTTGTAATCCCCTTGTTCTTCTTGGCGCCTTGGATCTCCATCGTCAATTTTTTCCATAATTTAATCCCTAATCTATCCTAATTCTAATTACATTTGAATGTAGAAACCTCGACTTACATTCGAGGGGAGCAAGATAAGGAAAGAATTTTACAAACTGAGATAAAGAGATAAGGTAGGACATGCAAGCCCTATTTCAAAAATACAAAAAATATACATTCAACCATAGCATATTCATATTGGGCCGAAGTCCATAATCATCCACATATATTCATCAATATGAATAAAATTTAAAGACATGTCTCATTCAAATTGTTAATCATATGAGGTATTTGAGATTGGCAATTTTCAACATTTGAATTTTGCCAATTTCAAATTTTCGGGTAACTATTTAATTCTATATATATGGAAACTTCTTTCATATATGGTAAGTATTACTAGTCAAAATTAGTAATTTATCCATTCCTAATCTTCTTAGGATTAGAATTAAATTTTTATTACAAATTACAAATTAAAACATTTTTAATTTGTGCTCCTAAACATTTTACACAACCTATTATTAATCTCATGTAATTAAAGATTAAATGTCAATTATTACCTAATCTTATTAGGAAATAACTTAGACAATTTAATCTTTAAATTTAATATCAAATTAGAATTATCTTCTTGTAAAAAGTTAATTCAAAATAAAATTTGTCTATAAATATTAAGACTCCCATTACTCCTAGGAATCTAATTCCTAAATTAATGTAGTCTTAAATTATTTAAATTTTGACACCCGTAAATTAAGGAATCACATTCCATAATTTATGAAATAAATTATCAATCTTTACAGAACATATTCCATAAATATTTAATTAGCTAATGAAGATATTTTAACTTCCATAATTTTAGAAATCACATTTTTTTATTTTTTTTATTCTGGAAATTCACGCAGGGCCCAGCTACCCTATTAAATTTTATTAATTACGAAATAAAATACAAAGGAGGTGGACCTAAACCGTACCTCCAAATTACATGATCGTGAGAAAATTTTGGAGAAGCACCTAGAGTAAGGAAAACCATTTTACGTGCATAACTTTTGATGCTATAGTAAAACAGATATTCCCTACTATTACATTTAAACAATAAACTAAAGTAAAATTTAAAACAGAAAATGTAAATAAGAAAAGCACCTAGAATGGGGTGTTTCATTTTATGACCATATTTTTTACTATCGTCATAAAATTAAAACGCTCCCATATTACAAAAATCTATGTGAATAACAAAATAAGAAAAATAAACTAGGAGTACTACTCCTTTACATTCATTTAAAACGAACATAAGGAAAACTAACTTTATCTAATCTAAAAATACCTCTAAGTTGCCCTTCTACTTTTGAAAATACTTGTAGGTTCTGACGCGTATGCCCCTAATTTTAGAGATGGTTTGCTGCCTCATTCCTCTCTCGATGGATGTGCGAAATCCGAAAAGATATACCACTCAAGGATTTACGAGTGGAAGTAAGCAAATACCGAGTCCTAGAAGATCCCTGATGACCCTCATTTATCATGTGTACCACTACTTTTGCATCCATTTCTATCCAAAGTCTAGTGACATTGTACTCAAGACACAAAAGTAAACCCCTGTGTAGTGCCATTAACTCTGCTTATAATGAGTCACATGGTCCAAAATTTTCAAAAAATCCAAAAATCATGGTACTTGTATGGTCTCAAAGAAGTCCTCCTCTGGCAACATTCTGAAAATTATGCTTGGAGCTCCCATCAACATTCAACTTAAACTCACCTGCTGATGGTTTATGCCAAGAGAATATTTTTGGCAGATGTGGGGCTACCTACTGAAATATTAGACCCCATACCTGAGCAATCTGTAGATCTCCCCTCCATTGCCACCGATGGAATTGCCTCCCATGGAATAATTGGTGGATGAGTTTGAGTACTCTCCACACCACTCTGTTAGGGTACATACCAAGGTCCCTATGCTTCGCATCATTCCTTTCAACCCATAAGAACCAAAAAATGAATAATGGCATTAACGTGCGTATGTGTCCTTTTTGTGTATAATCACCAGAGTACAACCATGCCCATATAATCTAATTGACAGTCTGGGGATGAGCAATGTTGATTTGGAAAAATTTCACAAAATAATTCCAAACCTGTGTAGCTATTGAGCATTCCAACATGACATGCAAGAGAGACTCTTCTGAGTTAAGTGTTGGCATTTGAAAACTAATTGGAATCCCTTGGTTTTCAGTTGCGAATCAACTGGGATCCAATCCTATAATAACCTCCATAGAAAGAAGGAAGTCGTAAGAGGAATGCATTTATGCCAAATTAAATTGAATACAAGATTTACTGACTGTTGCTGTCGAATTATCTCCTAAGCGGACTTAGTAGTGAATTGCCCATCCGAGGTAGGTACCCAATATGCCCTATCATCACCGGGTGGATCGATCGAAATTTTTAAGATTTTTGCCACAACATCCTTCGGTAACACATTGTTCAGCTTACCCACATCCCATTTGCCATTATCATAGAAATAGCAAACTCTTGTCATAGATGATGCAAAGGATGGAAATCAACTAACCAAGGGTGCTTCACCCATCCAACAATCATGCCAGAAAAATAACTCACCCTTACCAATCCTCCACCTAGTGTATTGTTCTGTGACCGAGCAGCTAGCTAACATCTGTTTCCATGCCTGTGAATCATGAAGCTTTGGTTGTACATTCCTTGGAATTTGACTCGCACAGTATTTACTCCGCATATATTGCATCCAAATGTCGTTACAAGTTAAAAACCTCCACCAAAGTTTCATGCTAAAGGCCTTAAACACATCACCTAGGCCTCTGACATCTAATCCTCCCTCATTAGATGGTAGAGTGATCTTATGCCACGAAGCCCAATGGATTTTTCTAGTACATGCCAAACCTCCCCACAAAAAGTTATTGAACATTCTGTCAATTCTTTCAATCACACAAATAGGAGGTTTAAGGACCTAGAGCAAATAGATAGGCAAAGAAGATAATACACTACATAATAGTGTTATTCACTCTCCCGGAGATAGTACTTTGTTATCCCATCCTGTTATATGGTTCTAGATCTTTGCAACCTAATCATCAAGTAACATTACCTTTTTTGGCCCTTTATTTGTGGATGTTAATGTATCATCTTTGACATGCTTAATTTTAATAATCATATTCCTTAAATTAAATGTTTCAAAAAATCAGCATAATTATGGAACCAATTCCATAACTTATCCTCAGCCAATTAACTAATTTAATTGATCATTTATTGGTGTAAAATTTTGACAAATTCTATGTCTTAACCAAGACAGTGTCCTGCTACAAACAGCAGCGGACATGTCCTAATTATGTGGTATTATGGTGCTGTATCTTCAGGAATTTAATTCGAATAAAATTTATCTTGATAGATAACTCATGGAACTATTCCAGAATAAATTTTTAGGATTTTAGGAGGTGTTTTTGGCTATAAAAAAAAAATTTAAATCTGTGACCTTTATTTGCAGAGGCAGTTTCAATTTTGTTTTTCCTTTGAAGCTATTTGGTGGCATAAAATCAGGATTTTAGCTATAAAAAAAATTCAAAACCCTAGCTTGCTGCTACAGAGGCAGCAACAGTTTTGACTCCACCAACTCAATTTTATGAAGGCTTAATTCTAGGGATTTAAATCCTTAAAATTCTTGGGAACAATTTTGCTAATTTATGGAACCTTTCCATAAAAAAATCCTCAGCCAATTGGTGCAACTAATTGCACAAATGTAGGCCTTTATTGGTTGCCAAGCCAAACAAAACTATGACTGTCTCTGTTGCAAACAGTAACTGTTTTAGCCAAGTTTTGGTAACTTTACCTCCACCATTAGTCACACATAATCACCCATCTTGGAACATTTCCAATGTGTATTGATATCTTAATTTTCCTACATTTTATGAAGCACTTAAGCGTCACTTTTATGGCTGAAAGTGGACCAATACCATGGCTGGACAGAATTGAGTTCTACCATTTAAATCACACCATAATGTTATGAGATCGAATCTTTATTTGCTAAATTAATTTGTGCATCTCATGCACTTGTCAATCTGCAATATTTTGACATTAACACGAGATTAATATTATGACAAATAAATTTTAAAATTTATAATTAAAATCTATCTAAAAATCAAAATAACTAGAACAAATTGTAAAATTTTAAAACTTACTAATTTGTGTAGAACAAAGCCCGAACACCTCATATTCCTTTTCAACATGACATTAACAACAATAGACATAAACATGTGTTAAAATCGAACCAAGGAAGGCTCTGATACCACTGATGGATTTGACTATGGATGGCACGCTCAAAATATGTAGCGGAAAGAAAATTAAAAATTTTATAACTAAACAACAAAACATGCCTCCACCCATGGATCACCGTGGTGATATTTAACATATAAAAGCACAAAATAAACTATTGTTTAGAAAGTTACCTTGCCATGTAATTTTGTAATCATGATGGCACTTTCTGAAGCAATCCCGCGAACACCACAAGGAGCAAAAACCCTAGCCAATCAATTGCTTGGCCTCAAATGATAGTACACACAATTGCACTTGAACCTTCAACAAAGGAAGGAGTTTTTAACTATACTTTATGCAAGCAAAGAGGACAACAATTGCCCTTTTCTTCTTTTTCACAATCTTAGCCGAATCTCTCTTGAAAATTGCTTCATAAGCAATTCTCTCTTTCACACAAAGGGAGTGGTGGCAACGAAAGAAAACATTTTTCTTTTTCTGACAAAAACTAGATTTTCTTCAATTGTGAAAAACTCTCATATGGAAAATAGTTAAAAGGTGACTTATATAGTTAGGTTAAAATAACTTCAATTTTGCAGTTAAGCCCTCAATATTATAACACATTATAATATTGGGCCCATTACTTAATTAAACTCTTTCAATTAAGACCTTGGAAATTAAAATCAAAATTAATTTCCTTTATATTTTGTAATCAAGGCCTTATAATTATAACTATTTATAATTATGTCTAAAACTTAATTAAACTCTTTTAATTAAGTTTATAGAAGTTAATTACCTAGCATGTGATTTAAGTCTAACTTAAATCGTCACTCTCCCAATTTAATTCAAATGCAATCATTTTGTGTGACCCATTAGGTTCCCAACATGTTGGCAATGGAATTGATTAATATAAATTTCAATCAATTAATTTATAATCAATTCCATAAACCAAGATTGGCATCTAGCAATGCATCATGGCCACCCAATTGTTGGGAGAGTCAAAGGGTTCTTTGACAACCTTTCAGTGTACAATCTACCAGTGTAATTCATTCCCTCATCATATATCCCAGAGATGATAAGAGCTTGGTACAATGTCTACTCTTATTGACCTTCATATTTGTTCTTACAATTATAGCATTAGCTTTATAGAGAGTTATGAAACCTTTTTCATAATCTCCATGTCGCCTTGGCCAAGGACTTCAATAAGCTAATGTTAACCAATAACTAATAGGATATGTCCTCTAAAACACTTGAGGTGATGATTCCTATCCTGACCACTCATTTGCCTTCACATGCTTCATACTATACCTAAAAGCATCCTATTTTGGCATCCTTGGTTAGGCACTCATAGGGATGGAATCAAAGTATAACACTCCACATATAAGACAACCTGGTGTCTCAAGTATCGGGAGTATTTACACGACTAACACATGAGAAGTGTTGCATAGACACTAGAGTGTATTACCAAATGCACTTCTCATGGCAGGTCATGTTCAGTGAACTTGCTTTCCCAGGCAAACACCTATATTCTAGTTCCAAGTATCTCTATACTTCAATCTATGAGATCGATTGCTTACTTCCAAAGTAAGGAACATAGAATATACCAGTCTCTAAGCATCATTGATGTCCAATCTCAATGATACATTGACCAGAAATATTTTGAGATTATGCTTTAATGCATAAGAATCTCATAAATGCAACCCATTACACTTTCCTTGCAAGGCATATTAATTCATGGACTTCATCCAATTAGACTTATAACTCATTATAATTGATGTCTTATTGATGAAGGAAAACCTCTAATCATTCAACATGAATGATACTGTTGCATGATTAGAATCAAGCCTTAACCAATCCCAATTGGCTGCAAGGTTCATCCCAATAGAACTTCCTAAATGTTTTAAAATGATTTGAAAAATAGCACGGTATTGAGTTTTGTTCATAATATACAAAATTGCATTGTTTTTAAACAAGTGCATCATGTTTTCAAAAAGCTTTCTGCATCGTTTGCTTGGTCCCTTCTTATGTTCACTCACTGAGTTTATACTCACCCTTTTCAACTTCATGTTTTTCAGATCCGGAGATAGTTGGAACCTAAAGTGAGGGGTCCACGTGCATTCACCCTTTTGGTAGGTACTACGGCATTCAGTAGCTGTACCTTCACCTAAGCTCACTCCATTGGAAGTCAATGAGTCTTTTTGCTTGTGTATACGTACATGTGATGTAAATCACTAAGATACCTGTTGTAAACAATATATGTTTATTTTGATTAACGTTGCCACTATGAGTTGGCAATGGATGACATTATTTTGGATAATATAAATGTAAAAAGTTGACTACCATGTTATATTGTTGAAATAATCATACTTGAGAATGACGAAGTATGACATTTAAAGTAATGGATAGAATGATGCACAGGATCATATAAATAGGCTTGCTTGGGCTTGGTGGGCTATGCCCATTGGGACCATGCGCTGGTCATGGCTCGAGAATTGGGTTATGATAGATTGTAACACCCTGTACCCTCGTATAGGAGTCAATACGACCCTATCAACAAGACGAAGGGCCAATTGGCTTAAAATTAAGTGCCAAAGAGCGATGACTGGTGGAATGAATATTTTGGAATAAAGCATTTTGCACGCAAGAAAATAATAATTAAATAATAATATTTTATCGAGAATGAATTAGCGAGTTAATAGGTGATTTGGAAGTGAACCTAGGCAAAGTGAGACATTTTGGGACTTGAGGAGAAGAGTGGGGAATTTAGAGTAAAATAATATTTTATTAATAAAATAATATTATAATATTAATATTTTATCTATTATTGAAATTAGTCATGAAAGAGGACTATATGACTAATCTAAGTGGGGGAAAATAAGTAAGAATTTTGAAGAAATATGAGGTTAGTGGGGCTTGCGTGCCTTTATTAAATAAAGTAAGAGCGGGTAAGTATATATTTAAATATTATGGTGACACCTTGATGAAGTGTCAATTTGATATTTTATTTGTACAATTGTAAAGGAAGGAAAATATAAGGAAATTGGAATTAAAGGAATGATGGGATGACCTAATTGTAAAGGGTGAAAAGTATGGAGGGTTGAATGGTAAATAAGGAAAAGTTGAGGACTTATGTGCAATTACAATATTTGAAGTTAAATGGAAATTAACTAACCAAGGAAAGTTGGATTGTGTGGGAGGATGGAATATGCATGTAACAAATACTACTACATGCAAAGACATCCATGTAAGGATGTACTTGTAGTGGGGAACATGTGGGACCCCCACCATGTGACAAATAAAAAGGCATAAGACAAAATGAATAAGCTAACACATGCATGTGGATTTTTAAGTTAAAAGAATGCATGGAAAATTTATGCATGATGGACACTTGGTGAAAATTAGACTAAAAGAAGAGAAAATATAGTTGTATGTAATGTCATTGGCCAAGGAGGAGGCCAAATGGAAATTGACGTGGGCAAGTTGCATGAAAGACCATTAGGTACAAATAAGGTGGAATTAAGTGGAAATAAATTAAAGAGTGGATATGGATAAGTAAAGGAGGATTTTTAACCAATGTGGAAGAAAGGAAATTGGTGCATGAAAACCCATTGGTTGGAAAAATGGCCAAATGAAAATAAAAGGTGAATGTGTGCATGTATTATGATTGGTTAAATGGGTGGCCTTATAAATACCAAGTTTCAAGGAGTGAAAGAAAAGGGAAGTGGTCTTGGTAAGACTTGAAAGAGCTGGCCATTGAGAGAGGAAAAGAAAGAAGAAAGTGCCTTTGAGAAGCTCCACCCAAGAGGAAAAAAAATAAAAGGAAAAAGAGAGGAAAGTGGGAAAGACTAGGGTTGTAAGAATTCAAGAGAAACTGTGAGGATTCCTTCCTTCATCTTGTAGAGTTGTGATATTCTACTCCCCAAAGAGTCTTCAACATTCAAGAGAGAAACAGTGGAGTGTTGATGGAGGTGTAAAGAATGGTTTCAAGATACGAGAGAAACAAGGCAAGGATTGTGGTTTTAGCTTGAATGTTCTTTGAAAATGGGTTGGTAACTATAAGAAATCTTTTGTGGCAACAAAGATTAGCTTGATTGGAGAGGATTTAGTGACATGCAAGCCATCAAACTATTGGATGCATGTTTGAATCAAAGTGAAAGAGAAACGGTAAGCATGGTACTATGTTTTAATGCCTAAAGTTGGAAAAATCATTAAGAAAATAATTTGTGCATAATGTTGGCGGCTTGGTGATTGGAGCTTTAGAAGAATATTGAGATTGCATGCAAGATCCAAGCCATCACAAAAGGTAAGGTATGCAATGTGAAATGATTGTGTGATGCCTTGAGTACGGTTAGGAAACAATTATGCTAGTTTAAAGCTTGAAAATGAAATTGTGGATATATGTTGTTTTGAAAGATTGAAAAGGTTAAGAATGTTGGTGTAACATGAATGGAAATCGATGTTGTGCTTAGTGGCAGCATGTTAAATGTGAATAATGGTGCATATAAGCTTAGAAATTATTTGGTGAAATCAGATTTATAGTTGGTACCATGTATGTGATTAATAGTAAGAAAATAATAGTTTAAACATGATAAATGTCATTAGAAAGATTGATATGGGCATTTGAAGTCGTAAACGAGATGCCGGCCTTATGTAATTCAAAGTTCACACTAAGGATATAGTGTAAATGGTTATCATCTCTTAAGAATAAGAGATGAAAGTATAGAATTAAATACGAACAGCAAGTGTAGAATATAATGGTAGCAAAGCTCATTAAATGCATTAGATTGAAATTATGTCAGGAACTTGACAAAGCAAGGATTATTGCTGCAAGCATAGAGTAAGCATTTGAGGAAATATTAGTGGTGAAGTAATATCCGGCCATTGTAAGGTGAGTAAAGGGTGTTTATTTCCAAAGTTCCATAAACTATATATTGATATACATTTAATAAACGTTGCTGGTTTTCTTTAAAAGCAATTATGGATAGCATGAGTTGTTAGCCTCGGTAGGCGATCTTTAAATGGATTTGTAATCAATTATACTATTTTTGTGGAAAGCATGAGTTGCTAGAAAATGATAAGTGATTTGAATGCATGGTTTAGAACAATTTATACACTACTTTTGTGGAAAGCATGAGCTGGTAGAAATCATAGGCATTTTGCGGGTGCAAAGTGATTTCGAAGTTGTTTGTGTAGACTATATATATATACTTGTATGTAAAGTGTTTTAGAAAATAAGAAACAAGCCTTTTTGCAATGTTTGGCATAAAAAATCGTGCCTTGAATCTTTGTGAAGTGTGCATAGATGAATGCACTTGATAAATGGTTTAATTTTGATTTCTCGTGAGCCGGTTTTAATCCGAACTTTATGCAAATGTTTACACAGTGCATTTTAACATGGAAAGTAATTTTGAAAGGTTGCCGAACCTTGTTTTCAACAGATTTAAAGAAAACTCTTGGAAACCTTGATTTGGTTTTGAAAATAGTTTTGACAAACCAAGAGCATCGAGAGTAGGTCTAATGTCACATCGGGATAGTGCGACCCTTGTGCACAAGTGAGCTCTAGCTATAGAACCTTTGGGTTGACGATGACGTTTTAGACATGGCTAGGCCACGGTCAGTGATTATACGTGGCAATGCCATGGGTTGTTATACGTGGCAAGGCTACGAGTTGATATACGTGGTTGCGACCACATGATCTCTCATATGTCGACCAACATTGTTGAGACTACCATGGCTGTGGGAATCCGATGAAAGGGGGCCTCCCAGATTGTTATGACGTGGAAAAGGGTTCACTGGTTGATTATTTATTATTACCTACTCGAGAGCCTTGAGAGTTTTTAGATTCATACCCTTTCGCATGGTGGAGAGATAATGTTTTTCTGCAGCTCCCCTATTTGATTGAAAGCTTTCAGTGCTTTATATGTTGACCATGAGTTGATATATGTGGATGTGCACGATTATTTTTACATGCCACACATTTTGGGAGCATGCGTGCTTTTATATGGCTATTGTATTTTAGAAGGAAATTGTCAAGCCTGACTATATAAAATACTTGCCATGTCATTCATGTGATGGACAATATGCTTGCATACTAGGAAAGCCTCGAAAAATCGTAAAAAAAGTCATTAGTGTACTTAATAGTACAACTAAGTTGAATTAAGCCTCGAACTAGATCAAATGAAGATTTTAAGGTGAAATTTAAAATTTTAAATTTCCAGAATAACTTAAAATGGTGATTCAGAGTTCGAGGACCGATTTGGAGTCAAATTGGAATTTTCATGATCCGGGGGCAAAATGGTCATTTCGCCACCCGAGGTTAAGATGTGAGAGTTAGATGAAATTTTTTACTAAGATTGATCATTTGGGCTATAATTTGAGTTTGAGAAGTGAAGAATTTTAATTTCGGTGTTTTTCGAGGATAAGGGCAAAATAGTCATTTTGCCACCCCAAGGGCAAAATGGTAATTTTACACACCCAACACTTGTCATGCTCATAGAATTCATCCATTGACTTTTTATGTTATGGATAAGTGAGGAAATATATGTGGTGGAGATAAAAAGTTTAAATTTTTAAAGTTTTAAAAATGGACCAATAATAAAATGACACTTGTCAAGCTTAAAAATTTTATTATTTCCTTTAAAAGTTAGCCTATAAACCTCTCATTTCTCTCCAAATATTCGGCCAAGCAAGCAAAAGAGGGAAACAAAGAAAGAACAAACCCTAGGTGGAGAATTTCAAGAGAAAAAGTGTGGAAAATCAAGGAAAACAAGTGAAAAAGGTAATATTTCGCAATTTAAACTTGAAATCTATTTTCCTTAAGCATTTCTCCTTATTTTTCATGGTTAAATTTCATGTTTTCATGGTGAATTCATGGCTAGCCGAATGGGTATGGAGAGAGAATGATGTTGGATTGATTTGATTTCAAGTTATGTTAGTGTTTTTAGTTAGTTTACCATGTCTAGAAGCAAAACAACAAGAAAAGAATTCATTTTCCCCATCGCCATCAATGGACAAACCTACCTTGTATTGAGTGTGGATGAATTTGATTTTTTATTTTAAGAGAATTGGTTAGAAAATGATGAATTATGGTGTGGAAAAGTAGTAGGAAAAATCACGGTGTTAATGCACCATTATTGACCGAAAATTCTGAGAAGAAAAGTGAAGATGGTTTTGCCAAATTTTAAGTTATTTAACTTATGTTTGGTGAATTAAGGTATTGGAAAAGAAATGGAGCAATTTGGAGCTAAATTGGACACGTTGGCCAATTAATCGGGTGATAAGACGAATTAGGCCAATACCGGGTTTAGATGGTTATCAGTGCATTTTGCATTCCATATCATGCATTAGTAGTCTAAATTAGTTTAATTTTGATTTAGTACCAATGTAGTAAGTTTCTTGATTTTGTACTATGTCAAGGTGGTGAGTCCTCCAATAAAGGCAAGAAAATTGCATCCGAGGACTAGTAGTCAGAGTACCTCAAAAATCTGCACTCTAGAATTATGAGTAAATTTATTGTCATTTTAATTATCTAGGGTGGCTTTTAGATGATTTCATGAATTTTATGGAAAAATGGATTTAAAAAGGTAAATTTTCATGTTTTATGAATAAATGTGTTTCAATGAAATTAATTTATAAATTGTTTTGAAATTAATAATGATTTTGAAAATAAAGTACACGGAGACTGCTATTTGTTGTAATTTGATTGTTTAAATTGATTGGCTTATGATAAATCGGGCATGATTAGTTGGTTGGCAATTGTATTGAAATACGGATTGTTTGTTTGCCTTGAAAGGTTGTGAATTACAATAATTGCCATATCATGTTATTGAATTTTATTGATTGGTGGGATAATTATTAGCTTACTACAGTAGGAGGGTTTTGTGGACCAGCCTATGAGAGGGGAATGGTAACCCCATTTATATGTGCTCACCTCGGTTGTAGAGGCACATAGGGTAGCTCTTGAGGTGATATTTGAGTTCACTTCACGCCGAACCACCACGTGATGGTGAACTCAGCCAACGCCAAAGAACGGCTGTGATTTCCAACGAAAAATGTGTTTTATGCAAAATGTGAATTTTTAATAGCCTTGGCGGTCTCGGTAGGATGCCTCGGCCAAGGTGTCCCCAAGGATGGCTTTATGGCACAAGCCTAGTTTTTATGAGATTCATAAGCCTCGTTACATATTTTGAATGAAATGTGTTCTAATGCTGTGACTCAGTTTACGATGATTTACTTTATCGTCTCCATGTACTCAACTCTAGATGTTTATGATGATGTCTGTTTACTCGCTGGGATTTTATAATCTCACCACCCTCCTTTTCACCCGTTTTAGGCTCAGTATAGGTTATAGATAGCTGATATCGTTGAAGGTTACAATTGGCTTTACTTCCTTAAAAACCGTAGGTTTACAGCCTTCGTTCATTTTTGTCATTTGGGGGTCCACATCACTGTAAATTAAATTTCATACTCTAGTTATCTGTACTACTGTATGTAGGAATTTATTTTGCTTTTACACTGTAAAAATTATTTACGCAATGTTCTTAAAATATTATTTTATAAGAAAATAGAATATTTGGTTTAATATTTTTATTTTATTCTAACAGTCATAATTTCACTTTAAACGAATGTTTTAGACATCTAAATTTATTTTTGATTTTGAAATATGTGTTCTGCACTTATAAACTACATTATTAGCTGGTATCGAAATTTTCAAGAAAAATGACCAAAATACCCTTGTGAGACAAAAATTAATTTTTTATTGTTTTAAGTTGGAAATAGTTTAAAATCTTTTAGGATGTGATATTTGGCAACGATTATTGACAGGGGAAAATGAGAAACTAATATTAAAGCCTTGCGGGGTTCCGGTTGGCATTCCAGGTAATGAGTGTCTATCGGGGACACCGCGACGGTTGTCACGGGCTCGAGGGGAGTATCGGGTCGTGACAGAAATAGTTGATTTCGATGTTTAAAAATTTATTTTACTATGCTTTGTTTTCGACATTGTTTGCCAATGAAAGTATTGCACTATGATTTTTATGGCATTATATTTATAAGGCACAAATACCTTACTTGTTATTTGGTTTTATAAGGTTATCATTTTATACTCTTGATTTATTATTCAAATTACTTGCTTTAAGCTTGTTTCCCATCTACGCCCTGCTCACGAAGCCGATGATCACTAAGTCTGTGAGACTCACCCCCTTATCTCCCTTTTTGTAGATAAGTGATCAGCCTAGCATGCATTCATCGGCATCTATTGTCTACTGTGGATAGGTAAAGGCATCTCATAGCATTTTATCCCAAGTCGCTTTGCTGCTAGAGGTCGAGTCATTTGTAATGTATTTTATTTTCGTAAATGGACACTAGTCTCAATATAAATGTACAATTGGAGATTTCAGACTGTGATGTATTTGTTTACAATTATGTGGAATAAAGGTTAAGTTAATCTATTATTACCATTGTTCTAAATCATATCACAAAGAGTTATACGGATCAAAACAATTACATAGAATGATGGAACGAATATAATGAATTAACAAAAGTTTCTAATAAGGCTAGTTCAAGCCTTAGTGGGTTCTCCCGAAAGTCTTGGACGTCGGTAACGATTGAGGAATGGGTCATTATAGCTTGAGAGCCTACATGGACACTGAGGGTGTTATTGATGGCAAATGTTAATGTGCACCATGATAGTGGCACTTTTCATAGATATATAAGTATATCGAATACTTGCACTTATACATTTAAGTTGAGAAGTTCCTTAATTGTATAATGAGTTTTATGAATGCATGCATGATGGTTCATGTGTAAATGGATGTTATAAGATGTTTCCGCATGTAATGAGGAGTTGTTTAATGAGGTTATTGTAAGAATTTTGCTTTGGCCTAGCGGGTTAGGCTCTTCTTGGTCTTTGCGTCAGTCATGATCCCTCTAGAAAATGGGATGTGACACATATACTACATGAGATGATGAAGAAAACATGATGAATGCCATGAGATTATGTATATGATTTATTTTCCATATAACTTATGAGATGAGTAAGCTGGTATGTGCGGGATGTTCCACATACTTAATGCTACGAGTATGAGAACTCTATGAGTGCAATTAATTCCACTCTCATGAAGTGCAAGTGATGACTTCACTCCTATGATCCATCATAAACGTCCAAGGTGTAATGGGACTAAACATTGCTGGCCCAAGGCTGATGGGGAACATACCATCACAAAGTATGAGTTTAATGTTAATGGAATTATCATAATTATTTTGTTTATCGCATGTTGTATACTAATGTTGTTTGAGCATTGCTCATGATTTGTACTTTATGTCAACATGAAAATGTGCTTTGTGAAAAAGACTAAGCCTTCAAGCAAGTCCTAAGAGATAAGGGAACTTAAGGAATGGTAAAAATGGAGGATTTTGCCTAAAAATTTGGGTTCTGGGTTGAAAGTATCGATACATTCAAAATAAAATGGTTTATAAGGCTTTTTATGTAAAATGTATCGATACATTTTACTAATGTATCAATAAATCTTTGAAAGTATTGATACATTCAAGAATGTATTGATAGTTTTGGTGCAAAATAGGTTGTTTGATTGAATTTGATGCGAATTTAAAAGACAAAGGATTCCCAAAAGTCTATATTGCATGTTTTCTTACAAATACTATTCAAATGTGTTCAAATAACATGTTTTATGAATTCTATGATTAAATTGTTTATCCAAGACATGATATCAAGCCCATCTCTATAATATATTTGCCATATTGTATAAGTACTTGATAGAATGTCTGCATACTTGAATGCCTCAGAAATCGTTAAAAGACGATATTGTACCTAATGGTACAATTAAGTTGATTTAAGCCTCGAACTAGTCCAAATAGAGATTTTAAGATGCATTTGAGAGTTATTGAACCTTAGAATGACTTAATATGGTGATTTGGAGTTCGGGGATTGATTTAGAGTTAAATTGGAATTTTCATAACGTAAGGGTAAAATGGTCATTTTGCCACTTGAGGGCAAAATTTGAATGGTGGATGAAATTTTGATCAAGTTTGACTATTGGAACATAATTTCAGCTTGAGAAGTGAAAAATTTTAATTTTGACATTTTTTTGAGCATAAGGGCAAAACGGTCATTTTACGTGTCTATAGGGGCAAAATTAGAATTTTTGAAATTTTGCACCACCATGACACTTGTCAAGCCCTTGAATTTTACCTATTCTACTTTGGATAATTGAGATATTTTATGTGGTGGTGGGAGAATGCTTAATTATTAAGTTTAAAAATGGACCAATTAAAAGGTGACACATGACAAGCTTTAGTTATTTTAATATTTCCTTTAAAAAAAAAAAACCAGCACACACCTCTCTTATTTCATTCTTCATGGTCGGCTAAGACAAGAACAAAGAGAAAAAAGAAGAGAACAAACCCTAGTGAGCAAAAATTCAAGGGATAATTGGTGGATTTCAAGGAATTAAGCAAGTAAAGGTAAAATTTCTTGATTTTAGCTTGTGATCTACCTTTCCTATGCATTCTTTTTCATTTTTCATGGTTGAGAATCAAGTTTGCATGAAGATACCTTTGCTGGCCGGACAGGGGGGGAGGGATTTTGATCTTGGATTTAGCTAGATTTCATGTTATTCTAGTGTTTTTAGTTGTTTGATGATGTTTAGCATGGAAAACAAGCAAGAAATTTCATGCCCTTCACCCACACCCATTCGCAAAATTTTTCAAGAGAGAAATTGGAAAATGGACTTTGATGAATTTCATGCTATTTAGGTATTTTTAGTTGTTTTATGATGTAAAGTGTAAAAATCAAGCATGAAAAACCACATATTATTCATGAACCCTCCATGGTCGAATTTTTCCAAGAGAAAATGTTGAGGATGATTTTGCTATAATTCATGTTATCTAGCTTATATTTGATGATTTGGAGTATTGGAAGTGAAATGAATTTATTTGGAGTTGAATTGGATATTTTGGCCAATTAACCAGCGTATAGTGTGAATTAGGTCAATACCATTTCAGCCCCATACACAATTGAACCTAAATTAGAACGTTTAGCATTTCATGCATTCATATAGAGCCTAAATTAATTTTATAACGGTTTAGCACAAATATAGTAAATTGCTTGTTATGCATTATGTCTAGGTGGTGAAACTTCCGATAAGGGTAAAGAGATTGTACCCGAAGACCGAGATTAGGAGTACCTCGATTCTCGATATTGTGAGTAACCTTATTATCGTCTTAATTATCTAAAGTAGTTTTTATTCGTTTTTGTGATTTTACAGAAAAATGAGTTTAAATGGTAAATCCTTATGTTTTATAAGTAAAATGTGATTAAATGAAATGAGTTTTATAAATCATTTTGAAATTGAATGATGATTTTAGAAATTGAGTAATTGGAGACTGTTTGTTTGTGTTATAAATTTATGATTTGAATTGAATGGCTTATGGTGATATTGGCATGAATGGCTGAATTGGAAATTGTATTGAAATTGTATGAACAGTTTGTTTTGCCTTGACAAGCTGGGTAGTAATATAATTGCCATGTCATGCTGTTGAAACTTTTATTGAATTGGTGGGATATCGATTAGCTTACTGTAGTGGGCGGGTTTCTGTGGACCAGCCTATTAGAGGGGCACGATAAACCCCATTATATTTTTCCTTGGTACGAGAGGCACAGAGGGTAACTCCTGAGGTAAAGCTTTAGAGTTCACTACATGCTAAACCACCACATAAGGGTGAACTCAGCCAACGCCAAAGAACAACTATGCTTTTAAATGTAAAAATGTGTTTTATGCGTATATGAACTTTTCTTTAACAACCTTGGCGGACTCGGTTAGATGCCTGGGCCAAGGTATCCCCGAGAATAAATTTTGGCACGAGCCAAAATTTTAAGAAATTCATAAGCCATGTTGATTATTTGAGTGAAATGAAATTATTTTAATTTAGTTGAAATGAGTTTGAAACGTTATGAATCATAGTACGATGAACTATTTAAAGTTGTCTCCATTTACTCGACTTTAGATATTTTAGATGATGTTTGTTTACTCACTGAGTTTATATAAACTCACCACCCTCATTTCCAATCATTCCAGACTCAGGACATTTAGTAAATAGCTGATTACGTTGAGGGTTATTATTGAACTCGCCTCCTCAAAAATTGTAGGTCCACAGCCTTTGTTACCTTCGGTCATTCGGGGACCCACACATCATTGTAAATTAAATTACATACTCTGGTTATCTGTGTTACCGTATATATGAATTTATTTTTCTTTTTCACTGTAAAAATTATTTACGCAAAGTTCTATAAATATTGTTTTATAAAAAAATAGAATATTTCATTTAATATTTTTATTTTATTGTATTAGCTACAATTTCACCCTAAATGAATGTTTTAGACATGAAAAACTTGTTTTTAGTTATGAAATGTGTATTTTCCCCCATGTGTTATATTTTCAGCAGGTTTCAAAATTTTTGAGAAAAATGACCAAAATGCCCCTGTGAGATAGAAAATATTTTTTTTATTTTTTTATTGTTTCAATTTTCAAATAGCTTATAATCTTTTAAAATATGATATTTAGTAATTATTGCTCACAAGGGAGGTGCGAAAACTGATATTAAGCCTTGCGAGATTTCAGTTGGCATTCCGGGTAATGAATGTTTTTCGGGACATCGCAATGGTTGTCATCGGCTCGAAGGGAGTACCGGGTCATGACACATGAGATTACAAGTGCAAGTTTATGAAATACTCTTATCCCTTGGCTTGTTCCTTTCCCGTATACAGTCACGGAGTCTTTGTGACTCACACGTTATTTTTCCTATTTATTTTGTTACAGATTAGTGATAGCGTCTGATAACAGCTTGTCACGACCCAATTTCCTGGCCATGACTGGCACATAGGCCCAATGAGCATGGCCTACTAAGCTCAAGCAAGCCTTTCTTATACAACCTATTCATGGTTCCGTCAAATGTTTCTAAAGCACATACCATAATTCTTGATCATAAGTACTTTACTAATGTACTATGACAACTAAACACTTGCATTTATATCAACCCAAAAATGTCAATTGTAGCCAACTCATAGTGGCAACATTAATCTAAATAAACATATACGGTTTATGACATACATCACAGTCGTTTACATTACGTATGTGTATACACATGCAAAATACTTTTGACTTCCAACGGAGTGAATTGGGTGAGGATACGACTATCAAATGCCATGATACCTACCAAGGGTGAATTACAAGTGGACGCCTCCATCTAGGCTCCAGCTATCTACGAATCTGAAAACATGCAATTTAAAAGAGTGAGTATAAACCTAGTGAGTGAACATAAGAAGAGAACAAGCAAATGATAAGGAATATGTAGAAATCATGATGCACGTGTTTTAAAAACAATGCAATTTAGTTTGATTTCTTACTAAAACCCTTCATTTCAAACTTGATTAATTAATCCCTTGATGTTAAAAATCCATGATAAACCATGAAGTTGAAAAGAATGAAAATTTCAATAAATATCCAAGCAAGACAAGTATGACAGAGATGATAGAGGGTTTCTCGCTGTAGCAGAAAGGCATTCTCACTGCAGCGGAAAGGCATTCTAGCTACAACAGAAAGGAATTCTCGCTGCAGTGAAATTCGAAGCACAATTTTTAAACCACCTGAGGGTTTCTCGTTGCAGCGAGATTCACTTTCGTTGCCGAGAAATTCAGAGCACAGATTTCTGACCCAAACCTGAGAGTTTCTCGCTGTAACAAAAACCACCGCAAGATTCTCGCTACAGCTAAACCAGGGCTAGTGCAATGCCCTCACCACCTGAGAGTTTCTCACCGTAGTGAAAATGCATTCTCGCTGCAGTGAGAAATAGGGCACTTAAGTAAAAAGGATCCTTTGGCAATAAAAATCCATTTTGTGCTGCAATAAAAAATCAATTTGAAAGTATTTAGCAATTTTCATGATTCAACATGCAATACATTCACATATTATAATCATAAACTTTCTATCGTATATGCATACATAAACATATATAAACAAGTATACCACCACCTCACTCAACCAATGTGCACTCTCTACACGCACAAGGCAATATCATCATATGCACTCCCTACTCGTACATTTCAATATCATCGTGTACAGTCTCTACTCGCACAAGTGATATCATCATCCACACTTTCGCACCCATCATCACTAACATGTGCATCCCCCACATCGCGCACATGCACGGTTATATTTATTACACAATATTAACTATTAATGCACAACATATATATATCAACATAATATAGGAGCACGGGGATTCATCATATTGCACACTCACAACATAACATGTTTCAATAAAGGCTTGTTCCCATGCATAATCTTTAAGGAAAAGTCAAATAAAAATCATTTTAAATACCAATGCATTTTCCAAAACATTTTAAATGCAAGTTCACTCATCGATCCTTGTTGATTCTTAAATTGACTCCAACTTCCACTAATGTTCCGAATGGAATTGTGGGGTCTCGTTGGAACCTATCACACATAGTGTCACAAATAAACTTAATTCACATAACCATAATTCTAAAAGCTATCCCTTAAATCTGTTCTACTAGCTATTCCTAGCTAGCTTCCAACTACCATTAAGTGGCTATCTATGTTCAATATTCTGGTCACACTAAATGAATAAACCACCTCAACTACAAAACACTCACAAATCTAACCACTAGCCATTCTCAACAACTATAAAAAAATCAACTCAATTTCATTACTCACCTTAGTAGATTGGTAACTAAATTCCTTCTCAAGAGTCATCAAGCTATTATAGAAACTCTCTTTCTCTCTCTAAAACACCTAGCTAGTGAGAGAAAGTATGGAGGTAAGACTTTTGAGGGTTTTAAGGTGAGAGAGTACAAGAGCACAAAGAACCTTGTGAAAAGGTGCAGAAGAGCATGAAAATTGTGGTTAACTTGAGAAAATTTATGGAGGTTTCAAAACAAGCTTCCATGGAAGGTGAGAAAACATGCGAAGGGGAGAAGAGATAGGAAGAAGAAGAAAGAGCTGTTGGAGATTTGAAGAAGCTATTGGAAATTAGATATTTGTATATAAAGTTTATCCAATTCCTCATATAAATTACCAAAATGCCTTTAATAAGGTCGCTTTGTCTTCCCCTTTTATACAATCTTTTTACTTCTTTGACACTGAGACAAAGTCCATAATAGTCTAGAAATACTCGAGTTCACGAAAACTTAAATATTTTGACTTAAGATGAAAAATGACCATTTTGCCCTTATTATGGAAATTATCAATATTTCCATCTTCTTCATTCATTTTACCATCATTCATCTATCCCTTAAGCCTACTTAGACCTTAATAACATTAGAAAGCTACTTTCAGGAGCTCACCCTGAGAAATGATGAAATTACCCCTGGTTCGTGTTATTGCGTCTATCTCTAGTTACGGGTCTAAGGTCGAGGTTTCACACAACTAGTGTCGCAGACACTAGTGTTCGGTCTTCATTCTTTGGTAGGTGTCTACTAGCCACTTGATGCTTAGAGGGTCAGTCACGTTTCATTGACCAGTTAGTTTTTGTCTTTACGTTTATGTTTACAAACTATGAAAACGTTAAGGTTAAGGTTAATGTTGCCAATGTTTGGCATTTTAAATTGATAATGTTATGTATGAGATTATGATGACAGCTCAAGAGCCTGCGTGGACACTTGAGGGTGTTGTTGAAAGAAAATGTTAATGTGCACCATGATAGTGGCACTTTTCATATATATATATATATATATATATGTATACCAAATGCTTGACCTTATTCAATTAAGTTGAGAAGTTCTTTAATTGTATAATGAGTTTTATGAATGCATGCGTGATGGTTTCGTGTGTAAATAGATGTTATAAGATGCTTTCGCATGTAATGAGAAGTTGTTTAATGAGGTTATGGTAAGAGGCTTGCTTTGGCGTAGCGAGTTAGGCTTATCTTGGTCCATGCGCTGGTCACGATCCCTCTAGGAAATGGGATGCGATTCATATAATACATGATATGTTTGAGAAAGCATGATGAATGCCATGAGATTATGTATATGATGTATTTCCATATGCTTTATTAGATGAATAAGCTGACATGTGAAGGGCATTCCACATACCTAATGCTACGAGTATGAGAACTCTATGAGTGTGATTAATTCCACTCTCACGGGGTGCAAGTGATGACTTCACTCTTATGATACATCATAAATGTCCAAGGTGGAATGGGACTATACATTGTTAGCCCAAGGCCGACGGGGGACATACCATCACAAAGTGTTAGTTTAATGTTAATGGAATGATCATGGTTATTATCTTTATAGCATGTTGCATACTAATGTTGTTTGAGCATTGTTCATGATTTGTACTCTATGTTGACATGAAAATGTGCTTGGTGAAGAATGTTGAGCCTTAAAGAAAGTCCCAAGAGGAAAGGGAACTTAAGGAATGGTAAAAATGGAGGACTTTGCCCAAAAATTTGGGTTTTGGGCTGAAAGTATCGATACATATGGGTTAAGTATCGATACTTTCCAAGCATTATTACATTTGAGATAAAATGTAGTTTTTCTGAGACAGATTGCCTATAAAACCTGCCCAACTTATTTGCATTAAATACCATATAAGTAAATGTTCTCTTTACTTTTTACTCTCCATTTACACAATTAGGTCGATAAGTTCTTTTATTGTGTAATAAGTTTTAAGAATGTATGCATTATGATTATGTATGTTAATGGATGTGATATGATGTTTCTGCATGTGATCATGAATCTTTGATGATGTTATGATAAAAGGCTTTCTTGGGCCTAACGTGTCATAGCCTAGTTTTAAAACCATGATCGGCGCAAGGACCCAATAGGCGTGGCCCGCTGGGCCGAAGCAAGCCTTTCTATGAAAACTTATTCATTAACCCATTTGTCTCTCATTTACTTCTAAGATTCTTAATTCATTGTTTTCGAAAATAATTTCCTTTCGAAAATAAATCATGGCAACTGAACAATACCTTTCACAATATAATATTACCATTTGCCAACTTGTGGCGACATTATCATGTAAACCAAAAATACAAGGTTTACAGCAAATCTCATAAATTTCATTTAATTTGTCACAACTCGATACTCTCTTCGAGCCCGTGACAACCGCCACGGTGTCCCTATAGACACTCTTTACCCGGAATGCCAACCGGAACCCCACAAGGCTTTAATATCAGTTTTCTCACCTTTCTTGCGAGCAACAATTGCTAATATTATATTTAAAAAGATTATACACTATTTCCAAGCCAAAATAATAAAAAAATAATTTTTCTCTCTCAAGGGTATTTTGGTCATTTTTCTCAAAAATTTTGAAACTAGATAAAAATGTAGTATGCAAGTACAAAACACATAATTCATAATCAAAAATAAGTTTAAACGTCTAAAACCTTCATTTAAAATGAAATTATGATTATTTGGATATAACAAAATAAAATAAAATAAATATTCAATAAAATATTCTATTTTTTATAAAACAATATTTTTAGAGTTATACGTAAATAATCTTTGCAGCGTAAAAACAAAATAAGTTCATACATACTGTAATACAGTAAGTCAGAGTATTTAATTTAATTTACAATAACCAGTGGGCCCTCGAATAACCAAAAGTAAGGAGGATTGTGAACCTACAGTTTGGAGGATGCAACTCCAATGGTAGCCCTCGATGAAAATCAACTATCTATAGCCTATTATGTGCCTGAAATGGGTGGAAAGGAGGGTGGTGAGATTATATAATCCCAATAAGTAAATAAACATCATTCAAAATATCTAAAGTCGAGTAAAAGGAGACGATTAAAATATTCAATCTCAATATGTATTTCATAACATAAATATTCATTTCATTTAAATAATCAATATGGCTTATGAGTATCTTAAAAGCTTGGCTCCTGCCAAAATCATTTTTGGGAATACCTTGGCCGAGGCATTTAATTGAGTCCGCCAAGGATGTTAAAAAGTTTCGTATACACATAAACATATTTTTAGTTTGAAAAATACAGCCGTTCCTTGGCGTTAGCAGAGTTCATCATCACGAGGTTGTTCGGCGTGATGTGAACTCTAACCATACCTCAAGAGATACCTATGCGCCTCTCCGACCGAGGTACATATATAACCGGATTTCATGCCCCTCTAATAGGCTGGTCCACAGAACCCGCCCACTATAGCAAGCTAAACCCACCATACAATAAAAATTTGACAGTATGACATGACTAATATTATACTACCCAGCCTGTAAATGTAAAACAGAACAATTCATACAGTTCACAAACCACAATTCCAGCCAGTCATGCCAACACATTATCATAAGCCATCAATTAGAACCATAAATTTACATCACATCAAATGGTCTCCAATTACTCTAATTTCAAATTCCTCATTCAATTTCAAGCTAATTTTTAAAATCATTTCATTTAAACACATTTTGTTTATAAAACCTAAAAATTAACCATTTTACTCATTTTTTATAAAATTCACAAAATCGAATAAAAACCACTTCAAATAATTAAAATGATAGTAAGGTTACTCACTATTTCGGGAGTCGAATTTCTAGAGTACTTTGACTACCGATTCTCGGGTACAATTTCTTTACCCTTAGCGGAGGATTCACCACCTAAACATGATGCAAAATCAAGCAATTTACCATATTGGTGCTAAATCGTTATAAAACTATATGGATGCATGAAATGGAATGCAAATTATTCGGATTATCGTCTAAACACGGTGTTCTCCTAATTCGATCTATCACTTAATTAATTGGCCAATTCAACTCCAATTAACTCCATTTTTCTTCCAATTCTCCAAACCATCAAACACAAGTCAAATAGCATAAAATCTAGCAAAATAATCTTCACATTTTCTCTTGGAAATTTCGGCCATGGTGAGTGCATCAACGCTATGATTTTTCCTACTCGATTTTCTCACCATAATTCATCATTTTCTCATCAATTCACTTGAAATAACAATCAAAATCATCATCAATATTCCACATGGAAAATTCGGCCAATGATGGGTGATGGGAGAAAATGAATTTTTCTTGTTGGTTTTTCATGCTACACATCATTAACTAACTAAAAACACTAACATATCTTAAAATCTAACCAAATCAAGCATCAAAACTCCTCCCCCCATGTCTAGCCAGCAAGGGATCCATCATGAAACCATCTGATTCAACCATGGAAAATGCAAAAGAATGCATGGGAATGGTAGATCACAAGTCAAATCAAGAAATTTTACCTTTTGTCACTTGATTCTTGAATTTTCACACTTTTCTTTTGAATTTTTCCACCTAGGGTTCTTGTTCTTTCTTTTCTTCCTTTGTTCTTCTTTTGCAGGCCATATGAATGAGAAATAGGCTGATTTTGTGCTAATTTATAAGGAAAATATTAAAAAATTAAAATCTTAACACTTGTCACCTTATCATTGGTCCATTTTTAAATTCTTAACTATTAAGCTTTCTTTCTCCACCACATAAAATCCTTCAATTATCTATAATAATATTAGGTAAAATCCATGCGCTGGACAAGTGTTGGGTGGTGTAAAATTACAATTTTGCCCCTAGGGTGGCAAAATGACTATTTTACCCTTATGCTCGAAAAAATGTCAAAATTAAAATTTTTCACTTCTCAAACTCAAATTATACTCCAAATGATCAATCTTAGTAAAGTATTTCATCCAACACTCACATCTTAACCTCAGGTGGCAAAATGACCATTTTGCCCCTAGGTCATAAAAATTCTAATTTGACTCCAAATCGGTCCTCGAACTCCGAATCACCATTTAAAATCATTCTGGGACTTTAAAATTTTCAATTTCATCTTAAAATCTCTTTTTCATTTAGTTCGAGGCTTAATTCAACTTAGTTGCATCTATAGGTACACTACCGACTTTTGCCAATTTTTCGGGGGCTTTCCAAGTATGCAAACGTATTGTCAATCGCATGAATAACATGGCAAGTATTTTATAAGGTTGGGCTTGATATAATTAACCACATACTTATACAAAAGACCTTGATTATCAGCGGAGTGACTCTGGCAAACCTACCGTAAGATGAACAGGAGGAAGTGTCTCTACCTAAGATTCAACTATCTTCGAATTTGAAAACATGAAGTTTAAAAGAGTGAGTATAAACCCAGTGAGTGAACATAAGAAGTGTCACAGCCCAATTCTCGGGCCATGACTAGCTCAAGGGCCCAATGGGCTCAGCCCACTAAGCCCAAGCAAGCCTATTTATATAATCTTATACATTAATCCACATTTCTTTAAAATCCAAAATTTGTAGTGTTCAAATATAGTTCCTTTGAAAACAACTCAAAAAACCCAATCATGCATTCATAATGGCATTATCAACCATTTTATATACATATATAGATTAACAAATGAATCTTAACATTTCACATCAAGTATTCGTATACACAAAATTGGACCTTGACCGTCAGTGGAGTGACTCTAGGCACGGTTGCTAATATTTAGTGTCATGGTAAACCTACCGAACAATGGATAGGGAGGAAAACCTTGTCGTAGGACTCAGTCATCTTTAACTTAGAAAACCTAAAACATGAAGTTTAAAAACGTGAGTATAAACCCAGTGAGTGAACATAAGAAGGGAACAAGCAACGTTAAGGAAGGTTTAAAATCATGATGCACTTAAGTTCAAAAACAATGCAATTTAGTTTAAGCTCTTGCTAAAACACCTCATTTCAAACTTGATTAATTAATCCCTTGATGTTGAAAATCCATGATCAACCATGATGTTAAAGAAGTAGAAAATATGGCAGAAACCAAGCAAGGTAGCAAGTTTGATATGAGGTTTCTCGCTGCAGCAAGAATCCATTTTCACTGCAGCGAAATTCCTTGCTGAAATGAAAAGAAATTTGGGAGCAATTAACAATTCCAACATACTACATAGACACAAATATTTTCATAAACTTTTTATAACATATATATATACATACATCATCATGCATACCATCTCGCCACACTCAGCTCATGTGCACTCCCTACTCGCACATAACTCGATCATCATCAGCTCATGTGCACTTTCACACCGAGCATAGCTGGGTCATCATTGGCTCATGTGCACTCTTACTCGCACATAGTCGGGTCATCATTAGCTCATGTGCACTCCCACCGCACATAGCTAGGTCATCATCTGCTCATGTGCACCCCCTACTCGCACACAGTCGGGTCATCATCAGCTCATGTGCACTCCCTACGCACATAGCTAGGTCATCAACGGCTCAAGTGCACTCCCTACTCGCACATAGCTAGGTGGTCATCAACATATGTGCACTCCCACACCGCACATAGCTGGGTCATCATTATCACACAAAAGAAGCATACAAAGCATAATATACATATCAATATAATGTGATAATGCATGAACTATTCATATTGCACATTTCACTAGATAGAAACATTTCATTAAGGGCTTGTTCCCCAAGTATATTTTTAAAGCAAAAACAATTGAAACTTTCAAATGATTTGTTTAAACATGTAGGCACTTCCCAAAACATTTTGAAATGCAAGTTCACTCACTTTACGATAGCGAGATATTTCATCTCTATTGGTTTAGAGGTGTATCTAGCTATTCCTACTTGCTGGCCGCTCGTTATTTCCCCCGACACACCACCTCAGTACTCTAACTTTACCTTTGCATTTCCTAGCAACCATACAAATGCAATACCTTTAGTGTACATCATTCCTACTTCTCTTTTTCCTTCCATCATGAATCCTTATTCAACTAACTTATATCTTCACACATTTTTACCAAAGTTGCCTTTATCCTTTACTTGCGTAATTCTTTAGATTATAGATACCGGTAACTTATTTATAACTCTAACACATATATTAACGTTGTCTAAGGATGTTTATCAAGTTTAACCATCATTTCCCCAATAATTACCTAACATATGGCAGTAACTACAAATTTACTTCCATCAAACACTTTCTAAGTTTACATGTAACATTATTCTCATTTACATGTTGCCACCAAGCATAACATCGATATCCATTCATACTCACCAACATCCATAACCTTTTAAGCCTTTTCCTAACAAAACATATATCCACACAATTCATTTCTTTTCCAAACTTCCAATTAATATAATTACCTTCAATTCATACCCATGACACCACAATAACACTACATATTGCACACAATCATTCTCACCATAATAAACCAATCATAGGCTTCAAATTATAGCATGAAGCTTACCACTTGGTTTTAGCTTAGATTTCACCCAACCAAATTCAAAATTCCCTCACATCCATGGCCACCATAGTTGCCACAAAATAATACACTCATTATTTTTCGAAGGATTTAACCAACCATGAACTTAAAACACAAAGATCCTTACCTTAGCTTGCTTGAATTACAAAACCAAGCTGTTTTCTTCCTTTCTCTCTTTTTCCTTCTTCTTCTCCTAGGGTTTAGATGTGCTGGAAATTGGGGTTAGAAGTTTTAACTTTGGTGCACAAGGAGTTGGGAGAAAGAAGAAGCAAGAAGAGAAAGGAAATGAAAAGGGAACAAAGAAAGAACATGGAAGAAATTTAACTTTCCAAGGGAGAGAATGAGAAGATGGCGTTGGAAGCTTCAAGAATGAAGGAGAAAATATCTTGTTAAGAGGATAAAGATGGTTTGGCTAATAAAGATGAGAGTCAAAGCTTCCTTTGGAAGCTTTGACCAAACTTTGTGCAAAATTATTGCTTTACCCTCCAAGTTTCTTCGCTTTTTAATTTAATCCTCCCAGCACTCATTTAACTCCAATTTCCTTTTATTATCTTTTACTACACATGTATAAACGAAGTATAAAGCTTGAACATTATAATTAACCTCAATTGGCATCCAATAGCTTTCAAAGTACGGGGTATTATAATCTTATAATACCCCATACTTTGATATGGTGACTAATAAAGATTAATCGGATGCCAATTGAGGTTAATTATAATGTTTAAAAGTGTGAAAGATGAAAGGAATAGTTTGGGATAAAATATTTCGCACGTGAGAAAATAATAATAAAATAATGATATTTTTATCAAAGAAGAATTTGTGAGATCAAAAGTGATTCAGAAGTCAATTGAGGCATAATAAGGTATTTTGGGTACTAAGGAGACGAGGAAAATTTTGGAATAAAATAATATTAAAATATTAATATTTGATTCAATGTCGAAATTTTCCATGAAGAAGGAGTATATGGGCAACCTAAGTGGGGGAGAAGAAGAATGAGAAAAATTTCAGAGAAAAATGACGTTAATGGGGCCGCGTGTCTTTGTTAAGTAAAGATAGCGTGGGTAAATAAATATTTGAATATTATGAGGACACCGCGTTGGAATACAAACTTCATACTTTGTTTGTACATGTGTAGAAAAAGGTAATAGAAGGAAATTGGAGTTAAATGAGTGTTGGGAGGACTAATTAAAATGGAAAGAAACTCAAAGGGCAAAATAGTAATTTTACATAAAGCTTGGTCAAAGCTTCCAAAGAAAGCTTTGACTCTCACCCTTATCAGCCCAAAACAGTCCTTATCTCCTCCAGCAAGATATTTCTTCTTCATTCTTGAAGCTTCCATGCCATTTTCTCTTTGTCCACCATGAAATCAAGTTTTCTTCACTTTCCTTTCCATGCTTTCTTTTCCTTTCTTCTCCAAATTTCTTGAGCACTAAATTTACAGCCTTTAACCCCAATTTGAAGCACATCTAAACCCTAGGAGGAGAAGAAAAAAAAACAGAGAAAGGAAGAAAAAGCTTGGTTTTGGTGATTCAAGCAAGGAACGGTAAGAATTCTTGTTTTTGGCTTGAGTAGTCTTTGAAAATGAGTTAGTGACTTAGAGAAATATCTTGTGGCAGCAAAGATTGGGTTGATTGGAGAAAAATTGGTAACATGTAAGCCAATAAACCCATGGGTACATGAAGGACTCAAAGTGGAAAAGGAAAACGGTAAGCTTAACACTATGTTTTAAAGCCTACGGTTAGTTGAATATTGTGAGGAATTATGGTTGTTGAAAGGATTTATTTGCTTAAGCTAGTTGAAAATTATTAAGATTGTATGGCATGTTGTTTGAAAGAAATGAAAAAGGAATATTGTGGATGAAGGATTGAGAAACAATGTATTGAAAGTTAGATAGATAACGATGCATGTAAACTAGGAAATAATCGAGTGAAAGTGAGAATGATTGTTGCTACCATATATGTGGATTATGTGCGGAAATATAAGATGGATTTGGCCGAAAATTATTTAGAAAGGTTGAAGTAGGCACGTGACATCATAAATAAGTTTTCGATATCTATAATCTAAAGAATTATGCAAGTAAAGGATAAAGGCAACTTTGGTAAGAAAGTGTCAAGATATTAGTTAGTTGAATAAGGGTTCGTAATTGAAGGAAAAAGATAAGTAGGAATGATGTACACTAAAGGTATTACATTTGTATTGTTGCTAGGAAGTGCAAGGGTAAAGTTAGAGTACGGTGGTGGTGTGCCATGGGAAATAACGAGCGACCGGCAAGTAGGAATAGCTAGATATGCCTCTGAACAAATAACGATGTAATATCCTGCTATTGTAAGGTGAGTGAACTTGCATAAAATGTTTTGGGAGTAAGGCACATGTGGTTGATTAAGACATTTTATTTGTTTTTTGATAAAAATGCATGGGAACAAGCCTTTAATGAAATGTTTTCATGATGTGGAACATGATTGTGATGAATCTATTGTGAGACCTCGACCTCTATAGGCTCATAACTAGGCATAGACGTAATAACACTAACCAGGGGTAGTTTCATCATTTCCTTAGTAAGCCCCTAAAAGTAAGTTTTTAAATAATATTATGGCCTAATTAGGCCTAAGGCATAAATGAATGATGAAATACGGGTAAAATGACGAAGGAAAATAAAATAATGATGATTTCCTGAGGTAGGGGCAAAATGGTCATTTTTCATCTCGGATCAAAATTTTAAGTTTCGTAAACCCGAGCATTTCCAGACCATTATGGACTTTGTTTTAGTATCAAAAAAGTAAAAAGATTGTATAAAGGGTTGGAGGAGAACAAGCTAACTAGTTGAAGGCATTTTCTTAATTTAAGTGGAGTTGGATAAGCTTGAGCTATAAATATCTCTTTCTTCTAGCAGATTCTTCATTCTCCAGTAACTTTTCTTCTTCTTCTTCTTCTTATCTCACATTGCTTTCATCCTCCATGAAAGCTTGATATGAAAGCTACCATAACCTTCCTCAAAATAGCTCCAATTTTTAAGCTTTTGTGCACTTTTGCATAGAACCCTTGTACTCTTTCACTTTCGCACTTTAAAACCCTTGAAAAATCTTATTTCCATACTTTCTCTCACTAGTAAGGTGTTTTAGAGAGAGAAAGAGGGAGCTTTAATATTAGCTTGAAAGTTTTTGGAAAGAATTTCAAATACTAACTACCAAGGTGAGTTATGAATTAGACTTGATTTTTTTATGTTGAAAATTATTAGTGTTTAGACTTGTGGGTGTTTTGGTAGTTGAGGTTGTTCATTCACTTTAGAGTGATTAGAATAGTGAACATAGATAGCCAACTAAATGGCAAAGGGAAGCTAGCTAAGAGAAAAGCTTTTAGAATTTATAAGTATGTGAATTGACATAATGGTGATGCTAATGTGATGGTAGGTTCCAACGAAGCCCCACAGCCCTATTTGAACCATTAGTGGAGGTTAGAGTCGATTAGAGGTTCAACAATACCGGTGAGTGAACTTGCATTTCAAAATTCTTTTGGAAAATAGAATTGTGTTGAGATGAATTATTTGCATGATTTTATCCAACTTTTCATTAAAAATGGGTGCTTGGGGACAAGCCCTTGATAAATTCTTTGATGTTGTAAAAGGTGTGAAATGTGTAAAGAGGATGAATTCATGTGCTCCTATATTGTGTTGGTATACATATTTGAATGTATGTTGTGCAAGATAAATGATGTTGTATGATGATAATGAGGTGTGCGAGTAGGGAGTGCACACATGATGACATTGAAATGTGCGAGTAGGGAGTGCACATGTGGTGGTATTGCCTTGTGCATGTAAAGAGTGCACAAGAGCTAAAGAAGTCGGGGTGGTGTAGGTGTTATGTCAAGCCCAACTCTACAATATATTTATTATGCCATTCTTACATAAGAATGCATGTTTGCTTACTTGGGTACCTCAAAAATCGTTAAAAGACGGTAATGTACCAAATGGTATAACTAAGTTGATTTAAGCCTCGAACTAATCCAAATATAAATTTTAAGATGAAATTGAGAACTTTAAAACCCCAGAATGACTTAAAATGGTGATTCGGAGTTCGAGGACCGATTTGGAGTCAAATTGGAATTTTCATGACCTAGGGGCAAAATGGTCATTTTGCCACTCGAGGTTTAGATGTGAGTGTTGGATGAAATTTTTTATTAAGATTGATCATTTGGAGTATAATTTGAGTTTGAGAAGTGAAAAATTTTAATTTCGACATTTTTTCGAGCATAGAGGTAAAATAGTCATTTTGTAATCCAAGGGCAAAATTGTAATTTTCAACCACCAAACACTTGTCTGCACATGGATTTTACCCAATATTATCATTGAAAATTGAGGAAATTTAAGTGGTGGAGAGAGATTGCTTAATGGCTAAGTATGACACATGGACTAATGGAATGGTGACATGTGTCAAAATCTCATCCATTTATTATTTTCCTTATAAATTAGCACAAAAATCAGCCCATTTTTCTTCATTATGGCTGACCAAAGCAAGAACAAAGGAAGAAAAGAAGAACACAAACCCTAGGTGGAAAAATTCAAGGAAAACTGTGAAAATTCAAGTAATCAAGCAATCAAAGGTAAAATTTCTTGATTTTGACTTGTGATCTACCTTTCCCATGCATTATTTTGCATTTTCCATGGTTGAATCACAAGATATCATGAAGGATTCATGGCTGACCGAATTTAGAAAGAGAAGATTTGATGATTTATTTGGTTAGATTTTGAGATATTTTAGAGTTTATAGTTGATTTATCATGTTTGGAAGGAAAACAAGTAAGAAAAATCACATGTTCTTCATGGATTCTTCATTGGCCGAATTTTCCATGTAGAGTGTGGATGATGATTTTAATTTTATTTCAAGTGAATTGGTTAGGAAATGATGAATTATGGTGAGAAAATCAAGTAGGAAAAATCATAGTATTGATGCACCCACCATGACTGAATTTTTCAAGAGAAAATGTGAAGATGATTTTGCTAGATTTTATGCTATTTGACTTGTGTTTGATGATTTGGAGTATTGGGAGAAAAATGGAATTATTTGGAGTTAAATTGGACATATTGGCCAATTAATCGAGAGATAGATCGAATTAGGCCAATACTGTTTTATTTAGGTACACAATTGAATTTGTGTAGAATATCGTGTTTAGACGATAATCTGAACAATTTGCATTCCATTTCATGCATTAGTAAAGTGCCTGAAATAGATTTATAATGGTATGACACAGTATATTGAATTATGTGTCATGTATTGTATATAGGTGATGAGCCCTCTAACAAGGGTAAAGATGTTGTGTCAGAGGACTGAGAATAGGAGTATTTCAAACTCCTGATACAGTGAGTAACCTTACTATCGTCTTAATTATCTAAAGTGGTTTTTATCCGATTTTGTGATTTTATGGAAAATGAATTTAAATGGTAAATCTTTATGTTTTATAAGCAAAATGTGTTTAAATGAAAATGATTTTATAAATTGTCTTGAAATTAAAAGATGGTTTTGAAAATGGAGTAATTGGAGACTAATTGTTGTGTTATAAATCATGGTTTGAATTGAATGGCTTATGATAATATTTGCATGAATGGCTGAATTGGTATTTGTGTTGAAAATGTATGAACTGTTAATTTGCCTTGAGAGCCTGTAAAATAAAATAATTGCCATGTCATGCTATTGCAAATTTTATTGTATGGTGGGTTATAAATTAGTTGCTGCAGTGGACGAAGTTCCGTGGACTAGCCTATTAAATGGGCATGGTAACCCTATTATATTCATACCTCAGTATGAGAGGCGCGGTTGGATAACTCCTAAGGTTAAAACTTTAGAGTTCACTTCAAGCCAAACTACCACGTGAGGGTGAACTTAGCCAACGCCAAGGAACGACTATGCTTTCAAAATAAAAACATGATTTACGCGTACATAACTTTTTAACAGCCTTGGCAGTCTCGATTGGGATAGCCCTCTGCCAAGGTATCCCTAATAACTGAGTATGAAAATAATTTTGGCACAAGCCAAAGTTTTAAGAAATTCATAAGCCATGTTGATTACTCGATTTATATGAATTGATTTTATTTGGTTGAAATGAGTTGAAAGGTGATGAATTATAGTATGTTAAACTATTTTATCTATCTCCATTTACTCAGCTTTAGATATTTTAGATGGTATTTGTTTACTCACTGGGATTATATAATCTCAACACCCTCCTTTCCACCTCTTTTAGGCTCAGGATAGTCAGTAGATAGCTCACTTTGTTGAGGGCTACAGTTAGACTTGCATCCTAAAAAACTGTAGGTTTACCTCTTTTAATACTTTTGGTCATTCGTGGGCCCACGTGTCACTGTAAATTAAATTTTATACTTCGGTTATCTGTATTATAGTATGTATGAATTTATTTAGCTTTTACGCTACAAAAATTATTTACTGGTAACTCTATAAATATTGTTTTATAAGAAAATAGAATATTTTGTTAAATATTTTTATTATATTCAAATAGTCATAATTTCATTTTAAATGAATGTTTTAGACATCTAAACTTATTTTTGACTATGAAATATGTGTTTTTCACTCGCACACTACATTTTTAACTAGTTTCGAGATTTTCGAGGAAAAATGACCAAAATGCCCCTGTGAGACAGAAATCAATTTTTTTATTGATTTAAGTTGGAAATAGCTTAAAATCTTTTAGAACATGATACTTGGTAATGGTTACTCACAGGGGAAATGAGAAACTGATATTAAAGCCTTGTGGGGTTCTGGTTGACATTTCGGGTAATGAGTGTCGATCGAGATACCGTGACAGTTATCACGGGTTCGAGGGGAATACTGGGTTGTGACATGTTATATATAATTATATCTATAGATATGTGATAGAATGTGTGTGATTGTAAAATGTGATTGTATGGCATGTTGAAATTGGCATGATGAATATTGAGAATTTCCCATTTTCTTGCAAATTGATTTTATTGCAGCACCAAATGGATTTTTAGTACAAAGGAGGTCCTTTTTACATTTAGGTGCCCTGCTTCTCACTACAGCAAGAAAGCATTCTCGTTGCAGCGAGAAACATTCTGTTTTGACAGCCAGCAACTCGCTGCAGCGAGAAACTCTTGGGTTTTGATGCAGATCTTTCACTTTGATGAAGATTTTGACCACCTTTCTCTTCGAACTGGAAAAAGTAGTAAACATCAAAGTTGTAGCCCTGCCTCTTAGCTTTCTAATGGTCCAAAAATTAGGGAAATTGGACTTTTTTATTGGGAGATATACTAGAGAAACCAAAACATATGCAAACCAAGATTGTTTCTCGCTGTAGCGAGAAACTTGTTGTCATGCTTGCTACTTTGTTTGATTTTGACCTATTTTTTTGCCCATTTAACTTCATGGATTGATCATGGGTTTTTGTAACATTATAAGGTTATTAATCAAAGTTTGAAATGAGGGGTTTTAGTAAGAAATTAACTCAATTGCATTGTTTTTGAAACAAGTGCATCATGTTTTCTAAAACGTTCCTTGTCATTGCTTGTTCCCTTCTTATGTTCACTCTTTGAGTTTATACTCACCGTTTTCAACTTCATGTTTTCAGATCAGGAGGCAACCGATAACTAGGTCGACTTGTCCTTGTAGATTCGCATCCTTGGTAGGTATCTCGGCATTCAGTAGTCATACGTCACTCGGGTCTCTCCGCTGGAAATCGAGTCTCCTTTTTGATATGTATAGACAAACCTGATGTAAATTATTAAGACATATGTTTTGGACAATACATGTATATTTGATTGGTAATGCCACTACAAGTTGGCAATGCTTAGTATTAATTTGATTTGAAGTTATGAAATGTGACTTAACAACTTTTGATGGAATGATGAACAAGTCATATTAATAGGCTTGCTTGGGCTTAGTGGACTACGTCCATTGGGCCCATGCGTCGGTCATGGCCTAAATTTTGGGTCGTGACATCTATGTGCCTCTATATGATACTGATATGTATATATATATATAAATAATAATATATGATACGTATTGTTAAGTAATTTTGTGTAATTGATGTAACCGTGCATGTGCGAAGTGGGCAGTGCACATGCCGGTTGGATGACAATATTGTGACAATTACAACTGTGCATGTGCGGAGTGGGCAGTGCACATGCCAGTTAAATAACAATGTTGTGACAATTACAATCGTGCATGTGCGGAGTGGGCAGTGCACATGCAGACTGTGATGTGCGTGTAGGGAGTGCACGTTGGCTGAGTGAGGTGGTGGTATTCGTGTTTATATATATATATGTACATGTGTAATAGAAGGTTTATGAATATAGTACGTGGTTGTAATGTATGTGGAATCTTGCATGTTGAACATTGAAAGTTGCTAAGTATTTTCAAATTGATGTTTATTGCAGCGAGAAACGTGCTGTCACGTTGCTACATTGCTTGGGTTCTGATACAAAATTTTTTTCACCCTTCTATCTTCACGATTGAGCATGGGTCTTTGCAACACTAAGAGTTTATTAATCAATGTTCGAAACAAGGGGTTTAAGAAAGAAATTAAACTAAATTACATTGTTTTCAAAACAAGTTCATCATGATTTCTAAACCTTCCTTAACGCTACTTGTTCCCTTCCTATGTTCAATCACTGAGTTTATACTCATGTTTTTAAAATTCATATTTTAGGTTTCCCGAGTTAAAGGTGATTGGATCCTAGGATGAAGTGCTCCTCCCTATCTTGTGAGACCTCGACCTCTATAGGCTCGTAACTAGGCAAAGACGTAATAACAAGAGCTAGGGGTAATTTCGTCATTTCCTTAGAAAGCCTCTAAAAGTAAGTTTTTAAACAATATTATGGCCTAAGTAGGCCTAGGGCATAAATGAATGATGAAATATGGGTAAAATGGTGAAGGAAATAAAAATAATGATGATTCCCAAGGTAGGGACAAAATGGTCATTTTTTATCTCAAGTCAAAATTTTTAAGTTTCACAAACCCAAGTATTTCTAGACCATTATGGACTTTGTTTCAGTGTCAAAAGAGTAAAAAGATTGCATAAAGGATTAAAGGAGAATAAGCTAACTTGTTGAAGGCATTTTGGTAATTTAAGTGGAGTGGATAAGCTTGAGCTATAAATATCTCTTTCTTCCAATAGCTTCTTCATCCTCTAGCAGCTTTTCGTCTTCTTTTCCCTTCTTATCTTTCACGTTGCTTTCATCCTCCATGGAAGTTTGATATGAAAGCTCCATAACCTTCCTTAAAATAGCTCTAATTTTCAAGCTTTTGTGCACTTTTGCATAGAACCCTTGTTCTTTTTCACTTTCTCACTTTAAAACTCTTGAAAAATCTTATTTCCATACTTTCTCTCACTAGCTAAGTGTTTTAGAGAGAGAAAAAAAAAGCTTTTATAATAGCTTGGAGAATTGTTGGATAGAATTTTAAAGTTTCAAAGCTATTAAGGTGAGTAGTAAATTAGAGTTGAATTTTTAGTGTTGAGAATGGCTAGAGATTTGACTTGTGAATATTTTGTAGTTGTGATTGTTCATTCATTTTAGAGTGATTAGGATAGTGAAAATAGATAGCCATTTAAATGGCAATTGAAAGCTAGCTAAGAGAAAGTTTTTAGAATTTTTAAGTATGTAAATTGACATAATGGTGATGCTAATGTGATGGTGGGTTCCAACGAATCCCCATCGCCCCATATGGACCATTAGAGAAGTTAGAGTCGACTAAAGGTTTAACGAAATACTGGTGAGTGAACTTGCATTTCAAAATTTTTTGGGAATGTAAATGTATTTGCACAAAACATTTGAATGATTTTAACCAACTTGTCTTTTAAAATGTGTGCCAGGGAACAAGCCCTTGATAAAATGTCTTGATGTTGCTAAAATGTGAAATGTGTAGAAGGACAGACCTATGTGCTCCTATACTGTGTTGATATATATATATATATACACGAATAATGTTGTGCAATGATATTGACCTAGCTATGTGCTAGTAGGAGTGTGCATAAGCTGATACTGACCTGGCTATGTGTGATTGGGAGTGCGCATAAGCCGATGCTGACCCGACTATGTGTGAGTAGGAGTGCTCATAAGTCGATGCTGACCCAGCCATGTGCTAGTGGGAGTGCATATGAGCTAATGATGATGGGAGGGTGTGCTTGAGGATTGATATATATATATATATATACATATATGGTGTATGGTTGTAATGCATGTGAAAATTTGACATGTTGAATTTTGAGAATTTATATGTGTTTCATGTAGCTTTTGTCATTTCAGCAGGATGGCCTTTTCTTGAGGGGAATGGAAACTTTTTCTTGGTGCTCTATTTCTTGCTGCAGCGAGAATCAATTTTGCTGCAGCGAGAAACTCTCGGGTTGTGAGGGTTTTTACCGGATCTGGTTCTCAGTGCAGTGAGAAAGTTACTGTAGCTTCTCACTGCAGTGAGAATGAATCTCGCTGCAGCGAGAAACTTTTTGTCCCACTTGGCTACCTTGTTGATTTTTGCCACATTTTCCACCACTTTAACACCATAGTGAATCATTGACTTCCAATATCAAAGAATTAATTAACTAGGTCGGGAATATGGGGTTTATAGAGAAACCCTCATCCAGTTGAGAAAACCCTCGTCTCGTTAATAATTTGAGCCAAACTTCACTGCAGCGGAAAGGCATTCTCACTGTAGCGAGAATCCCTTTCCGCTGTAGCGAGGACCTGTCGTTTACTTGACTTGATTTGCTTGAATGTCTTTAAAGTTTTCACTCTTCAAATCCTTTATTGAGCGTGAACTCTTTATCATCAAGTGATTTTTTCATTGAGGGTTTAAATGAGGGGTTTTAATAAGAACCAAACTAAACTGCATTATTTTAAAGATAAGTGCATCATGATTTCGTTAAATCTTCCTTATGGTATGCTTGTTCCCTTCCTTGTTCACTCGCTGGTTTATACTCACTGTTTTCAACTTCATGTTTTTAGATCAAGAGGCAAGTGGTAACTAGGTCGAGGTGTCTCCATAGACTTGTATCCATCTGTTGGTAGGTATCAATGGCATTCGGTAACCGCACCTTTGCTATGGTAACTGTATCAATGGCATTCGTTGCTCCACTGGAAGTCTAGTGTCCTTTTTGTTGAACACACATGCCCTGATGTAAATTGTTAAGCCATGTATATATATATCTTAAACGAATAGATGTTTATATTGATTAATGTTGCCACTATGTAATGGCACGGATGACATTATTTTGAATCATATAAATGTTAATATATAGTCGATAGAAAAGCATCGACGTAGTCGTTAGTGAAAATTACGAAATACAATTGTCAGAACAAATAATGAAATTGATGAATGAAGTCATGTAAATAGGCGTGCTTGGGCTTAGTGGGCTACATCCATTAGGCCCATGCGCCAATCATGGCCCGAAATTTGGGTCGTGACATATCCATTGCTCGGTAGGTTTAACATGGCACTAAATGTTAGCAACCGTGCCCAGAGTCACTCCACTGACGGTCAAGGTTTAATCATGTGTATATGAATACTTGGTGTGAAATACTAAGAATCATTTGTTAATCTATATATGAATATAATGGTTGATGATACCATTATGAATGCATGATTGGGTTTTATGAATTGTTTTCAAAGGAACGGTATTTAAACATTACAAATTTCAGATTCTAAAGGAGTAGGGATTAATGTATAAGATCAATTTAGTAGGCTTACTTGGGCTTAATGGGCAAAGCCCATTGGGTCCTTGAGCCGGTCATGGCTCGAGAATTTGGCTGTGACAAGTCTCCCCCACTTAAATAGAATTTGTCCTCGAATTCACATCGGTGTCGAGTTATCAATCTCACTCTATGATCTTATTCCATTTCTTTCTTCGTAGGGAATTTTGATTTACGCATTTCATTACCTTCAATTTGACTAGAACACTTTACAAGATCAGGTTCTGTATCTTATATCTATTATCATCTTTGAGTCAAAACCACGATACCCTTATCAATTGTTCTTTCTTATCACTAAGATACCAAGTATGCCTTTAATTTCGTCACTAACCTCAAGCATATGTTTATTTCAATTCTTGTCAAACCTCCATTCATTGATTCACCTTGTTTACCTCTAGTTTGATTAGAATGCTTCACTTATGTCTGTTATCATCCTTTAGAATCAAATCGATGGTACCCTTCGCGATCACTATATCTTATTTTAAGACGTTGAGTATGCCGTTATCCCCATCATTAAATTTGAACCATAACTCCATCTTAATCATACCGATTTCAATCACATTTTATATTTACTTATGTATACCAATCACCATCTTATTACTTCATTCCTTGTCAACTTCTCGACATTCATTCATTCATCCTATCCTCCTACACTATTATGTAGCTTACAGCATCATTAACATGCCATATTCATTCTTGTACGTATTCCCAACGTTAGGGGAGGTTAATGGCTTCAATTATTCCAACATACTCATGTTTACCTTCAATTTCTGCAACTTCAATCTTCTTAATCATATTAGTCCATCTTGTATGGCTTAACCACGTTATAGATTACATTTCCTTGGTTTTATTTCTTTGACTATTTCTCCAAAATTTCTTATATCAACATAGCTCAACTTCTGATGGAATATTTTATCGTTGTACTATTTATACAACTCATCAATTATTGAGTTCAAATCTCAAATTACTTAGAACAATTCTTCACCTCAATTGGTCAAGTAATCAATTTCACGTATACGTATGTACATGTATTTCCAAATGTCAACATTCCTCGTTATGCATAGGGATCCATGTGTTCGCGTGCCTTGGACTACATCTCCCTTTATTCATCCCTATCCCTATCTAAGATTCAATATAATAATCCTCATAGTGCATGTCAACATTATTGTTATGCCTATGCATAACTTCATATCGTTTATATCATTTCCAATTATATGCTTGAGTTTCATCGTACTATATATCCTTGCATCACAATGTCATTAATCACATCTCACTTGCTAAATGTCATTTGCATTAAATTACAATCCGGTATTCGTATATGCTTTATAATCTCGTTGTTCTTTCAAAGGTTTATCTTTATTGGATCATTGCATCTTATGCAATACCACAATCCATAAAAGTCATCCTTATTTCTCAATTATTCTTCATACCTCTAACATATATATATATATATATATATATATATTATATCCTTGTTGCATTTCGACTTTATGAGTCACCTAAAACTTAGACTCATTTGAATCATGCATGCGTCAAGCATTTCCGAATTCCAATTTCCATACTACATTAGGAAGTTTTCATTATCGAACTTCATTATCCAGATTATCTTCAATCATCCTTTGTTTTATTCTTCCATACTAATGTGACATCATTCTCCTTGGACCAATCTGCAGTTTGTACTTGAAACTGCAAGACTTGAAACAAGGTCCTCCTCAAGTACTTTTCAATGTCAATATAGATACCACTTTTAGCTTACGGCTTCCTCTTTGTAACCACACAACTTAATGCTTGTTTTCACAAGATTTGTAGCAGGATTCCTTTTAAGTATTTCCTTGCAGATACCTAACTTAAACTTATGTCTCACCGCACATGATCACATAACCCGTGACTTAGCCGTTAGGCTCCTCAGTAGGTTTTTAAAAATCCCACATTTTATACTCGTCGTGTATGAGTGGTGATTCCTTCTCAAAGATGTTTGTGCATTCTTGAAACACTTAGTCTCTTATTTGCTCCTTAACATCCCGAGCATATCATCCAATAGACATGCACCTATTCTTAAAGATATATAAATACATACTCGTCCATTCAATCCCTAATTCATCTTCATAGGTTTCTAGTGTACCACATAATTGGCCTTGTGTTGTTACTAACCCTTTTCATTTAGCTGAGTCAAGACAAGAATTGCAAATTCTGATGATGATATTCTGGATGAACCCATTTGCTATACCATCCTTGTAATCCTTCATTCACACTTTCATCACTTGGTATTGACATCCCTTACCCATATCTCATATATTCATCTAACTCTTCACTCAATTTTTCCTTAACCTTTAACAAGGCTTAATCTCTCGTCTCCTTTATTTCTTAGGATTTGACTTTAGTCAACATATTATTCATCCTAATACTTCACATGGTATCTTATCTCAATATAGCCATCTCAAGAACCTTTCAACTTCTCTTTCAATTATATGCCCATATACAAGGCAATAAAGAAACTTTTCAATTCATTCATGTAAACATTCTCCGAAACATTTAAAATTCCCAAATAACAAAACTCAATGACCAATGACCATAATTCAGCTTGTAAGCTCATTATCGTGCCACTCCCATCTTGCTCATGCATCCTAGACATGAGGTGTCCCTAGCACTGCGGCGCTAGATAGTTAGTGCTGCAACATCACGGCTACTGGACATGGGATAGTTTCAACGCTGCAGCGCTAAAGAGTTAGTGCTATAACGCTGTGGCTACTGGAAATTTCTTCCACGAATAAGTTCTTTCATCTTTAAAGTTACTACAGGGATCATGCTCAACCATTTGGCTTTCCTCCTGGCCTATCCCATAATTTTCCTTACCATGTGTATCTTCTTTTTTGTTTATCATATGCACTAAGTCGAGTAAGTATTTTTCAAACTCATTTTATCCTTTAACACTTATCTTCAACCAATAAGTCCCACCTTAGGACAATCTTGCCATATTGTGCATCAAATTCTCAATATATAATACCACACAAAAAATTATTCACCATTTATGACATCCCATAATTCCTTAACATTCACAATCTTTATTAAATCAAGGGTTCACCTTTTCCCAAGTTCCATATTTGCACCAAATTATCATCTTATAATGTCATGGCATCATTTTGTAGTTTCCCTCATACTTAAATTTTACAATCCTTGACTTAATCACATCATCCATTCTAAGTGTCACCTATATCCTCATTGATTTCTCCCAAATCCTTCTGAATTGTAACTGCAACTGGGATTTCAAATTTCACCTTTCCACGATTAATTAGTAATCATTTGTCAGATCTCATAGTTGTTTATACCATTAATAACTTTATACGTCGATCCTTAATAATTATCTAAGGCGACCAACCACGCCACTAAGGTGAATATCCTTCCTCAATAATTATATTGCTAGTCTACCTCTGTCATACCAAAAGATTCCCATACACATCCAGTCATTTAAACAGCTACTTTATAATTCGTTCGAGTCATACAAAATAAAAGCCAACTCTTAACTCCTTTGTACAGATAACTACTACTTTTTCCCTTACACCATATCTGCCTAGAATTAAAGCGATACGAACTTCAACGAAGGTATTAAATGTCTCTAGAATCCTCATCACCTTGATCTGAGCACATCGACGGATCCTTTTCCAGGTCCTCTTCCATCTCTTGGGATTTTTCCATTTTATCCTTAATCCGAGCTTGTTGCTGCCTCTCAAATTCCTCCTTACTAACAGGTGTGGCATGTCAAGCCTGGCTCTACAATATGTTTATTATGACATTCTTACATAAGAATGCATGTTTGCTTACTTGGGTACCTCAAAAATCGTTAAAGGACGATAATGTACTAAATGGTACAATTAAGTTGAATTAAGCTTTGAACTAGTCCATATAGAGATTTTAAGATGAAATTGAGAATTTTAAAACCCCAGAATGACTTAAAATGGTGATTCGGAGTTCGAGGACTGATTTGGAGTCAAATTAGAATTTTCATGACTTAGGGGCAAAATGGTCATTTTGCCACCCGAGGTTAAGATGTGAATGTTGGATGAAATTTTTGACTAAGATTGATCATTTGGAGTATAATTTGAGTTTGAGAAGTGAAAAATTTTAATTCCAACATTTTTTCAAGCATAGGGGTAAAATAGTCATTTTGCCACCTAAGGGTAAAATTGTAATTTTACACCACCCAACACTTGTCCAGCACATGGATTTTACCCAATATTATCATGGATAATTGAGAAAATTTAAGTGGTGGAGAGAGATTACTTAATGGGTAAGTATGACACATGGACCAATGGAATGGTGACATGTGTCAAATTTTCATCCATTTATTATTTTCCTTATAAATTAGCACAAAATCAGCCCATTTCTCTTCATATGGTCGGCTAAAGGAAGAACAAAGGAAGAAAAGAAGAACAAAAACCCTAGGTGGAAAAACTCAAGGGAAAAGTGTGAAAATTCAAGGAAACAAGTGAAAAAAAGGTAAGATTTTTCAATTAAGCTTGAGATCTCTCTTTCTTAAGCATTTTTTCTTATTTTCCATGGTTGAATCACATGATTTCATGATGGGTATGTTTCTGGCCAAACACTTAGAGAGAGATTTTGATGCTTGATTTGGTTAGATTTCAATGTATTTTAGTGTTTTTAGTTAGTTAGTGATGTGTAAAATGAAAATGAAGCAAGAAAAATTCATGTTCTTCCATCACCCATCCTTGGCTTGATGATGATTTTGATTTTATTTCAAGTGATTTGGTTACGAATTAGTGATTTATGGTGTGAAAATCAAGTAGAAAAAATTATAGTGTTGATGCACCCACCATGGCCGAATTTTCCAAGAGAAAATGTGAAGTTGATTTTGCTAAATTTTATGCTATTCGACTTGTGTTTGATGGTTTGGAGAATTGGAAGAAAAATGGAATTATTTGGACTTGAATTGGACATATTGGACAATTAATCGGGTGATAGATCGAATTAGGCCAATACCATTTTATTTAGGTACTTAATTGAATTTATATTGAACACCGTATTTAGATAGTTATCCGAGTATTTCACATCCCATTTCATGCATTAGTATAGAGCCTGAATTGGTTTTATAACAATTTAGCACAAATGTAGTAAATGGCTTATTGTGCATTATGTCTAAGTGGTGAGCATTTTGGCAAAAGTAAAGAGATAGTATCCGAGGATCAAGAATCGAAGTACTCGAAATTTGACTCCCGAAATAGTGAGTAACCTTACTATCGTCTTAATTATCTAAAGTGGTTTTTATCCAATTTGGTGATTTTATGGAAAATGAGTTTAAATGGTAAATCTTTATGTTTTATAAGTAAAATGTGATTAAATGAAATGATTTTATAAATTGTCTTGAAATTGAAAGATGGTTTTGAAAATGGAGTAATTGGAGACTAATTGTTGTGTTATAAATCATGGTTTGAATTGAATGGCTTATGATAATATTTGCATGAATGGCTGAATTGGTATTTGTGCTGAAAATGTATGAACTGTTTATTTACCTTAAGAGGCTGTAAAATAAAATAATTACCATGTTATGTTATCGCAATTTTATTATATGGTGGGTTATAAATTGGTTGCTGCAGTGGACGGGTTCCGTGGACTAGCCTATTAGAGGGGTACAGTAACCCTATTATATTCATACCTTAGTATGAGAGGCGCGGTTGGATAACTCCTGAGGTTAAAAGTTTAGAGTTCACTTCACGCCAAACCACCACGTGAGGGTGAACTCAGCCAACGCTAAGGAACGATTATGCTTTCAAAATAAAAACATGATTTATGTGTACATAACTTTTTAACAGCCTTAGCGGTCTCGGTTGGGATAGCCTTCGGCCAAAGTATACCTGATAACTGAGTATGAGAATGATTTTGGCACGAGGCAAAGTTTTAAGATACTCATAAGCCATGTTGATTACTTGATTTATATGAATTGATTTTATTTGGTTGAAATGAGTTGAAAGGTGATGAATTACAATATGTTAAACTATTTTATCTGTCTCCATTTACTCAGCTTTAGATATTTTAGATGGTATCTGTTTACTCACTGGGATTATATAATCTCACCACCCTTTTTTCCACCCATTTCAGGCTCAGGATAGTCAGTAGATAGCTCATTTCGTTGAGGGCTACAGTTGGACTTGCATCCTCAAAAATTGTAGGTTTACCTCTTTTGATACTTTTGGTCGTTCGTGGGCCCACGTGTCACTGTAAATTAAATTTTATACTTTGGTTATCTGTATTACAGTATGTATGAATTTATTTAGCTTTTACGCTACAAAAATTATTTACCGGTAACCCTATAAATATTGTTTTATAAGAAAATAGAATATTTTATTGAATATTTTTATTATATTCAAATAGTCATAATTTCATTTCAAATGAATGTTTTAGACATCTAAACTTATTTTTGATTGTGAAATATGTGTTTTCCACTTGCATACTACATTTTTAGCTAGTTTCGAGATTTTTGAGGAAAAATGACCAAAATGCCCTTGTGAGAAAAAAATTATTTTTCTATTGTTTTGATTTGAAAATAGTTTATAATGTCTCAAAACATGATACTTAACAACTATTGCTCACAAGGGAGGTGTGAAAACTGATATGAAAGCCTTGTGAGGTTTCGATTAGCATTCCGGGCAGTGAATGTCTATAGGGACGTCAGGCCGGTTGTCATGGGCTCGAGGGGAGTACCGGGTCATGACACGGTACCTCTCCCATAGCCAGGAGGGTGTTAGACAACGAATACAGATACCTTCCTAGGATGATAATTACTGACAATCTTTTTTTTTCCATATTGTTCGTGCTCTTTTTTCTCAGATCAATTTCATTACGCACCATTCTTGTGAGACTCCTCAAGTTCTTAAATAGTTGTTTACCTCTTTGGGGGAACTGATCCACTTGGAAATTAGGTTAGGTTACTTGTTACGATTTCATCCTCGCGCATATATCAACTCCGAGCAGTGGAATCTGGCGATCCCTCGCTAATACTATGAGGGGTGTCAAGACTACCGTTTCTGTTAGACATGGCGCGTTCAATAGGTGCACCTTCTAACACATACGCAATCAAGCATTGATTACTTATCCATTTATATATCATAAGAACAGATAGGTTTCTAATGAAGTAGGGGCTCAAGTAGTCTCCCGTCCTTGACTTGCGTTGCACACCCATAATCCAAGGACAATACTCTACACATACTCCAACAACTCCACTAACAACACAGGAATCCCTAGGATTCAACCAAACCTAGAGCTCTGATACTACCTCTATCACAGCCCAATTCCCTGGCCATGACCGGTGCAAAGCCCAATGGGCTCAACCCACTAAGCCCAAGCAAGCTTATTTATATAATCTTATACATTAATTCATGTTTCTTTAAAATCCAAAATTCGTAGTGTTCAAATATAGTTCCTTTGAAAACAACTCACAAAGCCCAATCATGTTGTCATGACCCGAAACTCCCATTGAGCCTGTGACAACCACCGTGATGTCCCGATAGACATTCATTACCCGAAATGTCAATCGAAACCTTTCAAGGCTTAACATTAGTTTTTCTCACTTACCCTGTGAGTATTAGTCACTAAAATTATATTTTGAGAGATTATAAACTATTTCCAAATCAAAACAATAGAAAAACAATTTTTTTCTCACAGGGGCATTTTGGTCATTTTTCCTCAAAAATCTTGAAATTTGCTAAAAATGTAGTATGCGAGTATGAAACACATTATTCATAATCAAAAATAAGTTTAAACATCTAAAACCTTCATTTAAAATGAAATTATGATTATTAGAATAAAATAAAAATATTGAATAAAATATTCAATTTTCTCATAAAATAATATTTTTAGAACACTACATAAATAATTTTTACAGCGTAAATGCAAAATAAATTCATATATATTGTAATACAGTAAGCTAGAGTATTTAATTTAATTTAATTTACTATAACAAGTGGGCCCTCGAATAACCAAATGTAAGAAAAATTGTAAACCTACAGTTTCGAAGATGCAAATCCAATGGTGGTCCTCGATGAAATCAGCTATTTATAGACTATCCTGAGCCTGAAATGGGTGGAAAGGAGGGTAGTGAGATTATAAAATCCCAGTGAATAAACAAATACCATCTAAAATATCTAAAGCTAAGTAAATAGAGACAGATAAAACAGTTTAACATACTGTAATTCATCACCTTTCAACTTGTTTCAACCAAATAAAATCAATTCATATAAATTGAGTAATCAACATGGCTTATGAATTTCTTAAAACTTTGGCTCGTGCCAAAATCATTTTTATACCCAGTTATTAGGGATACCTTGATCGAAGGTTATCCAAACCGAGTCCGCCAAGGTTGTAAAAAAGTTATGTATGCATAAATCATGTTTTTATTTTGAAAACATAGTCGTTCCTTGGCGTTGGCTGAGTTACCCCTCACGTGGTGGTTTGACGTGAAGTGAACTCTAAAAGTTATACCTCGGGAGTTACCCTACTTGCCTCTCTAACTGAGGTACGAATATGACCAGGTTCCGTGCCCCTCTAATAGGCTGGTCCACATAACCAACTCACTACAACAAGCTAAACCCACCATACAATAAAAATTCAACAGCATGACATGGCAATTTTATCATTATCCAGCCTATCAAGGCAAACAACAATTTATACATTTTAACACAAATACCAATTCAGCCATTCATGCTAATATTGTCATAAGCTAATCAATTAGAACCATAAATTTACAATACATCAAATGGTCTCCAATTACTTTATTTTCAGAGCCATTATTCAATGTTAAAACAATTTTATGAAATCATTTCATTAAATCACATTTGGTTTATAAAACCGAAAAATTAATCATTTAATTCATTTTCCATGAAATTCACAAAATCGGATAAAAACCACTTTAGATAATTAAGATGATAGTAAAGTTACTCACAATGTCTAGAATGCGAATTTTCGAAGTACTCTGACTACTGGTCCTCGGATGCAATTTCCTTGCCTTTATCGGAGGACTCACCACCTTGACATAGAACAAAATCGAGAAACTTACTACATTGGTACTAAATCAAATTTAACTAATTTAGACTACTAATGCATGATATGAAATTTAAAATGCACGGTTAACCATCTAAACCCGGTATTGGCCTAATTCGTCTTATCACCCGATTAATTGGCCAACGCGTCCAATTTAGCTCCAAATTGCTCCATTTTTTTTCCAATGCCTTAATTCACCAAACACAAGTCAAATAACCTAAAATTTGGCAAATCCATCTTCACTTTTCTTCTTAGAATTTTCGGTCAATAATGGTGCATTAACACCGTGATTTTTCCTACTACTTTTCCACACCATAATTCATCATTTTCTAACCAATTCTCTTAAAATAAAAAATCAAATTTATCCTCACTCAATACAAGGTAGGTTCGGCCATTGATGGGTGATGGGGAAAATGAATTCTTTTCTTGTTGTTTTGCTTCTAGACATGGTAAACTAACTAAACACACTAACATAACTTGAAATCAAATCAATCCAACATCATTCTCTCTCCATACCCATTCAGCCAGCCATGAATTCACCACGAAAACATGAAATTTAACCATGGAAAATAAGGAGAAATGCTTAAGGAAAATAGATTTCAAGTTTAAATTGAGAAATCCTACCCTTTTCACTTGTTTTCCTTGATTTTCCACATTTTTTCTCTTGAAATTCTCCACCTAAGGTTCTTGTTCTTTCTTTTCATCCTTTGTTCTTCTTTGGGCGGCCATATGAATGAGAAATGGGCTAATTTTATGCTGATTTTTATGCCAAAAAATAAAAGGATATAAATTTGACACATGTCACCATTCCATTGGTCCATGTGTCATACTTAGCCATTAAGCAATCTCTCTCTACCACTTAAATTTTCTCAATTATCCAAGATAATATTGAGTAAAATCCATGTGCTGGACAAGTGTTGGGTGGTGTAAAATTACTATTTTGCCCCTAGGTGACAAAATGACTATTTTACCCCTATGCTCGAAAAAAATGTCGAAATTAAAAATCTTCACTTCTCAAACTCAAATTATACTCCAAATGACCATTTTGCCCTTAGATCATGAAAATTCCAATTTGACTCCAAATCGGTCCTCGAACTCCGAATCACCATTTTAGGTCATTCTGGGATTTTTAAATTCTCAATTTCATCTTAAAATCTCTATTCAGACTAGTTCGAGGCTTAATTCAACTTAATTGTACCATTTGGTACAATACCGTCCTTTAATGATTTCTAAGGTACCGAAGTAAGCAAACATGCATTCTTATGTAAGAATGACATAATAAACATATTGTAGAGTCGGGCTTGACACATGTATTCATAATGGCATCATCCATCATTTTATATACATATATAGATTAACAAATGAATATTAACATTTCACATCAAGTATACGTATACACATAATTGGACCTTGACTGTCAGCGAAGTGACTCTGGGCACGGTTGCTAACATTTAGTGTCATGGTAAACCTATCGAATAATGGATAGGGAAGAGCACCTCGGCTTAGGACCCAGTCATCTTTAACTTAGAAAACCTAAAACATGTAATTTAAAAATACGAGTATAAACCCAATGAGTGAACATAAGAAGGGAACAAGCAACGTTAAGGAAGGTTTAAAATTCATGATGCACTTAAGTTCAAAAACAATGCGATTTAGTTTAAGCCCTAGCTAAAACACCTCATTTCAAACTTGATTAATTAATTCGTTGATGTTGAAAATCCATGATCAACTGTGATGTTAAAGAAGTAGAAAATATGACAAAAACCAAGCAAGGTAGCAAGCTTGACAGGAGGTTTCTCGCTGTAGCGAGAATCCATTTTCGCTACAGTGAAATTCCTTGCTGAAATGAAAAGCAATTTGGGAGCAATTAACAATGCCAACATACAACACAATCACAAATATTTTCATAAACTTTCTATAACATATATATATATATATATATATACATGTTGGAGTAGGATCTTGTGGATTAATGTGATTGTGTAAATCATGGATTTCAAAAATTTCTTTAACAAAGGAAGCAAACAATCCAATTACACAAGCGGAATCACACATTATTGTTATTATTGCAAGTAATATAATCACATCCAAAAAAAAAAAAAAAAGAATCTATTAAGTAAGAAAACCATACCTTTATTTTGAGATTCTTATTTTCTGACAATACCACACCAATGAATGATTTCTCGACCAAATAAGTTTACCATTTATTCTTCAAGAATACTTTCAACTTGAACCTTGAGTGGACAAGGTGTGGAATGCAAGGCTACAAGATGGCAACTAAGTTTATTCTCTTTTCTTTGGAAAAGCTTGGAGGAGTAGAAGAGAAAAGATGGCTGAAACTTTTTAAAGAAAAAGTACGTTCTCTTCTTTTCTTCCAATCTCTTCTTTTTTTATTAAAACTCTTACTTTAAAGGTTTAATCAAAATGAAACACCTTTGAATCAATCTTGACCATCCATTCAGAGTTATGGAAGCATCGACCATGCTCCATAATTATGAAAATATAAATTAAAAAATAAATAATTTAATTATTTAATTATCATTTAGAGTTCTTGATAAAATAAAACTCCTTATTGAATAATAACTCTTATTTTATTATTATCCATCTTTATTTAAAAGAATTAATAATAAATAAAAGAGTAATAGTCAAACATGGAGTCTCTTTTTATCAACATGGATGTCTAGATTCATTTTCCAAGAATCCTCCTAAAATTATCTTAATTTAAGACAACTTTTGTCTGTAATTAAGACAAAAAAATATATTATCTTGTCCAAATTGAGACAAATATGTCAAAGCTGCCAATTTTGTACACAATTTAATTAAACAAATTAAAACATGCATTCCAACTTAAACAAGTTGAATTCTACGAAGCTAAGTGGGGAATCTATTTGGACATAGATATTCCAAGCTCCAATAAACTTAGATTATTCTTAATCTCATTAAAAATAATTCAAGCTTATTAACCATGAAATCACTCCACCATAGATTCATGGTTGCACTCTTGGATTAACTATAATTACAAGAAATAATTCAATATTTGATATTAATTATTAGTTGTCCAATTGCAAGCCTTATATTGTGAACCCTCATAACCATCCAATGACAAAAGGTGAAATTATCATTTTACCCTTTATGTCAATTTTGTCCCATAGTCTCAAATTTCATCCAATTAGTGATTAAATACTCTAGATCTAATCTTTTGAGTATCCAGATGTGATGAGTAGCTAATTCATGAATCCATTAGGCCCAAATTAATCACCAATCTTCTTGAAATCATTAGAAGTGATGTTAATGCTATGAACTCCATTATCTGGATATATGTTCCCAGATGTTCATCTCAATTATAATCCTAAAATACGGAGTCTAAATGCACGCTTTATGATGATCATGCTCATGATAAATCAAAGATTATAAGGAGATTAAACACGAGTTCTTTATCCATCAGGATTTCGGTTCTACTATAAGCAAATGCATAAGTGCGAGATCAAGATTTAGGTAACGATAAAACTTAAATTTGATTCTCACATGATTCCAGTTCATGTTATAGTGTCATTACTTGAAGTCAAACATTTTGATGATTTGAGACTCATCATTCCCTTGAAATGAATCACATTCGTTTCGTTGAAAGTAATCTGGACACTATAGCCTTAACATAATAAAGTGACCAGCTTTATTATATGGTTGTGAACAATTTTTAGATTCAATTAAAATACATGTCTCCTATGTATGACACTTCATACAAATGTATTTTAATATCTTAATAGAATCTTGATACCTTAATAACTAGATAATCAATGTTTACTAAAACAAACTCTTCATCTTATTATCAAAATGTACTTTCATTACAAATAAATTCAATGAATTTAAACATGAGAATATACTTGCTTTCCAAGGCACCATATTCTCTAAATTCCTAACAATACATACATTATCATGCATACCATCCCGCCACAGTTAGCTCATGTGCACTCCCTACTCACATATAGTCGAGTCATCATCAGCTCATGTGCACTCTCACACCGCACATAGTTAGGTCATCATCGGCTCATGTGCACTCCCTACTCACACATAGCTGGGAAATCATCAGCTCACGTGCACTCCCTACTCTCACATAGCCGGGTCATCATCAGCTCATGTGCACTCCCACCGCACATAGCTGGGTCATCATTGGCTCATGTGCACTCCCTACCTGTACATAGCCGGGTCATCATCAACTTATGTGCACTCCCTACCGCATATAACTGGGTCATCATCAGCTCATATGCACTCCCACACCGCACATAGCTGGGTCATCATTATCACACAAAAGAAGCATCCAAAGCATAATATACATATCAATATAATGTGATAATGCATGAACTATTCATATTGCACATTATCACACAAAAGGAGCATCCAAAGCATAATATACATATCAATATAATGTGATAATGCATGAACTATTCATATTGCACATTTCACAAGATAGAAACATTTCATCAACGGCTTGTTCCCCAAGTATATTTTTAAAGCAAAAATAATTGAAACTTTCAAATGATTTATTTAAACATGTAGGCTTTTCCCAAAACATTTTGAAATGCAAGTTCACTCACCTTACGATAGCGGGATATTACATCGCTATTGGTTTGGAGGTGTATCTAGCTATTCCTACTTGCCGACCGCTCGTTATTTCCCCCAGCACACCACCACAGTACCCTAACTTTACCTTTGCACTTCCTAGCAACCATACAAATGCAATAGCTTTAGTGTAATTCTCTTTTTCCTTCCATCATGAATCCTTATTCAACTAACTTATATCTTGACACATTTTTACCAATGTTGCCTTTATCCTTTACTTGCGTAATTCTTTAGATTATAGATACTGCCAACTTATTTATAACTCTAACACATATATTAACCTTTTCTAAGGATATTTATCATGTTTAACCATCATTTCCCCAAGAATTAGCTAACATATGGCAGCAACTACAAATTTACTTCCATCAATCACTTTCTAAGTTTACATGTAATGTTATTCTCATTTACATGTTGCCACCAACCATAACATCGATATCCATTCATACGCACCAACATCCATAACCTTTTAAGCTTTTTCCTAACAACACATATATCCACACAATTCATTTCTTTTCCACACTTCCAATTAATATAATTACCTTCCAATCATACCCATGACACCACAATAACACTACATATTGCACATAATCATTCTCACCATAGTAAACCAATCATAGGGAGTAAACCAATCATAGGCTTCAAATTATAGCATGAAGCTTACCACTTGGTTTTAGCTTGGATTTCACCCAACAAAATTCATAATTCCCTCATACCCATGGCCACCATAGCTGCCACAAAATGATTCACTAATTATTTTTCCAAGGATTTAACCAACCATGAACTTAAAACACAAAGATCCTTACCTTAGCTTGCTTGAATTACAAAACCAAGCTTTTTTCTTCCTTTCTATCTTTTTCCTTCTTCTTCTCTTAGGGTTTAGATGTGCTAGAAATTGGGGTCAAAAGTTATAACTTTGGTGCCCAAGGAGTTGGGAGAAGGAAGAAGCAAGAAGAGAAAGGAAATGAAAAGGAAACAAGGAAAGAAAATGGAAGAAAATTAACTTTCCATGGGGGAGAATGAGAAGATGGCGTTGGAAGCTTCAAGAATGAAGGAGAAAATATCTTGTTGGGAGGATAAGGACGGTTTGGCTGATAAAGATCAGAGTCAAAGCTTTCTTTGGAATCTTTGACCAAACTATGTGCAAAATTACTATTTTACCCTCCAAGTTTCTTTGCTTTTTAATTTAGTCCTTCCAACACTCATTTAACTCCAATTTCCTTCTATTATCTTCTTCTAGACATGTACAAACGAAGTATAAAGTTTGTACTCCAACGCGGTGTCCTCATAATATTTAAAATATTTATTTACCTTCGCTATCTTTACTCAATAAAGACACGCGACCCCATGAACGCCATTTTCTCCAAAATTTTTCTCATTCTTCTTCTCCCCCACTTGGATTGACCATATACTCCTCCTTCGTGAAAAATTTTGATATTGAATAAAATATTAATATTTTAATATTATTTTTAGAATAAAATATTATTTTATTCTAAAAATTTCCTCTTGTCTCCTTGTTACCCAAAATACCTTATTATGCCTCAATTCACTTTCAAATCACTTTTTATCTCGTAAATTCTTCCCTGATAAAAATGTTATTATTTTATTATTATTTCCTCGCATGTCGAATATTTTATCCCAAACTATTCCTTTCAATTTTCATCTTTCATCACTTTTAAACATTATAATTAACCTCAATTGGCATCCGATAAGCTTTATTAGTCACCATATCAAAGTACGAGGTATTACAGGAAGGGAACAAGCAAACGATACAAAGAGCTTTTCGAAACCATTATGCACTTGTTTAAAAACAATGCAATTTTGTATATTATGAACAAAAATTGATGCCGTGCTATTTTTCAACTCATTTTAAAACATTTAGCAAGTTCAAGCAAGGCAAGCATAGCAGAGCAAATCTCGCTACAGTAGAAAGGCATTCTTGCTACAATGAACTTCAGCGCAAATTTTGAACCAACAACTCAAGAGTTTCTCGCTGCAGCAAAAATCTGGGTAGGCATTTTACCCAACCACCCGTGAGTTTATCGCCGCAGCAAGAATGCATTTTTGCTATAGTGAAATCTAGAGCTAATGAAATTAAGAAGGGGGTTTGCTGCATTGAAAATTTGTCTTGTTGCAACAAAAATCAGATTAAACACATTTGACAATAATCAAGTTTCAATAGTCGATGCAATAACATATTAATTCCAAACCTCTCTATATAGTAAATACATATGTTAGACCTCGACCTTCACAGACATGTAGCAAAGGTAGACCTTATGATGTGGAGTAGGGGTAGTTTGGTCATTTTTCTGGTGAGCTTCTAGAAGTGGGTTTTCTAATATTATTAAGGCCTAAGGTATAAATGAATGATGAAAATAAGGATAAAATGACGAAGGAAATAGAAATAATGATGATTTCCAAATAGGGGCAAAATGGTCATTTTTCATTTCGAGTCGAAATTTTTAAGTTTTCGTGATGACTATGGGAATTAGATGACTATGATTGTCAATGGGAAGACAATTAGATGACTATGGATTGCATTTGAGGCAATATAAAAGAGCACGTGCGATAATGTTAATAAGGGGCATACTTTGACCAGAACGAATAGTGATGGTTCTAATTCACTTGAAGTTTACAAATCTAAGCATTCAAGGACGTGTAAACCAATAGTTATATGCACAGGGGTGAGTGCACTATGTTAATTAAGCTTGTTATGCCCATATATAAATGGTGTTGGGCTTCCGAAATATTTTATATGCGAATATGTGTTGAATATGTATATAGCAACTTAGATGGAGTTCGTTTTGATTTCAATTAAGTGACTGTGAGATCTCAAGAATTGACTTGAACTATTATGGTGTATTGTTATAAGTACATGAATTAACTCAAGGGTGAAAAATCAATGACTATTATAATTCATGAGTGGTCAAGAAGTAAAAGGTTAGTAAACAAATCTACTCTAAGGATGAGCTTGAATTTGCTGTGCTTAGCGTGAAGTCAAAGGATTCAAGGGTTAGCTATGGATTTGGTAGCTTGAGGTTAAATGACTTAAAAATGTTGATTTTAGTCTAAATGCCATATGGAGTCCTATATTTGAGCTTGATACACAAATTGCTTTAAAGATCGATTTAGGAGTCTATTTGGATTAAGTATGCAAACTATGTTGAAAATGATTAGCCTTGAAAGTGACTTCTCCAAAGGTAAGGAACTTGGGAAATGTGGATTGTTGGATAAGCTTAAAAAGGGAGCTTTTACATCCTAAGTTTAGAAAATTTTGATTTTTATGATCACAAAGGCAAGACGCAAAAATTAAGTGAATTGCCTATCCTATAGATGTAATTGGTTAAGAATTGATGAGTAGAGTCAAGATCTCAACGCTAAGTGGTGTACAATTTGATATATGTGTATCTAAGAGTAAATTTGGAGATCATTGTTTAATCAAATTTGTGCCAAATGTTATGGTAAAGGTATGTGAATGCTAGTAGTGAACTATGCCCAAAGGATAATATAGGCATACCACAAAGGGTGAAACTGGGAATAGATATGTTGAAATTGAGGAAAGTAAGAAGGGGTTCTTACACTTGGTAAGGGATGTTGACATTTAAATGGATGTATATATGTCTATGTGGAGTTACTCATGTCATCGGCGGGAATAAAGAATTATTCTTAGCGATTTGAGATTTGAACACAATGTGCTTGATGGGTTGCATAAATGGTACTATAAGATACTAATTGACATAATATACATTATTGGAAATAATTATGAAAATGGGGGAAGAATAAATTCTAGAATTTTGAAGTAATGATGTGAGCATAAGGAGAATGATCAAGATAGACAAAATCATGATGATACTAAGTTGAAGTGGTTAAACTATTTGAGTTATAAGATAAGAAAGACAATTGGTTGTGAATACTAAGGAATTTTGGAACACTAGAAGCAGTGGATAATTATGTGTGTGGTGTTATATGTATATGGTGAAGTCATTATACAATGTGGACAGATGTCCTAAGGTGGGATTTATTGATTGGTGACAAGTGTTAAGGGATGAGATGAATTTGAAAATATTGGCTTGGCCTATTATATGTGATAAACCTACGGGAATATAAATGGCTATGGAAATTGTGACGTAAGCTTAGAGGAAAACCAAACGGTAAAGGATGATCAATGTAGTAACCTTAAATGTAGATGATTAGCAGTGATTAAGTAAACCCCAGCAACCACCGCACCATAGTGCTAGGAGCACCTCATGTCTAGGACGTATGAATCAAATGTGAAGGGCGTGAAGCTGAACTTACGAGTTGAATTATAGTTATTTGGACTTGACGTTAAGCTTCGTTAATTGGAGTTTTAAGGTTTTGGAAAAGTATTTATATGAATGAATTGGAAAGTTTCTTTATTGCCTTATATATGGACATGTAGGTAAATGAGACAAGAGATTAAGCCTTGTTAAGGGCTAAGAAAAGAGTGAATGAAAAGTAAGGTAAATTGTCACGACCCAAATTCTGGGCCATGACCGACGCATGGGCCCAATGGACGTAGTCCACTAAGCCCAAGCAAGCCTACTATTTATCCTTCTCATTACTCCATCAAATATTGCTAAGTCACATTTTATAACTTTGGATCAAAATGGTGATGGACATTGCCAACTCGTATTGGCGCTACTCATTTAAAATATACATACATTATCTACATCATTTATTCTAATAATTTACATTAAGTTTGTCTATACATATCAAAAGGAGACTCAATGACCAGCGAAAAAAAAACTCGACGAACATACAACTACTGGATGCCGAGACACCTACCAATAGTTGAGTCTAGAAAAGTACCTCGACCTAGTTACCAACTGCCTCGTAATCTGAAAACATGAAGTTGAAAATGGTGAGTATAAACCCAGTGAGTGAACAAGGAAGGGAACAAGCAATTTATAAGGAAGAATTTGGAAGTCATGATGCACTTGTTTTGAAAACAATGCAATTTGGTTTAATTTCTTTCTTAAACCCCCTTGTTTTAGACATTGATCAATGGACTCTTAATATTGTAAAGACCCATGCTCAATCATGAAAATAAGGGAGTGGAGGAAATTATATCAGAACCCGAGCAAGGTAGCAATGTGACAGCACGTTTCTCACTGCAAAAAAAGGCATTCTCGGTTTGCATATGGTTCGGTTTTTCAAGCATATATTTCACTACATGGGTCCAATTGACATGCTTGTTAGGTCATTAGAAATCTAAGATGTAGGGCTATGACTTTACTGTTTATCACTTTGCTCAGTTCTAATCGAAAGGTTGTCAAAATCGCTGTCAAATTGATAGTACTGTACCACCATCGAGAATTTATGGCTGCAGCGAGAATCCATTTCGCTCCAGCCAAATTCCTTGTTGCAATGAACACCAACTTGACAATACTTAGAAGCTTTCAATGTTCAACATGCAAGATTCACATATGCAAAACCATATACCATACTCATGAACTTTGATTTCATAAACATGATGTATATATATAAATGCATAGATAAACACCAATATCAGTGTAATCACACCCAGCTCATGTACATCCCCCCACATCATGCACATAGCCGGCGCCATCATGTGCATCCCCCCACATCGTGCACAATCAGTGCCATCGTGTACATCCCCCCGACATTGTGCAAAATCAGTGCCATCATGTACATCCCCCCACATCGTGCACATGGGCACTATCATTATCCATCTCCCACACCGCCATCATCATTGGCATGTGCAGCTCCCCACATCGTGCACACACACGATTACAATCATCATACACAATATCAACTATCATGCACAACATATATATATATATATATCATCATAATGAAATGGTGCATGAATCAATAACAACCACATATCACAACATAAAACCATTTAGCAAAAGCTTATTCCCAAGGCACTTGTTTTAAGATAAAGTTGTATAAAATCATTCAAATGCTTTGTGCAATTTCATTCACATTCCCAAAACAAGTTTTGAGATGCAGTTCACTCACTGGTAGTAGTTGAGCCTTTAACCAACTCTAACCTCCCTAATGGTCCAATTGGGATAATGGGGCTTTGTTGGAACCTACCATCAAATTAACATCACCATAATGTCAATTCATACTTATAAACCTTAAAAGCTACCCCTTAGTTAGCTTTCAATTGTCATTTTAAATGGCTATCTATTCCCACTATCCTAGTCACAATAGAGTCAACACACAATTTCAACAATAAACCCACAATTCAATCACTAAACATTATCAACACTTAAAACCCAATGCTAATTTAAAACTCACCTTGATAGTTTAGTAACTTTGAATTTCTTTCCAACAATTCCCAAGCTATTATAGGGCTTTTTCTCTTTTTCTCTCTCTAAACATCTAGCTAGTGAGAAAAAGTATGGAAACAAGATTTTTCAAAGGTTTTAAAGAGAGAGAGTGGAAGAGCATAAGGATTTATGAAAGGGTGCAACAAAAGCATGAAAATTTAAGCTAATTTGAGCGAGGTTACAAAGCTTGATATCAAGCTTCCATGGAAGATGGAAGCAACGTGAAAAGGAGAAGAAGGAGAAGAAGAAAGATGCGGGAAAAGTATGTGAGAAGCTGTTGGAAGCAAGATGCTGGTAGCCCAAGCTTATCTAATTCCCTTAGAAATTACGAAAATGACCTTTAGCAAGTTAACTTGTTTTTTCTCCCATCCTTTGTGCAATCTTTTTATTCTTTTGACACTGGGACAAGGTCCACAATGATCTAAACTACTCAGGTTTACGAAAACTTAAAATTTTGACTTGGGGTGCAAAATGACCATTTTACCCTTTTTGTTTCCTTCCGTTTTAATTTAGTACTCCCAACACCCCTTTAACTCCAATTTCCTTCTATTACCTTCTTCTACACATGTACAAACAAAGTATGAAGTTTGTACTCCAACGCGGTTTTCCCATAATATTTAAAATATTTATTTGCTCGCGTTATCTTTACTAAATAAAGACACGCGGCCCCATTAATGTCATTTTTTCTCCATAATTCTTTCATTCTTCTTCTCTCCCACTTAGATTGACCATATACTCCTTCTTCATGAAAAATTCTGACACTGAATAAAATTTTAATATTTTAATATTATTTTATTAATAAAATATTATTTTATTTCAAAAATTTTCTCTTGCCTCCTTTTATCTCATTGGCACCCAAAATACCTTATTATGCCTATTTAGACCTTAAAATATCATAAAACTTTCTTTTGGGAGTTTTTTGGAGAAAATGACAAAACTACCCTTGGCTCGTGTTATTGCGTCTATGCATAGTTTTGAGCCTATAGGGGTTGAGGTCTCACATAAATAATGGGAGAAATATGGATGTTGCTATGATGAACATAAGACACTTAAGAATAATCAATGCAAATATACTAAGATAGTTATGTGGTCCGAATTAAGGACAAGGACGTCTTGGGAGAATTGAAAATAATGTCCATTGGAACCGATGAAGTGGAATGTCATTGGGCATACATCGGATTGTTAAAGTTGTGAGTGGTTTTGAAGGTAAGCTTTTGAATGTTTAAGTCCTCAACTGAATTCCACCAAAGGATGTGTTTAAGTGTTTCAGAAGTGTATTGAAAAGCATAAGAGAATATATTAGTTAACTTGCCATAAAAGATCGAAATGGCATGGCCATGAAAGGCTCGTGAGTAACCAAGCAATGTATAAGTAAATGTGCAAGGGAGTTATGATTGATAGATAAGGATAGAACTTTAATGATGGGATAGTGTTAACTGCTTTAGATATTGAACCATAAGTTATGGGCTTGTATCCACTTAGTGAATACTTTGGTGAAATAATTCGAAAGAGTTCTCACAATGTGAACACATTAAAGCTCAAGGAGCTAATAGTTATATAGCGTCGTTGGTGCTCGTGATTGATATGTCACGTAATACAAAAGTACGTTGCAAGTCTAAGAATGTTTGGAAATGTTGGTTTGAGACAATGATTGTCTTGCCATTATGTAGGCCCGATAATGTTATGGTCTCGATACGTTTGTGGAGGCAAAGTATACAATGGAAAAAAGTGTTTCCCTCACATGTGTTATTTCATTTTGAGTACTTATCAAAGTAAAGTACTTGATCAGGGTAAGCAAGGATTGAACTATGTTTTAAATGCTTAGTGAATAATGGAGATATGCTCTAGTTAATCGATATTACCCATTGTGAAGAAATAATAGTACACAACGGGATTCGTAGAGATCTACTTGGGAAAGAGATGATGATTTGATATTTCAAGTAAGCATGTACTAGTAAAGATTTTAGTAATAAGCCATGATTTAGAGTCAGAATACAAGAATATGAATGGGGACTAAGTAATGTCGAGATGACATAAAAATATAACATATATGTGGGAAGTACAAAAGATAAATAAGAAGTAAAGATGACTTTTAAGGATTATGGTATAGCGTAAATGTAATGATCAAGTAAATATAAATTTGAAAGATCAACAAAATAGTAAGGCATACATGGATACTGGAGGGTAACTTGATGAAAATGATAATTAGTGATTGTGACATGTTTATGACAATGTGGCGCAAGGATGAGTGGTAGGATGTAAAGTAAAATGATGAAAATGATGTAAAGTAAAAGGATGAGTGGAGGGTAACTTGATGAAAATGATAATTAGTGATTTAAACATTCGAAGGGGTAATCTGGAGCTGATTATACCCTAATATTCATGGATTAAACTTGACTTATGGGAATGAAATGGAAAACTAAAAGGGAAACATGAGCTATGAGAATATGATATTGAACTTTGGTTATGGATTAGAATGAATAGAAGAAATTTAGTTCGAAGTAGTTGAGAAGGGTCCCTACATATAGTGATGGATGATGATTCTTAAATGTGTATGTACATACACACATACATACATATATATATGGAGATGATTATGTGATTAATTAAAGTGAAGAATTATTTATAGTGATTCGAGTTTTAAATTCGACATGTTTAATAAGTTGTATAGATGACACGATGATGAGAGTTACCATTAGAAATTGAGTTATGTGAATAAAGGAGAATTCAGGAGCAAAAAAGAAAGAAAGGATACTAAGGAATTGGAATCTATGTCGTGGTTAAGCCATACCAATGGATTAATATGATTAAGATGTAAAGATTAACAAAGTGTTATATCATAGTTAAATTAGACTTCCATGAAGCACTAGTGCCACGGATAGAGAATAAACGATGATATTACCCTAATGCGAGTAATTGGAGGAATTGATTCAGAAGATCAAACTTAACTTTGTTAATAATGATTCAACATATGAGGAGTAACCAGTTGCTATTCTTGATAGACAAGTCAAAATCTTCGCTTAAAGGATGTAGCCTTAGTGAAAGCATTATGGCGAAGCCACACTAGTGAAGAAGAAATGGGGAAGGCTGAAGAAGAGTTGCGGACAAGTATCCACACCTCTTCAAGACATATAGATGTGCTATCTTATAGTTTGATTCAAATTCGGGGACCGAATTTCTTTTAGTGGGGGAGAATGTGAGACCTCGACCTTCACAAACATATAGCGGAGGTAGACCCTATGATGTGGAAGAGAGGTAGTTTGGTCATTTTCTTGGCAAACTTCTAGAAGTGGTTTTCTAATATTATTAAGGCCTAAGTAGGCCCAAAGCATAAATGAATGATGAAAATAAGGATAAAATGATGAAGGAAATAGAAATAATGATGATTTCCAAGTTAGGGGCAAAATGGTCATTTTCAATCTTAGGTGGAAATTTTTAAGTTTTCGTGAACCCCGAGTATTTCTAGACCATTATGGACTTTGTTTTAGTGTCAAAAGAGTAAAAAGATTGCACAAAGGATTGCAGGAAGACAAAGCCAACTTGTTAAGGGCATTTTTGTAATTTTAGTGGAGTTGGATACGCTTTAGCTATAAATATCTCATTTCTCCAGCAGCTTTCTCATTTTTTACAACATCTTCTTCTTTTTTTTCCTTATCTCATGTTTCTTCATCTTCCATGGAAGCCTCCCTTAAAGCTTCCATAACTTTTTCTCTTTCTCTAGCTTCAATTTTCATGCTTTTGAGCACTTTTTCATAGAACCTTTTGTGCTCTTTCACTCTGTCACCTTAAAACCCTCAAAAGTCATTCCTCAACACTTTCTCTCACTAGTTGGATATTTTAGAGAGAGAGAGAGACTTTTCCTGATAGCTTGAGTATTCTTAAGAAGGAATTCAACTACAAATCCACCAAGGTGAGTAATGAATGAGGATTGATTTTAGGTTGTTGATAATGGCTAGTAATTGGAGTTGTGAGTTGTTTTATTGTTGAGGTTTGTTTATTTATTTCTAGTGTTACTAGAGTATAGAGAATAGATAACCACTTAAATGGTAATTGAAAGCTAGTTAGGAATAACTAGTGGGGATTGATTTAAGAAATAGCTTTTAGAATTTGTATTTATGCAAATTGGGTTGGTTGTGATGTTGGTGTGTGATAGGTTCCAACAAGACCTCACATCTTCATTTGGAGCAATAGTCAAAGTTGGAGTTGAGTAAAGATTCAACAAATACCGGTGAGTGAACTTGCATCAAAGTGTTTTTGGGAAATACATATGTGTTGGGATGAAGCATTTAAATGATTTTACTTGGCTTTCCATTAAATTATGCATGGGAACAACCCCTTAATAAATTGTCTCTATGTTGTGACATGTGGTTATTATGGATTCATGTACTACTACATTATGTTGGTATATATATATATATGTTGTGCATTGATAGTTGATATTATGTGATAATTATAACAGCGCATGTGCTCGATGTGAGGGTGCACATGTTGGTGCTGACGGGGTGCAGGAGTGTGGATGATGATATTGCCTATGTGCACGATGTGGGGGAGCACACAAACATGATGATGTTGAAATGTGTGAGTAGGAGTGCACAGGACGATGAATGAAGTGGGGTGGTGTACGTGTTTATATATGTTTATATATATATATGTGATAGAAAGTTTATGATTATAATATGTGATTGAAATGAATAATGAGAAACTTGATTATTGTCAATGTGTTCACTTTGATGTGCAATATGGTAGGAATGGATTTTGTGGCATGTGAAAATCCCTTAATTGTCATCTACCTTGAATCTCGTTAGCGAGAAACTCTCGGGTGGTAGGGGTACAAACCAGCCCTATTTCTCAGTGCAGCGAAAAAGAATTCTTGTTGCAGCGAGGAATTTTGCTGTAGCAAAAATGGATTCTCGCTACAGCGAGAAACTCTTGGGTGATTCCCAAATTCTAGTGCAGTGCTTCCAATTTGACAAAGATTTTGACTATCTTCCTCTCAAAACTGGGCAAAGTGGTAAACATCAAAGTTGTATCCCAGCTTCTTAGCTTTGTAATGGTCAAAAAATCATGTCAATTAGACTTCAGTAGTGGTAGATATGCTTGAAAAATCAAAACATATGCAAAATGAGTTTGTTTCTTACTGCAGCGAGAAACTTGCTGTCATGCTTGCTACCTTGCTTGATTTGACATATTTTTCACCCATTTAACTTCATGGATTGATCATGGGTTTTTACAACACTATGAGGTTATTAATCAAAGTTTGAAATGAGGGGTTTTTAGTAAGAAATTAAATCAATTGCATTGTTTTCGAAACAAGTGCATCATGATTTCCAAGTTCTCCTTGTCGATTGCTTGTTCCCTTCTTATGTTCACTCCCTGAGTTTTATACTCACATTTTTAAGCTTCATGTTTTCAGATTTGGAGGCATTTGGGACCTAGATTGAGTTGTCCACATATGCTCGCCTTCTTGGTAGGTACATGGCATCTCAGTAGCTGTACCTTCACCCACGGTCACTCCGCTGACGGTCAAGGGTCTATTACCTGTGAACACGTATATGTAATGTAATCTGCTAGTATCCATGTCATAAGTCAAATATGTATATTTGATTACTGATGCCACTAGGAGTTGGTAAACAGGTGACATTATTTTGACATAATAAAATTGTAAGTATTAGGTCACTATAAAATGTTACTGAAATATTTTTAGTAGAGAATTACAATATGTGGTTTTAGAAATGATGGTTGGGAATGATGATCGGGATTGCATAAAAAGGCTTGCTTGGGCTTAGTGGGCTATGCCCATTGGGCCCATGCACCGATTATGGCTCGAGATTTGGGCTGTGACAATATATATATACACAAGTATGCCACCACCGCCTCACCTAGCTCATGTGCACTCCCACACCACACATAGTCAAAGTCATCGTGTGCACCCCCACATCGCGCACAACTAATACCATCATGTGCATCCCCACATCGCATACAGGCAATATCATCATTCACACTCCCGTAACCTATCATCACTTGCATGTGTAACCCCCACATTGCACACATGTGCGGTTTTAATTATCACACCATATTAACTATCAGTACACAACATATATATATATCAACATAATATGGGAGCACAAGGATTCATCATATTACACATTCACAACATACAACATTTCATCAAGGGCTTGTTCCCATGCAAATTTTAAGAAAAACTAGTAAAATGTTTCAAGTGGTTCAATCAAGCATATAATCATTTATTCCAAAATATTTTAATGCAAGTTCACTCACCTTAATGCCACCTTACAAAACTAGTGCCCACAAAATCTTAATCTAGGTAGTCTCGAAATACCGTTGAAACCTATATTTACCAATAAGCCATAACAACCTCCATCAAGTCATAATTTGAATTTAACAATTCTAATAAATATAAACTATACAATCTACACTCTAACTCAACTTTTAACCTAGAATTCTAGTCTAATTCACAAACCCATTAAACTAATTGTTCAAGTTTGAAGTTTCTTTACCTTGGTGCTTGAAGGTATAAAGATCAACCAAACCTAGCAATTTCAAGAAAAGGAAATTTGAAGAAACTTAAAAAATAAAGTCTAAAAATTACAAACCCATAAATTCAAAAATTCAAGGGTTGAAAATATATACCTTTTAGCCTTAAAAATGAAGATCTGAAGCAAAAAATCAAAGTATTGTTGAAAGTGGAGTAGAAATAGAAAACAAAAGAAAGGAAGAAAGATTTTTCTTTCTCTCTCCTAGGGTTTAGATGTGCTAGAAATTGGGGTTAGAAGCTGCAAGTTTGATGCCCAAGAAGTTAGGAGAAGGAAGGAGCAAGAAAAGAGGAAAGAAAGAAAACATGGAAAAGAAAATAAAAATCTTAAATTTTATGAGGGAGGAACAAAAATGGCGTTGGGAGGAGATGAAGGAGGAAGATGATGCCTTGGACACAATGGTCGGCCATGGGATAAGGATGGAGAGTCAAACCTTCCTTTAGAAGCTTTGACCAAGCTTTATGAGAAATTACCGTTTTGCCCTCCAATGTTTTCACCCTTTTTAATTGTAACTTCTCACAATCTTTTAATTCCAATTTCTTTCCATTTTTCTTCCTTAACACTTGCACCAATAAAATATCAAATTTATAATTCAACGCGATAACACCGTAATATTTAAATATTTACTTACCCACGTTAACTTTATTTAATAAAGACACGTGGGCCCCATTAACTTCATTTTTCTCTAAAATTTCCTCGTCCTTCTTCTCCCTCGCTTAGATTGACTATATATTTCTCCTTAATGAAAAATTTTGACATCGAATAAAATATTAGTATTTTAATATTATTTTATTAATAAAGTATTATTTTATTTTGAAATTTCCACTAGTCTTCTAGGGCTCCAAAACATTTTACTTTGCCTTGATTCACATCCAAATCACCTTTTATCTCGTAAACTTTTTCTTGGTAAAAATATTATTATTTATTATTATTTATTTATATGTGAAATATTTTATCTTAAAATACTTTTTTCACCCATCTCCATCCTTTGGCACTTAAATCAGCATCCATTGACACTTTGTCTCATTGATAAGTTCATATTGACTTCTATACGGGGGTACTAGGTGTCACATAATGGGTTATGCTCGTTTAGGTCCATGTGCTGGTCACAATCCCCTCAAGAAATGGGATGTGACAAAGTTCTTATTAGAGCTTTAGTTTCATAGAGTCTTAAGAATTTTTTTGGTTGTCAGTGGAATGTTTGGAGTTGTATGTAGGAATCTTGTTTTTATTTTGTGCAACCAAGCACAAACCGAGAACGAGAAACCGTCATATAATTCCTTGTCTGTTTAACCTTTTTTATATTTAAGAAATACGTCTAGCATTGTTGTAAGTCCATGGTGTCGAATTTTATAGTATAAGTTTCTCTTGTATACGTGAAATATGCTATCTAGGACACGAGCTAGATCTAGAGGAGTGGCAAAGCATGAGGTTCCCATAAAGACTACTGATAGACCACGTACGCCCATTGCTAGGGGTAATGGTAGATGTGATAGGGAAGTCAGCTCTGGGAGGACAGATATCACCGCTACTGCATAGGCAGAGGGACAAGGTCCAAAAATACTAGCTGAGAGATAGGCTCTCTGTGAGACCTTGACCTTTATAGACTCGTAAAGGGAAGTATACGCGATATCCCTAATCAGGGGTAATTTCGTCATTTCCTTAGTAAGCCCATAAAAGTAAGATTTTTAAACAATATTATGGCCTACGTAGGCCTAAGGCATAAATGGATGATGAAATTAGGGGTAAAATGGAAAGAAAACCAAAATTTTAATGATTTTCACGATAAGGGCAAAAATGGTCATTTTTTACCTCGGGTTAGAATTTTAAGTTTTCATGAACTCGAGCATGTCTAGGCCATTATGGACCTTGTCCCAGTGTCAAAAGAGCAAAAAGATTGCATAAAAGATTGGAGGAGAATAATCTAATTTGTGGAGAGGCAATTTGGTAATTTCAAGGGAATGGATAAGGTTGGGCTATAAATATCTTCTCATTCCAACAGCTTCTTGAATTTCCAGCAGCTTGTCTTCTTCTTCTTCTTCCATCTCACATTGCTTCTAACCTCCATGGAAGCTTGATATGGAGCTTGCATAATTTTCTCTCTTTAGCTCTAGTTTTCATACCTTTGTGCCCTTTTGACTAGAACCCTTGTATTCTTCCACTCTCTCTCCTTAAAACCCTTGAAAAATCTTATTTCCATACTTTCTCTCACTAGTTGGGCGTTCTAGAGAGAGAAAGAGAGAATTACCCCATTTGTTTAGAAGCTATTGGAAGAAAATTCAACTACAAAGAAACCCTAGGGTAAGTGATGAACTAAGCTTGGTTTTTAGCTGTGGATAATGGCTAGTAATTGAGATTATAAGCTGTTTTATTGTTGAGGATGTTCATTCATTTTATAGTGATTAAGATAGTGAACATAGATAGCCATTTAATGTGGCAATTGAAAGCTAGCTAAGAGATAGCTTTTAGGGTTTATAGTATGTGAATTGACCTATTGCTGATGCTAATGTGATTTTAGGTTCTAGCGAAGCCCCATCACCCCAATTGGATCATTAAAAGAATTAGAGTCAACGAAAGGCTCAACAATAAATTGGTGAGTGAACTGCATTAAAAAATTATTTGGGGATATAATGTATTTGCCAAACATTTGAATGGATTATCTAGCTTTTCATAAAAGCAAGTGCCTTGGGAACAAGCTTTTGATAAATTGTCTCCATGTTGTGACATGTGACTATTATTGATTCATGCACTACCACATTGTGTTGATCTATATATGAATACATTGTTGTGTAATGACATTGACTCGGCTATGTACGAGTAAGGAGTGTGCATAAGTCGATGATGACCCGGTTATGTGCGAATAGGGAGTGCGCATAACCGGTGATGACTTAGCCATGTGCGAGTAGGGAGTGCGCATGAGTTGGGGATGATGGGATGATGTGCATGATGATGACGAGATGGTGTACATGATGATTGATATATATATATATATATATACATATATGGTATATGGTTGAAATGCAAAACCGTGAGCATTTGATTTGTTGAAATTTGAGAGTTTGCATGTGTTACATGTTGCTTTTGTTATTTAGAGTATGGCTTTGTTTTAAGGAAAAAGGACATTTTTTTCTTGATGTTCTGATTCTCGCTGCAGTGAGAAACTCTCGAGTTTTTGAGAGCCTCACCAGTTTGGTTCTTCCTGCAGCAAGAAAGGTACTGTAGCTTCTCGATGCAACAAGAAACAATCTATTTTGGGACCTAAATTTTGCTGCAGCAAGATTCATTCTCGCTGCAACTAAAAACTTTTTGTTTTGTTTCTTTTTGGGTTTGGTTGCTGCTCCATTTTCCATTTCTTTGGTACCATGGTTGAGCTTGGACTTCCAACATTAAGGAATAAGTGAATTAAGTTTAAAATGAGTAGGTTTGGTGAGAAACCCTCGATCAGTTGAGGAACCCTCATTCGGCTAATAACTTAATCCCAACGCAGCTACAACGGAAAGGCATTCTCACTACAGCAAGAAACATTCTATTTTGGGACAAAAATTTTGCTGCAGCTAGATTCATTCTCGTTGCAGCTAAAAACTTTTTGTTTTGTTTCCTCTTTGGTTCTATTGCTGCTCCATTTTCCATTTCTTTGGTACCATGGTTGAGCTTGGACTTCCAACATTAAGGAATAAATGAATTAAGTTTAAATGAGTAGGTTTGGTGAAAAACCCTCGGTCAGTTGAGGAACCCTCGTTCGACTAATAACTTTATCAAAAGTCGCTACAGCGGAAAGGCATTCTCGCTGCAGTGAGAAAGGTACTATAGCTTCTCGCTGCAGCGAGAAACATTCTGTTTTGAGACAAAAATTTTGCTGCAGTGAGATTCATTCTCGCTACATCTAAAAACTTTCTGTTTTGTTTCCTCTATGGTTCGATTGCTGCTCCATTTTCCATTTCTTTGGTACCATGGTTGAGCTTGGACTTCCAACATTAAGGAATAAGTGAATTAAGATTAAAATGAGTAGGTTTGGTGAGAAACCCTCGGTCAGTTAAGGAACCCTCGTTCGGCTAATAACTTAATCCCAATGTTGCTGCAGCGAGAATGCCTTTTCGTTGCAACCAAGATTCGTTGTTGCATTTGACCTGCTTGTGTATCATTGAAGCTTTCATTTTTTTCAAATTATTTGATATGTATGGGTTCATCATTACCAAGTGATTAATTATTTAAGGGTTTAATGAGGGGTTTTCAATATGAATGAAATTAAATTGCATTGTTTTAAAACAAGTGCATCATGATTTTAAATTCTCCCTCATGGTTGCTTGTTCCCTTCCTTGTTCACTCACTGGGTTTATACTCACCGTTTTCAACTTCATGTTTTCAGATCACGAGGCAGTCGGTAACTAGGACAAGGTGTCCTTGTAGACTTGTATCCATCTTTTGGTAGTTGTCTCGGCATTCAGTAGTTGTACATTCGTTTGAGTCCCTCCGTTGAAAGTCAAGTATTCTTTTGTTGTGTATAGGCAAACCTAATGTAAATTATTAAGATACATGTTGTAGATAATGTATATACACTTGTTTAGTATGCCAATATGAGGTGGCAAATGTTTAATATTATTTTGATCCTAAGTTATGAAATGTGACTTAGCAGTTTATGATGGAATGATGAACATGTCAGATTAATAGGCTTGCTTGGGTTTAGTAGACTACGTCCATTGGGCCCATGCTCCTGTCATGTCCCGAAATTTGAGTCGTGACACCCCCGAGGTTGGAGCACCCTCGACGAGGGCAATTACCTTAGAGAATTTAACTGTTGACTTACAGGGAGTTAGTTAGACTATGGAGCTACTAACTCAGGAGATATTAGACTAGAAGAGATAGAGCGAGGGCCATCCTACTGTTCAGGCTTCCCTCGACTCACAGAGTTAGGACGACTCTCGATAGTCAGGGTTTACTATAGTTGTACATGAGATTTCATTGACAAAGTTCATTAGGTTGAGACCTCCATGGTTATAAAGATCTTATGTGAGCAAAGATGCTCAAGAGTTCTTTGACCAGATAAAGATGACCTGTAATGTAATGAGTTGTACTAGCATGAGATCAGTGGAGTTTATCGTTTTCGAGCTTGGTAAGGTAGTTCAACAATGGTATAAGATGTTACTCAGCAATAGAGTTGTAGATACTGCTCCGATAACTTGGGATGAGTTTAGCATAGCATTCCTAGAGTAATTTTTGCCAAACAGTGTGTGAGAGGCTAGAGCACATGAGTTTGAGACCTTAGTGTAGACGCCAGGAATGTCAATGGTAGAGTATAGTGTGAAGTTCCTAGAGCTAGCAAGGTATGCCTCATACTTGACTGCTATAGACAAAATGCAGACTCAAAGGTTCGTAAATGGTCTACTATGCCCCTCGTACAAGGTTGTAGCGTCTCATGATTTCACTAGTTACTCTAAAGCCGTGAACTATGCACAAAGGTTTGAGCATAAGGATGGAGAGGGACGATCAAATGGACGTAAGCCCAAAAGGGCCAAAACTGAGGGTCGTTTGGGCAGTTGGGATTCCTCAGGTCGACAGGGCTGTCATGAAGGCCCATAGAGATCCCATCAACGGAAGGAGACTATGAAAGGTAGATATAGCAGAGTCCATAATGGGATTGCACCTTAGGGTCAACAAGGTACCAGGTAGAGTTTTCTTTCTTTTCTTCACAAGGGACAATGCATGCAAGGTTCCACTTCATGTTAAACTTGTGGACAGTTTGGACATTTTGCCTAAGAGTGTCTGTGGAGCCATTCATCCCAAGGAGATACTTAGGGGCATGCACAGTTAGTTTTACCACCCTCTATTGCTGCACAGCCTATTAAAGGCACCAAAGGGGGTAGAGATAGAGGCACTAGTACAGTTACTTCAAGTAGAGATTCAAGATCTGGATTTGGAGCATAGGGTATCGTTCGTCATGGATAGGCCAACATTGATGCTTTGACTCAGTAGGATGCAAAAGCATCCAATGCAGTGGTTACAAGTATATTACTCATTTGTTCTATTGATGCATATGTATTTTATGAACCTAGTGCTACACATTCTTTTATATTTCCATACTTTGCAACTAAATTGTGTATTAAGCACTCCAAGAGGGAGTAAGACTTGATAGTTTCCACCCCATTGAGAAAGGTGTTTGTCGCAAAACACAGATATAGAGATTGTGTGGTTCGAGTTAAGGAGAATGACACTTGGGCAAATCTAATGTAGATGGACATGATGGAGTTTGATGTGATTCTTGGGATGGATTGGTTATCTCCAAGTTATGCAAGTGTGGATTGTCACCATAAGAGGGTTAGGTTTGACTACCTTGAAGAGACACCTTTTTATATATACGGAGATCGTAGCATGGCATCAAATAGCATGATATCGACCATGATTGCTTGTTATTTAATGAGACCTGGATGTCAAGGATTTATGGCTGTGGTGATAGACACCCAAGCAGAGGCAATTAATGTGGCAGATGTACTTGTTGTGAGGGAGTTAAAAGATGTATTTTCGGAGGAGTTTCCCGAAATACCTCTAGTACATGACACAAAATTTTGCATAAACTTGGTGTAGGACATCAGACCAATTTTTATACCACCATACCGGATGGATCCGCCCTAGCGTAAAGAGCTCCAGGATCAGTTGGAGGATTTATTAGACAAAGGCTTCATTCACCCTAGTGTCTTCCCATAGGGTGCACTAGTATTATTTATGAAGAAGAAAGATGGTTTGATGAGGCTTTGTATAAATTATAGGCAATAAGACAAAGTGACCATCATGAAAAAGTATCCCTTCAAATGTATTAATGATTTGTTTAATCAATTGCAAGGGCTAAAGTATTTCTCTAAGATTGGTCTACAATCGGGGTATCACCAGTTGAGGATTAGAGGTGTAGACATACCCAAGATTGCATTCCGCACAAGGTGTGGTCATTATGAGTTTTTGGTTATGTCATTTGGATTAACTAATGCCCCTACAGTTTTTAAGGATATGATGAACAGGGTATTTAGACCATATTTGGATAAGTTTGTGGTCGTGTTCATTGATGATTCTTAGTGAATTTGAGGAGTCGAGAGAAACATGAGTAGCATTTAAGGATCGTGTTACAAACATTGAGGGAGCACCAATTGTATGCCAAGTTCTCCAAGTTGAATTTTGGCTTAACAGTGTTAGCTTCTTGGGCCACACTGTATCTTAAAATGGGGTAATAGTGGACCCAAAGAAGATTGAAGGAGTAAAGAGCTAGCCAAGGCTAACTTTGGTAACAAAGATATGAAGTTTTCTAGGGCTGGTTAGATACTATAGAAGATTCGTTAAATATTTCTCCAAGATTGTTGCTCCTATAAGTTGACACAAAAAGGCATCAAGTTTACTTGGACAAATGCATGTGACGAGAGTTTTAGAAAGCTTAAAACTTGTTTTACCACAGCTTCGATGTTGAGTTTGCCTAGTGATACATAGGGTTAAACAGTTTATTGCACCGCATCACGAGTAGGACTTGGATGTGTGCTGATGCAACATGGAAAGGTGATAGCATACGCATTGATACAATTTAAAAAGCATGAGCAAAATTACCCTACAAATGATTTAGAGATGGCTGCCATAGTATTTGCATTGAAAATATGGAGGCGCAACTTGTATGGTGAGACTTATGAGATTTACACGGATCACAAGAGTCTCAAGTATATCTTTGAGCAGAGAGATCTCAACCTTAGGTAGCGTCAATGGGTGGAGTTGCTTAAGAGTTATGACTATACGATACTGTACCATCCTAGCAAAGCCAATGCTGTAGCTGATGCTTTAAGCCAAAAGTCCATGGGAAATTTAGCCCACATTTCAGTTGAGAAGAGATCACTGATACAGTTTATGCATAAGTTAGGGGAAATGGGCATTTGATTTGAGGTTGATGATATTGATGCGTTATTAGCCCATTTTAGAATGAGACTAATATTAATGGATCAAATCAAAGAAGCCTAGGACAAGGATGGTTTTATGGCAAAGGCACTAGAGGATCCTCAAAGAAAAAAGGGACAAATGTTTACTAAAGGCACTAATGGATTACCTACATATGGATTTAGAGTTTATGTGTTGGATATTGATGATTTAAGGCGAAAACTTCTAGAGGAAGCCATGTGGCTACATATGTAGTTCATCAAGGCACCACTAAGATGTACCATGATTTGAGAGAGATGTATTGGTGGGAAGGCCTTAAAAGGGATGTAGTTGAGTTTGTGGCTAAATGTCTAGTGTGCCAACAAGTTAAGGCAGAGCATCAAGGCCAACTGGATTGTTGCAACCTTTACTTGTTCCGGAATAAAAGTGGGAGCATATTTTTATGGACTTTGTGACTAGATTTCCCGACACGAGTAAGGGGTATGATTCTATATGGGTAATTATGGATAGGCTGACTAAGTCCACCCATTTCTTATTGGTGAAGACCACTTATGGAGCATCATAATATGCTAGACTGTATATTGATGAGATAGTGAAAAGAGTTCCAATCACCATGGTATCTGATAGAGGAACCCAATTCACTAGCAGATTTTAGGGGAGAGTGCACAAGGCTTTAGGTATTAAGTTAAATTTTAGCACTACTTTCCACCAACAGACAAATGGATAGTCCGAGAGGACTATTCAGTATTGGAAGATATGTTGAGGGCATGTGTCATAGATTTTGTAGTCACTTGGGACCGACACTTGCCATTGATCGAGTTTGCCTATAATAACAGTTCTCAGCCTAGCATTCAAATGGTGCCTATTAAGCTTTATTTAAGCGAAGATGGATCACCCATATATTAGTTTGAGGTCGATGAGAAGAAGTTACTTGGGCAAAAATTAGTTCAAGAGACCACTGACAAGATACAATTAATTAAGGAGAAAATGCTAATGACACAGAGTCACCAAAAGTCATATGCCTACCATAGACGTCGAAAGTTGGAGTTTGAGGTTGGTGACCATGTGTTCTTAAGGGTTTTTCCAACCAAAAGCATTATGAGGTTTGGCAAGAAAGGCAAGCTAATCCTAATGTATATTGGACCTTTCGAGATTTTAGATAGAGTTGGTGCAGTGGCTTATCAATTGGCATTTCCGCCGGATCTTGCTAATGTTCATCCCATGTTTCATGTTTTGGTACTACGGAAGTACCAATCAAATCCATCGCATGTGAGACAACATGAATCTATATAGTTGGGAGATGATTTGAGTTACGAGGAAGTATCGATAGCTATACTGGATAGGCAAGTGAAAAAGTTACACTCCAAAGAGATAGCCTTGGTTAAGGTACAATGACGAGATCACACAAGCGAGGAGGTGACTTGGGAAGTCGAGGATGACAAGCGAGTGAAGTATTCGCACTTATTCCATGAAGGTTAATGCTTTAGTTAAATTCAAGGATGAATTTTCAAAAGGGGAGAAAATGTGAAATCCCACCTTGAGTAAGAGGATAAGTTAGGAAATCCTTAGGTAAGCATATAGATTACATATTTTGAACATCAATCTTAGTTTTAACCTTCAAAAGAATTCATTGAAACTTTTGGTGGTCTGTCACTTTTGAAGCAGAAAATTCTCTAAGTCTGGAAGGGGTTAAAATATGTGATTTTCATATAAAAATCTTTTGGATATAAAAAAATGGTGATAATGATTCCTTTGATTTTTAGATGATCAAAAATGATTTTTCAATAATTTTTGAAGCAAATTTGCTATGGTAAATGGGACTATAAATATAATTTCACTCAAACCTTTTCAATTTTGTTCTTGAAACCAAAATTTAGATTTTGGTTCTTATGGATTTTGATTTTTTGTATATTTTTATTGAATCCAATTGGGGGGTTATTTGCTTATTTACATTAAATATCTTAAGTAAATGGAGAGTAAATAGTAAAGAGGACATTTACTAAAATGGTATTTAATGTAAATAAGCTGGGCAAGTTTTATAGGCAATCTGTCTTAGAAAAACTGCATTCTATCTCAAATGTATTGATACATTTAGACCAAAATGGGTTTTTGATGAACATGTATCGATCTATTCTCCCCAAAACCAAATGTATCGCTCCATGGGTCAATGTATCGATATATTTCGTTGATTTTAGAAAAATAAAAAGGGTAAAAATGTATTTTCACACCTTAGGTTATAAATATATCACATTTTCAAGGGTTGGCAACCCTTAGCTACAATTACAAAGTAAAACACCTATTTTTAAGCTCTTTTAACAAATTTTTAACCTAAAATTTTATTTTTATGATTCTAAAGCTTAGATTTGGGTTTTTATGGAAAATATGACATTTTTAGCTTTTAAATCTTTTGGCTTTGGATTTTCAAAACTTAATGTCATGACCCAAATTTCGGGCCATGACAGGCGCATGGGCCTAATGGACGTAGTCCACTAAGCCCAAGCAAGCTTATTAGTCCGACGTGTTCATCATTCCATCACAAACTGCTAAGTCATTTTTCAAAACTTAGAATCAAAATATTATTAAAGATTGCCATCTCATATTGGCATACTAAACAAGTGTATATACATTTGTTTACAGCATGTATCTTAACAATTACATTAGGATCGTCTATACACAACAAAATAATACTCGACTTCCAGCGGAGGGACTCGGATAAATGTACAGCTACTGAATGCCGAGACATCTACCAAAAGATGTGTACAAGTCTACAAGGACACCTCATCCTAGTTACCGGCTGCCTCGTGATCTGAAAACATGAAGTTGAAAACAGTGAGTATAAACCCATTGAGTGAACAAGGAAGGGAACAAGTATACCATAAGGAATCTTTAACGAAATCATGATGCATTCTTTTTCAAAACAATGCAATTTGTTTCTATTCTTATTAAAAACCCCTCATCTAGCCCTTAAATAATTAATCAATTGTAATAATGAATCCATACATATCAAATAATTTGAAAAATGAAAGCTTCAATATTACGCAAGCAAGTCAAGTACGACAACGTTGGGATTAAGTTATTAGTTGAACGAGGGTTTGTCAATTGGCCAAGGGTTTCTCACTAAACCTCCCCATTTTAAACTTAACTCATTTAATACTTAATGTTGGAAGTCCATGCTCCGGTATGGTAGCAAAGAAGTGAAAGATAGGGCAGCAATTGGACAAGATAGGAGACCAAAACATAAGGTTTTTCGCTGTAGCGAGATTCTTTCTCGCTGCAGCGAAATTGTAACCCAGAAACAGAAGGTTTCTTGCTGCAGAGAAATTACAACCTAAAAAATAGAAAGTTTCTCGTTGCAGCGAGATTCTTTCTCGTTGTAGCAAAATTTCGCTAATGAAACAGAGAGTTTTTTACTGCAGCGAGATTCCTTTTTCGCTGCAGCGAGAAGCTACGGTGACTATCTCGCTACAGCGAAATACATTCTCACTGCAGAGAGAACCAGTTCTGGTGAAGGTTCTCAAACCTGAGAGTTTCTCGCTGTAGCGAGAATGAATTTTGCTGCAACGAAAACAGAGCAACAAGAGAAAAGTTTCCCCTCACTCAACAAAAAGGCCATCCTTCTAAACCAACAAAATCAACATACAGCACATGAAAATTCTCAAAGTGCAATGTATCAAATTTCTCATATATGTCAATCATATATCACATTCATAAGTTTTCATTTCATAAGTCTAGATATGCATAATTACATAGATAAACATCAACATCATCATAATCACACTCGGCTCATGTACATCCCCCCACATCGTGCACATAGCCGACACCATCGTGTGCATCCCCCCACATTGTGCACAGTCAGTGCCATCGTGTACATCCCCCCACATTGTGCACACGGGCACTATCATCATCCATCTCTCACGCCACCATCATCACCGGCATGTGCATCCCCCCACATCTTGCACACACACGGTTATAGTCATTATACACAATATCATTCATCATGCACAACACACACATTTATATATCATCATATTACAATAATGCATGAATCCATAGCAACCACATATCACAACATAAAACCATTTTGCAAAAGCTTGTTCCCAAGGCACTTGTCTTTATGAAAACTTGATAATTAATTCAAATGGGTGGCAAATACATTATATTTCTCAAAACAAGTTTTGAAGGCAGTCCACTCACTAATTGATTGTAGAGCCTTTATATGACTCCAATTCCCCTAATTGTCCAAATGAGATGATGGGGCTTCCTTAGAACCTAGGATCACATTAGCATAATCAATAGGTCAATTTACACACTATGAACCCTAAAAGTTGTCTCTTAGCTAGCTTTCAATTGCCACATTAAATGGCTATCTATGTTCACTATCTTAATCACTAAAAAGTAATGAACATAGTCAGCAATAAAACAGCTCATAAATCCCAATTACTAGCCATTTTCTGTAGCTAAAAATCAAGCTTAGTTCATCACTTACCCTAGGGCTCCTTTGTAGTCAAATTCTCTTCCAATTACTTCCAAATTAATGGGGTAATTCTCTCTTTCTCTCTCTAGAATGCCGAACCAGTGAGAAAAAGTTTGGAAATAAGCTTTATCAAGGGTTTTGAAGTGAGATAGTGAAAGAATTCAAAGGTTATAGTCAAAAGGGCTCAAAAGTATGAAAACTAAAGCTAGAGAGAGAAAATCATGCAAGCTCCATATCAAGCTTCCATGGAGTTTTGAAGAAACGTGAGAGAGGAGAAGAAGAAAAAGACAAGCTGTTGGAAAATCTTTAAAAGCTACTGGAAATTCAAGATATTTATAGCCAATCTTATCCATTCTCTTAAAATTACAAAAATGCCCCTCCACCAATTAACTTATTCTCCTTCAATCTTTTATGCAATCTTTTTACTCTTTTAACACTGGGACAAGGTCCATAATGGTCTAAACATACTTGAGTTCATAAAAACTTAAAATTTTAACCCGAGGTGAAAAATGACCATTTTGCCCCTGTTATGAAAGTTGTTGAAACTTCTAGTTTTCTTCGTGTTTTCATTAGTACACATGATTTATGCAGTCTTATACCCATTTAGACCTTAAAATATCATAAAACTTTCTTTTGGGAGCTTATTAGAGAAAATGACGAAACTACCCCTGGCTCGTATTAGTACATCTATGCTTAGCTACAAGCCTATAGAGGTTGGGGTCTCACACTTAAATAGTTGTTTTATTGCCCCAATTTTCTATTGGTGATTAAATCTCAAAGGCTTTGTGATTTCCTTAAGCATTTAAGCTCACCTAACGTCATGATGAAATATTTATGGGTTTCTAAGCATGGGTTTTAGCTAGAAAATTAGTTTAGCCAAAATCGACTAGTTTTGAAAGTACCTAGAATGATTAGTATGAAATTCTTATTGTAGGAAATGATTATAATGAATGTTGTTTAATAGGAACACGTGAAAACTCCACGGATTTCCCCAGAACGGAGTTGTTATTGGAGCTAGGAATTGAATCTCTAACTAGGTGAGTGGATACACCACTTTCAAATTATTTTGATATGTAAAGCTAGCATGATTTCTATGAAAAGGATTATTTATGTATGTTGAAATGATATCTCTAGAGTGGTCATCAAAGGATTTGAATTTTCAAGAATGAAAAATGATTTTCAAAGAAAAGTAAATTCTTAGTAATTGTGATATGATTGATGCAATGGCTTTCAAATTGTTTACGAATATACTATATAAGTAAATACTTTACTATGTATTAGTTTTCAATAAGGGGGGACAAGCTCCTTATGTTTGAAGTCCACTCGTTTACTCCGATCTTCAGACTAGTATGGGTACGAGATATTGTATGCTTATTTATAGATACTATAATGTGCGTGTTTGGTATGATGTATGCCATAAGATTATATATATGATGTAAATTCCATATACCGTATGAGATGATTAAGTATGCATGATGTATACTAAAAGATTGTATATATGATGTAAATTCCATTCACCATATGAGGTGATTAAGTATGCATGATAAATGCCATGAAATAATGTATATGATGTATATTCCATATACTACATGAGATGATTGAGAAAGCATGATGAATGCCATGAATTTTTGTATAAGATGTGTTTTCCATATACCTTATGAGATGAGTGAGCTGGTTTGTGAAGGACATTCCACATACCTAATGCTACGTGTATGAGAACTCTATAAGTGCTATTAATTCCACTCTCACGAGGTGCAAGTGACAACTTCACTCCTATTATGCATCATAAACATCCAAGGTGCAATGGGACTGCACATTATCGGCCCAAGGCTAATGAGGGACATGCCATCAGAAAGGATGAGTTTAAAGTTAATGGAATGATCACAATTATTATGTTTATAGCCTGTAGAGTACTAATGTTGTTTGAGCATTGTCCATGATTTGTACTCTAAGTTGACATGAAAATGTGCTAATGAAGAATACTAAGCCTTAGAGAAAGTCCCAAGAGGTAAGGGAACTTAAAGAATGGTAAAAATGGAGGATTTTGCCCAAAAATTTGGGTTCTGGCTGAAAGTATCGATACGTATGGGTCAAGTATTGATACTTATCGATACTTTCCAAACAGAATGCTTTAGAGGGCTTCTTGTGCGAAATGTATCGATACATTTTACTAATGTATCGATAAAGATATGAAAGTATCAATACATTCAAGAATGTATCAATAGTTTTGGTGCAAAATAGGTTGTTTGATTGAATTCGATGAGAATTTCAAAGGTAAAGGGTTCCCAAAGGTCTATATTGACATGTTTTCTTAGGAATACTATTCAATGTGTTCAAATAACATTTTTGATGAATTCTATGATTAAATTGTTTTTGTAAGACATGAGATTACAAGTGCATGTTTACGAAATACAATTATCCCTTGGCTTGTCTGCTGGAGTAAGATCTTAGTGGATTGATGTGATTTCAAAATTTTCTTTTATAAAGGAAGCAAGCAATCCAATTACGAAAGCGGAAACACACATCATTGTTATCGCAAGTAACATAATCACATCCTAAAAAAAAAAAGAATCTATTAAGTAAGAAAAACGATACCTTTTATTTTGAGATTCTTATTTTCGAACACCACCACACCAATGAATGATTTCTTGACCAAACAAGTTTACCGCTTATTCTTCAAGAATTCTTTCAACTTGAACCTTGAGTGGACAAGGTGTGGAATGCAACACTACAAGATGACAACCGATTTTGTCTCTCTTTTCTTTGGATTAGCTTGGAGGAGGAGAAGAAAAGTGACGACTGAAACTTTTTCAAGAAAAAGTACATTCTTTTTTTTTTATTTTCTTCCAATCTCTTCTCTTTTCATTAAAATTCTTGCCTCAAAGGTTTAATCAAAATCAAACACCTTTGAATTGATCTTGACCATCCATATAGAGTTATGGAAGCATCAAACGTGTTCCATAATTATCAAAATTAAAATTAAAGAATAAATCATTTGATTCTTTAATTATCATTTAGAGTTCTTGATACAATAAAACTCCTTATTGAATAATAACTCTTATTTTATTATTACCCATCTTTATTTACAAAGAATTAATAATAAATAAATGAGTGATAGTCAAACATAGAGTCTCTTTTTATCAACATGAATGTGTAGATTCATTTTGCAAGAATCCTCTTAACATTATCTTAATTTAAGACTACTCTTGTCTTTAATTAAGATAAAAATATTTTATCTTGTCTAAATTGAGACAAATATGTTTTCTTGTCTAGATTAAGACAAAGAATATTTTTCTTGTTTTAAATTAAGACAAACATATTTTCTTATCTAAATTAAGACCAAACATGTTTTCTTATCTAAATTAAGACAAACATATTTTCTTATCTAAATTAAGACCAAACATGTTTTCTTATCTAAATTAAGACAAACATGTTAAAGCTGTCATTTTTGTACACAATTTAATTAATCAAATTAAAACATGCATTCCAACTTAAACAAGTTAAATTCTACGAAGCTAAGTTGGAAATCTATTTGGACATAGATATTCCAAGCTCCAATAAACTTAGAATTATTCTTAATCTCATTAAAAATAATTCAAGCTTATTAACCATGAAATCACTCCACCATAGATTCATGGTTGCACTCTTGGGTTAACTATAATTACAAGAAACAACTCAATACTTGATATTAATTATTGGTTGTCCAATTGTGAACCTTATATTATGAACCCTCATAACCATCCAATGACAAAAGGTGAAATTACCATACCCTTTATGTCAATTTTGTCCCCTAGTCTCAAGTTTCATCCAATTAGTGATTCAATACTCTAGATCTAATCTTTTGAGTATCCAAATATGATGAGTAGTTAATTCATCAATCAACTAAGCCCAGATTAATCACCAATCTTCACTAGAAGTGATATTAATGCTATGAAATCACTAGATTCAGTGATATTAATGCTATGAATGCTCATATTATCTGGATATATGTTCCCAGATATTCATCTTGATTATAATCTCAAAGTACGAAGTCTAGATCAATGCTTTATGATGATCATGCTCATGGTAAATCAAAGATTATATTGAGATTAAACAAGAGCCCGCTATCCACTAGGATTTCATTTCTACTAGAAGCAAATACATAAGTGTGAGATCAAGATAATTTAAGTAATGGTAAAACTTAAATTTGATTCTCACATGATTCCAGTTCATGTTATAGTGTCATTACTCGAAGTCAACAATTTCAATGATTTGAGACTCATCATTTCTTTGAAATGAATCACATTTGTTTCGTTGGAAGTAATTTGGACACTAAAGCCTTAATACAATAAAGTGACCAGTTTTATTATATGGTTGTCAACAATTTTTAGATTCAATTAAAATACATGTCTCCTATGTATCACTCTTCATAAAAATGTATTTTAATATCTCAATGGAATCATGGTACATTAATAACTAGATAATGAATGCTTACAAAAACAAACTCTTCATTTTATTATCAAAATGTATTTTCATTACAAAGAAATTTAATGAAATTAAGCATGAGAATATACTTACTTTCCAGGGCACCATATGCTCAAAATTCCTAACATTGTCCCCTTCTCGTATCCACGCATGAAGACTTTGTGACTTACACATCTTTTCCCCATTTATTTTATTGTAGATCAGTGATAGCATTTGATAGTAGTCAATGTCGTAGATATTAGTATCTAGTCTTCATTCTTTGTTAGGTGTCTAGCAGCCACTTAATGCCTAGAGGGTCAGTCATGTTTCGCTGACCAGTCGGTCTTTACTTTATGTTATGTTTACATACTATGAACATGTTTATGTTGATATTGCCAATATTTGGGCATCCTATATGAGCACTAAAAGATCATGATGATGGCTCGACAGCGTATATGGACATCCGAGGGTGCTGATGATGTTTAATGTTTATGTTATCATGCACTATGATAGTGGAGCTTGTTGATACACATGTAGATGTATTAAGTTTATTACACAATTAAGTCGGGAAGTTCTTTTATTGTGTAATAAGTTTTATGAATGTATGTATTACGATTATGTACGTTAATGGATGTGATATGATGTTTCTACATGTGATGATGAATGTTTGATGATGTTATGATAAAAGGCTTGCTTTGGCTTAACAGGTTATGCTCGTTTAGGTCTATGCGGTGGTCACAATCCCATCAAGAAATGGAATGTGATATAAATCTTTTCATTTTTTCTTTAAATTGATCATGATTGAATGTTTGCATCGAAAAACGTGAAGCATATGCCATCCATCAACAGGAAAAGTCCATTTATAGTCACTCATGCCTTTGAAAGACTTGTTAGTTGCTTTAAATGGCTTTATAATCTTACTAATGATTTTAACTAAAAATCTTTTTTGTTTTTGGTTAAAAGAGATCATAATTGGATGTTTGCAGTAAGAAACATGAAGCAAATGCCATCCATGGACAAGAAAAGCCCATCCATAGTCACTCATACCTTCAAAAGCCTTGTTACTTGCTTTAAATGGTTTTATAATCTTATAAATGATTTTAAATCGAAATCTTTTTCGTTTTCGATTAACACAAATCATATTTGGATGTTTACATTGAGAAACATGGAGCGGATGCCATCCATTGACAAGAAAAATTCTTTCATAGTCACCAATGCCATCGAAAGCCTTATTATTCGCTTTAAAAGATTTTATAGTCTTAAAAATGATTTTAAATTGAAATCTTTTACATTTTTGGTTAAAACTGATCATAATAGAATGTTTGCATCAGAAAACATGAAGTGAAAAGCATCCATTCACAGGAAAAGTCCATTTATGATCACTAATGTCTTTAAAAGCCTTTTTACTCATTTTCAATGCTTTTATAGGCTTTTAAATGGATTTCAATTGAAATCTTTTCATTTTTGGTTCAAACTTATCATAATTGGCTGTTTGCATTGAGAAATGTGAACCAAATGCCATCCACTAACAAGAAATGTGCATTTATAGTCACTCATACCTTCGTAAGCCTTGTTACTCGCTTTAAATGGTTTTATAACCTTATAAATGATTTTAAACCAAAATATTTTCTGTTTTTGCTTAAAATAGATCATATTTGAATGTTAGCATCGGGAAACGAGAAGCGGATGCCATCCATTGACAAGAAAAATCCATTTATAGTCACTCATGCGATCAAAACCCTTGCTACTTATTTTAAATGGTTTTATAATTTAAAAATTATTTTAAATCAAAATCCTTTTTGTTTTTGGTTAAAACTTATCATATTTGGATATTTTTATTAGGAAACGTTAATAGAAGCCATCCATTGATAAGAAAAGTCCATTTATAGACACTCATGCCTTTGAAAGCTTAGTTACTTGCTTTAAATGGTTTTATAACCTTATAAATAATTTTAAATCGAAATCTTGTTCGTTTTATGTTTAAACAAATCATATTTGGATTTTTGTATTGGGAAACATGGATGGATGCCATTCATTGGGAAGAAAATTCCATTTATAGTCACTTATGCCTTCAAAGGACTTGTTAGTCACTTTAAATGGTTTTATAATCTTATATGAGATTTTAAATTGAAATCTTTTTTGTTTATGGTTCAAACCTAAAGTGGATGCCATCCATTGACAAGAAAAGTCCATTTATATTCACTAATGCCTTCAACAGTCTTATTACTCGCTTTAAATGGTTTTATAATTTTATAAATGATTTTAAATGGAAATCTTTTTTGTTTTTTGTTAAAATAGATCATATTTGGACGTTTGGATCGAGAAATGTTAAGCAGATGCCATTCATTGATAACAAAAGTCCATTTATAGTCAGTCATGCCTTCGAAAGCGTAGTTACTCACTTTAAATGGTTTTATAATCTTAAAATTTATTTTAAATAGAAATCTTTTTAATTTTTGGTTAAAATCAATCATAATTGGATGTTTGCATTCGCAAACATGGAGCAGATGCAATCCATTGACGAGAAATGTCCATTTATAGTTACTTATGCCTTCGAAAGCCTTCTTAATCGCTTTAAATGATTTTATGATCTTATAAATGATTTTAAATAGAAATGTTTTTCATTTTTGGTTAAAATCAATCATAATTGGATGTTTGCCTCAGAAAACGTAAAGCATATGCCATCTATTTGCAAGAAAAGTCCATTTATAGTCACTAATGCCTTCGAAAGCCTTATTACTTGTTTTAAATGGTTTTGTAATTTATAAATAATTTGAAATTGAAATCTTTCTTGTTTTTGGTAAAAACAAATCATATTTGGATGCTTACATCAAAAGATATGAAGCGGATGCCATCCATTGACAAGAAAAGTCCATTATAGTCATTCATGCCATCAAAAACCCAAATACTCATTTTAAATCATTTTATAATCTTATAAATGATTTTAAATCAAAATCTTTTTCATTTTTGGTCAGAACAGATCATATTTCGATGTTTTCTTTGAGAAATGTGAAGCAGATGCCATCCATTGCCTTCAGGAAAAGTCCATTAATAGTCACTGATGCCTTCGAAAGCCTTGTTACTCGCTTTAAATTGTTTTAGAATCTTATAAATGATTCTAAATCGAAATCTTTTTAATTTTTGGTTCAAGCAAATCATATGTAGATGATTTCAAAGGGAAACATGAAGTGAATGACATCCATTGCCAAGAAATGTCCATTTATAGTCACGCATGCCATATAAAGCTTAGTTACTTGGTTTAAATGGTTTTATAATCTTATAAATCATTTTAAATCGATTTTTTTTTTGTTTTTGGTTAAAACAGATCATAAGTGGTCGTTCACAATGGGAAACATGAAGCGAAAGCCATCCATTGACAAGAAAAGTCCATTTATAGTCACTCATACCTTCGGAAGCTTTTTTACTTGCTCGAAATGGTTTTACAATCTTATAAATTATTTTTAACCGAAATCTTTTTCATTTTTGGTTCACACCTATTATAATTGGATGTTTGCATCGAGAAACATGAAATGGACGTCATCCACTAACAAGAAAAGTCTATTTATAGTCACTCATGCCATCTAAACCCTTGTTGCTCACTTTAAATATTTTTTATAATGTTATAAAAAATTTTAAATCAAAATGTTTTTCATTTTTTGTTCAAACCTATCATAATTGGATGTTTGCATTGAGAAACATGGACCGGATGCCATCCATTGACAAGAAATGTCATGACCTAAATCCGAGCAGCCGTGACCAATACGCATGCTCGCTAGACTTGAGGAAGCCTTGATAATTAAGTCGTGTTGAACATATTTCATAATCATATGGCCATCATGGCCATCATTTCATTAAACTTAAATTCAACATTAGACCCTTGGCTCGTAATAATGTCAGGACTTAAGCATAACATACACCTAGCTGTACATTGGCTAACTCATGAAGTTATTAAACATTAGATTAGATAGCATAAGGCACACAGTGTTGACATGTTTCCTTTATGACCTACTATCACATCCCATTTCTGGAGGGATCATGACCGGCGCATGGACCTACGTGGGTACGACCAACTATGCCCAAGCAAGCCTAAATTCGTAAATGTATAGGCTATTCATCCATTGCATTCACAAATATAAATTTATACATAATCCACATATACATTAGTTCATCAAGGCTACCATTTTATGGAACCTGTCAACGTACAAGGTGGTTAGTTTATCATATATTCTGTAAATGTTCACAACGTTGAACATCTATGGTTCGGCACGCATTCCATACCTATATTGCTATTGTCCATCCACCATAGTCTCAACATTAATATGCACCCAGATCCGAGGTTTAACACAATATGTGAAAGTGTAAACAAGTTATCAACATTATTTACATAACAATGTTCATTATCAACAAGATAGTTCAAAACTAAACTAGACACACTACAGAGTGTATGACATTGTGAGGCTAGAAAGAAGGCTCTACCACACCTTCCATGAGTGAGCTGGACCACTACTCCACAAGTCGCCTAGCCAAGCAATCTATTGATTTGAAACAAAACAGGGAAAATAATGTGTGAGTCCCAAAGATTTCGTGAGAGGATATGGGAAAGGGGACAAGCCAAAAGGGATAAGTTTTGCAGGAAACCATAATTTGCAAAACAACAAGATAAACATATAAACCCTTTCAACAGTCATGAATGCATTCGATAATGTTAAATGCATAAAATAATGTCCATATACAAGCTCAACTTATAAACATCTGAAAGGAGATAACCGAAGATAAATGTCAACTCTTCAAGCCCAACAATAAACATTCAAATCAAGAATGTGTAATTCATTTAATAATTCATCTCATTATTTCCACATAAACACAATAAATACCAATAAAGAAACACAAGCGTTGTAATACCCAATGTACAAATAACATATCAATACATGCCATAGCAAATTATGGGGAGAATGGAAACTTTCACTTAACTCATCCCTTTGGTATTCTCACCCCCCATAGGGAATTCATAAAGAGGGGAAAAGTGGTACCGTGTCCACCTTAATCTTGTGGTATTCTTACCCCATACCGGGACTAGAGCTAATCATAACAAAATCACGTGAAATGGAGACCTACTCAGTCCACTTTATAACAAAATCATGGGAAATGGAGACATTGTCACAATCCAATTTTCGGGCCATAACCGGCGCACGGACCCCATGGGCATAGCCTACTAAGCCCAAGCAAGCTTATTTATATAACCTGTTCATCATTCTATCAAATGTTCCTAAGGTCACATTTCATAATTCCAACCTACAAGTACTTTAATAATGTGCTAGAGCAATCAAATACTTGCATTTATATTACCCCAAAATAATGTTAACCATTATGTTAACCATTGCCAACTCATAGTGGCATTACCAATCATAATATACATATATTGTCTAAGACATATATCTTAGTAATTTACATTGTGTTTATCTATACACAACAAAAAGACACTTGACTTCCAGCGGAGTGACCTTGAAAAAGGTATAACTATTAAATGCCGAGATACCTACCAAGGAGACGAATCTACGTGGACACCTCAACCTAGGTTCCAACTGCCTCCTGACCGGTCCTCGTTGATTCTTAAATCAACTCAACTTCCATTAATGGTCCAAATAGGGATATGGAGTCTCGTTGGAACTTTGGTAGCTTTGTAATTGAATTCCTTCTCAAAAGTCCTCAAGCTAGTATAGGAAGTCTCTCTTTCTCTCTCTAAAACACCTAGCCAGTGAGAGAAAGTATCAAAATAAGACTTTTGAGGGTTTTAAGGTGAAAGAGTAAAAGAGCACAAAGAACTTTTTGAGAAGGTACACAAAAGCATGAAAATTGGGGTTAACTTGAGAAAATTTATGGAAATTACAAAGCAAGCTTTTATGGAAGGTGAGAAAACGTGAGAAGGGTGGAAGAAAAAAGAAGAGCTGCTGGAAAAGTGAGAAGAAGCTGCTGGAGAGTTAGATATTTATACCTAAAGTTTATCCAATTATCACGTAAATTACCAAAATGCCCTTAACAAGGTCATTTTATCTTCCCCTACCTTTATACAATCTTTTTACCTCTTTGACACTGAGACAAAGTCCATAGTAGTTTAGAAATACTTGGGTTCACGAAAACTTAAAAATTTCGACCTGAGATAAAAAATGACCATTTTGCCCCTATTATGAAAATTATCATTATTTTTATTTTCTTCGTTTATTTATCATGATATTCATCATTCATTTATTCCTTAGGCCTACTTAGGCCATTAGGAAATCTACTTTTAAGAGCTCACTAAGAAAATGATGAAATTACCCTTAGTTTATTTTATCGCGTCTACTTCTAGTTACATGTCTATGGAAGTCGAGGCTTCACAAACATACTCAATCCACTTTACATCAAAATCATGGGAATGAGGAGACCTTCTCAATCCACATTACAACATCCATCATGGGAAGTGGAGAAATACTGTCAAACCCTGCTTTTTAAAATAATTATAATGTCATTCACATGCTCGATAGAATGTTTGTATATTTAGGAAGTTCGAGAAATCGTTAAAAGACGATATTGCCCCTAATGGTATCATTGAGTCGATTAAGCCTCGAACTAGTTCAAATAGGAATTTTAAGGTGAAATTAAGAGTTTCACAGTTCAAGGATGACTCAAAATGGTAATTCGGAGTTCGAGGATCAATTCGGAGTCAAACCAGAATTTTCACTATCTAGGGGCAAAATCGTAATTTTACCACCCGAGGACGAAATTGAATTTTTCGAGAGAATTTAGATCAAATTTGATTAAATGGAGCATGATATGAGTATAAGGAGTGAAAATTATGCATTTTGGTAATTTTTCAATTTTTGGGGTAAAAATGTAATTTTTCACTTTACGGGGGTAAAAGTGTAATTTTTAAAAATTTGCTCCACCAAAACTTTGGAAAAGTCTAAAAATTTCATGGAAGACATGGATAAGTGAAGAGGATTGAGTGGTGGAAAAAGAAAGTCAAAAAGATGGCTAGAAAAAATAAAATAATAAAATATTCAAAAAATAAATAAAATAATAATATTTTATTAAGCCTATTAAAAGGCTTGCAAATTCCAGAATTCTTCATTTGGAGGGTCAGCCAAAACCAGCAGGAGAGAGAGAGAAATAAGAACAAACCCTAGAGTGAGAAAATTCAAAGAAAAAGTGTGATTTTTCAAGGAATCAAGTGTTTAAAGGTATGATTTTTCAAGCTTAGCTTAAGATTTATCATTTTCATGCATTTCTCATCATTTTCCATGGTTGAATCATGTGATTTGAGGATGAATTCAATTCTGGAAAAATGGGTTAGGAGAGAGAAACTTGTTAGATTAATTTGATTTTAAGTTATGTTAGTGTTTTAAGTTAGTTTAGCATATTTAGGAACAAAACAACAAGAGAAGAATTTATTTTCCTCCATTACCATTATTGGCTGAATTTTCTAGGGGAATATTGGCTGATGATCTTGATGTTTACTTGAGCAATTATGATGAATAATGATGAATTATGAGTCTAGAAAAATAATAGAAATTTTCAGAGCAAAAATACAAATTTTTACCCATTAGGGGTATTTTCGTAATTTATTATCGGGACTGATAATTTGCACCACACTGAGGGACATTAAGTCAATTTGGGTGCAATTGAGGTATAGAAATTGAAAAAAATTAATTTGAGATTAAATTGGACGTGTTAGTAATTTAATCGAGTAATAGGCCGAATTAGGTTAGCACCGCATTTAAGCGGTAGTCGGATAAGTTGCATGTCATATCATGCATATATACCGAGCCTGAATTGATTTTATAATGGTCAAGCATTGATGTGGTGAATTATGTATTGTACATTGTGGATAGGTGGTGAGCAAATTACACTGGTAAAAGTACCAACATTGTGCTTGAAGACTGAGATTAGGAGTACATCGACTCCTAGAACTGTGAGTGGACAATTTATCGTCTTAAATATCTAGAGTAATTATACTTGTTTGATGCTTTTATTGAATGGTGAATTTAAATTATAAAATATTATGTTTTCCAATTAAAATGTTTTTTTAATAAAAATGAGATTTATACTGGTTTTAAAATCAAATATTGTTTTGGGAAAATTGAGTATATGGAGACTGTGTTGAAATTTATGATTTTATATGTTATTGAAATTGGGGCTTATGACACTATGGTAGCATGATGGCTAAATTTTTGGGGTTGGCATGAAATATATGAACAATTTTGGATTGGTCTCGGTAGACTGGATTACATTTTATTCGCCATATTATGCTACTGGAATTTTTATGGGTCTGGTGGTATATTAAACAGTCACTGCAGTGGTGGGGGTTTTCGTGGACTGCCTATGAGAGGGGCACGGTAACTCAATTATATACTTACCTCCGGGGGGAGATGTTGGGTGAAGTATCTCCTGAGGTATGATTTGAGTGCACCTCACGTTTGGGCCACCACGTGAGAGTGAGACTCAGCCAACGCCAAGGAACGGCTATGTGTCAGATGTGAAAACATGTTTATGGGTATGGGTCATTGAACAGCCTTGGCGGTCTCAGTGGGATACCTTGACGAAGGTACCCGCGAGAATGATATTGGCAGGGGCCAAGTTTAAAAAAATTTATAAGTCGGGGAAATTTTGATGAAAAGAAATTATTTGGTATAGATTGAAACGAATTTCGTGTTATGAACATTATTGAGATATAATGTTTTTATATTGTCTCCATCTACTCGGCTTTAGATGCTTTTGATGGTAATTGTTTACTCACTGGGATTATTTAATCTCACCCTTCTTCCTATCCATTTTTCAGGCTCAGGACAGTTTGTTGATAGTTGATTAAGACGAGAATTAATCTCGGAGTTGCATCATAGGAAGTAAGGGTTCGTAGCTCTACACCTTCTTGGTTAATTGGGGGCCCACGTGTCACTGTAAACGAAATTTCATACTTTAATTATCTTTATTACTATATGAATAAATTTATTTTACTCTTACGCTACAAAAGTTATTTTAGGAAGACTTTGAAAATATTGTGTTTTAAGAAAATAGAATATTTTATTTAATATTTTTATTATATTCAAATAGCTATAATTTTACTTTAAACGAATGTTTTAGACTTCAAAATTTAATTTAAATCATGAAATATGTGTTTTCACTTACATATTACATTTTTTCGGATTTCGAAATTTCAAAAAAAAAAAAAGAAAATGACGAAAATGCCCCAGTGAGCTAGAAAATAATATTTTTATTGTTTTGAGTTGGAAACAACTTATGATTTCTTGAAATGCGAGATTTAATAACTGTCGCTCACCGGGGAGATGCGGAAGTTGATGCTAAGCCTTGCGGGGTTTCGATCGGCATTCGGGGTAATGAGTGCTTATCGGGACGTCGCGGCGGTTGTCACGGGCCCGATGGGAGTTTCGGGTCGTGACAATTAGATTGGTATCAGAGCATGGTTTAAAGATCAAAGATTTTGATTTAAAGCTTTGGATTTCAAAGTTTTTGATTTTAAAGTTGTTTTAAGAAATCCACACTGACACTGCGTGGCCCAAGTTAAGTTAAGTTAAGTAAGTCAAGTTAAGTTAGGTTATATCGAGTTAGTTGCATATAGAATTTAAAGTCATCTAAGTCTATTCCATTTCTTATTGTAGAGTACCATGCCTCATCGACGTGGGCGTCCACCTCTCTATAGGTCAGTAGGGAGGGGAAGAAGTCGTGCTAGACTTAGTCAGCCAGATCCCGTGGAAAGGGAGTCTGCTGCACCTACTTTTCGAGCAGCACCTGTTGTTGAGCCTACTGAGATTCCTCCACCTCCTCCACCACCTACTGCTACTCCTGGTGTTCATGCCATGTCTCTTGAGGCAGTCCAGGCATTAACAGCTTTTCTTAATGTCATTATGGGCCAAGCTCAAGCTGGTCGAGTCCCTCATACTGTTCCCCCAACAGTATCTCCAGTGCCACCACCACCACCACCTCTTGTTCCACCACCAGTGCCAGATGTCTCCATTTCCAAAAAGCTTAAGGAAGCTAGGCAGCTGGGTTGCACTTCTTTTGTTGGTGATTTGGATGCAACCGCAGCTAAAGATTGGATTACTCAGGTAACGGAGACATTTGTGGATATGAAATTGGATGATGATATGAAGTTAATGGTGGCCACAAGATTACTAGAGAAGAGGGCTCGTACATGGTGGAGCTCGGTAAAATCACGTTCCATTACTTCGTTGACTTGGATAGACTTCCTACAAGAATTCGACGGTCAATACTACACCTACTTTCATCAAAAAGAGAAGAAGAGAGAATTCCTAAGTTTACAACAAGGGAATTTAACCATAGAAGAGTACGAGGCTCGTTTCAATGAGCTGATGTCATATGTGCCAGACCTGGTGAAGTCTGAGCAAGATCAAGCTAGTTATTTTGAAGAAGGGCTCCGTAACGAGATCAGAGAGAAGATGACTGTGACAGGTCGGGAGCCTCATAAAGAAGTTGTACAGATGGCTTTAAGGGCCGAAAAACTCACGAATGAAAATCGGAGAATGCGAGCTGAGTTTGCAAAGAGGAGAAACCCGAATGTATCCTCTAGTCAACTGCCCAAAAGAGGTAAGGACACATTCGCTTCTGAGAATATTGTTTCTGTTCCGGTGATATCTCCTCGACCCCCACTTTCACAGTTACAGCAGAGACCTCCGAGATTTAACAGGTCTGGGATGAGTAGTACTTCCGAGAAGAGTTTTGGAGGTTTAAATAAATGCGAAAAATGTGGGAGATATCATGTTGGGGAGTGTTGGGGCATAAGATGCTTTCATTGTGACCAGCCGGGCCACATTAGGAGTGACTGCCCACAGTTAGGACGGGCTACAGTAGCTGCTTCATCCCCACTAACTCATACGGATATGCAGAGGAGAGATTCCTCTGGAGTACACCCGAGGCAGGGGGTAACTGTACGATCTGAAATGGGTAGCAACACCCCAGCACAACCACCTTTGAGGCCATTGACTCATTCTTCAACAAGAGTTTTCGCTGTAACGGAAGATGAAGCACGAGCCCGATCTGGAGAAAGTGAGTGAAAAGTTAGACGAAGGTGTAAAATAGTGATAGGGGATGTAAATACCAAGTGATGGACGTGTAAATAAAGGTTTCAAGAATAATATAGTAAATGAGTTCATATGGAATATGGTTGTAAGAATTTCTTACTATATTGTGGAAATTAGAACTCAAAAATACTTGAGGTATACAAAGTTCAAATGAACTTAAATCTTAAGCAATAAATTGATGTTGAAATACAAGAAGGATACAAAGCAATATAGAGGCACGAAAGATGATTAAGGACAAAGGGATGACTCTGAGGAATTATGATACTGCATCATATGCGATGATTAAATCAAGAGAGATCTTGGATGCATAAATGGGATTATAAAGCATATACACATATGTGGGGTGATATTGTGATTAACTAAAATAAAGAATGATTTTTAGTGAATTAAGATTCCCTATAAAGGAGATAACAGGAGAAGTTGAGCATCGAATAAAAGATAATACCCCGCCTTTTTTTTGAGTTAATAAGTGAAATTTTGAGGACAAAATTTTATTTTAAGGGGGGTAGTGTTGTCAAACCCTGCTTTTTAAAATAATTATAATGTCATTCACATGCTCGATAGAATGTTTGTATATTTAGGAAGTTCGAGAAATCGTTAAAAGACGATATTGCCCCTAATGGTATCATTGAGTCGATTAAGCCTCGAACTAGTTCAAATAGGAATTTTAAGGTGAAATTAAGAGTTTCACAGTTCAAGGATGACTCAAAATGGTAATTCGGAGTTCGAGGATCAATTCGGAGTCAAACCAGAATTTTCACTATCTAGGGGCAAAATCGTAATTTTACCACCCGAGGACGAAATTGAATTTTTCGAGAGAATTTAGATCAAATTTGATTAAATGGAGCATGATATGAGTATAAGGAGTGAAAATTATGCATTTTGGTAATTTTTCAATTTTTGGGGTAAAAATGTAATTTTTCACTTTACGGGGGTAAAAGTGTAATTTTTAAAAATTTGCTCCACCAAAACTTTGGAAAAGTCTAAAAATTTCATGGAAGACATGGATAAGTGAAGAGGATTGAGTGGTGGAAAAAGAAAGTCAAAAAGATGGCTAGAAAAAATAAAATAATAAAATATTCAAAAAATAAATAAAATAATAATATTTTATTAAGCCTATTAAAAGGCTTGCAAATTCCAGAATTCTTCATTTGGAGGGTCAGCCAAAACCAGCAGGAGAGAGAGAGAAATAAGAACAAACCCTAGAGTGAGAAAATTCAAAGAAAAAGTGTGATTTTTCAAGGAATCAAGTGTTTAAAGGTATGATTTTTCAAGCTTAGCTTAAGATTTATCATTTTCATGCATTTCTCATCATTTTCCATGGTTGAATCATGTGATTTGAGGATGAATTCAATTCTGGAAAAATGGGTTAGGAGAGAGAAACTTGTTAGATTAATTTGATTTTAAGTTATGTTAGTGTTTTAAGTTAGTTTAGCATATTTAGGAACAAAACAACAAGAGAAGAATTTATTTTCCTCCATTACCATTATTGGCTGAATTTTCTAGGGGAATATTGGCTGATGATCTTGATGTTTACTTGAGCAATTATGATGAATAATGATGAATTATGAGTCTAGAAAAATAATAGAAATTTTCAGAGCAAAAATACAAATTTTTACCCATTAGGGGTATTTTCGTAATTTATTATCGGGACTGATAATTTGCACCACACTGAGGGACATTAAGTCAATTTGGGTGCAATTGAGGTATAGAAATTGAAAAAAATTAATTTGAGATTAAATTGGACGTGTTAGTAATTTAATCGAGTAATAGGCCGAATTAGGTTAGCACCGCATTTAAGCGGTAGTCGGATAAGTTGCATGTCATATCATGCATATATACCGAGCCTGAATTGATTTTATAATGGTCAAGCATTGATGTGGTGAATTATGTATTGTACATTGTGGATAGGTGGTGAGCAAATTACACTGGTAAAAGTACCAACATTGTGCTTGAAGACTGAGATTAGGAGTACATCGACTCCTAGAACTGTGAGTGGACAATTTATCGTCTTAAATATCTAGAGTAATTATACTTGTTTGATGCTTTTATTGAATGGTGAATTTAAATTAGAAAATATTATGTTTTCCAATTAAAATGTTTTTTTAATAAAAATGAGATTTATACTGGTTTTAAAATCAAATATTGTTTTGGGAAAATTGAGTATATGGAGACTGTGTTGAAATTTATGATTTTATATGTTATTGAAATTGGGGCTTATGACACTATGGTAGCATGATGGCTAAATTTTTGGGGTTGGCATGAAATATATGAACAATTTTGGATTGGTCTCGGTAGACTGGATTACATTTTATTCGCCATATTATGCTACTGGAATTTTTATGGGTCTGGTGGTATATTAAACAGTCACTGCAGTGGTGGGGGTTTCCGTGGACTGCCTATGAGAGGGGCACGGTAACTCAATTATATACTTACCTCCGGGGGGAGATGTTGGGTGAAGTATCTCCTGAGGTATGATTTGAGTGCACCTCACGTTTGGGCCACCACGTGAGAGTGAGACTCAGCCAACGCCAAGGAACGGCTATGTGTCAGATGTGAAAACATGTTTATGGGTATGGGTCATTGAACAGCCTTGGCGGTCTCAGTGGGATACCTTGACGAAGGTACCCGCGAGAATGATATTGGCAGGGGCCAAGTTTAAAAAAATTTATAAGTCGGGGAAATTTTGATGAAAAGAAATTATTTGGTATAGATTGAAACGAATTTCGTGTTATGAACATTATTGAGATATAATGTTTTTATATTGTCTCCATCTACTCGGCTTTAGATGCTTTTGATGGTAATTGTTTACTCACTGGGATTATTTAATCTCACCCTTCTTCCTATCCATTTTTCAGGCTCAGGACAGTTTGTTGATAGTTGATTAAGACGAGAATTAATCTCGGAGTTGCATCATAGGAAGTAAGGGTTCGTAGCTCTACACCTTCTTGGTTAATTGGGGGCCCACGTGTCACTGTAAACGAAATTTCATACTTTAATTATCTTTATTACTATATGAATAAATTTATTTTACTCTTACGCTACAAAAGTTATTTTAGGAAGACTTTGAAAATATTGTGTTTTAAAAAAATAGAATATTTTATTTAATATTTTTATTATATTCAAATAGCTATAATTTTACTTTAAACGAATGTTTTAGACTTCAAAATTTAATTTAAATCATGAAATATGTGTTTCCACTTACATATTACATTTTTTCGGATTTCGAAATTTCAAAAAAAAAAAAAGAAAATGACGAAAATGCCCCAGTGAGCTAGAAAATAATATTTTTATTGTTTTGAGTTGGAAACAACTTATGATTTCTTGAAATGCGAGATTTAATAACTGTCGCTCACCGGGGAGATGCGGAAGTTGATGCTAAGCCTTGCGGGGTTTCGATCGGCATTCGGGGTAATGAGTGCTTATCGGGACGTCGCGGCGGTTGTCACGGGCCCGATGGGAGTTTCGGGTCGTGACAAATACTCAATCCACTACACAACAAAATCATAGGAATATGGAGACCTTTTCAATCCACTGTCACAGTACTTATATGCAAGGGCAATTCAATCAACCACAATCATACCTCAACTAATATCTCATACCCACACTAGCCTATAGGCTGGAGTAATCAAGAAAATTGTTCAAAACATTGAAAGAGTTTGTCCCTCCCTTGTTGAAAACTACTACATAGTAGGATATTTAATTATACATAATAGTTTTGAGAACATTTCAAAATGTTTTCTCATCCACAAAACATATTTTTCCTTAGTCAAATATTTATGGCAACAATGCTCACAACAAATCCATTAAATCATGTAATCATGCTTGCAGCTTTACATGCTCAAATAGTTCGAAAGTAGTGTACCCAATCACCTCGAAAGTTGATTTCGACCAAGTACACTAAAGGCTACTCCAACAAAATTTTCAATGTTTCAATGGTTCCTAAATACCCAAAATAATATTTTTTATTAATACTTAGTCTAGGAAACACATAATAATCATTCTATGCTACTCTAAACTATTTGGGTTCACCTATAATAATTTTCTAGACTAAATCTACTGCTCATCAAAATACCCATTTGTACAAACCCAAAAAATCAATATTCTTATCTTAGGTGAGCTATAGCAAGTGAGAAAATCCACCCAAATCCTCTAGTTCGTAGACATCAACAATTTTGGAACAATAAACCATATTTCAAAATAAAAAATTCAAAGTGTAAAGATTCAAGAGTGGGAAAAATCTCATTTTTCATTTAAAATCCAAAACCAAGATCAAATCTTTCAAAATGGTGATTTTGATCAAAAATAGGTTGGGAAAGCTTAACAGTTAGGGTTTTACCTTCAAAATGCAGCTAAGGGTTTCTAACCCTAAAAAAACGTGGTATATTTATAAGTTAGAGTGTGAAAATACATTTTTACCCATTTTATTTTTTAAAATAGACAAAATGTATCGATACATTGGCCCATGCATTGATACATTTATTTTTGGAAAAAATGTATCTATACATTATGAGCATGAATCGATACTTTTTCCATCAAAAACCTTTTCTGAGGTAAATATATCGATACATCATTAACATGTATTGATACATTTGAGACAGAATGTAGTTTCTAAGACAAATTGCCTATAAAACCTGCCCAACTTATTTACATTAAATACCATTTAAGTAAATGTCCTTTTTACTTTTTCCTCTTTATGTACTTAAGCTATATAATGTAAATAAGAAAACAACCCCTTATTTGGATTCAATAAAAATATAAAAAAATTAAAATCCAAAAGAATCAGAATCTAAATTGTAACGCCCCAAACTTTGATGGTAATGATGCTTAATGTATGTTAAGCTGTTTGAACGAGCTAATGATATTTTCGATGTATGTGCCTATGTACATGGAGTTATGATTGTGAAAATGAATGAGTATGTAAAGACTCAAATGATGTTGTGCATATGTTTGGCACGTGAATGAGATAGTGCATATGTTGGCATTTAAATGAGTATGCTATGAAAACAATTATGCTATGTTTGATTTATGTGCTATGTGACATAGAGCATAGATAAGTAATTGAAGTATATGATGAGTTTAATGACTGATGTTAAAAGAATTATGATGAAATGAGATAGGAATGTAAGTTAAAAATGGAATGGGAGTTAGAAAATAGAGTTCAAAGCTCTAAGTGTTGAAGAAAATGCAATTTGGATGAAACGTATCGATTCATGGGTACCATGTATCGATTCATTCAAGGTAGTAAGCACACAAGAGGGGTATTATGGAAAAAGGTATCAATACATTACCTCATCCATCGATAGATTTGAAAAGGAAAACATTTTGTATCATTTTTATTGATACATCGTACAAATGTATGGATAAATTTAAAGTAGAGAGTAGCCCATGGGGAAAGTATCGATACGTTGCCTCATGTATCAATAGATTTAAAGTTAACTTGTGGAAATCTATCAATACATTTGGCAATGTATCGATACATGCATGCAGATTTGCAAAACAATATAAACCCTTGGGTTGTCCATCCATTTTGAAACAAATGAGAAAACAAAAGCTTTCTCACCCTCTCTCAAAACCCTTATACCCCTTGATGATTTGGAGGCTGAAATAAGGCATTTGAAGGCTAGAAGACTAATCGAAAAGTAAGATTAAAGTTTTCATCGATTAGTTTTCAAATCAAACAATTGATAATGTTAAAATGTGATGTTTCAGCTTTGGTGGCTGTTGGAATTGAATGAGGTTGAAGATTTGAACTTTAAACGAACCAAAGTCATGTTAAGGTAAGCGATTTCACACATTCATGAAGAATATGAGGAATTTAACCTTGGTATGATAAATTGGTTAGAGAATGTGTTATATTGGAAAGCTAGAAATAATCTGAAAGCTAAGAATTGGCTATAAAATGAAGAGTTATGGTATAAATGTTGACATTTATGCATTGTTGATTGTTAGATGTACAATGAGAGTGTAAATGTTGCCAGAATATCGAGTTATATGAATTGAGGCTAAGAGTGATAAGCCAAGTTAAACAAGAGCTAGCAAAAAACACTGAATTGTCAAGGTGAGTGGGGAATTTTATGCATAAGAGCATAATGACTATAGTTCATGTTGTTGGCATGAGCCTTGTAGCCAATTGGGATTGGTTAAGGCTTGATTTCAATTATGCAACAGTATCATTCATGTTGAATGATTAGAGGTTTTCCTTCATCAATAAGACATCAATTATAATGAGTTATAAGTCTAATTGGATGAAGTCCATGAGATTAATATGCCTTGCAAGGAAACTGTAATGGGTTGCAGTTATGAGATTCCTATGCATTAAAGCATAATCTCAAAATGTTCCTGGTCAATGTATGATTGAGACTAGACATTAATGATGCTTAGAGACCGGTATATTCAATGTTCCTTACTTTGAAAGTAAGCAATCGATCTCATAGATTGAAGTATAGAGATACTTGAAACTAGAATATAAATGCTTGCTTGGGAGAACAAGTTCACTGAACATGACTCGCCATGAGAAGTGCATTAGGTGATACACTCTAATGTCTATTCAACACTTCTTATGTGTCAGTCATGTAAATACTCCTTAGACTTGAGACACCAAGTTGTCTTATATGTGGAGTGCTATGCTGAGAGCCGAATGATTAGAGCATCAACGCAACGGAAAAAAAAAAGGTTGAAATCAAAATAAAACCATGCCTCCTACCTTTGGATCACCTTGGTTGTTTAATGCAAAGTTGTGTACCACATAAAATCAGAAAAAAGAATGTACCTTTCCAAGTGATATCGTAATCAAATGGATTCCCTTTGGTGACAAAACACGAACACCTTTGGTTTGAAAGAATCCCAGCCACTCAATCGCTTGGCCTCCAATGATGCACACACGATTGCAACGGATCTTTCTCAAGGAGAGAGCTTTATGCCTTGGGCTTGTGTTAGCAAGTGGACAACGATTTATCCTATTTTCTTCTTTGATTTCAAGGAAAGAATCAAAAGAGAAGTTTTCAAAAGAAAATAAACGTCTCAAGAGTGGCAACACTCAAGAGAAAAATCTTCTCCACCAGAAAAAGAATGGTTATAATGTGATATTTATATCTAGGTTTAACTTATTAAAATTTGCAAAATAAGTCCTTCATATTATAACAATTATAATATTTAACTAATACCTAATTAGACTATTTTAATTAGGTCCTTAATAGTTAAAACCTAAAATTTAAAATTGAAATGTTGGCAAAGGAATTGAATTATAATATTATTAATTAATTAATATAAATGAATCATATTCAATTTTAAATTAACTAATTCAATTCCATAGACCAAGATTGGCATCTAGTAATGCATCATGGCCAACCAATTGTTAGGAGAGTCAAAAGATTCTTTGACAACCTTTCAGTGTATAGTTTTTTAATGTAATTCATTCCCTCAACATATATCCTGAAGATGATAAGAGCTTGGTGCAATGCCTACTCTTATTGATCTCCATATTTGTTCTTGCCGTTAGATCATTAGCTTTGTGGAGTCTTATGAAACTCATTTCATAATCTCCTAATCACCTTGGCCAAGGATTTGATTGAGCTAATATTAACCAAGAACTAATAAGATATTTCCCCTTGGATCACTTGGGGTGATGATTCCTATCTTGACCACTCATCTGCCTTCACATGTTTTATGCTATACCCAAAAACATCTTGTTTTGGCATCCTTGGTTAGGCACCCATAGGGATTAAATCAAAGCATAGCATTCCACACATAAGACAACCTAGTGTCTTAAGTCTAGGGAGTATTTACACAACTGACACATGAGAAGTATTGCATAGACACTTGAGTGAAATACCAAATGCACTTCTCATGGCGGGTCATGTTCAGTGAACTCGCTCTCCCATGGCAAGCACCCACATGCTAGTTCCAAGTATCTTTATACTGCAACCTATGAGAACGATTGCTTACTTCACAAGTAAGGAACATAACATGTGCCAATCTTTGAGCATTATTGATGCCTTGTGAGAGGATCGACAATATTATCCTTAGTGGGTATACGCTCTATGCAAATGTCTCATCTTCCAATGATCTCCTTGATCACATGGTAACGTCGCAATACATGTTTGGATTTCTGATAAGACCTTAGTTCCTTTGCTTGTGCAATGGCTCCATTGTTATCACAATACAAAGGTATTGGATCAACAATGCTAGGAACCACATCTAGTTCAGTAATGAACTTCTTAATCCAAACTGCCTCTTTCGCTACCTCAGACGCAGAGATGTATTCGGCCTCAGTTATAGAATCTACAATCGTCTCTTGTTTGGAGCTCTTCCAACTCACTGTACCTCCATTGAGTGTGAACACATATCCACTTTGTGACTTGCTATCATCTTTGTCAGTTTGAAAGCTTGCATTCGTATAACCCCTAACTTGGAGTTCACCTCCTCCATAAACCAAAAATGCATCCTTAGTTCTTCGTAAGTACTTCAGGATGTTTTTCACAACTATCTAGTGACTTTCACCAGGATTAACTTGGTATCTACTCGTGACATTTAGAGCATAAGATACATCTAGTCTAGTGCAAAGCATCGCATACATGATAGATTCTATTACTGAAGCATATGGGATCTTATCCATGCGATCTCTCTCTTCTTGATTCTTTAGACACATGTCTTTGGAAAGATAGATGCCTTGCGACATAGGCAAGTGTCCCTTCCTGGACTCCATCATGCTAAACCTTTTTAGCACCTTGACTATGTATGTGGATTGGGAAAGACCTAGCAACCTTTTTGTCACGACCCAAATTCCGGGCCATGATCGGCGCATGGGCCCAATGGACGTAGTCCACTAAGCCCAAGGAAGCCTACTATTTATCCTACTCCTTACTCCATCAAATATTGCTAAGTCACATTTTATAACTTTGGATCAAAATGGTGATGGACATTGCCAACTCGTACTGGTGCTACACATTTAAAATATACATACATTATCTACATCATGTATTCTAATAATTTACATTAAGTTTGTCTATACACATCAAAAAGAGACTCGATGTCCAGCAAAAAAACTCGAAAAACATACAGCTACTGAATACCGAGACACCTACCAATAGTCGAGTCTGCAAAGGTACCTCGACCTAGTTACCAACTGCCTCGTAATTTGAAAACATGAAGTTGAAAACGGTGAGTATAAACCCAATGAGTGAACAAGGAAGGGAACAAGTTGTGACAAGGAATGATTTAGAAAACATGATGCACTTATTTAAAAACAATACCATTTAGTTTAGTTCTTATTAAAATCCCTCCATTAAACCCTTGGTTGTAAAATCATTTAATGATGAAGGAACCATATTCAGCATGAAATTGGAAAGAAGGGAAATTTCCAGCAATTATCCAAGTGAGGCAATATAAACAGAATGTTTCTCATTGCAATAAAATCAATTTGCAAATAACGGCAAATTTTCAAGATTCATCATGTGCATCTCACTCAGCTGATGTGCATCCCACCACATCGTGCACATAGTCGGACAATATCACCATCCATCTCCCTCACCATCGTCATCTCCGGCAAGTGCACACTGACCCCGCACATGCATGGTTGCATTTGTCACACAATGATACCATTTATGACATAGTATATATATATATATATATATATATATATCAACATTATACAAAAACATATGGATTCATCTTTTTACACATTTCACATTTCACAACATCAAACATTTTATCAAAGGCTTGTTCCCAAGAATTTTTAAAGCAAAAATCGATAAAATTCCCAAATGATTCATTGAAACACGTAAACATTTCCCCAAAACATTTTGAAATGCAAGTTCAATCACCGGTAGTAGTTAAGTCTTTAGCCAACTGTAACCTTTCTAATGGTCCAATTGGGATAATGAGGCTTCGTTGGAACCTACCATCAAATTAACATCACCATAATGTCAATTCATACTTATAAACCCTAAAAGCTACCCCTTAGCTAGCTTTCAATTGCCATTTTAAATGGCTATCTATTCCCACTATCCTAGTCACAATAGAATCAATACCAATCTCAACAATAAACCCACAATTCAATCACTAAACGTTATCAACACTTAAAACCCAATGCTAATTTACTACTCACCTTGATAGTTTAGTAACTTTGAATTTCTTTCCAACAATTTCCAAGCTATTATAGGGCTTTTTCTCTCTTTTTCTCTCTAAACACCTAGCTAGTGAGAGAAAGTATGGAAACAAGATTTTTTTCAAGAGTTTTAAAGAGAGAGAGTGGAAGAGCATAAGGATTTATGAAAAGGTGCACCAAAAGCATGAAAATTTAAGCCAATTTGAGAGAGGTTATAAAGCTTGATATCAAGCTTCCATGGAGGATGGAAGTAACGTGAAAAGGAGATAAAGAAGAAGAAAAAAGCTGCTGGAAAAGTATGTGAAAAGCTGCTGGAAGCAAGATGTAATACCCCGCACCCTCGTTGGACACAAATAAGACCTTATTGATCAAACGAATGATCGTTTGATGCGAATTGGCATGCTAAAGCGACAACGGATGAAAGGAACGTTCAAGAATAAAATGCTTCGCGCGTGCAGAAATAACAATTAAATAATAATATTTTTGTTGGAGAGGAATTAGTAAGCTAAAGGATGATTTAGAAGTAAACTGAGATGTAATGATGTGTTTCGGGACAAAAAAAGGCAAGTGAAAGTTTTTAAAATAAAATAATATTAAAATATTAATATTTTATATGTTGTCAAAATTAGTCATGAAAAATGGAATATGACTAATTTAAATGGGAGAGAAGAAGTAAAGAAGAATTTTGAAGGAAAACGACGATAATTGTGTCAGCATGATTTTATTAAATTGAGCTAACATGGGTAAGTAAATATTTAAATATTATGGTGACACCGCATTGAAATGCGATTTTGATATTTTGATTATACACGTATAAGAAAAGGAAGATAGAAGGTAATTGGAATTTTCACACGTGTCAGAAGAATTAATTTTAAAATATGAAAATTTGAGGGAGGTGTGTTAAATAAAATGAAGTTAAGGCATAATATGTAAATTTTATTGTTTTGAAAAAATAAAAATAAAATGAAAATAAAATGGATGATAAAATAATGAAGAAAAGATGTTGAAAAGTCAAACAATATTTTTATATGGACATGAGTGGCCACATGAGTCAAGAATGGAATGAGGACAAAAACAAAAGAAAGGAATAGAGATGGAATGGGGGGCGGCCACAAGAATAAAAGAAAGAAACGAAGAAAGACAAAAAGTAAAGAAAACAAAAGAGAAGAATGTAGAAATGATGGTGGGGCCTGCCATGTGAGATGAAAGAAATGAAAAAGAGATAAAAGAGAAAAAGGAGAGGAAGTCGGTTGAGAGTGGGAGAAGAAAAATAAAGGAAAGAACCAAAAGCCGAGCAAAAGAAAGGAAAGAAGAACCGTGGGAGAGGAAGGAAAAAGAGAGGTTTTGCCGTAATTTTTGGAGGAAGAAGAAACTGGAAATTTGTGAGGTAAGAAGCTGATTTTTACTGCACTTTGAAAGTGAAAACTCGATGCTTTTTAGAGGGATTTTGGTGCTAAAAATTCAAGGTTTTTGCTGCTGAATTTTCAGGTTATGTTGTTGGAAACTTTTGGAGATTTTTGCTGCCATTGAAGGATAACTTTGGTTGCTGAAAATTACAGCTATTTGCTACCAATTTGTGCAAAAAAAATTTGAGCTGTTTGTTGGTAGTTTGTACAGGAAAATTGGACAGCTTTGTGCTGCCAAAATTGAAAAGTTTTGTTGCTGAAAATTTGAGCTGGAAATCTGCTGATTTTAGAGCAGAAAATGGCAGCAAGTTGGGTGAGAAAACGAGGCTTCTGGTGATCGGTTTTGAGAGGAAAGGAAGAGAGGAAGCCACGATGGTGAAGAGAGGAAGCCACGGTGGTGAAGGGAGTGACGGGTTGGAAGGAAAAAAAAAAGAAGAAGAAACTTGGAAGAGAGAAAAAGAAAGAAAAAGAAAAGAAAAGAAACAGAAAATAAGTGGGCATGTCCCAATAGGAAATAAAAATAAATGGGCTTAGCCCAAATAGGAAAAATGGAGAAGCCCATGAAGAGGGCCCAATGGTAAGTTAATGTTATATTTTAAGGTTTATGGGCAGTTTAATATTGTGCATAATTTGAATGAAAAATGTGTAAGTTGCTTAAGGAATTTTTAATTAAGTTGCTTCCCATACAAATTTGTGATTAAGTATACTGAATTTAAATTGTTGCTAGGAAAGTTTGTCGTGGAGGCGTGCTGAATGAAGTATGTGACCAACAAATAAGAATAATTATATACGCGTACAAATCAATAGTGAAGTAATATCCCACTATTATGAGGTGAGTAGGGGGTGTCAATTTAAAATTTTTTTTATATATATATACATGTACGTATATTTTACATGAAGTGCAAAATTTATGGAAAGCATGCGTTGATAGAATTTTAAGGAATTGTGGGTGTAAGTTATTTTTTGAAATCATTTGGAATATATATATATATATATATATATTATACGTAAAGTGTTTTAAACCGAGAAACAAGCTTTTCGAAACGATTTACATCAAAGGAAATTGTGCCTTATTGTTTGTGTGGTGTGCATTCATGAAATTTATTACATATTCACCATGCTATTTTGATACAAAATATCATGCAAATATTTACAATGAACATTTTACGAAAAGAGAGTTTTAACGTGATGCGGGGATCGATATCTTGAGAAAGATTTAAAATATCCCCTTGAAGATCAAATTTGAAATCTTTTAAAAGGTGATTTCATTTTAACCAAGAAATTCAAGAGTAATTGGAGGCTACTACTTGTTGTGTTATTGATTGTATTTTGAATCGAATGGCTTATGATAATGTGGGCATGATTGGCTGGATTAGTAAATGTGGTGAAAATGTATAAACTGTTGTTTACCTTGATAGGATGGGTTGTAAAATAATTGCCATGTCATGTTGTTGAATTTTTATTGAATTGGTGGGTTATAAATTAGTCACTGTAGTGGCGAGTTCTGTGGACCAACCTTTTTGAAGGGCACGAAATCCGAGTATATTCTTACCTTGGTTGAAGAGGCGCGTAGGGTAACTCTTGAGGTACAACTTTAGAGTTCACTTCACGCCAAACCACCACGTGAGGGTGAACTCAGCCAACGCCAAGGGATGACTATGTTTTCAAAATAAAAACATGATTTATGCATACATGACTTTTTAATAGTCTAGGCGAACTCGGTTGGGATAGCCCCAAGCCACGGTATCCCTGAGAAGCGAGTATGAGAATGATTGTGGCACAAGCCAAGTTTTTAAGAAAGTCATAAGCCATGTTGTTCATTTTTGACAAAAATGTAATGGTTTTATATGAGTTGAAATAAGTTTTAATATTATGAATTATATTTCTCTGCATGGTGAAAATGGAATTAAGCGGTTTTTCGTAGCTCCCCTATTTGTTTCTCTGTGAAATGAATCTGTAATTCCTCGCATATGGGGCGAGTTATGATTTGTGCATGATTTTAAATATTATTTGGTTTTGCGGAAGCTTGCTAAATTTTATTGATTTGATTCGAAAATAATTATTAATATATTTTGATACGAAAAATTTTATTACCTTGATTATTTATACTTTATAAGAAATTCTCGATTTCTATATAAGGCACAAACCCTCGTTTGAAATGAATTGCTTTTATAATCTTGCATTTTTATATTCAACTGATCTGTCGTTTGCTTGTTTTCCCATCTACGCCCTACTCGCTGAGTCGATGATTATCATTGAGTCTATGAGACTCACACCCTTTTATTTCCCTTTTTGCAGATAGGGATCAGCCTAACGTGTAGTTAGTGACACGTTTGGTTCACCGTGAATAGGTAAAGGCATCTCCCAGCATTTTGTTCTGAGTCGGTCCGCTGTTAGAGGTCAAGTCGTAGCATTTTATTTATTAAGTTGTAAACGAATTATAAATTTTTATATAAGCATTAATTTGGAGATTTTAGATTTTAATGCATATATTTACGAATAAAAGGAAAAAGTTTGTATTGATTTTTATGTTTATGGTTCAATTTAGTATATGAAAGTATCAATATTATATTGTGATTGAATGTAGTGGATTAACGAGCAAATTCTAGATAGGCTTGTTCGAGACTTGGCGGGTCTTTTCCAAAAGTCTTGGATGCGGACAGCGATTAGGGAAAGGTCGTTGCACAAGATGTTTATAGCCCAAGCTTATCCAATTCCTTTAGAAATTACGAAAATGCCCTTTTGCAAGTTAACTTGTTTTTCTCCCATCCTTTGTGTAATCTTTTTATTCTTTTGACACTGGGACAAGGTCCACAATGATCTTAACTACTCGGGTTTACGGAAACTTAAAATTTTGACTTGAGATGCAAAATGATCATTTTTCCCTTTTTCTTTCCTTCCATTTTAACTTCACCCTCCCATCACTCATTTAACTCCAATTTCCTTCTATTACCTTCTTCTACACATTTACAAACAAGGTATGAAGTTTGTACTCCAACGCGGTGTCCCTATAATATTTAAAATATTTACTTGCTTGCGTTATCTTTACTTAATAAAGATACGTGGCCCCATTAACGTCATTTTTCTCCAAAATTCTTTCATTCTTCTTCTCCCCCACTTAGATTGACCATATACTCCTTGTTCATGAAAAATTTTGACACTGAATAAAATATTAATATTTTAATATTATTTTATTACTAATATATTATTTTATTCTAAAAAATTTCCTCTTGCCTCCTCTTGTCTCCTTGGCACCCAAAATATCTTATGATGCCTATTTAGACCTTAAAATACCATAAAACCTTCTTCTGAGAGCTTTTTGGAGAAACTAAAGAAACTACCCCTGGCCCTTGTTATTGCGTCTATGCGTAGTTATGAGCCTATAAGGGTTGAGGTCTCACACTTTTAGACCTATCTCTATAGATCTTTATTCCTATAATGTAAGTTGCTTCTCCCAAATCCTTCATGGAGAATTATTTAGACAGCCAAATCTTTGTAGATTGCAACAATGGTATATCATTTCCTATGAGCAATATGTCATCAACATATAACACTAAGAAAATTATGGCACTCCCACTGACCTTTTTATAGACCCATGATTCATCCTCATTTTTTATGAAGTCAAACCCTTTTTCAGCTTCATGAAAACGGATGTTCCAACTCCAAGAAGCTTGCTTAAGTCCATAAATGGACTTTTGAAGCTTGCACACCTTGTTAGCATTAAAATTGGATACAAAACCTTCAGGTTGTGTCATGTACACTTCCTCTTGCAAGTTTCCATTAAGGAATGCAGTTTTTACATCCATTTGCCATATTTCATAATCATGGTATGCAGCAATTGCAAGCAAAATCCTAATGGATTTAAACATAGCAACTGGTGAAGAGGTTTCTTCAAAGTCAATACCTTGTCTTTGTTTGTAACCTTTTGCTACCAGTCTAGCTTTAAAGGTTTGCACCTTGCCATCTACATCAGTTTTTCTCTTAAAGACCCACTTACACCCAATGGGTTTTATCCCTTCAGGTGGATCCACCAAAGTCCATACTTGGTTGGTAGCCATGGCATCCATTTCAAATTTCATGGCTTCTAGCCATTTCTCAGAATCGATGTCCAACATTGCCTCCTCATAGGTTGTAGGCTCATCATTTATGGGCAATGCATCCCTTTCCAAGAGAAATCCATATCTCTTTGGGGCTTGACGTATTCTACTAGACCTTTTAAGTGGTTGTGCCTCTTGAGATTGTGGTTGTATATCAGATGTCACAATCTCAGGTTCAAGTTCTAATGGAATGACAATTTGTGGGTCTCAAACTTCTTCAAGTACAACTTTACTCCCACTAGCCCTTTCATTGAAGAACTCTTTCTCAAGGAAAATGGCATGCCTTGAGACAAACACCTTTTGCTCAATGGGATTATAAAAATAATATTCGTGTGTTTCTTTAGAATATCCCACAAATTTACATTTGTCTTATCTTGCTTCTAGCTTATCAGACATTATAAACTTCACATAAGCAGTACATCCCCAAATCCTAGCATAAGACAAGTTAGGCCTTTTCCTATTCCATATCTCATATGGTGTCTTATCAACTGATTTGGTAGGAACTTGGTTCAGTATGCGAGCAGTAGTTTCTAGGGCATATCCCCAGAAAGATATAGGAAGGTCTACACAACTCATCATGGATTGAACCATGTCCAATAATGTTCGATTCCTTCTCTCAGATACCCCATTGTGCTATAGAGTCTCTAGAGCAGTCCATTATGCGAGAATCCCATTCTCTTTCAGATAATCCTAAAACTCTTGGCTAAGATATTCTCCTCCTCAATCAAATATAAGAGTGAAAATACTCTTCCCAGTTTGTTTCTCAACCTCCACTCTGTATTCTTTAAACTTGTCAAAGGATTCAGATTTATATTTCATCAAATATACATAACCATAGCGAGAATGGTCATTTGGGAAGGTGATGAAGTAGGAGTATCCTCCTCTAGCACTAGTATTCATAGGACCACATCCGAATGTACAAGTCCTAGTAACACCCCAACTCGTTCACTCTTCTTAGTGAAAGGCGACTTGGTCATCTTACCAAGGAGACAACACTCACATGTTCCATAAGATTCATAATTAAATGGATTGATGTAACCTTGTTTGTGTAACTTGGTTAAGCGAGTCTCATTAATTTGTCCAAGCCTACAATGCTAGATTTAGGATAGTTTTGGATCATCTTTCTTTGCTTTCTCGACCTCTATATTGTGTATGGGTCTCTTAGGATCAAGAATATAGAGACCGTTCGAATATGTCCCTGCACCATAATGCATCTCTCCCTTCAAGAAAGAACAACAATTGCCCTTAATGTAAAATTCCATATCATCATATAATGCCAAGTATGACACAGATATGATATTTCAAGATATGGAAGGAACATAGTAACAGTCTCTTAATTCCAAGATCAACCCAGAAGGTAAAGGTATGGTAACTGTCCCTACAGCCGATGCAGCAACCTTTGCTCCATTACCTACTCTTAGGACCACCTCTCCCTTCGTTAATCTTGTACTCATTTCCAACACCTTCATGTCATTACATAAGTGTGACCCACATCTAGTATCTAATACCCATAATGACGGATCAATAGTAGACAAATTTACTTCAATCATATACATGGTCAAAGATGAAACTTCTACAAGTTTCTCATTCTTTGACCTTATCAAGAAGGCAAGGATATCTTCCTTAATGACATCTATTCTAAATAGATATTTAAGAACATTTCTTAACTTGATATACCAGTCCAAACATTTTGGCTCAAATTTCATGATGACATCAAGTATGCCGCGCAAAGTAATATGTATTCGCATTCTAACAACCTAGAAATTTAAAGAACGTTTATGAGTAATCATGTATTATAATCAATTAAGATGAGATAGTAAATCTTAAATTGATTGCTCCCGCTATTTTCTTCAAGATGATAACCCTTCATATCACCTCGAGAGATCTCTACTAGGATTCTCTTAGTGGGCTAGGATCCCATCCATCTAGTCATGGCCTTGAGTGTGCTCAACAAGCCATGATAGTTGGATTAGGGAGGTAAATAAGCTTACCAATTGTATCTCTATACAACTCCTAGATCAACTAGGTGACAACACATTGCCTATATATATTATATATGTTTCGCCTAACCATTGCCTCTAGTTTCCATAATAATCAAGTTTCCAAGCATCCAAATTTTATGAAACTAGTTGAGTAAGACCTACCAATAGCTCAAACATACTTGTGTAAAAGTGTGACCTTGAGTGTGCTCAACAAGTCTTTGATTAAAAGAGTAGCCAGGTTATCTCGCTATATGGTGGAAGGTAACTTAATCATGTGTGGCATGTGACTCAATATTTACCGAGGGATTTTCTTATTTATTTTTTAACTTAGTTAAGATCTCATCTTTGCATGCATAGCATTTATTAATTGCATAAATAAATCTATCTCATGCATACTACTTTGGATGATTATGGACTTTATCTATACTAATTTCCTTGAGCCATCGAAGGAAAGTAGCTTGGTCAAACCTAGGGGATAACATACAACATGTTGTAATCTTCTTCCTCGTATCTTAATGGTGCCTTTAGGTCTTCATCTTCGAATTGTAAAATAACTCCTAAACTAATCCTAATTCGACACTTATATGTAACTAATTACATTTTAGTAAAGAAACCTTATGGTACATCCGAGGGGAGTTAGGTGAGGAAAGAATTTTACAATCCCTGAAAATCAAGAGAAAGGCAGGGTGCGCGACCCCATTTAATAAATAAATACCATGATACAATTAAACCATACATCCACAATCATATTGGGCCTAGTCCATAATCATCCACATACATCCATTCACATGAACATAAAATTAAAACTATGTCTTATTCTAATTGTTAATCATATGAGGCATCCGAAATTAGTGTACAACTAATTTCGAGTTCATTTTTAATTCCGTGTATGGAAACAGTCTTCCATTTATGGAAAGTCTTTACTAATCGGTATTAGTAATATTATCCATTCCTAATCTCATTAGGATTAGAATTAAAATATTATTACAAATTAAAACATTTTTAATTTGTAATCTTTAAACGTTTTAAGTAACTTTTACTAATCCTTTTAAATTAAAGATTATGTGTCTTCAATTATCTAATCTCATTAGATAATTTAAATATAATATTTAAGATAACATTATCTTTAATTATATTTAAGTGTCATATTCGAATTTCACTTCTTAAAAGAAAGACATTAATTCATGATATTTATCTCGTCCATATTTATCACACTCCCATATTTGTAGGAATCAAATTCCTCAATTTATGGATGTGATTAATTAAATCCTGATATCCTTATTTTAAGGAATCAAATTTCCTAATTTAAATATATCAAAATTTATCTTTCTGGAACTTCTCAATAAGATATTGTTTAGTAAATTAGAGTTTTTAATTGCACCAATTTAGGCTGCAAATATGGACACTAAAATCCCAAAAACCATGACTTTACAAAATTCTGGCAGCAGTGTACCAGTCACAGTTTTATAACTTGATGCGGCATCAAATCAGGGAATTTAATTCCCAAATTTTAACCATGGTCAGCTAACATATGGGACCTTTCCATATTAAAATTTCATAATTTTTGGACTTGATTTAGCTGGTCAAAACCCCAAAATTAAATCCCTTAATTTTAGTGATCTTTCCAGGCATCTTTTGAATATATTCAAACTTCAAAATTTATCCAAAAAAGGTACAACAATTGCACAATTTTAGGACTCTTTAAAGATGACTTTCTTAGAAAAATCATGACCTGAAACTACTGCTGGCAGTAATGGTTTCAGCCATGATTTCACGGCCTTTCCTTCACTATTTTCTGGTGGTAATTAATCATATTGAAACAATTTCAATGTACATTACTTCAAAATTTATTTTAGAATTTTTGGAGGCTTTTAGGCCCCTGTTAAAAACTGAAAATCAAACCACATGCAAATCTAGACAGAATCGAATTCTATCACCAAACCGCATCTTGTTTCCCATGAATTCGAATCCTATTCTTGCTAAACTCTTTTGTGCATCTCATGCACATATTGTTCTGTAAAATTGAGACACTTAAACAAGATTAGTTGCTGAAACAAATAAGTATTAAAAATCAAAACTCGAATATGTGATAAACTACTTTAAAACATAATAGAAATTTAACACTTACTTGCTCTCTTCCAAATCCCTCACATCCAATCAGAATTGTAATTAACAATAACAAGACATACCTTTGCATTAAAACGAGCCAAGGGACGCTCTGATACCACTGCTAGGAGCAACATGAATTGTGAGACCTCAACCTCTATAGGCTTGTAACTAGGCATAGACACAATAACATAGGCCAGGGGTAGTTTCGTCATTTTCTCTAATAAGCTCCCAGAAGAAAGTTTTATGATATTTTAAGGTCTAAATAGGCATAAGGCCGCATAAATGATGTGAAATGATGAAAACACGAAGAAAACTAGAAATGACAATAATTTTCACGGTAGGGGCAAAATGGTCATTTTTCACCTCGGGTTAGAATTTTAAGTTTTCATGAACCCGAGCATGTCTAGACCATTATGGACCTTGTCCCAGTGTCAAAAGGACAAAAAGAGTGCATAAAAGATTAAAGGAGAATAAGCTAATTTGTGGAAGGGTAATTTGGTAATTTCAAGGGAATGGATAAGTTTGGCTATAAATATCTTCTCCTTCCAGCAGCTTCTTGAATTTCCAGTAGCTTGTCTTCTTCTTCTTCTTCTTCCATCTCACGTTGCTTCCAACCTCCATGGAAGCTTGATATAGAGCTTGCATAATTTTCTCTCTCTAGCTCTAGTTTTCATACCTTTGAGCCCTTTTGACTAGAACCTTGTATTCTTTCACTCTCTCACTTCAAAACCCTTGATAAATCTTATTTCCATACTTTCTCTCACTAGCTGGGCCTTTTAGAGAGTGAAAGAGAGAATTACCCTATTCGTTTGGAAGCTATTGGAAGAGAATTCAACTACAAAGCAACCCTAGGGTTCTAACGAAGCCCCATTACCCTAATTGGATCATTAGAGGAATAAGAGTCAACTAAAGGCTCAACAATATACCGGTGAGTGGACTTGCATTTCAAACTTGTTTTGGGGAATGTGAATGATTTTATCCAACTTGTCTTTGAAAATGTGCCTTAGGAACAAGCTTTTGGTGAAGTGATTTTATATTGTGAAAATGTGCTATACAATGGGTTATGTGTTATTAAAATATGATAATATGCATGATATGCATTGGGTGCTTCTTTGTATGTTGATGTGGACCCGGCTATGTGCAAGTAGGAGTGCGCATAAGCCGTTGCATATGAGATGATGATGATGGGAGGGTGTATATGATGATTGATATCTATATATATATATATATATATACATATATGGTATATGGTTGTAAATGCAAAAATGTGAGCATTTGATTTGTTGAAATTTGGGAATTTGCATGTGTTACATGTGGCTTTTGTTATTTAGTAGGATGGCTTTGTTTTAAGGGAAAAGGAAACTTTTTCCTTAATGTTCTGATTCTCGCTATAGCGAGATTCATTCTCGCTGCAGCGAGAAACTCTCAGGCTTGGAGGGGTGGCGCTTGTTGGGAATCTCGATGTAGCGAGAAACTTTCTGTTTTAAAACTCAAAATTTCGCTACAGCGAGATTGAATCTCGCTGCAGCAAAAAACTTTCTATTTTTCTCCTCATTTAGCTCGGTTGCTACCCTATTTTCCATTTCTTTGGTACCATAGTTGAGCATGGACTTCCAACATTAAGGAATAAATGAATTAAGTTTAAAAATGATGAGGTTTGGTGAGAAACCCTCGGCTAGATGATAATTAAAGTCAAGTGTCGCTGCAGCAAAAATTCATTCTCCAAGGACCCGTCGTTTATTTGACTTGATTTGCATGAATGCTATTAAAGTTTTCACTCTCCAAAATCTTTATTGAGCATGGACTCTTTTCATTAAGTGATTTACTCATGTGGGGTTTACATGAGGGGTTTTTAATAAAATCAAAAACAAATTGCATTGTTATGAAAAATAATGCATCATGAATTTTTTAAACATTCCTTACGGTATGCTTGTTCCCTACCTTGTTCACTCACTCGGTTTATACTCACCGTTTTCAACTTCATGTTTTTAGATCACGAGGCAGTCAGTAACTAGGACGAGGTGTCCTTGTAGACTTGTATCCATCTTTTGGTAGGTGTCTTGGCATTCAGTAGCTGTACATTCGTCCGAGTCCCTCCGCTAGAAGTCAAGTATTCTTTTGTTGTGTATAGACAAACCTAATGTAAATTATTAAGATACATGTTGTAAACAATGTATATACACTTATTTGGTATGCTAGTATGAGGTGGCAACTGTTTAATATTATTTTGACCATAAGTTATGAAATGTGACTTAGCAGTTTATGATGGAATGATGAACACGTCAGATTAATAGGCTTGCTTGGGCTTAGTGGACTACGTCCATTGGGCCCATGCACCGGTCATGGCCCGAAATTTGGGTCGTGACATGAATAGAACATCAACGTAGCGGAATAAAAATAAAACCATGCCTTTTACATTTGGATCACCTTGGTTGTTTAATGCAAAGTTATGTACCACATAAAATCAGAAAAAAGAATGTACCTTTCCAAGTGATATCGTAATCAAATGGATTCCTTTTGGCGACATAACACGAACACCTTTGGTGTGAAAGAATCTCAGCCACTCAATCGTTTGGCCTCCAATGATACACACACGATTGCAATGGATCTTTCTCAAGGAGAGAGCTTTATGCCTTGAGCTTGTGCTAGCAAGTGGACAACAATTTGTCCTATTTTCTTCTTTGATTTCAAGCAAAGAATCAAAAGAGAAGTTTTCAAAAGAAAATAAACGTCTCAAGAGTGGCAGCACTCAAGAGAAAAATCTTCTCCACCAAAAAAAGAGTGGCTATAATGAGATATTTATATCTAGGTTTAAATTATTAAAATTTGCAAAATAAGTCCTTAATATTATAACAACTATAATATTTAACCAATACCTAATTAAACTCTTTTAATTAGGTCCTTAATAGTTAAAACCTAGAATTTGATTTAAGTCTAACTTAAATCATCACACTATCAATTTAATCCAAATTACAACATTTGTGTGTGGCCCATTAGGTTCCTAACATGTTGGCAATGGAATTGAATTATAATATTATTAAATAATTAATTTAAATGAATCATATTCAATTTTAAATTAACTAATTCAATTCCATAGACCATGATTGGCATCTAGCAATGCATCATGGCCAACCAATTCCTAAGAGAGTCAAAGGATTCTTTGATAATCTTTCAGTGTACAGTTTTTTAGAATAATTCATTCCCTCATCATATATCCCGAAGATGATAAGAGCTTGATGCAGTGCCGACTCTTATTGATATCCATGTTTGTTCCTGCAGTTAGATCATTAGCTTTATGGAGACTTATGAAACTCATTTCATAATCTCCTAATCACCTTGGCCAAGGATTTGATTAAGCTAATATCAACCAAGAACTAATGAGATATTTCCCCTTGGATCACTTAGGGTGATGATTCCTATCTTGACCACTCATCTGCCTTCACATGCTTTATGCTATACCTAAAAACATCTTGTTTTGGCATCCTTGGTTAGGAACCCATAGGGATTAAATCAAAGCATAGCACTCCACACATAAGACAACCTGGTGTCTCAAGTCTAGGGAGTATTTACACAACTGACACATGAGAAGTATTGCATAGACACTTGAGTGAAATACCAAATGCACTTCTCATGGCAGGTCATGTTTAGTGAACTCGCTCTCCCATGGCAAGCACCCACATGCTAGTTCCAAGTATCTTTATACTTCAACCTATGAGAACGATTGCTTACTTCACAAGTAAGGAACATAACATGTGCCAATCTTTGAGCATTATTGATGCCCTGTCTCAATAATAAATTGATTAGGAACTTTTAGGAATAATGCTTTAATGCATAAGGATCTCATAATTGTATCCCAATACAATTCCTTTGCAAGGCATATATAGTTCCATGGGCTTTATCTACATAAGTACAAAAAAGTAATTAAATTACAAACTTATGGATAAAGAACTACCTCAATGTTATTATGAATAACAAAATGCCATACATGAATATCTCAAAATTGCCATTCCCATACAACCACAAATTAGGTTATAGGGCTTATACTAACATGCTATACTTTGACTTCATCCATATGGATGCCTAACCAAGGATGCCAAAATAGGATGCTTTTGGGTATAGTATGAAGCATGTGAAGGCAAATGAGTGGTCAAGATAGGAATCATCACCTCGAGTGTTTTAGAGGACATATCCTATCAGTTCTTGGTTAACATTAGCTCATTAAAGTCCTTGGCCAAGGCGACATAGAGATTATGAAAAAGGTTTCATAACTCTTTATAAAGTTAATGCTATAATTGCAGGAATAAATATGGAGGTTAATAAGAGTAAACATTGTACCAAGCTTTTATCATCTCCGAGATATATGATGAGGGAATGAATTACACTGATAGACTGTACACTGAAAGGTTGTCAAAGAACCCTTTGACTCTCCCACCAATTGGGTGGCCATGACGCATTGCTAGATGCCAATCTTGGTCTATGGAATTGATTATAAATTAATTGATTGAAATTTATATTAATCAATTCCATTGCCAACATGTTGGGAACCTAATGGGTCACACACAATGATTGCATTTGAATTAAATTGGGAGAGTGACGATTTAAGTTAGACTTAAATCACATGCTAGGTAATTAACTTATATAAACTTAATTAAAAGAGTTTATTTAAGTTTTTGCCATAATTATAAATAGTTATAACTATAAGGCCTTTATTGCAAAATATAAAGGAAATTAATTTTGATTTTAATTTCCAAGGACTTAATTAAAAGAGTTTAATTAAGTAATAGGCCCAATATTATAATGTTTTATAATATTGAGGGCTTAATTGCAAAATTGAAGTTATTTTAACCTAACTATATAAGTCACATTTTAACTATTCTTCCATATGAGAGTTTTTCACAATTGAAAAAAACATAGTTTTTGTCAGAAAAGAAAAAAAGTTTTCTTTCATTGCCACCACTCCCTTTTTGTGAAAAAGCAAATTGCTTATGAAGCAATTTTCAAGAGAGGTTCGGCTAAGATTGTAAAAAAAGAAGAAAAGGACAATTGTTGTTCTCTTTCCTAGCACAAAGTATAGTTAAAAACTCCTTCCTTTGTTGAAGTTCAAGTGCAATCGTGTGTACTACCATTGGAGGCCAAACACTTGATTGGCTAGGGTTTTTGCTCCTTGTGGTGTTCGCGGGATTGCTTCGAAATGTGCCATCGTGATTACGAAATTACATAGCAAGGTAACTTTCTAAACGATAATTTATTTTGTGCTTTTATGTGTTAAATATCACCAAGGTGATCCATGGGTGGAGGCATGTTTTGTTGTTTAGTTATAAAGTTTTTAATTTTCTTTCCATTGCGTATTTTGAGCATGCCATCTATAGCCAAACCCATCACATGTATGCTTCTAGAATGAATATGAATGATATGTGTGATGCATGCCCTATGCGCATGTTTGGAGGTGACACACCTAGACTAGTAATGTTATGAATGATGTGAATTGCCTAGAAAAATGGTGTTTAGGCTAAGTATGATAATGATGATATGATCATGAGAACTATGTAAAATGCCTAGAAGGATAACACCTAAGCTAGTGTAATAATGAGGTAATATGATGATCAATGTTGTTGATAGAGAACGTGAATGATGAATGTGAACTATTTGTGGATGATTTCGGACAATGTTGTGATGTAGAATAAGCATGTTACGTCTATGGAGGATTTTCCAAACAATGTATATTATGAGGACTGAGGGTGTCCAATCCCTTTACAGCTATTCATGCTACCTACAGGGATGGTGGTCTGTCTCGCCTATAGTGCCATGATGCCATCCATTGAGATTAATCTGGATGATGACCGCAGACTTTGTCGTTTGCTCAGCAATGGGGTGTGACTAGACTTTGTTGTTTGCCATGGCAATGGGCAAGACATAGTATTGTTTGATGATTCTTGACTTTGTCATTTGCTTCAGCAATGAGGCGTGACATGACTCCATCGTTTGCTACGACAATGGGGTGTGACATGATACTTTATGTTGTTCGTTGATTGGTTACCGTACGTGACTATGAAAATGTCCAGGGAACACCACTCTATGATATGTTATGATGTCATGAATCTGTAAAGGCATGCCATAGGATGTATATATGTTGAGCACCCCGATATGTTATGTTATGAATTTATGATTAATGTAAAGGCTTAAGGTAAAAGCCATATGAAAATGCTTAAAACTGCTTACAAGGGAAAATGTATCGATACATGCCCTCATGTATCAATACATTCTTGGTAGGAAGAACAATATGGGGTGTTCTTGAGAAATTTTATCGATATAATGAAGGACATATTGATAGATTTGGAATTTGATAAGCATGTATAGATCCCTAACGTATCGATACATTTGACGCAAAAAAGCACCCAAGACCATTCTTCCTGAAATGTATCAATACTTTGCCTCAATGAATCGATACATTCATTCAAAATTAGGGCAAATGTATTGATACATTGCCAAATGTATTGATACATCATAGGGAAAAGGCAAAAACAAAAAGGGGTTCAGGCCATTTTTGGCCAACCTTTTCTCTCAGCCCTTTTTCTCTCTTTCTCTCTATGGAAAACCTAAAACCCTAACCTCCAAATTAAATTTTTAGGCCATTTAAGGCTATTTGGAGCTTGGGAAACCATTCTGGAGGTAAGATTTAAAGTTTTTACTAATTATTTTTTAATTTAATTGATTAATAACTTCAAAATTTGATTTTCTCCAGATTTGACAATTTTCCCTTTTCGGCTTGGATTGAAGAATTTAGAGCTAAGAATCGCGTAATCTAGCTTCTAAGGTATGGGTATAGATCGCCAATGAAGAATTTGAGCTTAAATAGTAGGATTGCTAAAAATTGGTAAATTCTGTAAAAGCTGGCATTCTTCAAAAGCCAAACATAATTAATGTTTTGATGTATTTTAAGGGGGAAACAAAGTTTAGTCAACTTGTTTGAAAGCTAGAAGATGATTAAAAGCTAAGGATCGAAGCTCAGCTAGGAGTAATTCCAATTTGTCAATGTGAATGGGTTTATTTTAATTTGCATGTAATGCAGGCCTCATGGAAGATACACTACACTGGTACTAAAATGAAATATGTATGCCTAAACAAATGAACCTAAGCTAGAGAACAATGTATGTATATATGTATACATGTGAATTATGGGTGATTATCTGTTATGATATAAGCCACATAGGTAACCTATGCTATGTGTGTGTCTAGAAGCTATGATGAACCCTTAAGAGTATATTGCCCTATGTGAATGATATGTTAAGATGATTTGATTAAATGATGCCTTGGAGACTCAGAGGCACTTATAACCTTAACGAGCTTAAAGATTATTGAAGCTCGATAAATGTGAATTAAGGTTCAATGAGGAATAATGTGAATGATAAAGGCATGATGGCCTTATTTTTGGATTTGTACTTTCGTCCAAGGGATGAATTTTGGATGTTGATCTGATTTGTGGATGAGTGGATTTCTGTCCCCTTGTGACCTTTGTGTGCTTGCAAGGATGGTGGTAAGTAGGGATGGTGGCAATAATCTTACCTATAATTCTCTGATGCCACCCGTGTGAGAGTACTTAGGCTGATGTTGACGGTGAGAGATTACTTTTATCGATGATTTGTTCTCCTTCCGTTGCTTTGACATGCATGTGATTTGTACCTTCAATAGTGATTTTGTCTTAAGCGTGATCTAATGCTCCATCGATTGGCCACCGAGCTGTTGGGATGAGCCCTGCAACCAATTGGGATTGGTTGAGGCTTGATTCCAATCATGCAACAATATCATTCATGTTGAATTATTAGAGGTTTTCTTTCATCAATAAGAAATTAATTATAATGAGTTATTAGTCTAATTAGATGAAGTCCATGAGATTAATATGCCTTGCAAGGAAACTGTAATGGGTTGCAATTATGAGATTCCTATGCATTAAAGCATAATCTGAAAATGTTCTTGGTCAATGTATCATTGAGACTGGACATCAATGATGGTTAGAGACTGGTTTATCCTATGTTCCTTACTTTGGAAGTAAGCAATCGATCTCATAGATTGAAGTATAGAGATACTCGAAACTAGAATATAAGTGCTTGCTTGGGAGAGTAAGTTCACTAAACATGGCCCACCATGAGAAGTGCATTTGGTAATACACTCTAGTGTCTATGCAACACTTTTCATGCGTCAGTCGTGTAAATACTCCCTAGACTTGAGACACCAAGTTGTCTTATATGTGGAGTGCTATATTTTGATTTCATCCTTATGAGTGCTTAACCAAGGATGCCAAAATAGGATGCTTTTGGGTAGACTATGAAGCATGTGAAGGCAAATGAGTGGTCAAGATAGGAATCATCACCTCTAGTGTTTTAGAGGACATATCCTATTAGTTCTTGGTTAACATTAGCTTATTAAAGTCCTTGGCCAAGGCGACATGGAGATTATGAAAAATGTTTCATAACTCTTTATAAAGCTAATGCTATAATTGCCGGAACAAATATGGATGTCAAAAAGAGTAGACACTGTACCAAGCTCTTATCACCTCCGGGGATATATGATGAGGGAATGAATTACACTTTATAGACTGTACACTGAAAGGTTGTTAAAGAACCCTTTGACTTTCCCAACAATTGGGTGGCCATGATGCATTGCTAGATGCCAATCTTGGTCTATGGAATTGATTATAGATTAATTGATTGAAATTTATATTAATCAATTAAGTCATTAATCAATTCCATTGTCAACATGTTGGGAACCTAATGGGTCACACACAATGATTGCATTTGAATAAAATTGGGAGAGTGATCATTTAAGTTAGACTTAAATTACATGCTAGGTAACTAACTTATATAAACTTAATTAAAAGAGTTTAATTAAGTTTTAGGCATAATTATAAATTGTTATAATTATAAGGCCTTGATTGCAAAATATAAAGGAAATTAATATTGATTTTAATTTCCAAGGACTTAATTAAAAGAGTTTAATTAAGTAATGGGCCCAATATTATAATGTGTTATAATATTGAGGGCTTAATTGCAAAATTGAAGTTATTTTAACCTAACTATATAAGTCACCTTTTAACTATTTCCCATATGAGAGTTTTTCATAATTTTGTAACGTAGTTTTTGTTAGAAAAAGAAAAATGTTTTCTTTCATTGCCACCACTCCCTTTGTGTAAAAGAGAAAATTGCTTATGAAGCAATTTTCAAGAGAGGTTCGGCTAAGATTGTGAAGCAAAAGAAAATGACAATTGTTGTCCTCTTTGCTAGCACAAAGTATAGTTAAAAACTCCTTCCTTTGTTGAAGGTTCAAGTGTAATCGTGTGTACTACCATTGAAGGCCAAACACTTGATTGGCTAGGGTTTATGCTCCTTGTGGTGTTCGTGGGGTTGCTTTGAAAAGTGTCATTGTGATTACGAAATTACTTGACAAGGTAACTTTCTAAACAATAATTTATTTTGTGCTTTTATGTGTTAAATATCACAATGGTGATCCATGGGTGGAGGCATGTTTTTGTTGTTTAGTTATAAAGTTTTAATTTTCTTTCCGTTGCGCATTTTGATCATGCCATCCATAGCCAAACCCATCACGAGTGTGATTTGATGATGTCCAGGGGAGGACTACTCGCTGATTTCATTTGCATATGATGTGAAGTAGCCACAAAGAGGCTTAGATAAATATGATATGACTATGATGTGATACTTCGTCGACTAAAGTGTGCCGTGGAGAATGATTTGAATAACTTTGATCGGCTTTAGGGGTAAGCCTAATGATATGTGTGATGAACTTTAGAGAGATTGAGGATGTTGATATGCCCTCACATTGGACACTTTAGGGATAATGATATGGCCTGTGCTTGGAAATGTTTGATAGAACACTTAGAATCACAGATGGTGCATATATTTTGAGGATTATATAATATATGTATGATTTTGAGGATCTACACCACTCACTAAGTATTATAGTACTTACCCATTTGTGTACCATGTGCAAATAAATAGACCACGGAGGTGCATGGCAAGAGTTGTCAGTAGACAGACTAGTTTTAGCATCTAATAGGTCCCTTATTTTAGTCACTTTGCTGAGTTCGTCATGAGCTTCTGCATATCATTGGCTTCTGTGTATGTAGGAATGATGTGCCATTTGAACTTGTGTGAGGTTCGATATGTGTGAACTTGATTTTACTAGCCAATGTATGGCTTTATCACTGTTTGTATGGAATATGAGCCAGGAAGGATGTATTTATATTTAAATTTTATTATGACTATTTGACTACAATTCCCTTGGCTTTATGTTATGTGATTTTGGACTCTAAACCTTGCTCAGGTCTAGAGGGCTTACTTATTGGGCTTGTGCGTTGGTAACAGACCCCCAGATTTGGGTCATGACACCTTATTACTCGCTTTAAATGGTTCTATAATCTTGTAAATGATTTTAGATCGAAATCTTATTTGTTTTTGGTTAAACCTATCATAATTCTATGTTTACATCAGTAAACATGAAGCAGAGGCCATCCATTGACAAGAAAAGTCCATTTATAATCACTCATGCCATCGAAAGCCCAATTACACACTTTAAATGATTTTATAATTTTATAAATTATTTTGTTTCAAAATCTTTTTTATCTTTGGTTAAAACATGAAGCGGATGCCATCCATTAACGAGAAAAGTTGATTTATAGTCACTTTGTTAGTATAAGCCTTACAAGCCAATCTGTGGTTGTATGGGAATTGCAATTTTGAGATATTCATGTATGACATTTTGTTATTCATAATAACATTGAGGTAGTTTTTTATCCATAAGTTTGCGATGTAATTACTTTTTGTACTTATGTAGATAACGCCTATGGAACTATATATGACTTTCAAAGGAATTGTGTTAGGATTCAATTATGAGATTCTTATGCATCAAAGTTGTGAAACCTCACCCTTCAAAGACGTGTAGCGGAGGTAGGCACGATGACGTGGGTTAAGGGTAATTTTGTCATTTTCCTTGGTAAGCTCCTAGAAGTGGGTTTTCTAATATTATTAAGGCCTAAGTAGGGCGAAGGAATAAATGAATGATGTATATAATAATGAAATAAGCGAAGAAAATTAAAATAATGATAATTTCCACAATGGGGGCAAAATAGTCATTTTGGGTCTTAGGTCTAAGTTTTTAAGTTTTCATGATCTCGAGTACCTCTAATCTATTGTGGACATTTTTCTCAGTGTCGAAAAAGTAAAAAGTTTGAGCCAAAGGGAAGAAGAAGGCAAAGTCAACTATGTAATGGCATTTTTGTAAATAAAAGGAACTTTAGTCAACTATAGGATAAATATCTCATTTTTTCCAGCACTTTCTCCTCACTTCCAGTAGCTTCTTCTTCTTTTTCCCATCCTTCTTCCTCACTAAATGTTTTCCATCTTTCATGGAAGCCATCTCTTGAAACCTCCATAACTTTCTCAAAGTAACTTCAATTCTCATGCTTTAGTGCACTTTTTCATAGGATTCTTCATGCTCTTTCACTTCTACACATCAAGAACCCTCAAAAGTCTTTCCTTAATACCTTCCCTCACTAGCTAGACATTTTAGAGAGAGAGAGAGAGAGAGAGTTTCCATAATAGCTTGACAAACTCTTGAAAAGGAATTCAACTACAAAACCACCAAGGTAAATAATGAGTTAGGTTTGATTTTAAGTTGTTGATGATGGTCAATAATTAAGTTGTAGATTGTTTTATTGTTGAAAGTTATTTATATATTTTTAGTGCAACTAGAGTAGTGTGAATAAATAGCCAATCAAATGGTAATTGGAAGCTAGTTAGGAATAACTAGTAGAACTTAATTTAGGAAAATAGCTTTTAGAATAGTATTCATGTAAATTGAGTTAGTGTGATGCTATTGCTAGGAATGACATGATTAGAGCATCAACGCAGCGGCATAAAAAAATTGAAATAAAATAAAAACCATGCCTCCTACCTTTGGATCACCTTGGCTGTTTAATGCAAAGTTAAGCACCACATAAAATCAAAAAAAAATTTTACCTTTCCAAATGATATCGTAATCAAATGGATTCCTTTTGGTGACAAAACGTGAACACCTTTTCTGTGAAACAATCCCAACCACCCAATCGCTTGGCCTCCAATGATGCACACACGATTGCAATGGATGCTTCTCAAGGAGACAGCTTTATACCATAGGCTTGTTCTAGCAAGTGGACAATGATTTGTCCTCTTTTCTTCTTTGATTTCCAGCAAAGAATCAAAGGAGAAGTTTTCAAATGAAAAATAAACTTCTCAAGAGTGGCAGCACTCAAGAGAAAATCCCCCTTTTTTTTTCTCCTTAAAAAAAAAAGTGGTTATAATGTGATATTTATATCTAGGCTTAATTTATTGAAATTTGCAAAATAAGTCCTTAATATTATAACAATTATAATATTTAACCAATACCTAACTAAACTCTTTTAATTAGGTCCTTAGTAGTTAAAACCTAGAATTTGATTTAAGTTTAACTTAAATTATCACACTCTCAATTTAATCTAAATTGCAACCTTTGTGTGTGACCCGTTAGGTTCCTAACAAGTTGGCATTGGAATTGAAATATAATTTTATTAATTAATTAATTTAAATGAATCATATTCAATTTTAAATTAACTAATTCAATTCCCTAGACCATGATTGGCAACTAGCAATGCATCATGGCCACCCAATTGTTAGGAGAGTCAAAGGATTCTTTCTTAACCTTCAGTGTACAGTGTTTCAGTGTAATCATTCCCTCATCATATATCTTGAAGATGATAAGAGCTTGGTGCAGTGCCTACTCTTATTGATCTTTGTATTTGTTCTTGCAGTTAGATCATTAGCTTTATGGAGACTTATGAAACTCATTTCATAATATCCTAATCACCTTGGCCAAGGATTTGATTAAGCTAATATCAACCAAGAACTTATCAGATACTTCCCCTTGAATCACTTGGGGTGATGTGTCATAGCCCAATTTTCAGGCCATGACCTGCGCAAGGGACCAATGGGCTCAGCCCACCAAGCCCAAGCAAGCCTACTTACATGATCTTATATGTTAATCCATATTCCTTTAGAATCCGAAATTCATAATGCTCAATTACAATTCCTTTGAAAACAACTCATAAAACCCAGTCATGTATTCATAATGGCATCATCAAGCATTATACACATACATATAATTTGACAAGTGAATCTCAGCATTTCACAATAAATAGTCATATACACGTAATTAGAACTTGACCGTCAGCGGAGTGACTTTGGGCACGATTGATAACACTTAGCGTTACGTTAAACCTACCAAGCAATGTATAGGGAGAAGCACGTCGTCCTAGGATCCAATCACCTTTAACTCAGGAAACCTAAAATATGGATTTTAAAAACATTAGTACAAACTTAGTGAGTGAACATAGGAAAGGAACAAGCAATTGCAAGGAATGATTTAGAAATCATGATGCACTTAAGTTCGAAAACAATGCAACCTAGTTCAAGCTCTTATTAAAATCCTTCCATCAACCCCAGGTTATTAAATCATTTCATAATGAAGGAACCATATTTAGCAGGAAATCGGAAAGAGAGGAAATTTCCAGCAATCATCCAAGCAAGGCAATATAAATAGAATGTTCTTGTTGCAATAAAATCAATTCACAGGTAAATGGGAAATTTTCAAGATTTATCATGCCATATAATCACATATTATAATCATAATCTTTCTATTGCATATACATATGCTTAAGCATATATCAATTAATATACCACCACACCTCATCCAGTTCATGTACATCATCACCGGCATGTGCACTGCCTACTCCGCAAATGCATGATTATAATTATCACGACAGCATCATTACCGGCATGTGCACTGCCCACTCTGCACATGCACGATTGTAATTATCACGACATCATCATTATCGGCATGTGCACTGCCCACTCCGCACATGAACGGTTATAATTATCACGATAGCATCATTATCGGCATGTGCACTGCCCATTCCGCACATGCACAGTTGTAATTATCATGACAGCATCATTACCGGCATGTGCACTACCCACTCCGCACATGCATGGTTTCATTTGTCACACAATGGTACCATTTATGACATAATATATATATATATATCATTATACAGAAACATATGAAATCATCACACTATCCATTTCATAACATAAAAACATTTCATAAGGGCTTGTTCCTGTGCAAGTTTTTGAAGAAAAACCAATAAAATGTTTTAGAGGATTCAATCAAACATAAACGTGTATATCCCAAGACATTTTAATGCAACTTCACTCACCTGGCAACAATGAGATTTTAAGTCGCTATTTGTTCGGAGGTGTCTCTAACTATTTTCACTGGTCAGTCACTCGTTATTTACTCCAGCATGCCACCACAGTTCTCTAACTTTATCTTTGAACTTTCTAGCAATAATACGAACTCAATATATTTAATTACATATGCATACGGGCAGCACTTCAATCAATTAATCCTTACTCAAATTTATATTTTCATCCTATCATGAAACCATCTTCAATTAACTCACATCTTAATACATTTTTACCAAAATTACTTACATACATTGCTTACAAATTCCTTAGATTATATCACCGACAACTTATTTATGATGTCACATGCCTACTTCAACCTTTCTAAATAATTTCTGCCTAAATCTATCTTATATTTCCACACATAATCCACATATATGGTAGCAACAATTATTCTCACTTTGACTCGATTATTTCCTAGTTTATGTCAAGACCCAAATTTCAGGCCATGATCGACGCAAGGGCCCAATAGACGTAGTCCATTAGGCCCGAGCAAGCCTATCTATCTATTCCACTCATCATTCCATCAAATATTGCTAAGTCACAATTTATAACTTTAAATCAAAAAATTGATAGACATTGCCAACTCATATTGGCATTACTCATTTAAAATATACATACATTATCTACAGCATGTATCTCAATAATTTACATCAAGTTTATCTATACATCAAAAAAAGAAAACTCGATTTCCAGCGGAGGGACTAGGACGAATGTACTGCTACTGAATGCCGAGACACCTACCTAAAATATGGATACAAGTCTATAAAGTCACCTCGTCATAGTTACCAGCTGCCTCGTGATCTGAAAACATGAAGTTGAAAATGGTGAGTATAAACCTAGTGAGTGAACAAGAAAGGGAACAAGCATACCATAAGTAATCTTTAATGAAATCATGATGCATTCTTTTTCAAAATAATGCAATTTATTTCTATTCTTATTAAAAACCCCTCATCAAGCCCTTAAATGATTAATCATTTGAAAATCATGAACCCATACATTACGAACCATTTGAAGAATGAAAGATTTAATTATACACAAGCATGTCAAATACGACAACGAATCTTCGCTGCAGCGAGAATGAATTTTCGTTGCAGCAACGTTGGGATTTAGTTATTAGCCAAACGAGGGTTTCTCAACTGGCCAAGGATTTCTCACTAAACCTCCTCCCTTTAAACTTAACTCATTTAATCCTTAATGTAGGAAGACCATGCTTTGATATGGTAGTAAAGAAGTGAAAGATAGGGCAGCAATTAGACAAGATAAGAGACTAAAACAGAAGGTTTTTCGCTGTAGCAAGATTCTTTCTCGCTGCGGTGAAATTGTAACCCAGAAACAGAAGGTTTCTCATTGGAGCGAGATTCTTTCTTGCTGTAGTGAAATTTCGCTGATGAAACAGAGAGTTTTTCGCTGCAACGAGATTCCTTTTCGCTACAGCGAGAAGCTACTGTGACTATCTCGCTGCAGCGAAATACATTATCGCTGCAGCGAGAACCAGTTCTGGTAAAGGTTCTCAAACCCGAGAGTTTCTCGTTGCAGTGAGAATGAAGTTCGCTGCAGCGAAAATAGAGCAACAAGACAAAAGTTTCCCCTTACTCAACAAAAAGGCCATCCTGCTAAACCAACAAAATCAACATACAACACATGAAAATTCCCAAAGTGCAATGCATCAAATTCTCATATATGTCAATCATATGTCACATTCATAAGTTTTCATTTCATAAGTCTAGATATGCATAATTACATAGATAAACATCAACATCATCATAAACACACCTGACTCATGTATATCTCCCCACATCGTGCACATAGCTAGCACCATCGTGTGCATCCCCCCACATCGTGCACAATCAGTGCCATCGTGTACATCCCCTTACATCGTGCACATGGGCACTATCATCATCCACTTCTCACGCCACCACCATCACCGGCATGTGCATCCCCCCACATCGTGCACACACACGGTTACAGTCATTATACACAATATCATTCATCATGCACAACACACACATTTATATATCATCATACTACAATAGTGCATGAATCCATAGCATTCACATATCACAATATAAAACCATTTTGCAAAAGCTTGTTCCCAAGCACTTGTCTTTATGAAAAAACTTGATAATTCATTCAAATGAGTGCAAATACATTATATTTCCCAAAACAAGTTTGAAAGCAGTCCACTCACCAATTGATTGTAGAGCCTTTAGATGACTCCAATTCTCCTAATTGTCCAAATGAGATGATGGGGCTTCCTTAGAACCTAGGATCACATTAGCATAATCAATAGGTCAATTTACACACTATGAACCCTAAAAGCTATCTCTTAGCTAGCTTCCAATTGCCATCTTAAATGGCTATATATGTTCACTATCTTAATCACTAAAAAGTAATGAACATAGTCAACAATAAACAGCTCATAAATCCCAATTACTAGCCATTTTCTGCAGCTAAAAATCGAGTTTAGTTAATCACTTACCCTAGGGCTCTTTTGTAGTCAAATTCTCTCCTAATAGGTTCCAAATAAATGGTGTAATTCTGTCTTTCTCTCTCTAAAACGTCCAGCTAGTGAAAGAAAGTATGAAAACCAGATTTTTGAAGGGTTTTGAAGTGAGAGGATGAAAGAGCATAAGAGTTTATGGAAGAGTACACCAAAAGCATGAAAATTGGAGCTGGAGAGAGAAAGTTTGAAAGCTTGAAGAAAACTCCCATGGACGAATTGAAGAAACGTGAGAGAGAAGGGAAGAAGAAGACAGCTGCTGGAAATTTCAAGAAGATGCTAGAATTTCAAGATATTTATAGGCCAATTTTATCCATTCCCTTAAAATTACCAATTTATCCCTCCACTAATTTACTTACTCTCCTCCAATCTTTTATGTAATTTTTTTGCTCTTTTAACACTGAAACAAGGTCCATAATGGTCTAAACATACTCGGGTTCATAAAAACTTAAAATTTTAACCCGAGGTGAAAAATGACCATTTTACCCCTACCGTGAAAATCGTCAAAATTTTGGTTTCCTTTCCATTTTACCCCTAATTTCACCATCCATTTATGCCTTAGGCCTACTTAGACCATAATATTGTTTAAAAACCTTTCTTTTATGGGTTTACTAAGGAAATGACGAAATTACCCCTGATCAGGGATATCGCGTATATTTCCCTTTACAAGTCTATAAAGGTCAAGGTCTCATAGTTTACACGCATCGTTATCAATCTAACTTTCAATACTTTGTTTCTCAATCCTCCATCCACAATATTCCTTTTTTATTTCTTTCAAACAACATGCCATACAATCTTAACAATTTTCAACTAGCTTAGGCAAATAAATCCTTTCAACAACCATAATTCCTCACAATATTCAACTAACCGTGGGCTTTAAAACATAGTGTTAGGTTTACAGTTTTCCTTTTCCACTTTGAGTCCTTCATGCACCCATGGGTTTATTGGCTTACATGTTACCAATTTTTCTCCAATCAAGCCAATCTTTGCTGCCACAAGACATTTCTCTAAGTCACTAACTAATTTTCAAAGACTACTCAAGCCAAAAAGAAGAATTCTTACCATTCCATTCTTGAATAACCAAAATCAAGATTTTTCTTCCTTTCTCTCTTTTTCTTTCTTCTCCTCCTAGGATTTTGGTGTGCTGGAAATTGGGGTTAAAGGCTGTAAATTTAATGCTCAAGAAGTTTGGAGAAGAAAGGAAAAGAAAACATGGAAAGGAAAGTGAAGAAAACTTGATTTCACAGTAGAAAAAGAGAAAATGACATGGAAGCTTCAAGAATGGCATGAAGCATGGATGAAGAAGAAGAAAAATCTGCTGGGGGAAAGGATAAGGTCGGTCTTGGCCTAAAAAAGTCAAAGTCAAAGCTTTCTTTGGAAGCTTTGACCAAACTTCACATAAAATTACCGTTTTGCCCTTTTTTGTTTCCTTCCATTTTAATTTAGTCCTCTCAACACTCATTTAACTCCAATTTCCTTCTATTACCTTATCCTACACATGCACAAACAAAGTATGAAGTTTGTACTCTAACGCGGTGTCCCCATAATATTTAAAATATTTATTTGCTTGCACTATCTTTACTTAATAAAAACACGCAGCCCCATTAACGTCATTTTTCTCTAAAAATTCTCTCATTCTTCTTCTCCCCCACTTAGATTAACCATATACTCCTTCTTCATGAAAAATTTTGACATTGAATAAAATATTAATATTTTAATATTATTTTATTAATAAAATATTATTTTATACAAAAAATTTCCTCTTGTCTCCGTTTGTCACCTTGGTACCCAAAATACCATATTATGCCTCAATTGACTTCCGAATCACTTTTTATCTTGCAAATTCTTCTCCGATAAAAATATCATTATTTTATTATTATTTCATCGTGTGCGGAATATTTTATCCCAAACTATTTCTTTCATCTTTCATCATTTCTAAACATTATAATTAATCTCAATTGGCATCCAATAAACTTTATTAGTCACCATATCAAAGTACGGGGTATTACATGATGATTCCTATCTTGACCACTCATTTGCCTTCATATGTTTCATGCTATACTAAAAAACATCTTGTTTTGGCATCCTTGATTAGGCACCCATAAGGATGGAATCAAAGCATAGTACTCTACATACAAAACAACCTGGTGTCTCAAGTCTAGGGAGTAGTTACACAACTGACACATGAGAAGTATTGCATAGACACTTGGGTGAAATACCAAATGCACTTCTCATGGTGGGTCATGTTCAGTGAACTTGCTATCCCATGGCAAGCACCCACATGCTAGTTTCAAGTATCTCTATACTTTAACCTATGAAAATGATTGCTTACTTCACAAGTAAGAAACATAACATGTGTCAATCTTTGAGCATTATTGATGCCTTGTCTCAATAATACAATGATCAGGAACTTTTAGGAACAATGCTTTAACGCATAAGGATCTCATAATTGTATCCCAATACAATTCCTTTGCAATGCATATATAGTTCCACGGCCTTTAACTACATAAGTAAAAAAAGTAATTAAATTACAAACTTATGGATAAAGAACTACCTCAATGTTATTATGAATAACAAAATGTCATACATGATTATCTCAAAATTGCAGTTCCTATACAACCACAGATTGGCTTGAAGGGCTTATACTAACAATCTCCTCCTAGCACTAAAGCCAATCACTTATGTGTCCAATACCAATGTTCTCAACATGACGATTATGTTTCTGCTGAGACAGTCTTTGGTGAGAGGATCAGCAATATTATCCTTAGTGGGTATACACTTTATCCAAATGTCTCCTCTTTCAATGATCTCCCTGATCACATGTGTCACGACTCGATACTCCCCTCGAGCCCGTGACAACTGTCGCGGTATCCCAATCGACACTTATTACCCGAAATGTCAACCAGAATCCCGCAAGGCTTTAATATAAGTTTCTCATTTCCCTTGTGAGTAACCGATACCAAATATCATGTTCTAAAAGATTTTAAGCTATTTCGAACTTAAATCAATAAAAAAATGATTTCTGTCTCATAGGGGCATTTTGGTCATTTTTCCACAAAAATCTCGAAACCAGTTAAAAATGTAGTATGTGAGTGGAAAACACATATTTCATAATCAAAAATGAGTTTAGATGTCTAAAATATTCATTTAAAATGAAATTATGACTATTTGAATATAATAAAAATATTTAATAAAATATTCTATTTTCTTATAAAACAATATTTATAGAGTTACCGGTAAATAATTTTTGTAGCGTAAAAGCTAAATAAATTCATACATACTGTAATACAGATAACCAAAGTATAAAATTTAATTTACAATGACACGTGGGCCCACAAACGACCAAAAGTATTAAAAGCAGTAAACTCATAGTTTTTGAGGATGCAAGTCCAACTGTAGCCCTCAACAAAGTGAGCTATCTACTAACTATCCTGAGCCTGAAATGGGTGGAAAAGAGGGTGGTGAGATTATATAATCCCAGTGAGTAAACAAATACCATCAAAAATATCTAAAACTGAGTAAATGGAGACAGATAAAATAATTTAACATACTATAATTCATCACCTTTCAACTCATTTCAATCAAATAAAATCAATTCATATAAATTGAGTAATCAACATGGCTTATGAATTTCTTAAAAATTTGGCTCGTGCCAAAATCATTTTCATACTTATTTATTAGGGATACCTTGGCCAAGGGCTATCCTAACCGAGACCGCCAAGGCTGTTAAAAAGTTATGTACGCATAAATCATGTTTTTATTTTCAAAACATAGCCGTTCCTTGGCGTTGGCTGAGTTCACCCTCACGTGGTGGTTTGGCGTGAAGTGAACTCTAAAGTGTTAACCTCAAGAGTTATCCAACCGCGCCTCTCATACTAAGGTATGAATATAATAGGATTACCGTGCCCCTCTAATAGGCTGGTCCACGGAACCCGTCCACTGCAGCGACTAATTTATAACCCACCAATTTAATAAAATTTGCGATAGCATGACATGGCAATTATTTTATTTTACAGCCTCTCAAGGAAAATTAACAGTTCATACATTTTCAACACATTTACCAAATCAACCATTCATGCCAATATTATCATAAGCCATTCAATTCAAACCATGATTTATAACACAACAATTAGTCTTCAATTACTCCATTTTCCAAAACCATCATTCAATTTCAAGACAATTTTATAAAATCATTTCATTTAATCACATTTTGCTTATAAAACATAAAGATTTGCCATTTAAACTCATTTTCCATAAAAACCACTTTAGATAATTAAGACGATAGTAAGGTTACTCACAGTAATGGGAATCGAATTTTGAGTACTCCGATTCTTGATCCTCGGGTACTATCTCTTTACTTTTGCCAAAATGCTCACCACCTAGACAATACACGACATATAATTCAATATACTGTGTCATACCATTATAAATCTATTTCAAGTTCTTTACTAATGCATTAAATGAAATGCAAATTGTTCGGATTATCGTCTAAACACGATATTCTACACAAATTCAATTGTGTACCTAAATAAAACGGTATTGGCCTAATTCGATCTATCTCTCGATTAATTGGCCAATATGTCCAATTTAACTCCAAATAATTCCATTTTTTTCCTAATACTCCAAATCATCAAACACAAGTCAAATAACATAAAATCTAGCAAAATCATCTTTAAATTTTCTCTTGGAAAATTCGGCCATGGTGGGTGCATCAATACTATGATTTTTCCTACTTGATTTTCTCACCATAATTCATCATTTCCTAACCAATTCACTTGAAATAAAATCAAAATCATTATCCACACTCTATATGGAAAATTCGGCCAATGAAAAATCCATGAAGAACATGTGATTTTTCTTACTTGTTTTCCTTCCAAACGTGATAAATAACTATAAACACTAAAATATCTCAAAATCTAACCAAATAAATCATCAAATCTTCTCTCTCTAAATTTGGTCAGCCGTGAATCCTTCATGATATCTTGTGATTCAACCATGAAAAATGCAAAATAATGCATGGGAAAGGTAATTCACAAGTCAAAATCAAGAAATTTTACCTTAGATTGCTTGATTACTTAAATTTTCACACTTTTCCCTAGAATTTTTCCACCTAGGGTTTGTGTTCTTTTTTTCTTCCTTTGTTCTTGCTTTGGCCAGCCATAATGAAGAGAAATGGGCTGATTTTATGCTGATTTTTAAGCCAAAAAATAAATGGATATAAATTTGACACATGTCACCATTCATTGTTCCATGTGTCATACTTAGCCATTAAGTAATCTCTCTCCACCACTTAAATTTTCTCAATTATCCATGATAATATTGGGTAAAATCTATGTGCTTGACAAGTGTTGGGTGGTGTAAAATTACAATTTTGCTCGTAAGTGGCAAAATGACTATTTTACCTTTATGCTCGAAAAAATGCCGAAATTAAAATTTTTCACCTCTCAAACTCAAATTATACTCCAAATGATCAATCTTAGTCAAAAATGTCATCCAACACTCACATCTTAACCTCGGGTGGCAAAATGACCATTTTGCCCGTAGGTCACGAAAATTCCAATTTGACTCCAAATCCGTCCTCGAACTCTGAATCACCATTTTAAATCATTCTAGGGTTTTAAAATTCTCAATTTCATCTTAAAATCTCTATTTGGACTAGTTCGAGGCTTAAATCAACTTAGTTGTACCATTTGGTACATTACCGTCCTTTAACGATTTTTGAAGTACCCAAGTAAGCAATCATGCAATCTTATGTAAGAATGGCATAATAAACATATTGTAGAGCTGGGCTTGACAACATGGTAACGCCGTAATACATGTTTCTATTTTTGATGAGACCTTGGTTCCTTTGCTTGTGCAATGGCTCCATTGTTATCATAATATAAAGGTATTGGATCAATAATGCAAGGAACCACATCTAGTTCAGTAATGAATTTCTTAATCCAAACTGCCTCTTTCGCTGCCTCAGACACAGAGATGTATTCGGCCTCAGTTGTAGAATTTGCAGTCGTCTCTTGTTTGGAACTCTTCCAACTCACTGCACCTCCATTGAGTGTGAACACATATCCATTTTACGACTTGCTATCATCTTTGTCAATTTGAAAGCTTGCATCCGTATAACCCCTAACTTGGAGTTCACCTCCTCCATAAACCATAAATACATCCTTAGTTCTTTGTAAGTACTTTAGGATGTTTTTCACAACTATCTAGTGACTTTCAATAAGATTAGCTTGGTATCTACTCATGACACTTAGAGCATATGATACATTTGGTCTAGTGCAAAGCATCGCATACATGATAGATCCTATTGCTGAAGCATATGGGATCTTATCCATGTGATCTCTCTCTTCTTGATTCTTTGGACACATATCCTTAGAGAGATAGATGCCTTGCGACATAGGCAAGTGTCCCTTCTTGGACTCCATCATGCTAAACCTCTTTATCACCTTGTCTATGCATGTGAATTAGGAAAGACCTAGCAACCTTTTAGATCTATCTTTATAGATCTTTATTCCTAGAATGTAATTTGCTTCTCCCAAATCCTTCATGGAGAATTGTTTGGACACCCAAATCTTTGTAGATTGTAACAATGGTATATCATTTCCTATGAGCAATATGTCATCAACATATAACACTAGGAAAATTATGGCACTCCCACTAACCTTTTTATAGACACATGGTTCATCCTAATTTTTGATGAAGTCAAACCTTTTTACAGCTTCATCAAAACGGATGTTCCAACTCTAGGAAGCTTGCTTAAGTCCATAAATGGACTTTTGAAGCTTGCACACTTTATTAACATTAGCATTGGATATAAAACTTTCAGGTTGTGTCATGTACACTTTTTCTCGCAAGTTTTCATTAAGGAATGCAGTTTTTACATCCATTTGCCATATTTCATAATCATGGTATGCATCAATTGCAAGCAAAATCCTATTGGATTTAAGCATAGCAACTGGTGAAAAAGTTTCTTCAAAGTCAATACTTTGTCTTTCTTTGTAACCTTTTGCTACCGGTCTAGCTTTAAAGGTTTGCACCTTGCCATCGACATCGGTCTTTCTCTTAAAGACCCACTTGCACCCAATGGGTTTTATCCCTTCAGATGGATCCACTAAAGTCCATACTTAGTTGGTATCCATGGCATCCATTTCAGATTTCATGGCTTCTAGCCATTTCTCAGAATCAATATCCAACATTGCCTCCTTATAGGTTGTAGGCTCATCATTTATGGGCAATGCATCCCTTTCTAAGAGAAATCCATATCTCTTTGGAGCTTGATGTACTTTATTAGAACTTTTGAGTGGTTGTGCCTCTTGAGATTATGGTTGTACCTCAGATGTCACAATTTCAGGCTCAAGTTCCAATGGAATGTCAATTTGTGGGTCTCGAACTTCTTCAAGTACAACTTTACTCCCACTAGCCCTTTCATTTAAGAACTTTTTCTCAAGGAAAGTGGCATGCCTTGAGACAAACACCTTTTGCTCAATGAAATTATAAAATAATATTCGGGTGTTTCTTTAAGATATCCCACAAATTTACATTTGTTTGATCTCAGTTCTAGCTTATCAAACATTGTACGCTTCACATAAGCAGTACATCCCCAAATCCTAGCATAAGACAAGTTGGGCCTTTTCCCACTCCATATCCCATGGTGTCTTATCAACTGATTGGGTAGGAACCTTGTTCAATATGTGAGCAGCAGTTTCTAGGGCATATCCCTAAAAAGATATAGGAAGATCTACACGACTCATCATGGATCGAACCATGTCCAATAATGTTCGATTCCTTCTCTCAAACACCCTATTATGTTGTGGAGTCCCTGAAGGAGTCCATTGTGCGAGAATCCCATTCTCTTTCAGATAATCCTAAAACTTTTGGCTAAGATATTTTCCTCCTCGATCAAATCTAAGATTGAGAATACTCTTCCTAGTTTGTTTCTCAATCTCCGCTCTGTATTCTTTAAACTAGTCAAAGGATTCAGATTTATATATCATTAAATATGCATAACCATAGCGAGAATGGTCATCTGTGAAGGTGATAAAGTAGAAGTATCCTCCTCTAGCACTGGTATTCATAGGACCACATACATCAGGATGTAAAAGTCCTAGTAACACCTCATCTCGTTCACCCTTCTTGGTGAAAGGCGACTTGGTCATTTTACTAAAGATAACACACTCACATGTTCCATAAGATTCATAATTAAATGGATCGATATAACCTTGTTTGTGTAACTTGGTTTAGTGAGTCTCATTGATGTGTCCAAGCCTATAGTGCCAAATGTAGGATCGTTTTGGATCATCTTTCTTTGCTTTCTTGACCTCTATATTGAGTATGGGTGTAGTACCTCGTATTTTGATACGATGGCTAATAAAGTTTACGGATACCAATTGAGGTTGATTACTGAGTTAAAAGGGTAATTCAGAAGTCAACCTGTGAAATCTCGATCTCGATAGACACATAACTAGAAGTAGACGCAATAATGCGGACCAGGGGTAAATTCGTAATTTCTCTTGGTGAGCTCCTACGAATGGGTTTTTTTATGCTATTAAGGCCTAAATAGGCCTAAGGAATGAGTAAATGATGTTTACGATGGTAAAAGAATGAGGAAGATAAAAATAATGATAATTTTCATGATAGTGGCAAAATGGTCATTTTGCATCTCGGGTCTAAAGTTTTAAGTTTCGTGAAGCCAAGTACCTTTAGAATATTATGGACTTTGTTTCAATGTCAAAAGAGCAAAAAGGTGGCACAAAGGATGGGAGGAAGACAAAACCACCATGTTAAGGGTATTTTGGTAATTTTGATGGAAATTTAGATTACCTTAAAGCATAAATATCTGAGCTCCAACAGCTTCTCCTTCTTCTTCTTCCTCCCCTTTCACGTTCATTTTATGCTCCATGGAAGCTTGCTTTGCAACTTCCATAACTTTCTCTCTCTAGCTCTAATTTTCATGCTTTTGTGAACTTTTTCGTAAAATCTTTGTGCTCTTTCACTCTCCCACCTTAAAACCCTCAAAAGTCTTTGTTCATCACTTTCTCTCACTAGTTGAAAGTTTTAGAGAGAGAAAGAGAGACTTGCCATAGTAGCTTGGAAGCTTTTTGAAAAGGAATTCAACTATAAAAAAACCACCAAGGTGAGTAATGAATTAGGTTAAATTTTTAAGTTATTGATAATGGTTGATGATTAGAGTGGTGAGTTAATATATTGTTGAGATTATTATTCATTTTTAAGGTGACTACAGTAGTGAAATAAATAGCCACCTAATGGTGATTGAAAGCTAGTTAGGAATAACTAGCTGAACTTGAGTTAAGAAATAGCTTTTATAATTTTATTAATGCCAATTTGGGTTTGTTGTGATGTGTTGTGTGTATAGGTTCCAACAAGGCCTCACCTACCCATTTCAACCATTAGTGGAGGTTAAAGTTGATTAGAGGTTCAATAATACCGGTGAATGAACTTGCATTTCAAAACTGTTTTGGGAATGTGAATCTATTTGCACAAAACATTGATTGATTTTATCCAACTTTTCTTAAAAATGTGTGTCTTGGGAACAAGCCCTTGATAAAATATTTTGATGTTGTGAAAATGTGAAATGTGTAAAAGGATGGACCTATGTGCTCCTATACTATGTTGATATATATATATACACGAATAATGTTGTGTAATGATATTGACCCGGCTATGTGCTAGTAGGAGTGTGCATAAGCCGATGCTAACCCGGCTATGTGCGAGTTAGAGTGCGCATAAGCTGATGCTGACCCGACTATGTGCGAGTAGGAGTGCACATAAGTAGATGTTGACCAGGCCATATGCTAGTGGGAGTGCATATGAGCTGATGATGATGGGAGGGTGTGCATGATGATGGATATATATATATATATATATATATATATATATATATATATATACATATATGGATATGTGTGTTATAGAAAGTTCATGAATATGGTATATGGTTGTAATGCATGTGAAATTTGGCATGATGAATCTTGAGAATTTTTCATTTTCTTGCAAATTGATTTTATTCCAACACCAAATGGATTTTTAGTGCAAAGGAGGTTCTTTTTACACTTAGGTGCCCTACTTCTCGCTGCAGCGAGAAAAAATCTCGCCGCAGCGAGAAACTCTCGATTTTTGATGTAGTACTTTCACTTCGATGATGATTTTGACCACCTTCTCGTCCGAACTGGGAAAAGTTATAAAAATAAAAGTTGGAGCCCTGTCTCTTATATTTCTAATGGTCTACAAATCAGGTCAATTAGACTTTTTTAGTGGGAGATATGATAGAAAAACTGAAACATATGTAAACTAACACTATTTCTCACTGTAGAGAGAAACTTTCTGTTTTGGCTGCCTAAATCTCGCTGTAGAGAATGAAGTTCGCTGCAGCTAGAAACTTGCTACCATGCTTACTACCTTGCTTGATTTTGACATATTTTCACCCATTTAACTTCATGGATTGATCATGGGTTTTTGCAACACTTTGAGATCAGTAATCAAAGTTTGAAATGAGAGGCTTTTAGTAAGAAATTAAATCAATTGCATTGTTTTTGAAACAAGTGCATCATGATTTTAAAATTCTTCCTATCGATTGCTTGTTCCTTTCTTATGTTCACTCATTGAGTTTCATACTTATGTTTTTAAACTTCATGTTTTCAGATTCGAAGGCAGTTGGGACCTAGATTGAGTGTCCACGTATGCTCATCTTCTTGGTAGCTACTATGGCATCTTAGTAGCTGTATCTTCACCTAGAGTCACTCCGCTGAAGGTCAAGAGTCTTATGCTTGTGTATACATATAAGTAATGTAGACCACTAAGATTCATGTTAGAAAAATCAAATATGTACATATGATTACTAATGCCATTATTGGCTGGCAAACGAGTGACATTATTTTAAAATATTACGAATGTGAATATTGGGTTGCTATAAAATGTTACTGAAATAATTATAGTGGAGAATTACAACATGTGTGTCACGACCCAATTTCTAGGGCCATGACCGGCGCATGAGCTCAATGAGCATAGCTCACTAAGCCCAAGCAAGCCTATCCATTTACCTTTGCTTAACAAATTTATCATATCATGCATACACACACGCCTTTTCCTGGGTGTGAACATAGCCAAAACACAATGGCATTATCGATAATAATATACATGCACTATACCAGTCATGTATTTAGCAATTTACATTGCATACACATATTCACATTGTTAGATTGTATTCAAAATACAAAAGAACCCATGACTTCCAACGGAGACATTTACAATAAGAGGGATTACTATCGAATGCCAGATACATACCCAGGAAATGCACTACGGGGACTCCTCGATCTAGGGTCCAACAGTCACCTGATCTGAAAACATAAATATTTTTTTTATATAGAACGTGAGTACAATACTCAGTGAGTGAACAAGAAGGGAACAAGCATACCATAAGGAATGTTTATTGAAATCATGATGCATTCGTTTTCTCAAAACCATGCAATTCTTTTAGCTCCTTTAAACCCCTCATGTACATCCCACATGAGTAAATCACTTTACAAAAATCCATGCTCAACTATGGTACCAAAGAAATGGGAAATATGGTAAAAACCCACAAGTTAGCAAAATGGATAGAAAGTTTCTCACTGTAGCGAACTTCATTCTCGCTGCAGTGAGAACCAGAACATCAAGGAAAAAAAGTCTCCTTTTTCCCTTAAAACAAGTCATCCTGCTAAAATAACAATAGCAACATGTAACACATGTAAACTTCCAAATTTTCACAAAACAAATGCTTACATATTTGCATTTACAACCATATACCCATCATCAACATGCACACCATCCCATCATCATCATCATGCACATCATCCCATTATCATCATCTCATATGCAACGGCTTATGCTATTGTCACTAGGGAGTGGGAGATCACGAAGTATCCCCCCCTTCACTCGGTAAGAGGTGCACTTCACTCCGGATCACGAAGCAACGGAGCAGTCCCTTCCCTTGTCTTCCAAGCTCCTGGGCGGAGAGTCATACTTCGCCACAGATCATACCTATCAAAGCACTCATAGGGTGGAAGATCACGAAGCATCCAGCCCGATAAGCTACGGAGGCAACAACGGCTTATGTGCACTCCCACTCACACATAGCCGGGTCAGCAACGGCTCATGTGCACTCTTACTCGCACATAGCCGGGTCAGCAACGGCTTATGTGCACTCCTACTCGCACATAGCCGGGTTCAAATCAACATGTAAAGAAGCATCCAATGCATATCATGCATTTTATCATATTGTGATAACACATAAACCATTGTATAGCACATTTTCACAATATAAAATCATTTTACTAAAAGCTTGTTCCCAAGGTACATTTTCTTAGACAAGTTGGATAGAATCTTTCATATTTCCCAAAACAAGTTTGAAATGCAAGTCCACTCACCGGTATCGAAAATCCAGATTCCGGGTGCACTCGGACTAATAGCCCTCAACCGCAATTCTTTTGCCTTTTTCGGATGTCTCACCACCTTGACAAATAACAAAGTCAAGGAATTTACTATATTGTCCCTAAATTGATATAAAATAATTTAAATTACTAATGCTTGATATGTAAATGCAAAAATATGTTCGATTATCGCTTAATCACGGTATCGATTAAATTCGACCAATCACCCGATTAATCGACGATTGTGTCCAAATCACCTCTAAATTAATTCATTTCTCCTCTAATACCTTAATTTACCACATACATTTAAATAAAGCCAAATTCAACATTAGAACCCTCACAGTTCCTTATAGAAAAATTTGGTCATTTGGTGCACTAGCATCGAATTTTTTTCTACATAACCATTTCACCTTAATTCATCATTTTGCATGCCATTTTCCTTGAAATAAAAACAATCCCCCATTGATATTCAGCCCTCATGGTTCGGCCAACAAGGAACCCTAGGGAAATTGAATATTTCTTTTGTGTTTTTGTTCATAACCATGCTTAACTATCCCTAAACACTAACATAGTCTAAAATCAAATTATTCCAACAATAATTCCTCTTCCATACCCATTTTTCAGAATTGAATTCATCATGATAACTCAATATTCAACCATGGAAATCAAGAACAAAAGCATGGGTAAGCTAGGTATCAAGGAGAATTAAAGAAATTTTAACTTACCTAGCTTGTTTCCTTGATTTCTTCACTTTTTCTTTGAATTTCCACCTAGGTTTTCTTGTTTTTCCTTTTGTTCTTCCTTTTTTCTTGTTGCTGGATGCCTAGGCCGAATATGGTGAGGGAATTGGAGATTTAATGGGCTGATTTCTATAGAAAATAATAAAATAATCAAGCATGCCATGTGTCACATGCTTATTGGCCTAATTTTTAACTTTTTGACTTTTTCTTCTTAATTTTCCACCACAAATATTCTGGTATTTATCCAATCCTACCACAATTAAAATCCCTTGGTCTTGACAAGTGCTGGGGTGAAAATTTTACTGATTTGCCCCCGAGACGAAAAAATTACGATTTTACCCCTATACTCTGAAATGTACCGGAATCTCATTATTTCTACTTTTCAACCTAAAATAACACTAATATTGATCAATATTAACCAAATGGGGCAAAAATTGTTTAAAAAATTTCCGTCCAGTCCTCTAGTGGCAAAATTACCATTTTGCCCTTGTGCTCCATAAATACCGAGAATCACAATTTTTCACTGCTAAACATCATTTTATACTCCAATAATCATAATTATATTTCATATAATTATTCTTGGTCAAATGTGATCAAATCTTGGCTAAAAATCTCAATTTTGTCATCAAATGGTAAAATGACCGTTTTGTCCCTAATTGGTCAATTTTCTGATGGACTCCAAACTGGACCTTGAACTCCAAATCACTATTCTAAGCCATTCTGTTGGTTTTAAAATTTTCAAATTCCTCTTAGAATTTCTATTTGAACTAGTTCAAGGCTCGATTTAACTTAGTTGTACCACTCGGTACAATGCCGTCTTTTAATCGAGCTTGACAAGGTCTCACATTCTCCCCCACTAATAAAAATTCGGTCCCCGAATTTAAATTCAATGTAGTGTGGCTTACCTTTACATATGGAAGAGGTGTGGATGCTTTGTCTGCATCTCATCCTCAACTTCCCACGTTACCTCCTCGCTAGTGTGATTCCGCCACAACACTTTCACTGAGGCTACATCCTTTGAACGGAGCTTTTTAACTTGCCTATCAAGGATAGCTACCGGTTGTTCCTCATAGGTTAGATCATCTTGCAACTGAATGGTTTCATACCGTATTACATGTGATGGATCTGGGTTGTACTTCCTAAGCATGGACACATGAAACACGGGATGAATATTTGAAAGGTCTGGCGGTAAAGCCAAACGATAAGCCACCGCTCCAACCCTTTCTAAGATCTCGAATGGCCCTATATACCGAGGACTTAACTTCCCTTTCTTGCCAAACCTCATTACCCCTTTAGTTGGTGAAATTTTCAAAAATACATGATCTCCTACTTGGAACTCCAAGTCTCTCCGTCGGTTATCAGCATATGATTTCTGTCTACTTTGTGCTGTTAACATCCTCTGACGGATCATGTGTATTTTCTCGGTTGCATCCTGCACCAATTCAGGCCCCAAAAGTTTCCTTTCTCCCACCTCTAGCCATCCAATGGGTGACCTACATCTTCGTCCATATAAGGCCTCAAATGGTGCCATTTGGATGCTAGTTTGGAAACTGTTGTTGTAGGCAAATTCCACTAAGGGTAGATATTGTTCCCTCCTAACACCAAGGTCTATCACACAAGCCCTCAACATATCCTCCAATGTCTGTATGGTCCGTTCAGACTGTCCATCAGTCTGAGGGTGGAAAGTTGTGCTGAAATCCAACTTAGTGCCCAATGCTTCTTGCAACTTTCCCCAAAACCTACTAGTAAATTGAGCTCCTCTGTCAGATACTATAGAAATGGGAATACCATGTAGTCGCACTATCTTATCCACATAAACTAGAGCGTATTGGGCAGCCCCATAAGTAGTCTTAACCGGAAGAAAATGAGCTGACTTTGTTAACCGGTCCACTACTATCCAAATTGAATCATATCCCCCACTGGTTCGAGGCAAACCCGTCACAAAGTCCATAGCAATATGTTCCCACTTCCACTCGGGTACTAGTAATTGCTGTAGTAGCCCTGCAGGCTTTTGATGCTCGGCCTTAACCTGCTGACAAACCAGGCACTTGAAGACAAACTCAGCTACATCACTCTTAAGTCCTTCCCACCAATACACCTCTTTCAAATCTTGATACATCTTTCTAGCCCCTGGATGTACCACATAAGCTGCCATGTGAGCTTCCTCCAATATTTCTCTCCTCAACCCGTCACCATCTGGCACATAAAGTCTGGTTCCATACCTCAACACTCTATCTGTGCCTTTAGTAAACATTTTTCCTTTCCTACCCTGAGGATCCTCTAAGGCCTTAGTCACAAACTCATCTTTACTCTGTGCTTCTTTAATCCTGTCCATTAAATAGGCCTCACTCTAAAATGTGCTAGCAGAGCATTTGTCTCCGTAACTTCCAAACGTACACTTATGTCTCCCAAGCTATGGATCTCTCTAACCAAAGATCTCTTATCAGTAGAAATATGTGGCAAGCTTCCCATTGATTTTCGACTTAAGGCATCCGCCACTACATTGGCCTTACCGGGATGATAAAGAAAGTACAATCATAATCCTTTAGCAACTCCATCCATCTACGTTGCCTTAAGTTAAGATCCCTCTGCTGAAATATATACTTCAGACTTTTATGGTTCGTGCATATCTCGCAAGTCTCACCATACAAGTAATGTCTCCAAATCTTTAAGGCAACACGATTGCTGCCATTTCCAAATCGTGTATGGGGTAATTCTGCTCATGCCTTTTAAGTTGCCTAGATGCATACGCAATCACCTTCCCATGTTGCATTAATACACATCCTAAACCAACCCCCGATGCATCACAAAACACCGTATAACTCCTTATGCCTTACGGTAGGCTTAACACTGGAGTTGTTGTGAGACATGCCTTAAGCTTCTCAAAACTATTCTCACAAGCATCAGACCACTCAAATTTTGTATCTTTACGTGTTAGCTTAGTCAATGGGGCAACTATTTTGGAGAAGTCCTTCACAAAGCGACGATAATAGCCAGCTAAACCCACAAAGCTTCTAATCTCCGTAACTAATGTTGGCCTTGGCCAATTTTTTCACTGCTTCAATTTTCTTTGAATCAACTTGTATCCCATCATTAGATACCACATGCCCCAAGAATGCAACACTTTCAAGCCAAAACTCACACTTGGAGAACTTAGCATACAATCGATGTTCTCTCAAAATTTAGAGCACTATCTTAAGATGCTGCTCATGCTCCTCTCGGCTCTTTGAATATATCAAGATGTCTTCAATAAACACCACCACAAACTTATCCAAATAAGGCTTGAACACTCAGTTCATCAAATCCATGAAGGCTGCAGGAGCATTCGTGAGCCCAAATGACATCACTAAGAACTCATAGTGCCCATATCTTGTTCAAAATGCGGTCTTGGGTATATCTTCGTTCAGGATTCTCAACTGATGGTACCCAGATCGCAGATCTATCTTAGAGAAACATTGTACTCCTTGTAGTTGATCAAATAAATCATCTATCCTTGGGAGAGGATATTTATTCTTCACTATTATTTTATTAAGCTGTCAATAATCAATGCACAGCCTAAGTGACCCATCTTTCTTCTTCACAAATAACACTGGTGCTCCCCATAAGGATACACTAGGACAGATGAAGCCTTTATCCAAAAAATCCTCTAATTGATCCTTAAGCTCTTTGAGCTCTGCCGGTGCCATTCTATATGGGGGTATGGATATAGGTCTAGTGTCAGGAATTAAATCTATGCAAAATTCAATCTCTCACTCGGGAGGTAAACTTGGTAGCTCCTCGAGAAATACATCCACGAAGTCCTTCGCCACTGACTCTTGACTTACATTTTCAACCTTCGACTGAGTATCCCTTACAACAGCCAAGTAACCTATACAACCTTGTCGTATTAACCTTCTGGCAGAAATGACCGATATCAAATTGGTTGGAGCATTACTCCTATCCCCCTGAATACTAAATGATGATTCACCGAGGAAATCAAATCTAACCAATTTATGATAATAGTCCACACTAGCATGACGGGGTGATAACCAATCCATTCCCAAGATCACATCAAAGTCTAAGGTGTCTAACACCACCAAATTCACCAAAGTGTCCTTGTCCTTGACTCGTACTACACAGGACTCATATTCCTATTCGGCCACAAATATCTCCTTTAAATGAGTAAACACTACTAATTTTTCCTCTCTTCTAACACGATCTCTACCCAACCGAGATGCAAAACATGGAGAGATAAAAGAATGAGTAGCACCAGGATCAAATAGTACCCGAGCATTCATATCACAATTTGAAAGAATACTTGAGACCATGGTATTGGATGTCTGGGCCTCCTGCTGTGTTAAAGCAAAAACCCTTGCTTGGCCTCTACCAACAGAAGTCTGATGTCCGGACCCAGATGGCCTACCTCGAGAGGTAGCACCAGCGCCTCTATCTCTTATCTCGTTAACCTCTTGGACAATTGAAACAGTTGCCGAAGGAGCAGACAAAGATGGCGGATTAGGACTGCGAACAAAACCTTGCGATTGTTGGGCCATCGGACAATTCCTCACCCTATGTCTAAGCTGGCCACAACCAAAACAAGTTTTCATGGGAAAACAGCATCGTCCTCTGTGTCGTCTTCCACAATTATCACAAGGACGAATAGCCTGACTAATTTGCCTTGAGTCTTGTTGTTGCCTCCTTCCAACAAAAGCTTCCTGCCCTGACTCAATATTGGTACTCATCACATTACTCCCTTGTTGGGGTAACCTTAATTCTCCATATGGGCCTTGACAGTTAGAAAATGAAATCCCACTACTAAAGTCTCTGCGACCTTGATAACCCTCGGGAGGTTGGCGGTCTGTCTGGCCTTGGGAACTAGGAGACTCTTGCTCCACATGTCTCCCTTCTACTATTTTTTGTATATACTTCATACGGGCTGCCATCATTTTTACAACCCGATTGACTCCTTGCAGACCCGCTGCCAAGTCCGCAACAGTAATGCCTCTCGCCGGTGGCCTAACAGTCTCACCTAAAGGCTGTCCCTCATCTCTCCTATTCATAGCCGTACTCGCTCTCACCGGCCTAGCGACCCTGCCACATCAACCTCGTCCCCTACGGGTAGGTGCCCGTGGCCTATTAGTCATCTCAGTAGGGGCATCTTGCTCCCCCACTTGTCTCTAAGGTGGCCCGTGTCTTAGGTGGCATTCTTACCTAGACAAGAGCAAACACCTATCATTAACCACAATTAAAGAGATAAGGTGGTTTCTAAGATTGGGAATCTATGCGGTCCCTTGATCGTAAAATGTGCCGCGGTTCACACTTCACAACCGAAGTTCCCACATAAAAACCCAACACTCCGCTGGGCCAACAAGTGAAAGCCCTAGGACCTAGACAAACCTAGAGCTTTGATACCACTATTGTCACTAGGGGGTGGGAGATCACGAAGCATCCCCCCCTTCACTACGGAGGCAACAACGGGTACCTATCAAAGCACTCATAGGGTGGGAGATCACGAAGCACCCATCACCTATAAGCCCCTGGGCGGAGAGCCACGCTTCGCCCCTGTTCACGCGTGAGAGTTCCCAAGGATCGGGTAAAACCCTTTGCTCTGATACCACTATTGTCACGACCCAATTTCTAGGGCCATGACCGGCGCATGAGCTCAATGAGCATAGCTCACTAAGCCCAAGCAAGCCTATCCATTTACCTTTGCTTAACAAATTTATCATATCATGCATACACACACGCCTTTTCCTGGGTGTGAACATAGCCAAAACACAATGGCATTATCGATAATAATATACATGCACTATACCAGTCATGTATTTAGCAATTTACATTGCATACACATATTCACATTGTTAGATTGTATTCAAAATACAAAAGAACCCATGACTTCCAGCGGAGACATTTACAATAAGAGGGATTACTATCGAATGCCAGATACAAACCCAGGAGATGCACTACGGGGACTCCTCGATCTAGGGTCCAACAGTCACCTGATCTGAAAACATAAATTTTTTTTTATATAAAACGTGAGTACAATACTCAGTGAGTGAACAAGAAGGGAACAAGTATACCATAAGGAATGTTTATTGAAATCATGATGCATTCGTTTTCTCAAAACCATGCAATTGTTTTAGCTCCTTTAAACCCCTCATGTAAATGCCACATGAGTAAATCACTTTACAAAAATCCATGCTCAACTATGGTACCAAAGAAATGGGAAATATGGTAAAAACCCACAAGTTAGCAAAATGGATAGAAAGTTTCTCACTATAGCGAACTTCATTCTCGCTGCAGCGAGAACCAGAACATCAAGGAAAAAAAGTCTCCTTTTTTCCTTAAAACAAGTCATCCTGCTAAAATAACAATAGCAACATGTAACACATGTAAACTTCCAAATTTTCACAAAACAAATGCTTACATATTTGCATTTACAACTATATACCCATCATCAACATGCACACCATCCCATCATCATCATCATGCACATCATCCCATTATCATCATCTCATATGCAACGACTTATGCTATTGTCACTAGGGGGTGGGAGATCACGAAGCATCCCCCCCTTCACTCGGTAAGAGGTGTACTTCACTCTAGATCACGAAGCAACGGAGCAGTCCCTTCCCTCCTCTTCCAAGCTCTTGGGCGGAGAGTCATACTTCGCCACAGATTATACCTATCAAAGCACTCATAGGGTGGAAGATCACGAAGCATCCAGCCCTATAAGCTACGGAGGCAACAACGGCTTATGTGCACTCCCACTCACACATAGCCGGGTCAGCAACGGCTTATGTGCACTCCTACTCGCACATAGCCGGGTTCAAATCAACATGTAAAGAAGCATCCAATGCATATCATGCATTTTATCATATTGTGATAACACATAAACCATTGTATGGCACATTTTCACAATATAAAATCATTTTACTAAAAGCTTGTTCCCAAGGTACATTTTCTAAGACAAGTTGGATAGAATCTTTCATATTTCCCAAAACAAGTTTGAAATGCAAGTCCACTCACCGGTATCGAAAATCCAGATTTCGGGTGCACTCGGACTAATAGCCCTCAGGCGCAATTCCTTTGCCTTTTTTGGACGTCTCACCACCTTGACAAATAACAAAGTCAAGGAATTTACTATATTGTCCCTAAATTGATATAAATTAATTTAAATTACTAATGCTTGATATGTAAATGCAAAAATATGTCCGATTATCGCTTAATCATGGTATCGATTAAATTCGACCGATCACCCGATTAATCGACGATTGTGTCCAAATCACCTCTAAATTAATTCATTTCTCCTCTAATACCTTAATTTACCACATACATTTAAATAAAGCCAAATTCAGCATTAGAACCCTCACAGTTCCTTATAGAAAAATTTGTTCATTTGGTGCACTAGCATCGAATTTTTTTCTACATAACCGTTTCACCTTAATTCATCATTTTCCATGCCATTGTCCTTGAAATAAAAACAATCCCCCATTGATATTCAGCCCTCATGGTTCGGCCAACAAGGAACCCTAGAGAAATTGAATATTTCTTTTGTGTTTTTGTTCATAACCATGCTTAACTATCCCGAAACACTAACATAGTCTAAAATCAAATTATTCCAACAACAATTCCTCTTCCATACCCATTTTTCAGAATTGAATTCATCATGATAACTCAATATTCAACCATGAAAATCAAGAACAAAAGCATGGGTAAGCTAGGTATCAAGGAGAATTAAAGAAATTTTAACTTACCTAGCTTGTTTCCTTGATTTCTTCACTTTTTCTTTGAATTTCCACCTAGGTTTTCTTGTTTTTCCTTTTGTTCTTCCTTTTTTCTTGTTGCTGGATGCCTAGGCCGAATATGGTGAGGGAATTGGGGATTTAATGGGCTGATTTCTATAGAAAATAATAAAATAATCAAGCATGCCATGTGTCACATGCTTATTGGCCTAATTTTTAACTTTTTGACTTTTTCTTCTTAATTTTCCACCACAAATATTCTGGTATTTATCCATTCCTACCACAATTAAAATCCCTTGATCTTGAGAAGTGCTGGGGTGAAAATTTAACTGATTTGCCCCCGAGACGAAAAAAATTACGATTTTACCCCTATACTATGAAATGTACCGGAATCTCATTATTTCTACTTTTCAACCTAAAATAACACTAATATTGATCAATATTAACCAAATGGGGCAAAAATTGTTTAAAAACTTTCCGTTTAGTCCTCTAGTGGCAAAATTACCATTTTGCCCTTGTGCTCAATAAATACCGAGAATCACAATTTTTCACTACTAAACATCATTTTATACTCCAATAATCATAATTATATTTCATATAATTATTCTTGGTCAAATGTGATCAAATCTTGGCTAAAAATCTCAATTTTATCATCAAATGGTAAAATGACCGTTTTGTCCCTAATTGGTCAATTTTCTGATGGACTCCAAACTGGACCTTGAACTCCAAATCACTATTCTAAGCCATTCTGTTGGTTTTAAAATTTTCAAATTCCTCTTAGAATTTCTATTTGAACTAGTTCAAGGCTCGATTTAACTTAGTTGTACCACTCGGTACAATACCGTCTTTTAATCGAGCTTGACAAGGTCTCACAATGTGGTTGTAGAAATGATGGTTGAGAATGATGATCGAAATTGCATAAAGAGGCTTGCTTAGGCTTAGTGGGCTATGACCATTGGGCCCATGCCCTAGTCATGGCTCGAAATTTAGGCTGTGATAATGGGTCTCTTGGGATCAAGAATATAGAGACCGTTCGAATGTGTCCCTGCACCATAATGCATCTCTCCCTTCTAGAAAGAACAGCAATTGCCCTTAATGCAAAATTTCATATCATCATATAATGCCAAGTATGACATAGATATGATATTTCGAGATATGGAAGGAAAATAGTAGCAGTCTCTTAATTCCAAGATCAACCCAGAAGGTAAAGGTATAGTAACTGTCCCCACAGCTGATGCAGCAACCTTTGCTCCATTTCCTACTCTTAGGACCACCTCTCCCTTCGTTAATCTTCTACTCGTTTGCAACATGTCATTACATAAGTGTGACCCACATCTAGTATCTAATACCCATGATGACGGATCAATAGTAGACAGATTTACTTCAATCATATACATGGTCAAAGGTGAAACTTCTACAAGTTTCTCATTTTTTGACCTTGTCAAGAAGGCAAGGATATCTTTTTTAATGACATCTATTCTAAATAGATATTTGAGAAGATTTCTCAACTTGATATACCAGTCCAAACATTTTGGCCCGAATTTCATGATGACATCAAGTATGTCATGCAAAGTAATGTTTATTCACATTCTAACAACCTAGACATTTAAGAACGTTTTATGAGTGATCATGTATTATAATCAATTCAGATGAGATAGTAAATCTTAAATTGATTGCTCCCACTATTTTCTTTAAGATGATTGTGAGACCTCGACCTCTATAGGCTCGTAACTAAGTATAGACGCAATAACACGGGGTTAAGGGTAGTTTCATCATTTCCTTAGTAAGCCCCTAAAAGTAATTTTTTGAACAATATTATGGCCTAAGTAGGCCTAAGGCATAAATTAATGATGAAATACGGGTAAAATGGCGAAGGAAATAAAAATAATGATGATTCCCGAGGTAGGAGAAAAATGGTCATTTTTCATCTCGGGTCAAAATTTTGAAGTTTCGCGAACCCAAGTATTTCTAGACCATTATGGACTTTGTTTTAGTATCAAAAGAGTAAAAGATTGCATAAAAGGTTAGAGGAGAACAAGCTAACTAGCTGAGGGCATTTTCCTAATTTAATCGGAGTTAGAGAAGCTTGAGCTATAAATATCTCTTTCTTCCAGCAGCTTCTTCATTCTCCAATAGCTTTCTTCTTCTTCTTCCTCTCATCTCACGTTGCTTTCATCCTCCATGGAAGCTTGATATGAAAGCTCCATAACTTTCCTCAAAATAGCTCCAATTTTCAAGCTTTTATGCACTTTTGCATAAAACCCTTGTACTCTTTCACTTTTTCACTTTAAAACCCTTGAAAAATATTATTTCCATACTTTCTCTCACTAGCTAGGTGTTTTAGAGAGAGAAAAAGGGAGCTTCAATATTAGCTTGAAAGTTTTTAGAAAGAATTTCAAATATAAAGCTACCAAGTTGAGTAGTGAATTAGAATTGATTTTTAGTGTTGAAAATGATTAGTATTTAGACTTGTGAGTGTTTCGGTAGTTGAGGTTGTTCATTCACTTTAAAGTGATTAGGATAGTGAACATAGATAGCCACTTAAATGGCAATTACAAGCTAGCTAAGAGAAAGCTTTTAGAATTTTTAAGTATGTGAATTGACTAAATGGTGATGCTAATGTGTAATAGGTTCCAACGAAGTCCCATCGTCCCATTTGGACGATTAGGGAAGTTAAATAAACTAAAGGTTTAACAAAATACCGGTGAGTGAACTTGCATTTCAAAATCATTTTGGGAGATATAATTGTATTTGTATGAAATGTTTGAATGATTTATTCCAACTTTTCTTTAAAAATGTGTGCCGAGAAGCAAGCCCTTGATAAATTGTTTTGATGTTGTGAAAATGTGATAAATGTAAAAGGACAAACTTATGTGCTTCTATATCATGTTGATATATATATATATATATGAATATATGTTGTGCATTGATAAATAACATTGTGTAATGATATTGACCCGGCTATGTGCAAGTGGGAGTGCGCATAAGCTGATGCTGACCCGGCTATGTGCGAGTGGGAGTGCGCATAAGCCGATGATGACCCAGCCATGTGCTAGTGGGGAGTGCATATGAGTTGATGATGATAGGAGGGTGTGCGTGATGATGGATATATATATATATATACATACATAGATATGTGTGTTATAGAAAGTTCATAACTATGGTATATGGTTTTGTACATGTGAATCTTGCATGTTGATCTTTAGAAAATTTCTAAAACATGTTCAAGTTGATTTTGTCTTTGTAGCTAAATGGCCTTCTCTTGAGTGAATGAAAACTTGTTGTTGATGTCCTGTTTCTCACTGCAGTGAAAAACTCTCAAATTTAAAGGGCTTTGTTGGCCTGATTCTCGCTACATTGAGAAAGTTGCTAAGCTTTTGGCTGCAGCGAGAATGAATCTCGCTGTAGCGAGAAACTTTCTATTTTATGGCGTGAATTTTGCTACAGCAAGAAACTTTCTGTCTTGTTTATTATCTCGTTCAATTGCTGCCCTATTTTCCACTGCTTTGGTACCATAGTTGAGCATGGACTTCCAACATTAAGGAATTAATGAATTAAATTTGAAATGAAGAGGTTTGGTGAGAAACCCTCGGCCAGCTAAGAAACCCTTGACCAGTTGATAATTGGAGGCTAATTTCGCTATAGTGAAAATTCATTCTCTCTGCCTTTCCACTGTAGCGAGGACCCATTGTTTACTTGACTTGAATTTGATGAATGCAATTAAAGTTTTCCCTCTTCAAATCCTTTGTTGAGCATGGACCCTTTTCATCAAGTGAATTACTCATTTGGGGTTTACATGAGGGGTTTTAATAAGAATGAAACTAAATTGCATTGTTTTGAAAATAAATGCATCATGATTTCTTTAAACTTTCCCTCTTGTTTGCTTGTTCCTTTCTTATGTTCACTCACTGGGTTTATACTCACCGTTTTCAACTTCATGTTTTCAAATCAGGAGGCAGTCGATAACTAGTTGAGATGCCCTCGTAAATTCGTCTCTTTGGTAGGTATCTCGGCATTCAATAGCTGTACGTCACCCAAGTTTCTTCGCTGGAAGTCGAGTACTCTTTTGTTGTGTATAGACAAACCCCATGTAAATTATTAAGACATATGTTTTAGACAATACATGTATATTTGATTGGTAATGCCACTACAAGTTGGTAATGCTTAGTATTAATTTGATTCGAAGTTATGAAATGTGACTTAGCAACTTTTGATGAAATGTTGAACAAGTCATATTAATAGGCTTGCTTGGGCTTAGTGGACTACATCCATTGGGCCCATGCACCGGTCATGGCTCAAAATTTGGGTCGTGACAATGATAACCCTCTATATCATCTTGAGAGATCTCTATAAGGATTCTCTAAGTGGGCTAGGATCCCTATCCATTCTAATCATGACATTGAGTGTGCTCAACAAGCCATGACAGTTGGATTAGGTAGGTAACTGAGCTTACCAATTGTATCTCTATACAACTCCTGAATCAGCTAGGTGATAACACATTGCCTAAACATATTATATATGTTTTGCCTAGCCATTGCCTCTAGTTTCCATAATAATTAAGTTTCGAAGCATCTGAATTTTTATGAAACTAGTTGAGTAAGACCATCAATAGCTCAAAAATACTCGTGTAAATATGTGACCTTGAGTGTGCTCAACAAGTCTCCGATTAAAACAGTAGCCAAGTTATCTTGCTATATGGTGGAAGGCAACTTAATCATGCGTGGCATGTGACTCAATATTTACCAAGGGATTTTCCTATTTTTAACTTAGTTAAGATCTCATCTTTGCATGCATAGCATTTATTAATTGCATAAATAAATCTATCTCATGCATACTACTTTGGATGATTATGGACTTTATCTATACTAATTTCCTTGAGCCATCGAAGGAAATTAGCTTGGTCAAACGTAGGGGATAACATATAACATATTGTAATCTTCCTCTTTGTATCTTCATGGCACCTTTAGGTCTTCATCTTCAAATTGTAAAATAACTCCTAAACTAATCCTAATTCTACACTTATATGTAACTAATTATATTTTAGCAAAGAAACCTCGTGGTACATCCGAGGGGAGTTAGGTAAGGAAAAAATTTTACAATCCTTGAGAATCAAGAGAAAGGCAGGGTGCGCAAACCCTATTTAATAAATATATACTATGATACAATTTAACCATACATCCACAATCATATTGGGCCTAGTCCATAATCATCCACATTCATCCATCCACATGAACATAAAATTAAAACTATGTCTTATTCTAATTGTTAATCATATGAGGCATCTGAAATTAGTGTACAACTAATTTCGAGTTCATTTTTTTTAATTCCATGTATGAAAACAGTTTTCCATATATAGAAAGTCTTTACTAATCAGTATTAGTAATATTATCCATTTTTAATCTCATTTGGATTAGAATTAAAATATTATTACAAATTAAAACATTTTTAATTTGTAATCTTTAAACATTTTAAGTAACTTTTACTAATACTTTTAAATTAAAGATTATGTGTCTTCAATTATCTAATATCATTAGATAATTTAAATATAATATTTAAGACAACATTATCTTTAATTATATTTAAGTGTCCTATTCGAATTTCACTTCTTAAAAGAAGGAAATTAATTCATGATATTTATCTTGTCCATATTTATCACACTCCCATATATTTATCAAATTACTAAATTTGTGGATGTGATTAATTAAATCCTGATATCCTTATTTTAAGGAATCAAATTCCCTAATTTAAATATATCAAAATTTATTTTTCTGAAACTTTTCCATAAGATATTGTTTAGTAAATTAGAGTTTTTAATTGCACCATTTTAGGTTGCAAATATGGACACTAAAATCCCAAAAACCATGACTTTACAAAATTTTGGCAATAGCATAAATCAGGAGATTAAATCCCTTAATTTTAGTGATCTTTCTAGGCATCTTTTGAACATATTCAAACTTCATAATTTATCCAGAAAGGTACAACAATTGCACAATTTTAGGACTCTTTAAAGATGACTATCTCAGTAAAATCGTGACCTAAAACTACTACTGGCAGCAATGGTTTCAGCCATGATTTCACAACTTTTCCTTCACCATTTTCAGCTGGTAATTAATCATATTGAAAAAATTTCAATGCAGATTACTTCCAAATTTTTTCAGAATTTTTGGAGGCTTTTAGACCCCTGTTAAAACTGAAAATCAAACCCTATGCAAATCTGGACAAAATCGAATTCTATCACCAAACCGCATCTTGTTTCCCATGAATTCAAATCCTTTTGTTGCCAAACTCTTTTGTGCATCTCGTATACATATTGTTCTACAAAATTGAGACATTTAAACAAGATTAGTTGCTGAAACAAATAAGTATTAAAAATCAAAACTCGGATATGTGATAAACTACGTTAAAACATAATCGAAATTTAACAGTTGCTTGCTCTCTTCCAAATACCTCATATCCAATTAGAATTGAAATTAAACAATAACAAGACATACCTGTGCATTAAAATGAGCCAAGGGAGGCTTTTATACCACTGCTAGGAATGACATGATTAGAGCATCAATGCAGCGGAATAAAAAAAATTGAAATTAAATAAAAACCATGCCTCCTACCTTTGGATCACCTTGGTTGTTTAATGCAAAGTTAAGCACCACATAAACTCAAAAAAATTGTTTTACCTTTCCAAATGATATCGTAATCAAATGGATACCTTTTGCTGACAAAATGAGAACACCTTTTGTGTGAAAAAATCCCAGCCACTCAATCGGTTGGCCTTCAATGATGCACACACAATTGCAACGGATCCTTCTCAATGAAAGAGCTTTATGCCATGGGCTTGTGCTAGCAAGTGGACAACGATTTGTCCTCTTTTCTTCTTTGATTTTCAGCATTAAATCAAAGGAGAAGTTTTCAAAAGAAAAATAAACTTCTCAAGAGTGGCAGCACTCAAGAGAAAATCTCCTATTTTTTTCTCCTTAAAAAAAAAGAGTGGCTATAATGTGATATTTATAGCTAGGTTTAACTTATTGAAATTTGCAAAATAAGTCCTTAATACTATAACAATTATAATATTTAACCAATACCTAATTAAACTCTTTTAATTCAGTCCTTAGTAGTTAAAACCTAGAATTTGATTTAAGACTAACTTAAATCATCACACTCTCCATTTAATCCAAATTGCAACCTTTGTGTGTGACCCATTAGGTTCCTAACATGTTGGCAATGGAATTGAATTATAATATTATTAATTAATTAATTTAAATGAATCATATTCAATTTTCAATTAACTAATTCAATTCCATAGACCATGATTGGCATCTAGCAATGCATCATGGCCACCCAATTGTTAGGAGAGTCAAAGGATTCTTTGACAACCTTTCAGTGCACAGTTTTTCAGTGCAATTCATTCCCTCATCATATATGTAACACCCCGTACCCTCATTTAATCGTCAATAAGACCCTATCGATATGACGAAGGGTCAATTGATGTAAATTTAAGTGTCGAAGAGCGGTTATGAGTGAGAAAAATATTTTAGAATAAAATTTTATTTTATGAATAAAATAATATTAAAATATTAAAATATTAATATTTTATTAATTACGAGAATTAGTCTGGACAAAGGATTATATGATCAATTCAAGTGGGAGAGAAGAAGTACGAATGAATTTTGGAGATAAATGACGTAAGTGAGAACCACATGTTTTATTAAATTGAGTTAGCGCGGTTAAGTAAATATTTAAAATGTTGTGGTAACACCGTGTTGAAATGCAATTTTGATATTTTGATTATATACGTGTAAAGGAGTAAAAATAGAAGAAAAATAGAATTTTTAAATGCGTCGAAAGGATCGAATTTCAAAATACGAAAGTTGGAGGGTTATGTGGTAATTAAAATAAAAATCAAGGATTAAGTGCAAATGTGCTAATTGAAGTTAATAAAAAAATTATATATATATATATATAAATATATATATATAAATATAATAATATAAATATATGGGAAGAATGGGTAGCCGCCCATGTGATCAATATGGATCAAAACAAAATAATAAGAACAGAAGAGAATGATGGGGGCCGGCCAAATAAAAAAAATGGAAAAGTTGATGGGCAGCCGCCCATGTGTGCATTTAAAAAGGGGTTCTAAATTCATTTTTAATTAAGTGAGGGAGGTAGGGGCCGGCCTAAAGGAACAATGAAGAAAGAAAGAGAAGAAATGATGGAGGGGCAAGCCAAAGAGAACTCAAAGAGAAGAAAGAAAAAGAGAAAAAAAAATCTGGAGAGTGAAGAACCCGAGAGAAAGGGAGAGTGGTGATGCCGACCAAGAAGAAAAAAAAATGGGACAAGACAAAGATAGAAAGGGGAAAGCTGAAGAATAAAGGAAAGAAAAGAAGAGAAACAGGTAAGAAAAAAAAAAGAAGCTTAGTTTTGGGGTGCTGGTGGTGGTGAGAGAGAGAGAGAGAGGAAGGAAGTGCAGTTGGTTTGTGAGTGTAAGGAAGGAAAAGAAAGGAAAAAGAGAGAGAAAGAAGGTGGCACCGACTGATAGGGGAAGAAGAGCAAAAGAGAGACAAAGAATCGAGAAAGAAAGAAGAAAGAAAGGTAAATATATATATATATATATTAAATATAAAAATATAGATATAATAATATATATATCTACTAAAATAATAATAATAGAATAAGATGATAAGAATAAAAAATAAAATAAAATAAAATAAAGTAAAGTATATATATATATATATTAATGGTTTTCAAAGTATAAGAGAAATAAGTAATGGTGGAACGCTGTGGTGGCAGGCCGAAGAAAAATAACGAACGGTCGGTAAGAAGGAATAACTAGATACGTTTAGGAATTAATAGCGACGTAACATCCTGCTATTGTGAGGTGACTAGGGGGTGTCAATTTTAAAATTTTCGTAAATATATACCTATACGTATGATTTATTTTAAATGTGAAAATTATGGATAGCATGTGTTGGTAGCAATCTTAGGAAATTGTGGTTACAAATTATGTTCAGAAATCGTTTTGAATATATATATGTATAAATTATATGTAAAGAGTTTTAAAAGTCAGGAAACAAGCCCTTCGCACTGTTTTGCCTCAAAATCTGTGCCTTATATTTTTGCAGTGTGCATTCATAGTTATATTGCTTATTCACCATGCAATTATTGTTTTGAAATCCATGCATAAATATATTTGATAAAATGATAGATTTTATTATACCCTATGTTGAATGCTTTGGAAATAATTTTGAGACGAGCTTTTAAAGACATAACACAATTTCAAAATGGTTTTACAAACCGAGAGATTCGAGAGGAGGTCGATTGTCACTTCGGTTAAGTGTGACCCTCGTGCACGAGTGAGCTCTAGCTAGAGAACCTTTGGGTTGTCGACGGGCGGTTAGGCGTGGTGGGGACCACGACTTGTGATATATGTATGCGTGGCTAGGCCACCAGATGATTACGTGGTTGCGACCGCTTGATTCTTTGATGTCGGCCAACATTGTGAGATTGCCATGGCATGTGGGATCCGGTGGGGCGAGACTCTTAGAGGTTATTACGTGGTATTAGGACCACGAATTTTATTTGATTTCCTACTCGAGAGAAAAAAAAAATCTCTTTGGGTTTTCAGACTCTTATTTCTTGCATGGTGAAAACGAAATTATACAGTTTTCTGCAGCTTCCCCTGGTTTTACTGTAATATGAATTTTACCCTCACGTGCAAGGCGATTTGCGAACTGTGTATAAACTTGGTTACTATTTGGTTTCGCAGGAGCTTACCCATCTTTATTGATTTAATTTGAGTATTACATGAGACAATTTCGACTGCAAAGATTTTTTACGAAAACACGAGGTTTAAAATGATATTTTACTGATTTAGTTTGAAAGTAGTTGTTAACCTTTTCGCTACACAAAAGGTTATTTACTGGATTTGATATACATTATGGTTGATTATGACTCACAAGAGATTCTCGATATTTTCGTATATATATACAAGGCACAAATCTCCATTTGAATTAAATATTTTTATCTACTCTTGCAAGTTTTATTATTCAAAATCTCAATTTATTGCTTGTTTCCCATCTATCCTCTACTCATGGAGCCGATGATCACTAAGTTTGTGAGACTCACACCCTTCTTATTTGTCCTTTTGGAGACAAGAATCGGCCTAGTGTGTAATCATTGGCGTGTACGGTCCACCGCAGATAAGTAAAGGCATATCATAGCATTTCATCCTGAGTAACTCCGCTATTAGAGGTTGAGTTGTAGTACTTTGGTTTTACTATGTAAACAAATATTAGTTTTGATATAAACGAAGATTTGGGATTTTTGAACTCAATGTATTTAATTGTGATGTCATGACTTAAAGTCAAAATTTAATGGCTATGCTTATTATTGAATTCATGTTATAAATATATATGGATCGAACATTAATACAATTTAGTAAAAGTGTACAATGAGTTATTGAGAAATTTCTTTCAGGATTGTTTGGGACTTGACGGGATCTCCCAGAGGTCTTGGACGCTGGTAGCGACCGAGGAGGGGTCGTTACAATATATCCTGAAGATGATAAGAGCTTGGTGCACTGCCTACTCTTATTGATCTCCATACTTGTTCTTGCAGTTAGATCATTAGCTTTATGGAGACTTATGAAACTCATTTCATAATCTCCTAATCAGCTTGGCCAAGTATTTGATTAAGCTAATATCAACCAAGAACTAATGAGATATTTCCCCTTAAATCACTTGGGGTGATGATTCCTATCTTGACCACTCATTTGCCTTCATATGTTTCATACTATACTCAAAACCATCCTATTTTGGCATCCTTGATTAAGCACCCATAAGGATGAAATCAAAGCATAGTACTCCACATACAAAACAACCTAGTGTCTCAAGTCTAGGGAGTAGTTACACAACTGACACATGAGAAGTATTGCATAGACACTTTAGTGAAATAGTAAATGCACTTCTCATGGCGGGTCATGTTCAGTGAACTCGCTATCCCATGGCAAGCTCCCACATGCTAGTTCCAAGTATCTCTATACTTCAACCTATGAAAACGATTGCTTACTTCACAAGTAAGCAACATAACATGTGCCAATCTTTGAGCATTATTGATGCCATATCTCAATAATACAATGATCAAGAACTTTTAGGAACAATGCTTTAATGCATAAGGATATCATAATTGTATCCCAATAGAATTCCTTTGCAAGACATATATAGTTCCATGGGCTTTATCTACATAAGTAAAAAAAGTAATTAAATTACAAACTTATGGATAAAGAACTAGCTCAATGTTATTATGAATAACAAAATGTCATACATGAATATCTCAAAATTACAGTTCCCATAAAACCACAGATTAGCTTGAAGGGCTTATATTAACAGATAGGTTCCAACGAGACCCCACATCTCCCCTTGGAGCAATAATCAAAGTTGAAATCGATCAAGGAATCAACAAAGATACGAGATAACTTGCATTAAAATGTTTTGGAATAAATGATTATATGCTTGATTGAACCACTTGAAATATTTTATTGGTTTTTCTTTAAAATTTGCATGGGAACAAGCCCTTGATGAAATGCTTTTATGTTGTGAAATATGAATGTTATGAACTCATGTGTTTCTACATTATGTTCATGTGTATGTTACGCATCGAATGGCACTATTGGGTGACAATTGTAACCATGAGTGCTCGGTGTAGGAGTGCACATGACAGTGATAGTGGTGTGCTGTGTGAGTGCACACACTGATGATATATGCCATGTGCATGATAGTGGTGTGTTGTGTGAGTGCACACACTGATGATATATGCCATGTGCGATGTGGGAGTGCGCATGATGATATTGCCTTGTGCGGTGTGGGAGTGCATAGGATGATTCTAGCTATGTGTGGTGTGGGAGTGCACATGAGCTGATGAGATGGGAGTTGTATACATGTATACACATACATAGAGAGGTTAGGGAAAATATTATGTGTTTGCATTGAATATTGAATGTTAAAATTGACAAATGTTTTCCAATTGATTTTCACTACAGCAAAAATGGATTTTCGTTGTGACAAGAATTCTTTTAATTTCATTGCCCTATTTCTCGTTGCAGCGAAATTCATTCTCACTGGTGCGAGAAACTCTTGGGTGTTGGGGGCTTGACTAGCCTAGATTTTCACTACAATGAAAATGCATTCTCGCTATAGCTAGAAACTCTTGGGTGGTTGGGTAAAATACCTGCCTGAATTTTTGCTACAGCAAAAATGCACTCTCGCTACAACGAGAAACTCTCTGGTTGTTGGTTCAAAATTTTGCCCTGAAGTTCGCTGTAGCAAGAATGCCTTTCCGCTACAATGAGATTCGCTCTGCTCTGCTTGCCTTGCTTGAACTCTACTATATATTCACTCTTTAACTTCTTTATTTATCATGGATCTTTCAATACTAAGGCACTAAATGATCAAGAGTTGAATTAAGGGGTTTTAACAAGAAATTGAGCCACATTACATTGTTTTCAACATAATTGCATCATGTTTTCTAAAACTTTCGGTATTAATACTTGTTGCCTTCCTATGTTCACTCACTAGGTTTATACTCACTCTTTTCAACTTCATGTTTTTTTTTTCAGATTCAGAAGTAGTTAGGATCTAGACTTAGGCGTCCATTTACACTCACCTTTTGGTGAGTACCATGGCATTCAGTAGCTGTACCTTCACCCAAGGTCATTCCACTAGAAGTCAATGAGTCTTTTTGCCTGTGTATATGAACATGTGATGTAAATCACTAAGATACATGTCATAAACAATACATGTTTATTTTGATTAACGTTGCCACTATGAGTTGGCAATGGGTGACATTATTTTGGATAATATAAATGTAAGTAGTTGGCTGCCATGTTATATTGTTGAAATAATAATGCTTGAGAATTATGAAAAATGGCATTTAAAGTGATGGATAGACTGATGGACAGGATCATATAAAAAGGCTTGCTTGGGCTTAGTGGGCTATGCCCATTGGGCCCATACACCGGTCATGGCCTGAAAATTGGGTTGTGACAAAAACATTATTCCTAAAAGTTCTTCATAATTGTATTATTGACATAGGGCATCAACAATATTCATAGATTGACAAATGAATAATTTTGTGTGTGCTGTTGCATATATATATATATATTGTGAAGTCATTACACAATATGGAGAGGATGTCCTAAGGTGGGACTTAATGATTGATGATGAATGTCAAAGAATAATATGAGTTTAAAGTATTGACTTGGCCTAATGCATATGATAAGCAAAATGAAGATACACATGCTGATGGAAACTGTGGTATAGGCTAAAAGGAAAGCCATGCGGTTGAGAATGATTGGTGCAGTAGCCTTAAAGGTAGAAGAATTGCTTTGATAAAGTAAATTCCAGCAACTGCAACGCTGCAGCGCTGACTACCCAATGCTGTCGCATTAAGAACCCTCATGGCTAGGAAGCACGAGCAAATTGTGAGTGGTATGAAGATGAAACTCACAAGTTGAATTATGATCATTGGTCTTGATGTTGAGCTTTGTTATTTGGAGTTTTAAGTGGGTGGAAAAGTGTTTATATGAGGGAATTGAAAGGATTCTTTAGTGCCCTATATATTGACATGTAAGAGAAAGAGGAGTTAAAGAGTTCTTGAGATGGCCACATTGAGGTAAGTTATCCTGTGAAGCAGTGAGATGGACAGTATGTTAACTAAGTCAAATCTTAGGAAATAAAGGAGACAAGAGATTAAGCCTTGTTAAAGGCTAATGAATAAGTGAATGAAAAGTTAGATGAATGTATGAGACATCGACAAGTGATGTCAATACCAAGTGATGAAATTGTGAATAAAGGATTATAAGGGTAGCATAGCAAATGAGTTAATATATAGTATTGCTATGAGGATTTACAAATCTTGTCTTGACTTAGTTGAATGAAGAGGGTTAGTAACAAGACAAGGCCAATTATGTGGCATGCTAGAAACCCATGAAGATAAATTGAAGTATGGATAGATGAGCATGCATTTAACTATATTGGTGAATAAGTGCATTCCTTTTTCAAATGATATGCTCCAATAAGTGATTAATTCTTTCAAGAATGCATAAACATCCTTGAGAAGGAATTACCAATCATACGTGGCAAGTATAACTTCTGGAAATTTGAAACTTGCTGAGGAGCCTAATGGCTAAACCACGGGTTATGTGATCATATACAATGAGACATAACTTTAAGATAGGTATCCCCAAGGAAATACTCAAGGGGAATCCTGCTGTGAATCTTATGAAAACAAGCATTAAGTTATGTAATTACAAAAGGGAAGCTGTAAGTCGAGAGTGATACTCACATTGACATTGAGAGGTACTTGAGAAGAACCTTGTTTCTAGTCTTTGTAATTTCAAGTACATATAGTCAATTGGCTAAGGAAGAATGATGTTATATTTATGTGAAAAAGTAGTGCAAAAAAATGATTGAAGGTAATCTTGATAATGAAGTCAAATAATGAAAACCTCTTAATGTATGACTGGAATTTTGAAACGCATGAGGCATGCATATTGGAGTAGTATCTTAGTGAATTAATGTTATTGTGTAAAGCATGGATTTCAAAAATTTATTTTATAAAGGAAGCAAGCAATCCAATATGCATTACAAGGTAACTTTCTAAACAATTGGATTAGAGCTTCAATCCAATTGCTTCGGAAAGTGCCATCGTGATTACAAAATTACATGGCAAGGTAACTTTCTAAATAATAATTTATTTTGTACTTTTATATGTTAAATATCACCAAGGTGATCCATGGATGGAGGCATGTTTTGTTGTTTTTTTGTTTGTGATCCCTTAATTATGAGGCATGTTTTGTTGTTTAGTTATAAAGTTTCTAATTTTCTTTTCGTTGCGTATTTTGAGCATGCCATCCATAGCGAAACCCATCAGTGGTATCAGAGCCTTCCTTGGTTCGATTTTAACACATTTTTATGTCTATTGTTGTTAATGCCTTGTTGAAAAAGAATATGAGGTGTTCGGGTTTTGTTCTACACAAATTAGTAAGTTTTAAAATTTTACAATTTGTTCTAGTTATTTTGATTTCTAGATAGATTTAAATTTTAAATTTTAAAATTTATTTGTCATAATATTAATCTCGTTTTAATGTCAAAATATTGCAGATTAACAAGTGCATGAGATGCACAAATTAATTTAGCAAATAAAGATTCTATCTCATAACATTATGGTGTGATTTAAATGGTAGAATTTGATTATGTCCAACCATGGTATTGGTCCATTTTCAGCCATAAAAGTAAGGCTTAAGTGCATCATAAAATGCAAGAAAATTAAGAGATCAATACACATTGGAAATGTTCCAAGATGGGTAATTATGTGTGGCTAATGGCTGAGGTAAAGTTACCAAAACGTGGCTAAAACAGTTGCTGTTTGCAACAGAGACAGTCATAGTTTTGTTTGGCTTGGCAACCAATAAAGGCCTAATTTTGTGCAATCAGTTGCACCAATTGGCTGAGGTTCCATAAATTATCCAAATTGTTGCCAAGAATTTTAAGGATTTAAATCCCTAGAATTAAACCTTCATAAAACTGAGTTGGTGGAGTCAAAACTGTTGCTGCCTCTACAGCAGCAAGCCACAGTTTTGAATTTTTTTTGACAGCCAAAAACGTTTCCTAAAATCCTGAAAAATTACTAATGGAATTGTTCCATAAGTTTCCTATCAAGGAAAATTTAATTGGGAATTAAATTCCTGATTTTATGCCACCAAATAGCTTCAAAAGTAGGACAAAACCAAAACTGCCTCTGCAGATAAAGGTCACGGTTTGAAGTTTTTTGACAGCCAAAAACACCTCCTAAAATCCTAAAAATTTATTCTGGAATAGGTCCGTGAGTTATCTATCAGGATAAATTTTATTAGGAATTAAATTCCTAAGTTTTAGTCACAAAGAATTTCAAAAGTTCTCAAAAACCAATTCTGCCTCGTGCAGATAAAGGTCACTGTTTTTGAATTTTTTGAATAGCCAAATCACCTCCTAAAATTCTCAAAATTTATTCTGGAATAGGTGCATAAGTTATCTATGAGAATAAATTTTATTGGAATTAAATTTCTAAAGATACGGCACCATAATGCCACGTAATTAGGACATGTCTGCTGCTGTCTGCAGCAGGACACTGTCTTGGTTAAGACATGGAATTTGTCAAAATTTTACACCAATAAATGATCAATTAAATTAGTTAATTGGCTGAGGATAAGTTATGGAATTGGTTCCAGAATTATGCTGATTTTTTGAAACATTTAATATAAGGAATATGATTGCTAAAATTAAGCATGTCAAAGATGATACATTAACATCCACAAATAAAGAAATGTGATTTCCAAAATTATGGAAGTTAAAATATCTTCATTAGCCAATTAAATATTTATGGAATATGTTCTGTAACGATTGATAATTTATTTCATAAATTATGGAATGTGATTCCTTAATTTAAAGGTGTCAAAATTTAAATAATTTAAGACTACATTAATTTAGGAATTAGATTACTAGGAGTGATGGGAGTCTTAATATTTATAGACAAATATTATTTTCAATTGACTTCTTATAAGAAGATAATTCTAATTTGACATTAAATTTAAAGATTAAATTGTCTAAGTTATTTCCTAATAAGATTAGGTAATAATAGACATTCAATCTTTAATTAAATGAGATTAATAATAGGTTGTGTAAAATGTTTAGCAGCACAAATTAAATATGTTTTAATTTGTAATTTGTAATAAAAATTTAATTCTAATCCTAAGATTAGGAATGGATAAATTACTAATTTTTATTAGTAATACTTACCATATATGAAAGAAGTTTCCATATATATAGAATTAAATGGTACCCAAAAATTTGAAATTGGCAAAATTCAAATGTTGAAAATTGCTAATCTCAAATACCTCATATGATTAACAATTTGAATGAGACATGCCTTAAAATTTTATTCATATTGATGAATATATGTGGATGATTATGGACTTAGGCCCAATATGATTATGCTATGGTTGAATGTATATTCTTGGTATTTTTTAAATAGGGCTTGCATGTCCTAGCTTATCTCTTTATCTCGGTTTGTAAAATTCTTTCCTTATCTTATCCCCTCGAATGTAATTCGAGATTTTTACATTTAAATGTAATTAGAATTAGGATAGATTAGGAATTCAATTTTGGAAAAATTGACGATGTAGATCCAAGGCGCCAAGAAGGACAAGGAGATTACAAGAAAATTTTGAAGATTCTTATATGTAATCCCTTAGGTTTGACCAAGCTAGTTTCCTTTGATGGCTCAAGGAAATTAATATAGTTAAAGTCCATAATCATCCAAAGTAGTTTGCATGTGATAGATTTATTTTGTGCAATTTAATAAATGCTATGCAATGCAAAGTAGTATGCAGGTGATAGATTTTTTTTATGCGATTTAATAAATGCCATGCATACAAAGATGAGATCCTAATAAACGCGAAAACAAAATCCTACATTGTATATTGAGTCACATGCCACGCATGAGCAAGTTGCCTTCCACCATATAGCAAGATAACCTAGATGCTCTTTTAATCAGAGACTTGTTGAGCATACTCAAGGTCACACTTTTAAACGAGTATGTTTGAGCTATTGGTGGGTCTTGCTCAACTAGTTTCATAAAATTCGGATGCTTGGAAACTTGATTATTATGAAACTAGAGGCAAAGGCTAGGCGAAACATATATGATATGTTTTGGCAATGTGTTGTCACCTAGCTGATCTAGGAGTTGTATAAAGATACAATTGGTAAGCTCAGTTACCTACCTAATCCACCGATCATGGTTTGTTGAGCACACTCAAGGCCATGACTTGATGGATGGGATCCTAGCCCACGAAGAGAATCCTAGTAGAGATCTCTCGAGGTGATGTGGAAGTTTATCATCTTGTAGAAAATAGTGGGAGAACTATTTACAATTTTAAAACCTTGTTTTAAATAGTTTATGCATGATATTTATGTATTACTTTATTTTATCTATTTAGACATAATTTATATACATGGCTAATAATATGTCACTATGGTGCATCTTGGATGCATATCAAACTCACTAGACCAAACCGTTTTTAAAGGTACCAAGACTTGAGAAATGTTCTCAAGCGAAAGGTTGTTCATTCCACAATCTCTACCAAATACAATTCATAATTAGGAGTGTGCTTCCATGAGATGGAATTTATACTGCCTTAATTATGAATTGGGAAGACAACCACGATAATGGCACTAATTGGGAAATGTTCTCAAACATCTTTATGGTAAATATGGACAAAAGAAGGACTATAAAAAAATTGTTTCCATGACAGAGTTAAAGAAGAGGAAGCTTATAGAACCTTCTACTTTGCCAAAGTTTATGGTTGAGCTAGAAGTTACTACTGTTGTATTATCATCATAAGTATTCAATACTAGATGTTGAATGTATTTAAGTAATGACATAAAGTGCAAAGCAATAGTAGTAAGTCATTGCTCAATATAAATGTCAAGAAAACTGATTACATATGATCTCAATTATGGCATTTTTGTCTTGGTCATTGAAGTAAGAATTAGAGTATGAAGATACTTAGATCTTTTTGATTGGGAATCATAAAGGAGCTAGTAATTCTTATATGACCAAATCAATTTTCATGCAAAAGTGAATGAGTTGGTATGTTCAAAAAGTCTTATACATATAGATGTATACAAACCATTGAACATAAAATGTTATGGAAAATGTTCCTAATTCATTAAGTTTACACAAGACCAAATTAAGATTTTGTCTTGTATACTTAAAGAAATAAAATTTGAAACCTTGAAATGTTCGAGAATTCAAATATAAGATCATATGAGCTATATAGTATGAAGTACTCTTATTAAGATATGATCTATAGTGAAGATTACTCTTACTTATTAATTAATTATTCAAAAGATGAATGTAGATTCATGTGAAATGGAACTTTCTTATGAATAAAACATAAAGATGTTTGTTCAAAGAAGAAAGCAAATTCATATAGTGAAATGATTTGGTCCATATCTCTCCAATATATATGTAGCCAATTATATTATTCCAAACCAATACGATTCCAAGCATACATTGATATGTATGTATGTAACATCATGGAATATTCAAAAGAGTTCGAATATTACTCTCACAAAAGATCTTGGATTTAGTGGGAGCATGATGATAGTAAGAAATGAGCTTCTTTAGTTATTACATGGTTACATTGGAATCTAAGTCTTAAGATTTTGCATAGAGATGCATAATCATATGTATGAGAACTCCATGGTTTAGTAAGATACATTGAAGATGTATTATTCATATGAGATGAACTACTAAATATGTTTTTGTTGGATTTATACACTTTGTTCTATTATATGGGATCCAAAGGGTTGGATTTAATAATATGTACAAGTGTATTTATCTCATACACAAAAGGAAGTTAGTGGGAGTGAATACAATTCTTTGGTGATACAATTACATGGGATGCAATGTGTATAAAAAAGAAAGTGCCAAAATTTAAAAGGGGTGGATGGTACAATGAAAAGTGACAAATGCATATGATGCATACAACATAGTTTAGTTGGAATGGTTCCAAAGAAAGAAATAGGACTATGTACATGTATATAAATAAAGTCATATACATCTTATTAAAAGGGCTCTAATAGGAAGATACTTATATCGTTAGTCCATGGAACTAATAAAACATTTTGAACATTGTTAATGTAACTATGGAGCCATACAGGCAGAACTTGGGTCTCATAGGATCTAGATATAGTAATATGACATGATGTGATGCATGGACATCACGAAGATAGATAAAAGTAATTAACCACATTGAAGGGCACAAGCGAGTCTACATGCAAACACGATTGCTAGATGGATTGAATCCACATACGATGAGGTAACAATTCGCTTTGTGCAAGTGGGAGATGTTGGGATGAACCCTGGAGCCAATTAGGATTGGTTGAAGCTTGATTCTAATCATGCAATAGTATCATTCATGTTGAATGATTAGAGGTTTTCCTTCATCAATAAGACATTAATTATAATGCGTTATAAGTTTAATTGGATGAAGTCCATGAGATTAATATGCCTTGCAAGGAAACTGTAATAGGTTGCAGTTATGAGATTCCTATACATCAAAGCATAATCTCAAAATGTTCCTGGTCAATGTATCATTAAGATTGGACATCAATGATGCTTAGAGACTGGTATATTCTATATTCCTTACTTTGGAAGTAAGCAATCGATCTCATAGATTGAAGTATAAAGATACTTGGAACTATAATATAGGTGCTTGCCTAGGATAGCAAGTTCACTTAACATAACCCGCCATGAGAAGTGCATTTGGTAATACACTCTAGTGTCTATGCAACACTTCTCATGTGTCAGTTATGTAAATACTCCCTAAACTTGAGACACCAGGTTTTCTTATGTGTGGAGTGCTATGCTTTGATTTCATCCCTATGGGTGCCTAACCAAGGATGCCAAAACAAAATACTTTTGGGAATAGTATGAAGCATGTGAAGGCAAATGAGTGGTCAAGATAGGAATCATCATCTCAAGTGTTTTAGAAGACCTATCTTATCATTTCTTGGTTAACATTAGCTTATTGAAGTCTTTGGCCAAGGCAACATAGAGATTATGAAAAAGGTTTCATAACTCTCTATAAACTAATGCTATAATTGCACGAACAAATATAGAGGTCAATAAGAGTAGACATTGTACCAAGCTCTTATCATCTCCGAGATATATGATGAGGGAATTAATTACACTGAAAGGTTGTCAAAGAACCCTTTGACTCTCCCAACAATTGGGTGGCCATGATGCATTGCTAGATGCCAATCTTGGTCTATGGAATTGATTATAAACTAATTGATTGAAATTTATATTAATTAATTAAGTCATTAATCAACTCCATTGCCAACATGTTGGGAACCTAATGGGTCACACACAATGATTGCATTTGAATTGAATTGGGAGAGTGACGATTTAAGTTAAACTTAAATCACATGTTAGGTAATTAACTTTTATAAACTTAATTAAAAGAGTTTAATTATGTTTTTGGCATAATTATAAATAGTTATAACTATAAGGCCTTGATTACAAAATATAAAGAAAATTAATTTTGATTTTAATTTGCAAGGACTTAATTAAAAGAGTTTAATTAAGTAATAGGCACAATATTATAATGTGTTATAATATTGAGGGCTTAATTGCAAAATTAAAGTTATTTTAACATAACTATATAAGTCACATTTTAACTATTTTTCCTTATAAGAGTTTTTCACGATTGAAGAAAACATAATTTTTGTTAGAAAAAGAAAAACATTTTCTTTCTTTGCCCCCACTCCTTTTGTGTGAAAGAGAAAATTGCTTATGAAGCAATTTTCAAGAGAGGTTCAACTAAGATTGTGAAAAAGAAGAAATGGGCAATTGTTGTCCTCTTTGCTAGCACAAAGTATAGTTAAAAACTCCTTCCTTTGTTGAAGGTTCAAGTGCAATCATGTGTACTACCATTTGAGACCAAGCACTTGATTGGCGAGGGTTTTTGCTCTTTGTGGTGCTCGCGGGATTGCTTCGGAAAGTGCCATCGTGATTACGAAATTACATGGCAAGGTAACTTTCTAAGCAATAATTTATTTTGTGCTTTTATGTGTTAAATATCACCAAGGTGATCCATGGATGGAGGCATGTTTTGTTGTTTAGTTATAAAGATTTTAATTTTCTATCCACTGCATATTTTGAGCATGCCATCCATAGCCAAACCCATCAGCATAGGCATAATGAGAATTTGTATGGATTACGTGAGAGATAACTTATGGTAGACGCAAGTGGAATGGTGATTTAAACATATAAAAAGGGTAATCTGAAATTGATTATACCAGTGATCGTAGATTAAACATAAAAATGTTGACATCTAATTATGCATGTATAAACAAATGTGTGGGAGCTAACGATGTGACCAACTAAAGTGAAGAAATGTTCTCAGAGATTTGAGGTTTGAACTCAATATATTTGATGAGTTGTATGGATAATACAATGATAAGAAATTCTGTCAGAAGTGGAGCTATGTTGATATAAGAAATTTTGGAGAAACAGTCAAAGAAATGATGTCAAGGAAATGTCATTTATAGCGTGGTTAAGCCATACAAGATGGACTAATATGATTAAGAAGATTTAAGTTGCATAAATGCAAGATAAATATGAAGTATGAGGGAATGGTTGAAAGATTCAACTCCCCATAATGTTGTAAAAATGTATAGGACTGAATAGGGTGTGTTTATGATGCCATAAGTTATGTAATAGTGTAAGGGGATAAGGTGAATAAATGACAAAAGGTTTGACAAGAATTGAAATAAAGATATGTTTAAGGTTAGTAATAGAATTTAAGGCATACTTGGGATCTTAATGATAAGAGAAAGAACAATAATAAAGGGTACCGTGGTTCTGACTCAAAGATGACAATAGAGATCAGCTACATACCCTGACCTTGTAACGTGTTTTAGTTGAACGGAAGGTAAAGAATAATAATGAAGGGTACCGTGGTTCTGACTCAAAGATGACAATAGAGATAAGCTACATTCCCTGACCTTGTAATGTGTTTTAGTTGAACGGAAGGTAACTAAGTGCATAAATCAAAAGTCATTATGAAGAAGGAAATAAAATAGGATCATTGAGGGAGATTAACAACCAGACGTCGAGAAGAATTCAAGGACGAATTCTTTTAAGTAGGGGAGACTATGACACCTAGTACCCTTGTATTGAAGTCCATATGACCTTCTCAACTAGACAAAGGGTTAATGGATGCTAATTTAAGTGCCAAAGGATGGAAATTGGTGAAAAGAATATTTTAAGATAAAATATTTTGCACGTAAAGAAATAATAATAAAATAATAATATTTTTGTCAGGGAAGAATTGGTGAGATAAAAGGTGATTCGGATGTGAATCGGGGCAAAGTAAGATATTTTGGAGCCCCAGAAGGCTAGTGGAAAATTTTGAAATAAAATAATATTAAAATATTAATATTTTATTCGACGTCGAAATTTTTCATGAAGGAGAAATATATGGTCAATCTAAGTAGGGGAGAAGAAGGACGAGAAAATTTTAGAGAAAAATGACGTTAATGGGGCCCGCATGTCCTTATTAAATAAAGCTAGAGTAAGTAAGTAAATATTTAAATACTACAGTGTTACCTCGTTGAATCATACAAGTGTTAAGGAAGAAAAATGGAAAGAAATTGGAATTAAAAGATTGTAGGAGGATACAATTTAAAAAGGTGAAAACTTTAGAGGGTAAAACAGTAATTTCCCATAAAGCTTGGTCAAAGCTTCCAAAAGAAGTTTTGACTCTCCATCCTTATCCCATGGTCGGCCATTGTGTCCAAGGCATCATTTTCCTCCTTCATCTCCTCCCAACGCCATTTTTGTTCTTCCCCCATAAAATTCAAGATTTTCATTTTCTTTTCCTTGTTTTCTTTCTTTCCTTTTCTTTTCTTGCTCCTTTCTTCTCCTAACTTCTTGGGCATCAAACTTGCAGCTTCTAACCCCAATTTCCAGCACATATAAACCCTAGGAGAGAAAAAGAAAAATCTCTCTTCCTTTCTTTTATTTCTATTTCTACTCCACATTCAACAATACTTGGATTTTTGGCTTCAAATCTTCATTTTTAAGGCTAAAAGTTATATATTTTCAACCCTTGAATTTTTTAATTCATGGGTTTGTAATTTTTAGACTTTATTTTCTAAGTTTTTTCAAATTTCCTTTCCTTGAAAATTGCTAGGTTTGGTTGATCTTTATACCTTAAAGCACCAAGGTAAAGAAACTTCAAACTTGAACAATTAGTTTAAAGGGTTATGAATTAGATTGAATTTTATGTTAAAAGTTGGGTTAGAGTGTAGATTGTATAGTGTATATTTATTAGAATTATTAAATTCAAATTATGACTTGATGGAGGTTGTTATGACTTATTTTCGAAAGGAAATTATTTTTGAAAACAATGAATTAAGAACCGTGGAGGTAAAAGAGGGTCAAATGGTCTAATGAACAAGTTTTCATAGAAAGGCTTGCTTGAGCCTAGTGGGCCATGCCTATGGGTCCTTGCGCTGGTCATGGCTCGGGAATTAGGCAGTGATAATTGTCAAGCAAATGATAGAGTCTATCATCACCATTCAAAATAATCTTAACGGATGGCATCATAGTAATATAGTCAGGAATCACAAGTGGCACAAAACACCCATCCCTGCTTACCACCATCCTTGTAGGCATTATACATAGTCACAGGGATATAGACACACCTAACCTCATAATATCCATCGTCAAAAAATCCTCCATGGATAAAACATTCATATATCACATCATATCATAGTTCAGAATTATCCACGGATGGAACATACATATCTCACATCATGTCATTAATATTTTTTGTCACTCATGATAACATCATTCATTATAGCTTACTTATATCATCATCATATCACATTCTACATTCAGCCTAGGCATAATCCTTCTAAGCAATTCACTTAATTCTCATAACATTCGCTAGTCTAGACAGAGCATTTCTAGACATATTCATTATATACACATTTATCATAGCATCATAAGTTCCATAACATTGGTTCATAATATCATTAATATCGTTGGCCTAGGCATAATCTTCCTAGGCATATCACATTATTCTTTAACATTTTTTAGTCTAGGAATTTTGCCTCTAGACGTACTTATGATTCATACATGGCATACACTATGCATTATCATCATTGAAGCATATATGCACCTTAGTCATTAGGCTCTTATGCATAACATTCCCCATTCACCTTGACACTTTGGAGGTGCTCCTTAGTTGAGGTTAAATCCTTAGCCTTCAATCATGTTTCAGCTCACAAACATGTCAAATAGCTCCAATTTTTTTTTTCAACACATCAAAACATTGCAAACCCATAAAATCCTAGCCTTCGAAAACTGTCAACTTTTCTAAAAATAGCTAGATCTCTAGCAATTCATCAAATAAGCTTAAATCCTTTAACATTGAGCTAATCCATATGTTAAAAGTTGGATTGTGCTATTGTTTACCCCAAATATGTAATCAACTCAAAGGGGTAATTTTTTTACCAAAGCTGTATCAATTTAGATCTAACTTATCAACTGTTTAAATCGAAAATCAATTGGTAAGAACATTTAATCTTACCTCTAGAAGCATTTCCCAAGCTCCATATTTACTCCAAACAATTCCAAGTGCTTCAAAAATTCATTCTTGGAAGATAGGGTTTGGTTTAGACAGAGAGTGTGAAAATCATCAAACAAGCTTTTAGGACATAAAATCTCCTTTCTTTATCCCTTAAAAAACCATGATTTATGATTGGAATTTGGTGGGTTTGTATGGTGTGAAAGTTTAGAGCAAATGGGTGGAGAATGAGAAAATTGGGAGAAAAATGACAGAAAATCAGTTTGAAAGGCTTTCAAGCTCGAATTTAACTGATTTGGTAGCCTAGGATCAACTATGGGAGCTTTGTAGTCAATCTTGGACCAGATTGTTTATCCCTGCTCCCATTACACTACCTAGGATTGACTTCAAAGGCTCTGTACTTGACATTGGGCCAGTGCACTCACTCTCCTAACCATTTTCTTCATAGATTCGATCCTTCATGCCCTAAGATCGAATCCTTACATCTAAATTCATAAAAATTACTCTCTTTGAAGTCTAAACTCATTCTAAATCTTCCCCACAACCTCCAATCATTCATATTTCACTTAAGATCCACACATAAGTCCATCATGCACACAAATTTCTCATTCATGCCTTGTGTCACATGGCATAATTTGCATACATATCAGGCTCAATTTAGTGCCAAACATATGCACTATATCATTCATGTGCCAAACGTATGCACAACATAATTTTAGCTTTTACACACTCATACATTTCATGACCATTTCTCTCTATTGACATTGGCATTCCTCAGGTTTGTAAACATACATATTGAAGTTCTCATCAAACTATAAGCTAGTCCAGCATCATGCATGGCTAACATCAAGATCAGGGGTGTTACATATTAATATTTTGTTAAGAAAAAAAAGTTTTTCTTGTATCAATTTTTGTTTAAAGAAAAGAGTTTTCCTTACTATGCTTTTATGAAAAATACTTTTCTACCATTAAATTTCTTTATGGTTTAGTAAAAAAAGTAAGTAAATAAATAAAAAAGGGAAGTTGGGTGTGCTACTGGGTAGCATAACCCCCAGCTGTAAGCTAGGCTATGTGCTGCACAGAGCGCTTGTGTGCTTCTAGGCAGCACGCAAGGGCTATCCCTTTTCTTAAATAAGTAATATTTTATTTTCTTCAAAATATTAATGTTAGAAACTTAAATCTTTAGCCTTGGATTGAAGCAAAAGTTTTATTTTGGTATTAATTAATGGGATTAATTAATTGCACAAAATTTAAATTATTTTCAAGTTGGATTATGTCACATTCTAATTCCTAGAGGGATCGTGACTGGTGCAAGGACCAAGATGTGTATAGTCCGTTAGGCCCAAGCAAGCCTCCTTAACTTTCCTCATAAAACATTCATCATTTCGAAAACATACATAATCATCATAAGTATACAATTCAACTCATGCATACTATCATTCGCAACGTTACACATATGGAACTTCTCAACATATTCGTGTACATGGAACATTCACATATCATCTAGGTGCCACATTCTCAGCACGCCATATGCTTTACATGTCTCTATACCCTTGGGTGTTCATATAAGCTCTTGATTCGCTATTTGCATTTAAACATAACATTCATATTGTAAAGTGCCCAAACATAGGCTACATTAAGAAAACATGTTTGTAATCCAAAAACACAGTTAAACCATAAATATAAACATAAGACCGACTCATCAACTGAATATGACCAACCCTTTAGGCATCAAGTGGTTGCTAGACACCTACCAAACAATGAAGACTAGACACTTATATTTGCAACACTAGCTACTATCAGAATGATATCTCTGATCTACAACAAAATAAGTGGAAAACATAACGTATGAGTCACAAAGACTCCATGAGTGGAGATGAGAAAGGGACAAGCCAGGGGATAAGATTATTTCATAAACATGCACTTAGAATTTCATGCCATTTATAAACAATTTAATCCTAAAGTTCATGAAACATGGTATTTAAACTCATTTTAGATAACATTCCATGAAATTAAATTTGTATAACCTTTAGAAGCCTCTTTGTTTTTGAAATTCTCATCAAATTCAATTAAACAACCTTTTTTCCAACAAATCTATCGATACATTCATGAATGTATCGATACTCTGAAGAATCTATCAATACATGAGCGAAATGTATTGAAACATTTCACACAAAAAGCCTCCTAATACGTTCTGTTTAGAATGTATTAATACAAGCTCCATATGTATCAATACTTTGAACACAAAACCTAAGTTTCCGAGTAAAGTTCAACATTTTTGCCATTTGTTAAGTCCCCTTACCTCTTGGGACTACCTTTAATGCTCAATTTATTCCATCAGACTTATTCCTATGCCAACATAATGTGTAAATCATAAACAATACTCAAATAAACTCGGCATACAAACATTTCTTAAACGTAGAACAGTAATAATCATCCCATTAATATTAAAATGCCTCATTTAATTATCATAAATCATACAATATGATGGTATGTCCCCCATCAACCTTGGGTAGATAACAATAGTCCCATTGCACCTTGGATGTTTATGATGCATCATAAGAGTGAAGTTGTCACTTATAGCCCATGAGAGTGGAATTAATCACACTTATTGAGTTTGCATGCTCATAGCATTAAGCATGTGGAAAGTCCATCACATACATGCCTACTCATCTTATAAGGTATATGGAAAATACATCATATACATAATCTCATGGCATTCGTCATTCTTTTTCAATCATCTCATGTAGTATATGGAATATACATCATGTACATAATCTCATGGCATTCATCATGCATACTTAATCACCTCATATGGTATATGGAATTTACATCTTATACTCAATCTTATAGTATACATCATGCTTACTTAATCATCTCATATGGTATATAGAATTTACATCATATACCTAATCTTAAGTCATTCATCATACCTAACATGCACATTATAGTATCTATAAATAAACATACAATATCTCGTACCCACACTAGTCCAAAGAATTGAGTAATTGAGTGGACTTCAAACATAAGGTGCTTGTCCCCCCTTGTTGAAAACGAATACATAGTGGAATATTACATACATAATAGATTTGTAAACATTTTGAAATCCATTGTGTGAATCATACAACAATCATTAACAATTTATTTTCTTAGAAAATTTATTTCATTCTTGAAACTCAATTCCTTCGATAAATCATTTTAGAGATATGATTTCAACATACATAAATAATCCTTTTCATAGAAATCATACTAGCTTTACAGATCAAAATAATTTGAAAATATTGTATCCATTCACCTAGTTGGAGATTCAATTCCTAGCTCGAATCACAACACCGTTTTGGTGATAATCATGAAGTTTTAAATTGTTCCTATCACACAACATTCATTACAATCGATTCTTAAAATAAAATTCTCTAAATAATCATCATAAGCACTTTCAAAATTTACTCGCTTTTTACGAAACTAATTTTCTAGCTAAAACCCATGCTTAGAAACCCATAAATCTTTCATCCTTACCTTAGAGGAGAATGCTTAAGAAAATCACAAAGGCTTTAAGCTTTAATCACAAACAAAAAATTTAGGCAACAAAATCATAATTTCAGAAGCTAAAAATCAACATTTAGAGTTTCCAAAGCATAAAAATGTCATTTTTATTATTTAAACTCAAAACAAATCTTTGTAACGATCAAAGATGAAGATTTCCATCAACCATAGGTTCAGAGAGTTTAAGTTGATAGAAATACCTTAGAAAAACGACTGAAGGTTTAAAAACCCTTGAAAAGTGTGAGTTATTTATGGTTTTGTGTGAAAATACAATTTTGCCCTTTTTATTTTTCTAAAGACGATGAAATGTATCAATACATTTAGGTCATGTATTGATACATTTGGTTCTAGAGTAATTGTATCAATACATTATGAACATATATTGATACATAACCATATGTACCGATATATCATGAACATGTTACTTCTTTCCTTTTTATTCTCCATTTATTTAAGATATTTAATGTAAATCAATAAACAAACCCTCATTTGGATACAATAAAAATATAAAAAAAATCAAAATTCAAAAGAATCAAAATCTAAATTTTGGTTTCAAGAACAAAATAAAAAAAGTTCAATTGAAATTAAATTTACAGCTCCCATTTACCAAAAGATTGTTCTATGAAATTCACAACTTTTGACCCCTTCTAGACTTTAAAACTTTTCTGCTTCATAAGTGACATGAAACCTAAAGTGTCAATGAATTCTTTGGAAGGTTAAGACTAAGTTTGATACTTAAAATATGAAATCTATATACTCACCTAAGGATTTCTTAACTTATCCTCTTACTTAAGGTGAGATTTCACATTCTTCTCCCTTATGAAAATTCATCCTCGAATTTTAATAACTTACTCACCTTCGCTAAATTGATGTGGGTACGCTGCTTGCATGTCATCCTTAGCCTCCCAAATCAACTGCTTACTTAAGTGATTGCACCATTACACCTTAACCATTGCTACATCTTTAGAGCATAACCTTTTCACTAGCCTATCTAGTATGGCTACTGATACCTCCTTGGAACTCAAATCATCTCCCAACTATAGGGACTTATGCTTAATCACATACGATGAATCTAGTTGGTATTTTCGTAGTACCGAAACATGAAACATGAGATGAACATTAGTGAGATTCGACGAAAGTGCCAGTCAATACGCCACTGCACCAACTCTCTCTAGAATCTCAGAAAGTCCAATATACCATGGGTTTATCTTGCCCTTCTTACCAAACCTCATAATGCTTTTGTTTAGAGAGACTCTAAAAAACACATGATCAGTATCCTCAAACTCAAACTCTCGACGCCTATGGTTGGTATATGACCTTTGTTGACTTTGCGTTGTTGTCAACATCCTCTGTCTAATCAATTATACATTATCAATGGTTTTCTTGAACTATTTGTAGTCTGAACTGTTTCCTCTCACCAACTTCAAACCAACATATGAGTAATCTACATCTATGCCGTATAAAGTCTCAAAAAGTGCCATCTAAATTCTAGCTTGAAAACTATTATTATAGGCAAACTTAATCAATGGCTAGTGTCGGTCCCAAAAAACTCTAAAGTTTATGACACAAGCCCTCAACATGTCCTTTAGTGTCTGAATGGTCCTCTTAGACTGTACATCTATCTGTGGGTGGAATGCAGTACTAAAATTCACCTTGGTTCCCAAAGCCTCTTACACTCTCCCCTAAAACTAACTAGGCAACTGTGTGCCTCTATCTAACACTATAGTGACTATGACTGCATGCAATCGCACTACCTCATCAATGTATAGTCTAGCATACTATGCCACTTCATAGGTGGTCTTCACTGGTAAGAAATGAATAGACTTAATCAACTTATCCATAATAACCCATATGGAATCATACCCCTTACTCGTACAAGGTAGTCCAATCACAAAGTCCATAGAAACATGCTCTCACTTCTACTTGGGAATAGGTAAGGGCTGTAACAATCCTACAAGTCTCTAATGCTCTGTCTTAACCAGTTGTCACACTAGGCACTTGGCCACAAGCTCAACCACATCTTTCTTAAGGCCTTTCCATCAATCCATTTCCTTTAAGTCATGGTACATCTTAGTGATGCCTAGATGGACTACATATGCTACCACATGGGCCACCTCTAAGATCTCCCGTCTCAAATCATCGACATTTAGAAGATATATTCTAGATCCATATCTAAGTAATCCATCGATGCCTCGAGCAATCATCTGTCTTTTTTTCCCTTTAAGATTCTCTAATGCCCTTATCATAAAATCATCTTTGTCTTGGGCCTTTTTAATTCGATTCATCAGCATTTGTCAAGCCCAGCTCTACAATATGTTTATTATGCCATTCTTACATAAGAATGCATGTTTGTTTACTTAGGTACCTTAAAAATCGTTAAAGGACGATAATGTACCAAATGGTACAATTAAGTTTAATTAAGCCTCGAACTAGTCCAAATAGAGATTTTAAGATGAAATTGAGAATTTTAAAACCCTAGAATGACTTAAAATGGTGATTCAGAGTTCGAGGATAGATTTGGAGTCAAATTAGAATGTTCATGACCTAGGGGCAAAATGGTCATTTTGCCACTTGAGGTTTAAATGTGAGTATTGGATGAAATTTTTTACTAAGGTTGATTATTTGGAACATAATTTGATTTTGAGAAGTGAAAAATTTTAATTTTGACATTTTTTCAAGCATAGGGGTAAAATAGTCATTTTGCCACCTTAGGGGCAAAATTGTAATTTTACACCACCCAACACTTGTCCAGCACATGAACTTTACCCAATATTATCATGGATAATTGAAGGATTTTATGTGGTGAAGAAAGAAAGCTTAATAGTTAAGAATTTAAAAATGGACCAATGGTAAGGTGACAAGTGTTAAGCTTTTATTTCTTTATTATTTTCCTTATAAACTAGCACAAAACCAGCCCATTTCTCTTCATTATGGTAGGTCTCACCAAGGAGAAGCAAGAAAAAGGAAGAACAAAACCCTAGGTAAAAAAATTCAAGGGAGAAGTGTGAAAATTCAAGGAAACAAGTGAAAAAAGGTAAGATTTTTCAATTAAGCTTGAGGTCTCTCTTTCTTAAGCATTTTTTCTTATTTTCCATGGTTGAATCATATGAAATCATGATGAATCCCTTGCTGGCCAAACACTTAGAGGGAGGTTTTGATGCTTGATTTGGTTAGATTTCAATGTATTTTAGTGTTTTTAGTTAGTTAGTGATGTGTAGCATGAAAAGCCAACAAGAAAAATTCATTTTCTCCCATCACCCATCATTGGCCGAATCTTCCATGTAGAGTGTGGATGGTGGATTTGATTTTATTTTAAGTGAATTGGTTAGGAAATGATGAATTACGGTGAGAAAATCAAATAGGAAAAATCATAGTGTTGATGCACCCACCATGGCTGAAATTCCCAAGAGAAAATGTGAAGATAATTTTGCTAAATTTTATGCTATTTGACTTGTGTTTGATGGTTTGGAGAATTGGAAGAAAAAATGGAACTATTTGGAGTTGAATTAGACATATTGGCCAATTAATCAGGTGATAGATCGAATTAGGCCAATACCATTTTATTTAGGTACATAATTGAACTTATATTGAACACCATATTTAGATGGTTACTCGAGCATTTCACATCCCATTTCATGGATTAGTAAAGAGCCTGAAATAGATTTATAATGGTATGACACAGTATATTGAATTATGTGTCGTGTATTGTATATAGGTGGTGAACCCTCTAACAAGGGTAATGACGTTGTGTCAGAGGACTGAGAATAGGAGTATTTCAAACTCTTGATACAGTGAGTAACCTTATCATCATCTTGATTATCTGAAGTGAATTTTAATTCGATTTTGTGATTTTATGAAAAATGAGTTTAAATAGTAAATCTTTATGTTTTATAAGCAGAAATGTGATTAAATGAACTGATTTTATAAATTATCTTGAAATTGAATGATGGCTTTGAAAATAGAGTAATTGGAGACCATTTGATGTATTGTGAATTTATGGTTCTAATTGAATGGCTTATGATAATATTGGCATGAATGGTTGAATTGGTAAATGTGTTGAAAATGCATGAACTGTTGATTTGCCTTGAGAGGCTGTAAAATAAAATAATTGCCATGTCATGCTATTGCAAATTTTATTATATGGTGGGTTTAGCTTGCTGCAGTGGGTTGGTTCTGTTGACTAGCCTTTTTGAGGGGCACGAAATCCTGTCATATTCTTACCTTGATTGGAGAGGCATGTAGGGTAACACTTGAGGTACACCTTTAGAGTTCACTTCACGTCAAACCACCACGTGAGGGTGAACTCAGCCAATGTCGAGGAACGACTATGTTTTCAAAATAAAAACATGATTTATGTATACATGACTTTTTAACAACCTTGGCGGACTTGGTTGGGATATCCCCAAGCCAAGGTATCCCTGATAACTGAGTATGAGAATGATTTTGGCACGAGCCAAGTTTTTCAGGAAATCATAAGCCTCATTGTTTATTTTGGTGAAATGAATCTATTTTATCTTATTAAAATGAGTTCGAAATGCTGTGAATCATTTTTATGCTAATCTATTTTATCCGTCTCCATTTACTCAGCTTTAGATATTTTAGATGGTATTTGTTTACTTACTAGGATTATATAATCTCATCACCTTCCTTTTCACCCCTTTCAGGCTCAAGATAGTTGGTAGATAGCTCATTTCGTTGAGGGCTACAGTTGGACTTGCATCCTCAAAAACTATAGGTTTACCACTTTTGATACTTTGGTCGTTTGTGGGCCCATGTGTCACTGTAAATTAAATCTTATGCTTTGGTTATCTGTATTATAGTTTGTAAGAATTTATTTAGCTTTTACGCTACAAAAATTATTTACCGGTAACTCTATAAATATTGTTTTATAAGAAAACATAATATTTTATTGAATATTTTTATTATCTTTAAATAGGTATAGTTTTACTTTAAATGAATGTTTTAGACATTTAAACTTATTTTTTATTATGAAATATATGTTTTCCACTCTCATACTACATTTTTAGCTGGTTTCGAGATTTTTAAGGAAAAATGACCAAAATGCCCCTGTGAAAAAAAATTTTTTTTTCTATTGTTTTGATTTGGAAAGAGTTTATAATCTCTCAAAACATGATACTTAACAACTGTTGCTCACAAGGGAGGTGCGAAAACTGATATTAAAGCCTTGCGAGGTTTCGGTTGGCATTTCGAGCAATGAATGTCTATCGGACGTCACGACAGTTGTTACGGGCTCGAGGGGAGTACTGGGTCATGACAGCATTAGTCTCAGTCTAAAATGGGTGAATAATGCATCAATATCATTAACCTCGAATTAAATGCCCATATCGCCCAACTCATGCATACATTGTATCATTGATCTCCTCTCCACTGATATGTGGGCTTAACTTCCCATAGATTTTGGACTCAATGCATTTGCCACCACATTAGCTTTGTCAGGATGATACAATATAGTATAGTCATAATCCTTAAGAAACTCCAGCAATCTGCGTTGCCTAAGGTTTAGATATCTCTGCTTAAAAATGTGTTTGAGACTTATGATCTATGTAAATCTCACAAGTCTCACCAATACAAATGGTGCCTCCTTATCTTCAAGGCATATACTATGGTAGCCATCTCCAAATCATGTGTGGGTTAATTTTGCTCATGCTTCTTGAGTTGTCTCGATACGTACATTTTCATTGTTCCATATTGCATTAGCACATATCCAAGTGTTACTCGTGATACATCGTAATAAACTGTATAACCCCTTGAACCATATGGCAAACTCAACATTGGAGCTATGGTGAGTAAAGTCTTGAGCTTCCCCAAACTCTCCTCACATGCATCTATCCATGTAAACTTGTCACCTTTTTGTGTCAACTTAATCATGAGAGCATCAATCTTAGAGAAATCCTTAACAATTCTCTTATAATATCTAACCAAACCTAGAAAACTCCACATCTTAATTACTGAAGTAAGTCTTGGCCATTTCTTTATTGTGTCAATCTTCTTTGGGTCCACCATCACCTCATCCTTTGATCCTATGTGGCTGAAAAAGCTAACACTATTAACCCAAAACTTGACTTGGAGAACTTGGCATATAGCTGGTACTCCCTCAACATCAATAACACAATCTTAAAATGTTACTCATGTTCCTCCTAACTCCTCAAATACACTAAGATATTGTCAATGAAAACGAATGTAAATTTATCCAAATATGGTATAAATACCCTGTTCATCATATCCATAAAAGCTGCAGGGGTATTAGTCAATCCAAATGACATAACTAAAAACTCATAATGAAAAAACCTCATGCAGAATGCAATCTTAGGTATGTCTACACTTCTAATCCTCAAATGGTGATACCCCAATTGTAGATCAATCTTAGAGCAACACTTAGCCTTTTGTAACTAATCAAACAAATCATTGATATGTGGGAGAGGATACTTGTTCTTGATTGTCACTTTGTTCAACTGCCTATAGCCGATACAAAGCCTTATTGAACCATCTTTCTTCTGCATAAATAATACCGGTGCATTGTAGTACCTCGCACATTGATATGGTGGTTAGTAAAGCTTACGGATGCCAATTAAGCTTAATTACCGAGTTAAAAAGGTGATTTGGAAGTGAACCTGTGAAACCTCGACCTCTATAGACCCGTCACTAATAGTAGATGCAATAACACGAACCACAGGCAATTTCTTGATTTCTCATGGTGAGCTCCTACAAGTAGCTTTCAAATGTTATTAAGGTCTAAATAGACCTAAGGAATGAATGAATGAATGATGGTAAAATGAATGAAAAAGATACAAATATCGATAATTTTCATGATAGGGGACAAAACGGTCATTTTGAATCTCGAGTCCAAATTTTTAAGTTTTCGTGAACCCGAGTATTATTAGACTCTTATGGACCTTGTCTTAGTGTCAAAGAAGCAAAAAGATTGTATAAAGGCAATGGAAAGACAAAATGACCTTGTTAAGTGCATTTTTGTAATTACATGAGAAAATGGATAAACATAAGGCATAAATATCTAAGTTTCTAGCAAGTTCTTCAAACTTCCATTAACTTCTTCTTCTTCTTCTTCTTCTTCTTCCTTTCTCACGTTTCCTTGCCTTCCATGGGAGCTTGCTTTGAAACCTCCATAGATTTTCTCAACTTAACCCCAATTTTCATGCTTTTGTGCACCTTTTCGCAAAGTCTTTTGTGCTCTCTTACTCTTTCACCTTAAAACCTTCAAAAGCCTTTCCTTAATACTTTCTCTCACTAGTTGGACATTCTAGAGAGAGAAAGAGAGATTTTTCACAAGAATTCAAAAGCTTTTGAAAAGTAATTCAATTACAAAGCTACCAAGGTGAGTAATGAAACTGAGTTGATTTTTTTAAGTTGTTAAGAATGGCTAGTGGCTAGATTTGTGAGCGTTTTGTAGTGAAGGTGGTTTATTCATTTTAATGTGAGTAGAATAGTGAAAGGAGATAGCCATTTAATGGTAGTTGGAAGCTAGCTAGGAATAACTAGCAGAACATGATTAGGAGATGGCTTTTAGAATTAGGGTTATGTGAATTGAGTTGATTTGTAAAACTATTGTGTATGATAGGTTCCAATGAGACCCCACATCTTCATTCGGACCATTAGTGGGAGTTGGAGTCGATTTAAGAATCAACGAGGACTGGTGAGTGAACTTGCATTTCAAAATGTTTTGAGGAAATGCTTACGTGTTTTAATGAATCCTTTTGAATTTTTATTTGCTTTTGCTAAAAAAAAAATGCCTGGGAACAAGCCCTTGATGAAACATTTTATGTTGTGAAATGTGTGATATGATGAATCCATGTGCACCTGTGTTATGTTGATATATATATATCTGAATATATATGATATGTATTGATAGTAATATTGTTTGTAATTATAACCGAATGTGTGTGGTGTGGGAGGGCACATATCGGTAATGGTCGTGATTCCAGCTATGTGCGGTGTGGGAGTGCACATGAGTTGATGACCAGTGGGGGATTCCAGCCGTGTGTGATGTGGGAGTGCACATGAGCTGATGACCGGTGAGGGATTCTGTCACAACCCAAATTTTCGAACCATGACCGGCGCAAGGGCCCAATAAACGTAGTCTATTAAGCCCAAGCAAGCCTATCGATTTATCCTACTCATCATTCCATCAAATATCGCTAAGTCATATTTCATACTTTTGAATCAAAATAATGATATACATTGCCAACTCGTACTGGCATTACTCCTTAAAAATTTACATACAATGTATACATCATGTATTCTAATAATTTACATTAAGTTTGTCTATACAAAAGAAAATAACACTCAACTTCCAGCGAAGTGACTCGGATGAATATACAGCTACCGAATGCCGAGACACCTACCAAAAGATGGACACAGGTCTACAAGGACACCTCATCCTAGTTACCGGTTGCCTCATGATCTGAAAACATAAATTTGAAAACGGTGAGTATAAACCCAGTGAGTGAACAAGGAAGGGAACAAGCAACAACAAAGGAAAATTTAAAATCATGATGCACTTGTTTCAAAACAATGCAATTTGGTTCATTCCTAATAAAACCCCTTATCGACCCCTTAAGTGATTAATCATTTGAAAATCATGAACCCATACATAGCGAATCATTGAAAGAATGAAAGCTTCAATATTGCACAAGCAAGTCAAATACAACAACGAATCTTTGCTGCAGCGGAAAGGCATTATCGCTGCAGCGTAGCTGCAGCGAGAATGAATTTTTGTTGCAGCGACATTGGAATTTAGTTATTAACCGAACGAGGGTTTCTCAACTCGCCGAGGGTTTCTCACTAAACCTCCTCATTTTAAACTTAACTCTTTTAATCCTTAATGTTGGAAGTCCATGCTCCCATATGGTAGCAAAGAAGTGAAAGATAAGGCAGCAATTGGACAAGATAAGAGACCAAAACAGAAAGTTTTTCGCTGCAGCAAAATTGCAACTCAAAAAACAAAAAGTTTCTCGTTGCAGCGAGAATGTATTTCCCTGGAACGAGAAGCTACGGTCTCATTCTCGCTGCAGCAAAAATGCATGCTCGCTGTAGCGAGTTTTCGGTCAGTGTACCCCTCAAAATTCGAGAGTTTCTCGCTCGCTGCAGCAAAATACAAGGCATCAATGCAAAATTTACCTTTCTCCCAAAGGAAAAACCACCCTGCCAAAAGGTCCCAACCAACATGAAAACACAGAACTATTTCTGAAGGTTTAACATGTCAAGTTTCACATGCATTACAACCATAACCCATTATCCATCAATTTCCTATAACACACATATTTACATATATATATATATATATATATATATATATACATATATACCCATCATCATCATCACACCATCCCATCATCATCATCACCAGCTCATGCACACTCCCTACTCGCACATGGCTGGGTCATCACCGAGTTATGCGCACTCCCTACTCGCACATAACTAGGTCATCCTCGGCTTATGCGCACTCCCTACTGGCACATAGCCAAGTCAATATAATTACACAACATTATACTCAAGCATATATGTATATCAACATAATGCAGCCACATAAAAATCCATAATAATCACTTTTCATAACATAAACCTTTTCTCAAAAGCTTGTTCCCAAGGCATTCATTTTCATGAAAAATTGTATAAAATCATTCAAACACTTTGTCAAATCCATCATATTCCCAAAATTAGTTTTGAAGGTAGTCCACTCACCAATTGATTGTAGAACTTTTAGTTGACTCAAATTCCCCTAATGATCCAATTGGAATGATGGTGCTTCCTTAAAAACCTAAGATCACATTAACATAAACAATAGATCAATTTACACACTATGAACTCTAAAAGCTATCTCTTAGCTAGTTTTCAATTGCCACTTTAAATGGCTATCTATGTTCACTATCTTAATCACGAAAAAGTAATGAACATACTAAACAATAAAACAGCTTATAAATCACAATTACTAGCCATTTTCTGCAGCTAAAAATCAAACTTGGTGCATCACTCACCCTAGGGTTCCTTTGTAGTTGGATTCTCTTCCAATAGCTTCCAAATCAATGGAGTGATTCTCTCTTTCTCTCTCTAAAATGCCCAATTAGTGAGAGAAAGTATGAAAACAAGATATTTCAAGGTTTGTGAAGTGAGAATATGAAATAGCACAAGGGTTTATGGAAGGGTGCACCAAAAGCATGAAAATTGGAGCTAGAGAGAGAAAGTTGTGGAAGTTTGAAAATCAAGCTTCCATGGAATTTGAAGAAACGTGAGAGAGGAGAAGGGAAGAAGAAGACTAGCTGCTGGAAAATTCAAGAAGCTGCTGGAAATTCAAGGTATTTATAGGCAATCTTATCCTTTCCTTTAAAATTACGAAAATGCCCCTCCACCAATTAACTTACTCTTCTCCAATCTTTTATGCAATCTTTTTACTCTTTTAAAACTGGGACAATATCCATAATGGTCTAAACATGCTCGGGTTCATAAGAACTTAAAATTTTAACCCGAGGTGAAAAATGACCATTTTACCCCTGTTATGAAAATTGTTGAAACTTCTAGTTTTCTTCGTGTTTTCATCAGCACACATCATTTATACTGTCTTATGCCTATTTAGGCCTTAAAATATTATAAAACTTTCTTTTGGAAGCTTATTAGAGAAAATGACGAAACTACCCCTAACTCATATTATTACATTTATACTTAGTTACAAGCCTATAGAAGTTGGGGTATCACAGATTCCAGCCGTGTGCGATGTGGGAGTGCACATGAGCTAATGACGGATGGTGGTCTATATCCAGCTATGTGCGGTGAAGGAAGGCACTGAGTTGAGGACTGTTGGGCGTATCCGTGCTTGTATATATATATGCCATAAAGATGATTATATATGCTATGAAATTATTTGCATATGTTATGAAAAGGTTATGAAAATAATATGTGATTGCACTGAATATTGAGGAGACTTGAGTATAGTCAATGTGTTCAATTTAATGTACAATGTGGCATGAGTGGATTTTCCCTTGTGGTAGTGGAAACCCCTTAGATTTTATCTAGCCAGAATTTCGTTGCAGCAAGATTACCTTTTCACTACGGTGAGAATCAATCATTATGCTTGACTTGCTTGAATTCTACTAAAGCTTTCACTTTTCAACTTCTTTGTTCTTCATTAATCCTTCATCATCAAGTGATTAAACAACCAAGGGTTTGAATGAGGGGTTCTTAATAAGAATTAACTAAATTGCATTGTTTTTGAACTTAAGTGCATCATGCTTTCTAAACTTTCCTTAACGTTACTTATTCCCTTCTTATGTTCACTCACTGGATTTATACTCACATTTTTAAACTTCATGTTTTAGGTGTTTTGAGTTAAAGGTGATTGGATCCTAGGACGAGGTGCTTCTCCCTACCCATTGCTCGGTAGGTTTAACATGATACTAAATGTTAGAAATCGTGCCTAGAGTCACTCCACTGACAGTCAAAGTCAAATTATGTGTATATGAATACTTAATGTGAAATACTAAGATTCATTTGTCAAACTATATATGTATATCATGGTTGATGATGACATTATGGATGCATAACTAGGTTTTATGAATTGCTTGCAAAGGAACTCTATTTGAACATTACGAATTTTGGATTTTAAAGAAATATGGATTAATGTATATGATTATATAAATAGGCTTGTTTGGGTTTATTGGGCTGAGCCCATTGGGCCCTTGGTTCGGTCATGGCCTGAAAATTGGGCTGTGACATGCACCCAATGGTAAGACACTTGGGCGAATGAAGCCTTTGTCCAATAAATCTTCCAACTTAAGCTTAAGCTCTTTAAGCTCGGTTGATGCCATCTGATAGGATGATATAGAAATCAAATTAGTGTCTTACACCAAGAATATGCAAAATTCTATTTCTCGCTCTAGAGGTAATCTGGATAACTCTTTCAAGAATACATCTATGAACTCTTTCAAGATAGATACATTTGCCACACTGACTGCCTCTACTTGGGTGTCTATGGCCACAACCAAAAATCCAAGACATCCATGTCTCATTAAGTGACTAATAGTCTTGGCCAATATCATGCTACTTAAGGCCATGATATGATCTCCATGTATATAAAAAGGTGTCTCTCTAAGGTAGTCAAATCTAATCCTCTTGTGGTGACAATCCATGCTAGTGTAGTTAGAAGATAATCAATCTATCCCAATAATTGCATCACACTCAAGCATGTCCATCAGTACTAGATTTGCTCTTGTGTTCTCCTTAACTCGAACCACGTAAGCTCTATACTCATATTTTGCCAAAAATACCTCCCTTAAAGGTGTGGAAACTACCAAGTCCTGCTCCCTCTTAAAGCGCTCAATACCCAATCTAGATGCAAAATATGGAGATAGAAAAGAATGTGTAGTGCTAGGGACTTACAATGCATGTGCATCAATAGAACAAATGGGTAGTATACTTGTAACAATTGCATTTGATGCTTACACATCTTGTTGAGTCAAAGCATAAACTCTAGCCTATCCACAACTAGCGTTACCCTGTGTTCCAAATCTAGATCTTAAAGCTCTACCCTAAGGAGTTGTACCAGTACCTTTACCTCTACCTCTTTTAGTGCCTCTAACAAGCTACATAACAATATACAAGGATGGTAAAGCTATCTATGCATGCCCTTGAGTATCTACTTGAGACAAATGACTAGAAGAGCACTCTCTGGCAAAATGTCCAAGTTGTCCATAAGTGTAACATGAGGTGGAACCTTGCATGCACTATCCTCTATGCTTCCTACCATAAGTGGAACATAGAGAGTGAGAAGGATAACTCTACCTAGTACCTCGCTGACCTTGAAGTGAAACCATTCCATGATCTCGGCTAACTCCATCCCTTATGGTACCTTTCCCCAGATAGGATCCATGTGAACCTCCATGATGGCTATGGTTGCTTAAGGAATCTCTACAACCTTAACGACCTCTAATCTCAACCATCTTACGCTTAAGTCCATTCGATCGACCCTCCATATCCTTAAGCTCTAACCTCTGATCATAGTTCATCGCTTTGAAGTAGCTAGTGAACTCATGTGACGCAACAACCTTGAATAATGGGTGTAACAGTCCATTCACAAACCTCTAGGTCAGCATCTTCTTTGTGACGGTTAAATACGGAGCATACCTAGCCAACTTAGTGAACTTAACACTATACTCTACAGCTAACATGACTAATATCTGTTGTAAAGTCTCAAACTTGCGTGCTCTAGCCTCTTGCACACTATTTGGCAAGAAATGCTCTAAGAATGTTATGCTGAACTCCTCTCAAGCCATCAAAGCAGCATCAGGCACCTTATCATTGCGACAACGTCTCACACCACTGTTGGGGTACCTTCTTGAGTCAGAAGACAACAAATTGAATTGACCTAGTGCTGATGCAACTCAAGGCATTACATATCATCGATATCTTACCTAAGAACTCCTAAGCATCCTCTATCACATAAGATCTCAAAAACCATGGAGGTTCAACCTCATAAACTCTGACAGCAAAACCTCAAATGCAACCCCAGCAATGTCAGACTACTAATGGTCATCATGACTATGTGACCTAGGGAAGGCCTGAATAGTAGGTGGCGTGGCCCTCTGTTATACCTCAAAATTTAATATACTCGTAAAATAGCGTAATAGTGGTGACATGGACCAAGGGTAGTTTCATTTTCTCCTTGGTGAGTTTTAGCAAATATTTTATATCCAAGATTCAATAAATTATTTTTATATAAAAAAAAAGAAGAGAAAGATTTTCACTTTAGGGGTAAAATGATAATTTTACATCTCGAGACTAAATTTTTAAGTTTACATAAACTCAAGTACCTCTAATCTATTGTGGACTTTTTCTCAATATCAAAAAAGTAAAAAGATTGCACAAAAAAGAAAAAGAAAAAGAAGACAAAGTAAACTTGTTAATGGAATTTTTGTAAATAATTAAAACTAATGTTAATCCTAGGCATAAATATCTCAATTTCTAGCACTTTCCAGCACTTTCTCCTTCTTCCTCCCATTTCTCCTCCCCATTTCAAACTTTCTATCTTCCATGGAGGCCATCCTTGAAACCTCATAACTTTCTCATATTAACTCTAAATTTCATGTTTTTGTACACTTTTTCATAGGAGTTTTTGTGCTCCTTCACTTTTTCACCTTAAAAACCCTCAAAAAGTTTTTCCTCTACACTTTCTCTCACTAGTTGAATGTTTTTAGAGAGAGAAACTCTTCAAAATAGCTTGAAAACTCTTAAAGGAATTTTCCCTTTTTCAATCCTCACCAAGAAAATTCAACTACAAGTCCACCAAGGTGAGTAATCGGTTAGGGTTGATTTTTAAGTTTGTTAATGATGGTTAATAATTAGATTTGTGTGTTGTTTTATTTGTTGACGGATTATATTCTGGTGAAAAAGTGAGTATTTATTACTAGTGTGACTAAAATGGTGAAAATAAATGACTGGCTAGTGACTAGAATGTTAGCTTTGTTAATTTACAAGTAAATTGATATTTCTGTTGGCTCCATTAGTTTTTGATGATAATAAAACATTCCCATTTATGTGTGTCTAATACATTTACTTGAGCGTGTAGGAAATTAATATATGAAATTAATTTATTAACTCTCCAAAGAGTATTTTTGAAAGAAAAAGAGGGATAAAATTAACATGATGTAGCTGTCTAACAAAGAGGAAGCCTATTGATGAAACAAGGAAGACTATTGGTTGACCAAGTTTCAAATTGGAGGAATGGCAGACTGAAGAGTTTGAGAAACAGAATCAACTTAGTCGACCAAGTCAGTCGACTAACTGCTTTTTGCTAGAATCTACAACCAGAAACAAAACCAACTTAGTCGACCAAGTCAATCGACTAAAAGCTCTTTGTCTGCAATTTGAACTAGAGCACTACAAGACAGATTAATGGCTAGAACTCATCCTCAACTATTTCCAACGGCCATAAACTGTCAAACTGCCATAAGAGTTGCATCTCCAAGTATAAAAGGGTCTTCCAACAATTAGAAACAAATTTTTGAAGCCTTGAATGAGATTTGAGCTATAGAAAGTAGAAAAACCAAAAAAGCTTCACTGCACTTGTCTGCACTTAAGTGCCTACTCTTTGCATTTGTATTTAGCACTCAATCTTGTACCAATCAGATCAACCAGTGATCATAGGTACTTTCTTTTACTACTTCTCTTATATTCTTAGAATAAGGAAGTCACTCTAACGGGTTATTCATGTCACGACCCAAATCCTAGGCCATGACCGGCACATGGACTCAATGGAAATAGCCCATTAAGCCCAAGCAAGCCTATCTATGTTACCTGTTCATTATTCCTTCAAAGTTACTAAAGTAACATTTCATAATTTCGAATCAAAAAAATGCTAATCATTACCAACTCATAGCGACATTACCCATCAAAATATAGATATATTGTCTCAACATGTATCTTAATAATTTACATTATATTTGTCTATACATCTAAAAAAGGAGACTAGATTCCCAGCGGAGAGACTCGGACGAAAGTATAGCTACTGAATGTCGAGAAACCTACCAAGAGTCGAATCTATGAGGACACCTCAACCTAGTTACTAACTGCCTCCTGATCTGAAAACATGAAGTTGAAAACGGTGAGTACAAACTCAGTGAGTGAACATAAGAAGGGAACAAGTAAACCAGAAGGAAAGTTCAAAGAAATCATGATGCATTTATTTTCAAAACAATGCAATTTAGTTTTATTCTTATTAAAACCCCTCGTTAAACCCTTAAATGATTAATCACTTGAGAGTAATGATTCCATACATAACAAAGAATTTGAAGAATGAAAGCATCAGTGATATGCAAGCTAGTCACATGAAACGATAGGTCCTCGCTGTAGCGGAAAGGCATTCTCTCTTCAACGTAGCAGCAGCAAGAATGAATTTTTGTTGTAGCAAAATCTGAGCTCAAGTTATTAACTGGTCGAGCGTTTCTATCTCAATTTCCTCATTTCAAACTTAATTAAATAAACCCTAAATGTTGGGAGTCCATGATCAACTATGGTGTAAATGAAATGGAAAAAATGTGGTAAAAACCAGCAAGATAGCATACCGGACTGAAAGTTTCTCGCTGCAGCAAGATTCTTTCTCGCTGTAGCGAGATTCGAGTGGCCATAACAAAATGTTTCTCGCTGCAGCGAGAATGAATCTCGCTCAGCGAGAAGCTTTAGCAAATTTTTTACTGCAGCGAGAACCAGGTCAGGCAAACCTCTCAAACCTGAGAGTTTCTCGTTACAGGGAGAAACAGGGCACCAAAGAAAAGTTTCCATTCTCTCAAGAAAAAGGCTATCCTGTTGAAATCACAAAATCAACATGAAACACTTAAAAATTCCTAAAGTTCAACATGCCAAATTTTCATATGCATTATAATCATATACCATATTCCTGAGCTTTTATTGCATAAACATATATATACATATATACATAGTAAAACACCAATACCACCATCGTCTCACCCAGTTCATGTGCATCCCCCCACATCGAGCACATAGTCGGGGTCATCGTGTGCATCCCCCCACATCATGCACAAATAGTGCCATCGTGTGTATCCCCCCACATCGTGCACACGAGCACTTTCATCATCCAACTCCCTCACTGCAGTCATCACCGACATGAGCATCCCCCACATCGTGCACACGCTCAGCTATCATTATCACACAATATCCACCATCAATGCACAACATATATATATATATATATATCAACATAATGAAGTAGTACAATAATCCATAATAGCCACATGTCACATATAGAGACAATTTATTAAAGGCTTGTTCCCAAGGCACTCGTTTTTAAGAAAAGTTGGATAAAATCATTCAAAGGTTTTGTGCAAATACATTCACATTCCCAAAACAATTTTGAAATGCAAGTTCACTCATCGGTCTTTTGTTGAACCTTTAGTTGACTCTAACTTCCCTAATGGTCCAAATGGGATGGTGCGGCTTCGTTGGAACCTAATCATCACATTAGCATCATAATTAAATCAATTCCAATACTTATAAATTCTAAAAGCTATCTCTTAACTAGCTTCCAATTGCCATCTAATTGGCTATCTATTTTCACTATTCTAATGACTCTAAAATGAATGAACAACTTCAACTACAAAATATTCACAAGTCTAATCTCTAACCTTTCTCAACACTTAAAATTTAACTCTAATTTACTACTCACCTTAGTAGCTTTGAAATTGAAATTCTTTCCAAAAACTTTCAAGCTCTTATTGAAGCTCCCTCTTTCTTTCTCTCTCTAAAACATCTAGTTAGTGAGAAAAAGTATGGAAGTAAGACTTATCAATGGTTTTAAAGTGAAAAAGTGAAAGAGCACAAGGGTTATATGCAAAAGTGCACAGAAGCTTGAAAATTAGAGTTATTTTGAGAGAGGTTATGGAGGTTTCATATCAAGCTTCCATGGAAGATGAAAGCAACGTGAAAGAGAAGAAGGAAGAAGAAGAAGAAGCTGTTAGAAAATGGGAGAAGAAGCTGCTGGAAGATGATATTTATAACTTAAGCTTATCCACTCCACTTAAATTACCAAAATGCTCTTAACAAGTTAGCTTGTTCTCCTCCAATCCTTTATGCAATCTTTTTACTCTTTTTACTTTGAAACAAAGTCCATAATGGTCTAAAATGCTCAGATTCACAAAAACTTAAAAATTTTAACCCAAGATAAAAAATGACCATTTTGCCCGTACCGTGGAAATCATCATCATTTTTATTTCCTTTGTCATTTTACCCATATTTTCATCATTCATTTATGCCTTATTCCTACTTAGGCCTTAATATTGTTTAAAACATACTTTGAGGGGCTTACTAAGGAAATGACGAAACTACCCTTAACCCTTATTATTGCGTCTATGCCTAGTTACGAGCCTATAGAGGTCGAGGTCTCACAATTCAAGCTTGGGACAACTTGATTGTTGTAGGTTGTGGTTGAGCCTTGGAAAACCACCTTGAGGTTGTAGTTGAGCCCGTGAAAAACTAGTGTAAAAGGTTTTTGCTAAGCTTGGTAAAAGCCATTGTAAAGCTTAGTGAAAGCTTGTGAATTCATCGGTTCATAGTGGATTTGTGGGAAAATCCTTGGTTGGATAATCAAGGTAGTGGATGTAGGTCTTGGACCGAACCACTCTAAATTACTGTGCATCTTACACTCTGTTTTTATTTTCTTAAGTTCTGAAAATTAGTTTCCAATATTTTTAAGAGCCAAATTGTGCTATCACCCCCTCTAGCACGTATTATAGGGACCAACAATTGGTATCAAAGCTAGTTCCCTGTTATTAAGGCTTAACATCCTTAGGGAGGATCCATATGGCTCTTCAAAAATCAGTAGTTGCTGAGGGTCAATCAACAAACAGACCACCTCTGTTTGATGGCTCTAATTACCCTTATTGAAGGACAAGAATGTCAATCTATATTACGGCTATAGACTATAAAATGTGGGACGTCATAACTGATGGACCCTTTATGGCTTCAATCGTGAATGTAGTGACAAATGAGTTGATGCCCAAGCTAAGGTCTAAATGGACTGAAGCTGAAACTAAGAAAGTTCAAATAAATTTTAAGGCCATCAACACTTTGCATTGTGCATTAACCCCCACTGAATTTAACAAAGTCTCAAGCTGTACAACAACTAAGCAAGTGTGGGAAAAACTTAGAATAATTCATGAAGGGACTTCTCAGGTAAAAGAGTCTAAAATTGCTCTATTAAAGCATAATTATGAAATGTTCAAAATGGAGCCTGGTGAAGACATCACCAGCATGTTTGATAGATTTACAAACATCACAAACAAATTGAGTAAGCTAGGCAAGTTTATCCCTGAACATGAATTAGTAAAAAAACTACTTAAGAGTCTACCAAAAAATTGGAAGCCTAAAGTGACTGCCATTAGAGAGGCTAAAGATCTGAACATCATTACACTTGATGAGATTTGTGGTTCTCTTCTCACTCATGAGGTAAAGCTTAAGGAAGAAGTAGAAGAAGACCGAAGGGAAGCAAAAGAAAAGAAAAAGAGTATTGCACTTAAAGCCAACATCCTTAAAGAAAAGCTGGAAAAGCTTTCCTGTGATGATGATGAAGAATTAGCTCTGCTTGTAACAAAATTCAGAAAGATAATGAGCAGAAAAAATCGAAGGCTAGCTAGAAAAGGTTTCAAGAAAGACCAAGGTGCCTTGTGAAAAAACAAAAACAAAATTGACTCCAACAAAAAAGAGGAGCTCATCTGCTACGAATGCAAGAAACCTGGTCACTTCAAGTCTGAGTGTCCATTGCTGAAAGATGAAACTCCCAAGAAAAATAAGAAATCCAAGAAAGCAATGGTGGTAGCTGCGTGGTCGAACAGTGACACATCAAGCTCTGAAACTGATGATGAAAAATCTGAGGAAAGAGCAAACATTTGTTAATGGCATAAGAGGATGAAACAGAGGTATCCTCATCCCTTTGCATTAATTCTTATGATGATTTACAAGATGAGTATGAGTGCCTTTATGATGAATTTCAAAATCTTTTTTCAAAATACAAATCATTAAAGAAAAAGATTGCATTACTTGAAAATGATTTGGAACAAATCAAACAAGAATTTACTTCTGTTTTTGAGCAAAGAAATATTTTGCAAGTTGAGTTAGAACAATCAAAAAAAGACTTTGAGGTTTTAAAACAAGAGCTAGAAAATAAGTCTGAAGCTTTGCAAATAATTCTTGATGAAAACACAACTCTTAAATGTTTGAAAGATGAATCTTCAAAAAGAGATGTACACCACAATAAAAATTCAGCTAAAGCATTACCTAAATGTTATAATTGTGGTAAACATGGTCATTTATCATTTGAGTGTTTTAAGAAAAGAATAGTGCAGAAAGTTAAGAAAATTTGGGTTCCTAAGGGATCCTTTGTTACAACAAACACTCAAGGACCCATCAAAGTATGGGTACCTATAAAGAAAAACTGAAATTCTGTTTTGTAGATTGAGTTGGACTTAAAAGAGATATGTTCAAGAGCTTAACTCAAGAAGAAACAACCTTGGTACTTGGACAGTGGCTGTTCACGGCACATGACAAGACATGAAATGTTGTTTGCTCAGCTGGATAAGAGAAAGGGAGGAACCGTTGTTAGGAATTTTGAGAATATGGTGCCCTGGAAAGCAAGTATATTCTCATGTTTAAATTCATTGAATTTATTTGTAATGAAAGTACATTTTTATAATAAGACGAAGAGTTTGTTTTTAGTAAGCATTCATTATCTAGTTATTAAGGTACCAAGATTCTATTTAGATATTAAAATATATTTGTATGAAGAGTCATACATAGGAGACATGTATTTTAACTGAATCTAAAAATTATTCACAACCATATAATAAAGCTGGTCACTTTATTATTTTAAGGCTTAGTGTCCAGATTACTTCCAACGAAACGAATGTGATTCATTTCAAGGGAATGATGAGTCTCAAATCATTCGAAATGGTTGACTTCGAGTAATGACACTATAACATGAACTGGAATCATGTGAGAATCAAATTTAAGTTTTACTGTTACCTAAATCTTGATCTTGCACTTATGCATTTACTTATAGTAGAACCGAAATCTTGATAGATAGTGGACTCGTGTTTAATCTCCTTATAATCTTTGATTTATCATGAGCATGATAATCACAAAGCGTTGATCTAGACTCCTTATTTTGGGATTATATTTGAGATGAACATCTAGGAACATATATTCAGATAATGGAGTTCATAACATTAACATCACTTCTAGTGATTTCAAGAAGATTGGTGATTAATCTGGGCCTAGTGGATTGATCAATTAGCTACTCATCACATCTGGATACTCAAAAGATTAGATTTAGAGTATTGAATCACCAATTTGATAAAATATGAGACTAGGGGACAAAATTGACATAAAGGGTAAAACGATAATTTCACCTTTGTCATTGGATGGTTAAGAGGGTTCACAATATAAGGCTTGCAACTGGACAACTAATAATTAATATCAAATATCGAATTATTTCTTGTAATTATAGTTAATCCAATAGTGCAACCATGAATCTATGGTGGAGTGATTTCATGGTTAATAAGCTTGAATTATTTTTAATGAGAATAAGAATAATTCTAAGTTTATTAGAGCTTGGAATATCTATGTCCAAATAGATTCCCCACTTAGCTTCGTGGAATTCAACTTGTTTAAGTTAGAATGCATGTGTTAATTTGTTTAATTAAATTGTTTACAAAATTGGCAGCTTTGACATGTTTGTCTTAATTTAGACAAGAAAACATGTTTGCCTTAATTTAAGATAAGAAAAATATTTTTTGTCTTAATTTAGTCAAGAAAACATATTTGTCTCAATTTGGACAAGATAAAATATTTTTTTATCTTAATTACAAACAAGAGTTATCTTAAATTAAGATAATTTTAGGAAGATTCTTGCAAAATGAATCTAGACATCCATGTTGATTAAAAGAGACTCCATATTTGACTATTACTCTTTTATTTATTATTAATTCTTTTTAAATAAAGATGGATAATAATAAAAAAAGAGTTATTATTCAATAAGGAGTTTTATTTTATCAAGAACTCTAAATGATAATTAAAGAATTAAATTATTTATTCTATTATTTATTTTTTAATTTATATTTCGATAATTATGGAGCATGTTTGATGCTTCCATAACTCTGAATGGATGGTCAAGATTGATTCAAAGGTGTTTCATTTTGATTAAACCTTTGAAGCAAGAGTTTTAATAAAAAGAGAAGAGATTGGAAGAAAAGAAAAAAAAACGTACTTTTTCTTAAAAAAGTTTCAGCCATCTCTTCTCTTCTCCTCCTCCAAGCTTTTCCAAAGAAAAGAGAATAAACTTAGTTGCCATCTTGTAACCTTGCATTTCACACCTTGTCCACTCAAGGTTCAAGTTGAAAGTATTCTTGAAGAATAAGTGGTAAACTTATTTGGTCGAGAAATCATTCATTGGTGTGGTATTGTCAGAAAATAAGAATCTCAAAATAAAAGTATGGCTTTCTTACTTAATAGATTCTTATTTTATTTTTTTTTTGGATGTGATTATATTACTTGCAATAATAATAATGTGTGTTTCCGCTTGTGTAATTGGATTGGTTGCTTCCTTTGTTAAAGAAATTTTTGAAATCCATGCTTTACACAATCACATTAATCCACTAAGATCCTACTCTAACACCGTATCCTTTGGAGATGATTCAAAAGGTAGAATCCATGGTATAGGTACGGTTGGTAAGAATTTCCAAACTCAAATCAGTCATGTGTTGTTGGTTAAAGGCTTAAAGCATAATTTACTAAGTATTAGTCAATTATGTGATAAAGGATTTAAGGTATGTTTTGATTCAACTAAGTGTGAAGTGATAGATATAAGTACAAATAAAATCTCATTTATAGGAAAAAGATTGAACAATATGTATGTGATTTTTCTTGAAGATCTTGAAGTAAATAGTGAAGTATGTCTTGTTGCAAATGCTAAAAATGATAGTTGGCTATGGCATAGGAGATTAGGACATATGAGCATGCATACTATGTCAAAATTAATTAAGAAAAATCTTGTTGCTGGATTGCCGGAGTTAAAATTTGAAAATGATAGGATATGTGATGCTTGCCAACTAGGAAAACAAGTTAAGACATCCTTTAAGACTAAGAAGATAGTGTCAACATCAAGACCTCTTGAATTGTTACACATTGATCAATTTGGTCCAATAAGCACAACTAGCTTAGGAAGAAAATCTTATGGCTTTGTGATAGTTGATGACTATTCTAGATATACTCGGGTTTGTTTTCGTGCTCGTAAGAATGATGCTCTACAAGCATTCTTAAGTCATTGTAAGAAAGTAGAAAATGAAAAAGGACTAGCCATAGTTAGCATAAGAAGTGATCATGGAGGAGAATTTGAAAATGATGAGTTTGAAAAATTTTGCAATGAAAAGGGGTTGGATCACAATTTTTCTGCACCTAGAACACCTCGACAAAATGGAGTCGTAGAGAGGAAAAACTGAACCTCGAAAGAAATGGCTAGGACCATGCTATGTGAGAACAACCAACCTAAATATCTTTGGGCTGAGGCAATAAATACAGCAGCTTATATTCTTAATAGAGTCTCAATAAGACCCTTGATTTCAAAAACTCCATACGAACTTTATAAAGGTAGGAAACCAAATATTTCTCACCTTAGGAGTTTTGGCTGTAAATGCTTTGTATTGAACAATGGAAAATAGCCCCTAGGGAAGTTTGATGCAAGGAGTGATGAAGCAATATTTTTAGGATATGCTTTAAACTCAAAGGTGTATAGAGTTTTTAACAAAAAGACCTTGACCATTGAAGAATCGATTCATATAGTTTTTTATGAGTCAAATGCTTTACAAAAAGAAGTTCATGATGATGATGATGATGTAGAAGTCCTAGAAAAACAAATGGAGGAAATTAGCTTAGAAAATAACAAAAATAATGAAAAAAGCTCACCTAGAAGAGAAAATGAAACTCCACCTCTAGAAAATCTACAAAGAGCAGAAAATCAGCATGATGATCTAGCAAGGAGTTGGAGATTTGTAAGAGATCACCCACAAGACCAAGTAATAGATGGCATTTCACAAGGAGTTAAAACTAGGAAAGCAACTAGAGAAACTTGTGAGTTTTCAGCTTTTATATCTCAAATTGAACCTAAAAGCTTTGAAGAAGCTGAAAAAGAGGAAAGTTGGATAATGGCCATGCAAGAAGAACTTGATCAATTCACAAGGAGTCGTGTATGGTCATTATTACCTAGACCTTCAAATCACCCTATTATTGGTACAAAATGGGTATTTAGAAATAAGGTAGAGGAGCAAGGAAATGTAGTTAGAAATAAAGCTAGGTTGGTAGCAAAAGGATACAACCAAGAAGAAGGAATAGATTATGATGAAACCTTTGCTCTGGTTGCTAGGATTGAAGCCATAAGGTTGTTGCTAGATTTTGCATGTTTCATGAATTTTAAATTGTTCCAAGTGGATGTAAAAAGTGCATTCTTAAATGGATTAATTCAAGAAGAAGTACATGTAGAACAACCACCTAGTTTTGAAGAATTTGAAAAATCTGATCATGTTTACAAACTTCATAAAGCCTTGTATGGATTGAAACAAGCTCCTAGAGCTTGGTATGAGAGGCTTTCAAAATTTCTAGTTGAAAAAGGGTGTGATAGAGGCAGCATCGATACTACATTGTTCATAAAAAGATATCTAAATGATTTAATTGTTGTGCAAATATATGTGGATGACATTGTATTTGGTGCAACTGCTGAGGCTTTATGCAAGAATTTTGCTAAGGAAATGCAGGGTGAATTTGAAATGAGCATGATGGGAGAGTTGAAGTACTTCCTTGGTCCTCAAATCAAACAATGTGAGAAAGGAATCTTCATCAACCAAGAAAAATACACTCATGATATGCTCAAGAAATTTGATATGCTAAAGCTGAAATCAATTTCCAAACCAATGAGTCCATCCACCAAACTCAACTTAGATGAAAAAGGTAAGGATGTAGATCAAAAGCTCTATAAAGGTATGATTGGCTCTTTTCTCTACTTAACAGCAAGTAGACCAGATATTCAGTTTAGTGTGTGCTTGTGTGCTAGATTTCAGTCACAGCCTAAAGAAACACACCTAACAGCTATTAAGAGAATTTTTAGATACCTCATGACACTCAAGGAGTAGGAATATGGTACTCTAAAGACTCAACTCTTAGCTTAGTTCGATATTCAGATGCTAACTTTGCTAGCAGCAGAACTGATAGGAAAAGCACTAATGGAACATGCCAATTTTTAGGAAGCATGCTTGTATCTTGGATTACTCCCAATGTGCAATTATCTTGAATTACTCCCAATGTGCATGTCCAAGGAGAAAGACCATTTCAATTCTTTGAGGTTACATTAGATAAAATATCGAGGTGTGCATAAGAAGTGTAATTCAAGTAAGTTCAATTCTAGATTAGTGGTATAATGAGTAAGTAATCATAGCCAACTAAGGATTGATGTTATGAGAGCTTAAAAATTGATACTTGCATTATCATGAGCTCACCTAAGTGGTAAACGATAATAAATACTTAGGATGATATTGTTAAATGTGTGTATATATATATATATGTATCATATGTGTATGGTTGGGACCCTATTGAAGTTAAGTCTTAGTCATGACAGAGTTTATGCACCTGCCTGATTAAGTTGCTTCCTGATTTTGAAGGTCAATTTGTGGTTATACCATTCTAAGGTGTGAAATTTGAAATTCAATAATTGTATTGATGTTAAGAAATGCTTTGGTAGAGTCTTGTTCATGAGCCTGCAATTGCAAGCATGCTTCAATGATTAAAGAAAAATAGTATCTTGTTAGTACACTTGGTGGATCTAGGAAATTATAAAAATTGATGAAAGAAATATCTATTTGTTGGTCCCAAAAAGATGTACTAAAGAAGGGGTGAATAGCACAACTTGGCTCTTTCAAAAATTGTCTCTAAGTGTAGACAAGTGCAAGATAAATGAAAGAAAGAAAATAAAATAAAAACAGAGTAAACAAGACAGCAGAATTTAAAGTGGTTCAGTCCAAGACCTACATCCATTACCTTGATTATCCAACCAAGGATTTTTCAAACAATCCACTCAAAATCGGTGAAATTTCCAAGCTTTCACTAAGCTTTACAATGGCTTCTATCAAGCTCAGCCAAAACCTTTCACAATAGTTTTTCAAGGGCTAAACTAAAACCCAACACCTAACTTTTAAGGCTAAGTTAGAACCTTAGCACATTCAAGCAAGCCTAGCTTGAAACAATCACCTAGAATGACTCATTCACTCTAAGAATACAAGAAGAGAAGTATAAAGAAAGTACCTATGATCACAAAGTTGATCTAAATGGTACAAATGAAGTACAGATCACAATTACAAAGGATTGAAGTTAAGTGCAATAAATGAGCAATAGCTATTTTCTGGTTTTTTAGCTTTCTTTGTGTTCTAGGAAGTCTTCTATATATTTCTAGCCTTTGGAACCCTCTTTTATACTTGGAGAAATAACTCTGATGGCAGTTTCACAGTTTTCTAGCCGTTGGACACAGTTGAGAGTCTGTTCTATTCGTTACTCTATCTTTTAGTGCATAATTCAAACTTGTAGGCAAAATGCTCTTAGTCGACTAACCAATATCTTAGTCGACTAAGTCGTCTCTACTTTCTGCTCCCTGTCTCTAGTAGTTCTGGCAGTGTGCACTTAGTTGACTAACCCATTTCTTGGTCGACTAAGTTGGTTCTGTTTCTCAATATTCTTCAGCCTGCCATTTCTCCAATTTAAATTTTAGTCAACCAACATTCTTCATTATTTAACTAAAGACCTTCCTTTTTGTTAATTAATCATTTTTCTTTATTTTCATGGTTTTTGATATACACATTTGAAAGGTTGATTTATTATTTCCATATGAATTTTTGTCCTGCACACTTAGGTATAAATGTTAGACACAAATGAAAGGGGAATGTTTTATTATCACCAAAAACTAATAGAGCCAACAATCTCCCCTTTTTTTGATGATGACAAAACATTCCTTGATTAACAGCACAGTGTCCAATAATTTTTTTTAATTTTTGCAGAAAATGAGGATTGCTCCCCCTTAGCGTGTGTATATTTTGCTTATTTATTTCAGCAAATTTTATTCATGTTGTGTAGAAATTGACTCTATACATTCAGAGTATATATGTGCAAAAATATAAGGTGATTTATAGCAAATGAATGTTGATAGATTATCATCAAGATTTTGCAGTGTCTGTCAACAGCACATTGTTATCAGATTATGTCTATATCATTCATCATTCAATTGGTATACTATACACAACATCCATATCCATTCACAATCTTAATTCATAAAAATCAGTGATCAGCATACAATCCCAACATCAGTGCAGTATCAAATTTTTATCAATAGCAATCAAAGGACTATAAACAGCAAAATATCAGCAAATATTTAATTATCAGTAACAGAATACATAAGCATATCAGCATCCATTTTTCACCTAAAAATATAAACAACAAGATTAAATCCAAGTGTTCAAATGCCATAATGGCACAAACAGCAGGAAAACAATATACGACAATTGATATTCCTAAATTGCCCCTGGTTCATTTCTGCTTCCTTTCTTTCCTAAATTTCTAGTATCTACAGCCTAACATTTTTTTTAATTAATTTCTTGGTTGCTTCTCCCCCTAAGGTTCTGCCATACTTTTTTCCCCCTTTTTGTCATCATCAAGTCCTAAACATCTTCTAAGGAGGATGAGGGAGATGACTCATCAGTGCCATTTGGACATCTAAGGGTTGAGGAGAGGATATTAAAGGTCATTTTTAGGAAAGGGGATCAGGTAAGGGTGTGTCAGACACTTCAAATGGTTCATGTGGAGAAGAAACTATTGCTGGCTTAGACTTTTCTGCCAATCTAGAGGACTTCCTTCTTTTGAGAAATGTTTTTTTTGTTGCCATTGTTTTCTTCCTCATGGCAGATGGTTTTTTCTTTGTCCGTGGTGCTACAGTGGCTTTTGGGTTCCCTTTTCCAAATTTTGCTTTCACTCTAGGAGCTAATGTAGGTGTATCTTGCTGAGCTTCTGCCTTGGTAGCTTCCTTTTCAACCTGTTTCTCAATTTGCTCTTCCCTAACCATTTGGTGGAAGACATCCATAATGGATACCTCTTCTGAATTTGGAGGGGAGGGCTACTGTTTCTCTGATTCTGAATGAGCATTTTCATCAATGGAACCTAGAACTTCTATTCCTTGTTCTGATTTATCTTTGCTTTAGTGTTTAGGTGAGAGGGCCTTAACTGATTGATCAACACCAGGGTGAGAGTCCTCTATTTGAAAGATAGGGCTGGTAGTTTTGTAAGTAGAGCTTTCAACTTGAACACCATGACTTGCACCATGAACAGTAGACCCTTTTGCTTGCAAAGCTGAACCCTCAACACCTTGCTGTTCTGGTGCAACAATTAGTGTTATAGAGGTATCTACAACAGTAGGTTCTAATGGCATTTTTCTTTTTCTTTTCAATTCAGTAATTTTTTCTTCAATTTTCTGCATTCTAGCTCCTTGGTCAGTGAGCTTGCCATCAATTCTCATAAGGAGTTTGAACATTACCTCATTCGAGAATTGGGATGATGCTCCCTCTGGTTGAGCAGGTAGGGTGGATTCTTTTCTTGGACCAGCCTTAGGGGTTTTAATGAATCTTTCTCCATCAAGTTTGTACCCCATTTTGGACAAACTAGTAAAGTCAATGGCTTGGAAACAATTTGACCGATCGAACAGTAGAATCAAATCTGTAGGGAAAGAATAAATAATTTTCAAACAAAGCTTTTAACCAAGAACCGTTGGCTAGTGTGCCGACGACTGTAGGAGTTGACCACTCAAAGGCCCTAGCACCAGGACGGCAAGTCCCACATCCTCCATCACCTTTGCCTTGTCAACGGGTCCACACAAACAATGTCACGAGTGAAGGGAAAGGGAGCCAGCAGCGTTTGTAGAGAAGAATGGGACACAAGAGTAGCAAGCAAATGCAGAAAAAGAAAATAAAAATTATTTTATGGAGACATTTGTACGTCCAGCGGCTCTATTGTATCTAAAAGGCCCGCAGATGCTAGAGAATGGGGCAGGGTGCTAGATCGTGTCAGGAGAAATAGATGAAGGCAGTGGAGATGGGACGTCGGTGCATGAGATTGTCCATGCAGGAGCATATCAAAATTCAAAAAAATATTTTATTAACCCTCTAATGCAATATGGCCTCATGGGTGTGAGAGACTTAGAGTCAACAACAACTGTAGAGGGTGATGGGATGTGGCTGCATCAGTCAGTGCATGAGGGAGCAGGTGTGAACTTAAAAAATTATTTTATTAAGCTACCGACACAAGTAGCAACTTTACAGCATGGGAATAGCCAGCTAATGGCAGTAAGTGGGTTCGTAGCCCAGAATGAATCAGTGGACACGATGGAAGGAAGTGGAGAACATAACCTAATAACTGAAGAGATTACATGTTAGACCAAGAATGTAGCAAAAAACAACCGGGTTTCTTTAAAAGTGACATGCCCACGTGAAGGGATGGAAGACTATGCTGAAAATCCCCCTAACTTGGAGTTCGCCTTGGGTAAGTACATGTACAATAAAGAACTAAGTGATATTCCTTCTGTTCCTTTTGTCTTAGAAATAAATTTCGCAGAAATTGAGGTCCATCCTCGGGTACGGTGTAGAAGACATTCAGACTCTGAAGTCTCAATTGATAAAATATTTAGTTTAGCCTCAAATAAAGTCGTGGATATAGGGGATAATGATGAGGCCTCAGATGAAGATGCCATCTCAGTGAACTTTGCAGCTAGTTGGGAACATGAGAGGTATTTCTAGTGCGCTAACCTAGAAAAGAATCAAGAAATTGCAGTTATTGCAAAAATAAATAATCTTAGTCATTTCGAAACCCATGGTAGATGCTTTTAAAGTCAATTTTATTCACATAGACTGTTGTCATATGGAAGTGTTTCAATTTTATGACGGTAGTAAAAATTATGGTCATAAAATGAAACACTCCATTCTAGGTGTTTTTCTTATTTAGATTTTTTGTTTTCAATTTTATTTTAGTATATTGTCTCAATGTAATAGTAGGGAATATCTATTTTACCGTAGCTTCAAAAGTTATGCACATAAAATGGATTTCCTTACTCTAAGTGTTTCTCCGAAACTTTCTTATGATCATGTAACTTGGAGGTACGGTTTAGGTCCCCCTTCTATGGACTTTTTTTTTATTTCGTAATTAATAAAATTTAATAGGGTAGCTAGGCCCTATTATTTAAAAAAAAAATGGCTTGGTCTCTGGTCTTTACCATGTCCAGTTCATATCTTTTGGCCTAGACCCCTTTTTTCTGCACTAAGGATGTGATCACATTTCCATAAGGCAGATTAATTTTCTCAAGCTTGCATGCTCCTCTCATCTTTTCAATCATGAATCAGACTACATTCAAAGCAACCCCACTAAAAGCATGTTCCATCAGCCACAGATCTTGAAGGCTGATGTAGCTTAAACTCCCACTTCTGCCATGGATATTTGCTGCAACAAAGTAGTGTAGAATTCTTATCTGGGTACTAGTTATCAAACCAACATTGCTCTTTGATGAGTACTTCTCCTTTCTCCCAATAATGATTTCCCACAAAGAGGATGCGTTATATTTCTTTGGGAATTCGAACTCTCCCTCCTCACATTCAACTTTCAGTAAATTACCAAGATCATCAGTAGTAACCACAAATTCTTTACCATTCAAAAATACATTTGGTCCATTTTCAATGTAGTCATCAGAATCATCTAGTTCTTCCTCTCCTAATGCTATACTAGCATAAAATTCTTTCACCGAGCTGGCATTGTAGGATCTATTCTTAAATGTGCTATACTCCTTTAGTTTCAATTCATCAAAATAATCTGATAGACTAGTCTGAATTTCTGTATTTTCACTAAAGCTTTCCAGTCAATGTATTTCTCGCAAGTGATAGGAGCATTCTCTATTTTCTAAAACCTCTCTTCATGCATTTTATTTCTGAATTTAGAAGAAAAGGTAGTACCTTTCTTGGGTGTTGTATCCTTGTCATTTTTCTTCACTGACTTTTGCTTCTTTTCTTTCTATTTCCCAAATTTCTTAGTCATTGAAGCAGACCCAATTTTTTATTTTTTCTTCTGCATTTCTGCTTTTGACCCTTTTTTTAGTGGCCTTTTTCCCTTCTTCTTTTCTATTATCTCTTTGCTCTGAAAGATTTTTTCCATTTTCAATTTGTGGGATTTCTGACTAGGGCTCTGACTTACGAAGGTTTTGGTTTTGTGTGAGATGGTTTCAGAGACAAGAATGTAGAGAGAATAAGTTTCAGTTTTAGATGATCGAGTTTCAGGGGAGAGAGAATGTAGAAAAAGAAGTTGTCAATAGTTTTCATTTCTCTTAGAAAACTATTTGCCTCTCCCTTAAATATTGGCTCACTTCATTTGCTTATAATTTTAAAATTCCTTCTCAATTTTGGTTATTCTCCTAGGCAGTTTTTCTTATTTCTTTATAGCTTGGTAAACACATTCTTTTCATTATTTTATTCCTTCTTCATTTTATTGACTAAGTCTTATTATTTAATGCTAATAGAACACTCTTAGTTGACTAAGATTCACCTTAGTCTACTAAATGCATTCTGTTTTATGTGCATCAGCCAAAAATTATCTCATAACTCCTGCAGACTAATCATTCCTAAATTCCTTCTAATTTCACAGAATCTATCTTCATTTAGGGGTTTGGTGAAAATATCTGCTAATTAATGCAAAGTATTCAAAAATTCAATCTTAATATCACCTTTCACTACATGGTCTCTAACAAAATGGTGCTTAATCTCAATGTGCTTAGTCCTAGAATGTTGCACAAGGTTTTTTGAAATATTAATAGCACTTGTATTATCACAGTATATTGGTATGTTAAGCATTAATAACCCATAGTCCTTTAGTTGTTGCTTAATCCATAATATTTGGGCATAGCAGCTTCCTAGTGATACATACTCTACCTCTGCTATAGATAAAGCCACTGAATTTTGCTTTTTGTTGGACCATGACACAAGCATACTACCTAGAAATTAGCATGTTTCATTAGTGCTTTTCCTATCAGTTTTGCTGCCAGCAAAATTAGCATCCGAATATCCAACTAAGCTAAGAGTTAATTCTCTAGAATACCATATGCCTAAAGTTTGAGTTTCTAAGAGGTATCTAAAAATTCTCTTAACAGCTGTTAAGTGTGATTCTTTAGATTGTTACTGAAATCTAGCACACAAACACACACTAAACTGAATATCTAGTCTGCTTGCTGTTAAATAGAGTAGTGAACCTATCATACCTCTATAAAGCTTTTGATCTACATTTTTTCCTTTTTCATCTAGATCAAGTCTGGTGGATGGACTCATTGGTGTGGAGATTGGTTTCAGCTTTAGCATGTCTAACTTTTTGAGCATATCTTTAGTGTATCTTTCTTGGTTGATGAAGATTCCTTCCTCACTTTGCTTAATTTGAAAACCAAGAAAGTACTTCAACTCTCCCATCATGCTCATCTCAAATTCACCCTACATTGTTTCAGTAAAGTTCTTGCACAAACCTCATTAGTTGCACCAAATACAATGCCATCCACATATATTTGTACAACATTTAAATCATTTAAGTATCTTTTAATGAACAATGTAGTATCAATACTGCCTCTAACATAACCTTTTTTTAACTAGAAATTTTGAAAGCCTCTCATACCAAGCTCTAGGAGCTTGTTTCAATCCATACAAGGCTTTATGAAGTTTGAAAACATGATCTGGTTTTTCAAAATCTTCAAAACCTGATGGTTGTTCAACAGACACTTCCTCTTGAATGAATACATTTAAAAATGCACTTTTTACATCCATTTGGTACAATTTGAAATTCATGAAGCATACAAAAGCTAACAACAACCTTATGGCTTCAATCCTAGCAACAGGTGCAAAGGTTTCATCATAGTCTAGTCCTACCTCTTGGTTGTATCCTTGGGCTACTAGCCTAGCTTTATTTCTAACTACATTTCCTTGCTCATCTACTTTATTTCTAAACACCCATTTTGTGCCAACAATAGGGTGATTTGAAGGTCTAGGTACCAATAACCATACATGGTTTCTTGTGAATTGGTCAAGTTCCTCTTGCATGGCCATTATCCAACTTTCCTCTTTTTCAGATTCTTCAAAGTTTTTAAGCTCAATTTGAGATATGAAAGCTGAAAACTCACAAGTTTCTCTTGTTGCTCTCCTAGTTTTAACTTCTTGAGAAATGTCACCTATGATTTGATCTTGTGGATGGTCTCTTACAAATATCCAAGTCCTTGGAAGGTTATTATGCTGATTTTGTGTTCTTTGCAGATTTTCTAGAGGTGGAGTTTTATTTTCTCTTCTAGGTGAGCTTTCTTCATTATTCTTATTGTTCTATAAACTCATTTCTTTTATTTGTTTTTCTAAGATTTCTACATCATCATCATCAACATGAATTTCCTTTTGTAAAGCATTTGACTCATCAAAAACTACATGGATTGATTCTTCAACGGTTAAAGTTCTTTTGTTAAAAATCCTATAAGCCTTTAAATTTAATGCATATCCTAAAAATATTGCCTCACCACTTTTTGCATCAAACTTTCCTAAGAGCTGTTTTCCATTGTTCAATACAAAACATTTACAACCAAAACTCCTAAGATGAGAAATATTTGGTTTCTTACCCTTATAAAGTTCATATGGTGCCTTAGATATCATGGGTCTTATTGAGACTCTATTGAGTATATAAGCTGCTGTGTTCACCGCCTCAGCCCAAAAATATTTTGGTAGGCTATTCTCACATAGCATAGTCCTAGCCATTTCTTTTAAGGTTTATTTCTTTCTCTCTACAACTCCATTTTGTTGGGGTGTTTTAAGTGCAGAGAAATTGTGATCCAACCCTTTTTCATTGCAAAATTCCTCAAATTGATCACTTTCAAATTCTCCTCCATGTTCACTCCTAATACTAACTATGCCTAGTCCTTTTTTGTCACGACCCGGAGCTCCCATCGAGCTCATGACAACCGCCGCAACGTCCCGATAGACATTCATTACTCAAAATGTCAATCGAAATCTCGCAAGGCTTAACATTAGTTTTTCTCGCTTCCCCCGTGAGTATTAGTTGCTAAAATCATGTTTTGAGAGATTATAAATTATTTTCAATTCAAAACAATAGAAAAATAAAATTTTCCTCACATGGGCATTTTGGTCATTTTTTCTCAAAAATTTCGAAATCCGATAAAAATGTAGTAAACGAGTACAAAACATATAATTTATAATCAAAAATGAGTTTTAAAGTCTAAAATCTTCATTTAAAATGAAATTACGATTATTTAGATATAATAAGAAAATAAAAAAAATATTAAGTAAAATATTCTATTTTCTTATAAAGCAATATTTATAGAGTTAGACGTAAATAATTTTTGTAGCGTAAAAGCTAAATAAATTCATACATACTATAATACAGTAAGTTATAGTATTTAATTTAATTTACAATAACAAGTGGGCTCCCGAATAACCAAAAGTAAAGAAGACTGTGAACCTACAGTTTGAAGGAATGCAAATCCAAGGGTAGTCCTCGATGAACTCAGCTATCTAAAACCTAATCTGAACCTGAAATGGGTGGAAAGGAGAGTGGTGAGATTTTATAATCTCAGTGAGTAAACAAACATCATTCAAAAAATCTAAAGTCGAGTAAAAAGAGACTATTAAAATATTTCATCTAAATATGTTTTTCATAACATAAATACTCATTTCATTTAAATAATCAACATGGCTTATGAGTATTTTAAAAGCTTGGCTCTTGCCAAAATCATTCTCGAGAATGCCTTGGCCGAGGCATCTAACCGAGTCCGCCAAGGCTGTTAAATATTTTGTATACACGTAAACAAGTTATTAGTTTGAAAAACACAGCCGTTCCTTGGCGTTAGCGGAGTTCATCATCCCGAGGTGGTTTGGCGTGACGTGAACTCTAACCTTACCTTAGGAGATACCCTACGCACCTCTCCGACCGAGGTACATATATATATATCTGGATTTTGTGCCCCTCTAATAGGCTGGTCCACAGAATCCGCCTACTGCAGCAAGCTAAACACACCATACAATAAAATTTTGACAACATGACAAGGCTAATATTTTACTACCCAGCTTGCAAGGGTAAAATAAAACAATTCATACAATTCATAAAACACAGCCCAGCCAGTCATGCCAACACAATAACAATATAACATAAGCCATCAATATCCAATCTTAAATTTACAACATACTAGTGGTCTCCAATTACTTTATTTTCAAAATCGTTGTTTCGTTTCAAGAAAATTATAAATCTTTTCATTTAAACACATTTTTGTAATAAAACCTAAAATTAGCCATTTAACTCATTTTCATAAAATTTCAACAAAAGCGAGTTAAAACATACTTTAGATAATTAAAATGATGATAAGGTTACTCACAATGTCTAGAATGGGGATTTTCGAAGTACTCAGATTACTGGTCCTCAAGTGCAATTCCCTTGCCTTTATCGGAGGAGTCACCACCTTAACACAGTACAAAATCGAGAAATTTACTTCATTGGTACTAAATTGAATTTAAACTAATTTAGACTACTAATGCATGATATGGAATGCAAAATGCATTGGTAACCATCTAATCCCCGGTATTGGCCTAATTCGACTTATCACCGGATTAATTAGCCAACGTGTCCAATTTAGCTCCAAATTGCTCCATTTCTTTTCTAATACCTCAATTCACCAAACATTATTCAAATAACACCAATTTCAGCATCAAAACCCTCCCATTTCTTCATGGAAAAATTCGGCCATTAAGTGCACTAACACTGTGATTTTTCCTACTTAATTTTTTCTCACCATTATTCATCATTTTCTAAGCCATTTCTCTTGAAATAATAACAATCCATCACCCACACACATCAAGGAAGATTCAGCCAATGAAGATTCATGGGGAAAATGGATTCTTTTCTTGTTCTTTTGCTTCTAAATATGCTAAACTAACTAAACACACTAACATATCTTAAAATCAAATCAATCCAACATCTTTCTCTCTCTATACCCATTTTGACCAGCCATGAATTTATCAGGAAAACATGCAATTTAACCATGGAAAATAAGGAGAAATGCTTAAGGAAAATAGATTTCAAGTTTAAATTGAAAAATCCTACCTTTTTCACTTGTTTTCCTTGATTTTCCACACTTTTTCTCTTGAAATTCTCCACCTAGGGTTTGTTCTTCCTTTGTTTCCCTCTTTTCCTTGCTTGGCTAAATATTTGGAGAGATAATAGGCTGATTTATGCTGATTTTTAAGCTAAATAATAAAATATTCTAAGCTTCACACTTGTCATTTTCTTATTGGTCCATTTTTAAAACTTTAAAAATTTAAACTTTTGATCTCCATCACATATATTTTCTCACTTATCCATAACATAAAAAGTCAATGAATGAATTCTATGAGCATGACAAGTGTTAGTGGTGTAAAATTATAATTTTGCCACTAGGGTGACAAAATTACCATTTTACCCCTATGCTCCGAAAAATACCGGGATTACAATTTTTCACTTCTCAACCTTAAATCATACTCCAAGAAGTCAAATATGATCACAATCTTTTAAAAAAATTCCCATCTTGTCCTTGAGTGGCAAAATTACCATTTTACTCCTAGATAGTAAAATTTTCGGTTTGACTCCAAATTTATCCTCAAACCTCGAATCACCATTTTAAATCATTCCTAAACTGTAAAATTTTCAATTTCACCCTAAAATCTCTATTCGATCTAATTCGAGGCTTAAATCAACTTTATTGTACATCTAGGTACAATCCGAATTTTGTAAATTTTTCAGGACTCTTCTAGTATTCAAACATGCTATCCATCACATGTATGTCATGACAAGTATTTTATAAGGTCGGGCTTTACAGCACTACCCCCCTTAAAATAAAATTTTGACCTCAAAATTTCACTTACCGGATTCCAAGAAAAGATGTGGATATTGGTTTCTCATCTGGCGCTTGACTTCCCACGTCATCTCTTCCATTCGAGGATTTTTCCACAATACTTTCACCATTGGAATACTCTTGTTCCTTAGCACTCGATCCTTTCGATCTAGAATACGTACAAGCTGCACCTCGAATTTTAAATCTTCATGCAACTCAATTGGAGGTGTCTCTAGAATATGAGAGGGATCGAGAACATACTTTTTCAACATCGAGATGTGGAAGACATTGTGAATCCAATCTAACTTTAGGCATAATTCAAGTCTGTAAGCCATTGGCCCAATCCTTTCAATGATACGAAATGGTCCAATGTATCTCAAATTGAGCTTTCCTCACTTCGTGAATCGAATCACACCTTTCATTATCCAATAAATTACAACAATTTATCATAATAGTATAATCAAATAAGATTCAATACTTCAAAATTTTCAAATTATTACATTTCCAAGGAGAAACCTTAAGAAAAACTTTGTTGTCGACTTTAAACTCCAAATCTTTCCTTCCTTTATCAGAATAACTCTTTTGCCTATCTTGAGTTGTCTTTAATGGCTCTCGGATAACCTTGATCTTGTCATTTGTCAGATTAATTAATTCCACATTAAACAATTTCCTCTCACCCACTTCATCCCAACAGAGCGAAGTTCGGCACTTTCTTCCATACAATAGCTCGTATGGTGCCATCCCAATACTAGACTGAAAACTGTTATTATACGCGAACTCCACCAATGGCAAGTGTCTGTCCCAACTCCCAATAAAGTCAATGACACAAGCCCATAACATATCTTCTAAAGTCTGAATAGTCCTTTGAAATTGACCATCAGTCTGCGGATGAAAGGCAGTACTAAATTTCAATTTAGTTTCGAGAGCTTCCTAAAATTTCGGCCAAAATCGAGAAGTAAATCGAGGGTCTCGATCTGAAACAATTAAAATTGGAACTCCATGTAATCTCACAATCTCATCTATATAAAGTTTTGCCAGTTTCTCAATAGAAAATGTGCTATGGATAGCCAAGAAATGAGCGGACTTAGTCAGTCTATCCACAATCGCCCAAACAGCATCATTCCCACTCTATGTCAGCAGCAAACCCAATACAAAGTCCATAGTCACATGTTCCCACTTCCATTCAAGGATCGGTAAGGGCTGAAGAGTACTTGACGATATTTTATGCTCCGCCTTGATCTGTTGGCATGTGAGACATTTAGCTACAAACTCTACTATGTCTCGTTTCATACCCAGCCACCAATAACTTTCCTTAATAGTCTAATACATCCTAGTGCTTCCAGGATGTAAAGCATAGGCGAAAGAATGAGCTTCTTCCAAAATAGCTCGTCTTAACTAATCATCCTTAGGGACATAAATTCGGTCTCTAAGCATCAAAGTACCATTATCACTGAGTCTAAACTCACTAGTTTATCCATCGTGTAGCTTTTGAACTTCCTGCTTCAACTCATCATCGGATTTATGTAATTTTCTGATCTGATTCAACAATGAAGGTCTCACAACGAAACTAGCAAGTAGGGTTCCATCCTTACCATTATTCAATTGAATCCCTAGGGACTTCATCTCAAGTAACATCAAAAAATAAGAACTCTAAAGTACAGCTAATGAAGATGAGGATTTATGACTTAAAGCATCCGCTACAACATTTGCCTTCCCTGGATGATAATAAATCCCTAAGTCATAATCCTTAATCAACTCCAGCCACCATCTTTGTCTCAAATTAAGTTTTTTCTAGGTGAGCAAGTATTTCAAACTTTTATGGTCTGTAAAAATCCGACAATGCTCACCATATAAATAATGCCTCCAAATCTTTTATGCAAAAACTACTGCTGCTAACTCCAAATCATGGGTAGGGTAATTCGTCTCATGCTTCTTCAATTGCTAAGAAGCATAAGCTACTACTTTTTCATCCTGCATCAATACGCACCTTAATCCCAACTTAGAGGCATCACTGTATACCACAAATTCTTTTCCATTAACAGGAAAAGTTAAAACGGGAGTGGAGGTTAACCGATTCTTTAGCTCTTGAAATCAACTCTCACAAACATCATCCCACTCAAACTTAACTCCTTTATGAGTCAAACGAGTCAAAGGAGCTGCTATCAAAGAAAATCCCTGAACAAATCTCCGATAATAACCGGCTAATCCAAGGAAACTACGAATCTCAGCTATCGTTTTCGGTTGCTCCCATTGTAAGATTGCCTCAATCTTCTTGGGATCGACATAAATTCCAGCTTTAGACACCACATGTCCCAAGAAAACCACTTTCAACCAGAACTCACATTTAGAGAACTTGGCATAGAGTTGTCTCTCACGCAAAGTTTACAACACAATACACAAATGGGCAACATGTTCATCATCATTTTTTGAATAAACTAGGATGTCATCTATGAATACTATCACGAACTTATCTAAGCATGGATGGAACACCTTGTTCATAAGATCCATAAAAGCTATCGGGGCACTAGTCAAACCAAAAGGCATCACCAGAAACTCATAATGCCTATATCTCATCCTTAAAGCAGTCTTGGGTACATCCTGCTCCTTAATCTTCAACTGATAATACCTAGACCTAAAATCAATCTTAGAAAACACCATAGCACCTCGTAACTGATCAAAAAGATCATCAATCTGGGGTAAAGGATATTTATTTTTATTGGTCACTCTGTTCTGTTGATGGTAATCGATACACAATTGAAAAGTGCCATCCTTCTTCTTTATAAATAGGACTGGTGCTCCCCAAGGAGAAGTGTTAGGGCGAATGAAACCCTTATCCACCAAATCTTGCAACTGGACATTTAGTTCTTTCAACTCTACCGAAGCCATTCTATATGGAGGGATAGAAATAGGTGCAGTACCCGGAAGTAAATCAATAGGGAACTCAAGCTCTCGATCAGGAGGAAGTCCCGATAACTTATCAAGAAATACATCAGAAAACTCACTTACTATTGGGGCATCCTTTAATTTAGGTTCCCCCTTTGAAATATCAATCACGTGAGCCAAATATGTCGGATACCCTTTCTACACTAATTTTAAAGGTTTGATGGTCGAGATTACACAGAACGGTAATACTTGACGTTCCCTTGGAAATACAATCTTTACTCCCTCCGAATTCTGAAGAACAACTTCTTTCATGAAACAATCCACGTTCGCCCGATGTGCAGTTAACCAGTCCATACCCAATATTAAATCAAAATCTCGGATCTCTAAAGGAATCAAATCACCCTTAAATTCTTCCTCACCTACCCTTACCCCACAGTCTCTATAACAGGTATTTCTAATCAACTGTTTTCTTCTAGATGGGTATGCACTATAATTTCCTCTTCTAATGGTGATAGGTTTCTATCAGTAATTGATGCAAATGCCATACTCACATAAGACTTATCTGAGCCAAAATCTATCAAAACATAAGCATCTTTATCAAATAAAGACATGGTACCTGTCACTGCTTTAGGTCGGACTCGTGCCTCATATTCTGTCACAGCGAAAACTCTTGTCGAAGTACGAGTCTGTGGCCTCGAAGGTGGATATGCGGGGGTGTTACTCTCTACACCAGACTGTATAGCCACTCCCTACCTCGAAGGTAACCTAGAAGGATCTCTCCTCTATATATCCGTACGAGCTGGTGGAGATAAAGCAGTTACAGTAGCCCATCTTAGTTGTGGGCAATCACTCCTAAAGTGACCTAGTTGACCGCAATGATAACATCGTACTGGTGCCCTACACTACCTAACATGATTCTTCCCACACCTCTTGCATCTATCAGAACCTCCAGAACTCTTCCTAGAAGTAGTCATCTCAAATCTGTTGAATCTCGAAGGCCTATGCTGTGTCTGTGAAAATAGAGGTCGAGAAGATGTTACTGAAGTAGAAGTAGTAATTCCCGAAGCAAATGAGTCCTTGCCTCTTTTTACTGGCTGACTAGAAGATATACCAGGATTCCTCCTTTTCACAAACTTAGTCTGAATCCTCTTATTCTCCATCGCAAGCTTTTCAGCTCGTAAAGCCATCTATACGACCTCCTTATGTGGCTCCCTACCAGTCACTATCATCCGTTCCTTGATCTCATTATAGAGCCCTTCTTCGAAATAATTGGCCTGATCTTGCTCTGATTTCACCAGATCCAGCACATATAACATTAGCTCGTTAAAACGAGCTTCGTACTCCTCTACAACTAAGTTTCCCTGTTTCAAACTCAAAAATTCTCTTTTCTTTTTTTTCTGATGGAAATGAGTGAAATACTGACCATCGAATTTTTTGAGAAAGTCAGACCATGTCTGAGGAGTAGTGGAACAGGACTTCACCGAATTCCACCAGGTACGAGCCCTCTTCTCTAGTAATCTCGTAGCCACCATTAGCTTCATATCATCATCTAATCTCATGTTAGAGAGAGTCTCTGAAATCTGATTAATCCAATCTTTTGCCACTACGGCATCCAACTCACCCGTGAAAGAAGCATAACCCAATTGTCTAGCCTCCTTCAACTTCTTGGAAATAGATACATCTTGTACTGGCGGAACTAAAGGAGTAGCTGGAGGCACTATAGGTGGAGCCTAACCAGTTTGAGCTTGACCAGCCATAGCGATAAAGAAAGCTACCAATGCCTAGACTACCTCAAGAGACATGGTAGGAGTACTAGTAGGTGGCAGAGGATATGGAGGATGTGGAGAATGTGGAGGAGTCTAGGCCTGCTCAGCAGCAGGTGCTGCCCGAATGGTGGATGCAGTCGATTCCTTTTCTACTGCATCCAACTGACGATGTTGGGAACGACCTTTTCCCCTCCCAGTCGATGTAGTGAGAGGTGGGCATCTGTGTCGATGAGGCATGGCAATCTATACAAGGGAACAAGGCAAATTTAATCAACCTTAGACTCTATATGCAAATGCATGCATCCTATCCAACCTCACCCAACTTAACTCGGGGCCACACTGATACTGTAAATTTTTAAAACCACTTTAAAATCAAAAACTCTTATCTTTAAAACCAAAACCTCTGATACCAATAGAATTGTCACGACCCGAAACTCCCATCGAGCCCGTGACAACCGTCGCGACATCCCAATAGACATTCATTACCCAAAATATCAATCGAAACCTCACAAGGCTTAACATCAGTTTTTCTCGCTTCCCCCATGAGTATTAGTCGCTAAAATCATGTTTTGAGAGATTATAAACTACTTCCAATTCAAAACAATAGAAAAATAAAGTTTTCCTCACAAGGGCATTTTGGTCATTTTTCTTCAAAAATTTTGAAATTCAATAAAAATGTAGCAAGCGAGTGCAAAACACATAATTCATAATCAAAAATGAGTTTTAAAGTCTAAAATCTTCATTTAAAACGAAATTGCGATTATTTGGATATAATAAAAAAATAAAAGAAATATTAAGTAAAATATTCTATTTTCTTATAAAACAATATTTATAAAGTTATACGTAAATAATTTTCGTAGCGTAAAAGCTAAATAAATTCATACATACTATAATACAGTAAGTCAGAGTATTTAATTCAATTTACAATAACAAGTGGGCCCCCGAATAACCAAAAGTAAAGAGGACTCTGAACCTACAATTTGAAGGAATGCAAATCCAAGGGTAGTCCTCGATGAATTCAGCTATATACAGCCTAATCTGAACCTGAAATGGGTGGAAAGGAGAGTGGTGAGATTTTATAATCTTAGTGAGTAAACAAACATCATTCAAAAGATCTAAAGTCGAGTAAAAGGATACTATTAAAACATTTCATCTAAATATGTTTTTCATAACATAAATATTAATTTCATTTCAATAATCAACATGGCTTATGAGTATTTTAAAAGCTTGGCTCTTGCCAAAATCATTCTCGGGAATGCCTTGGCTGAGGCATCTAACCGAGTCCGCCAAGGCTGTTAAAAATTTTTTATACACGTAAACAATTTATTAGTTTGAAAAACACAGCCGTTCCTTGGCGTTAGCGGAATTCATCATCACAAGCTGGTTCGGCGTGACGTGAACTCTATCCATACTTCAGGAGATACCCTACGCGCCTCTCCGATCGAGGTACATATATATATCCGTATTTCGTGCCTCTCTAATAGTCTAGTCCACAAAATCTGCCTCCTGCAACAAGCTAAACCCACCATACAATAAAATTTTGACAGCATGACAGGGCTAATATTTTACCACCCAGCCTGCAAGGGTAAAATAAAATAATTCATACAATTCATAAAACACAGCCCAGCCAATTATGCTAACACAATAACAATATAACATAAGCCATCAATATCCAATCATAAATTTACAACATACCGGTGGTCTCCAATTACTCTATTTTCAAAATCGTTATTTCGTTTCAAGACAATTTATAAAATCTTTTCATTTAAACACATTTTTGTTTATAAAACCTAAAATTAGCCATTTAACTCATTTTCATAAAATTTCACCAAAACCGAGTTAAAATATATTTTAGATAATTAAAATGATGATAAGGTTACTCACAATGTCTAGAGTGGGGATTTTCGAAGTACTTAGATTACTGGTTCTCGGGTGCAATTCCCTTGCCTTTATCGGAGGACTCACCACTTTAACACAATACAAAATCAAGAAATGCACTTCATTGATACTAAATTGAATTTAAACTAATTAGACTACTAATGCATGATATGGAATGCAAAATGCACTGGTGGTTATCTAATCCCCAGTATTGGCCTAATTTGACTTATCACCCGATTAATTGGTCAACGCATCCAATTTAGCTCCAAATTGCTCCATTTCTTTTCTAATACCTCAATTCACCAAACATTATTCAAATAACAACAATTTCAGCATCAAAACCCTCCCATTTCTTCATGGAAAAATTTTACCATTACAGTGCACTAACACTGTGATTTTTCCTACTTAATTTTTTCGCACCATTATTCATCATTTTCTAAGCCATTTCTCATGAAATAATAACAATCCATCACCCACACACATCAAGGAAGATTCGGCCAATGAAGATTCATGGGGAAAATGGATTCTTTTTTTATTGTTTTGCTTCTAAATATGCTAAACTAACTAAAAACACTAACATATCTTAAAATCAAATCAATCCAACATCTTTCTCTCTCCATACCCATTTTGACCAGCCATGAATTCATCATGAAAACATGTAATTTAACCATGGAAAATAAGGAGAAATGCTTAAGGAAAATAGATTTCAAGTTTAAATTGAAAAATCCTACCTTTTTCACTTGTTTTCCTTGATTTTTCACACTTTTTCTCTTGAAATTCTCCTCCTAGGGTTTGTTCTTCCTTTGTTTCCCTCTTTTCCTTGCTTGGCCGAATATTTGGAGAGATAATAGGCTGATTTATGCTGATTTTTAAGCTAAATAATAAAATATTCTACGCTTGACACTTGTCTTTTCTTATTGGTCTATTTTTAAAACTTTAAAAATTTAAACTTTTTATCTCCATCACATATATTTTCTGACTTATCCATAACATAGAAAGTCAATGAATGAATTCTATGAGCATGACAAGTGTTAGTGGTGTGAAATTACAATTTTGCCACTAGGGTGATAAAATTACCATTTTACCCCTATGCTTCGAAAAATACCAGGATTACAATTTTTCACTTCTCAACCTCAAATCATACTCCAAGAAGTCAAATATGATCAAAATCTTTCAAAACAATTTCCATCTTCTCCTAGTGTGGCAAAATTACCATTTTGCCCCTAGATAGTCAAATTTTCGATTTGACTCCAAATTGATCCTCGAACCCCAAATCACCATTTTAAATCATTCTTGGATTGTGAAATTTTCAATTTCACCCTAAAGTCTCTATTCGATCTAGTTCAAGGCTTAAATCAACTTTGTTGTACCTCTAGGTACAAAACCGACTTTTGTAAATTTTTCGGGACTCTTCTAGCATGCAAACATGCTATCAATCACATGTATGTCACGACAAGTATTTTATAAGGTCGGGCTTTACATTTTTCATTCTCAACCTTCCTACAATGACTTATATAAGTTGATAAAGCATCATTCTTATGAGCAAGAAAATAAACCCAAGTATATCTAGAGTAGTCATCAACTATTACAAAGCCATAAGATTTTCCTTTTAAGCTAGTTATGCTTATTGGACCAAATACATCAATATGTAACAATTCAAGAGGTCTAGATGTTGACACAATCTTCTTAGTCTTGAAGGATGTTCTAACTTGTTTTCCTAGTTGGCAAGCATCACATACTTTCAAATTTTATGTCCGGTAGTCCAACAACTAGATCTTTCTTGATTAGTTTTGACATAGTATGCAAGCTTACATGTCCTAATCTCCTATGCCATAACCAGCTATCATTTTCAACATTTGCAACAAGACATAGTTCACTATTTATTTCAAGATCTTCAAGAAATACAACATACATATTCTTTAATCTCTTTCTTATAAATGAGACTTTGTTTGTACCTATGTCTATTACTTCACACTTATTTGAATCAAAACATACTTTAAATCCTTTGTCACATAATTGACTAATGCTTAACAAATTATGCTTTAAACCCTTAACTAATAACACATGACTAATTTGAGTTAGGGAGTTTTTACTAACCATAGTTATCCCATGAATTCTACCTTTTGAATCATCACCAAAGGATACGGTACCTCCCTTCCTCTTGTCTAGCTGAGCAAACAACATTTCATCTCCTGTCATGTGCCGTGAACAGCCACCGTCCATATACCAAGGCTGTTTCTTCTTGAGTTGAGCTCTTGAACATGTCTCCTTTAAGTGCAACTCAACCTACAAAACAAAATTTTAGTTTTTCTTTATAGGTACCAATACTTTGATGGGTCCTTGAGTGTTAATTACAATATAGGATCTTTTAGGAACCTAAATTTTTCTAACTTTCTACAAGTTACTTTTTTTTAAAATAATCATATGATAGATGTCCATGTTTTCCACAATTATAACATTTAGATGAAGCATTAAGGGAATATTTTCTGAAATAAGTGTTCCTACTTGATGTTTCCCTTTTTGAATATTTGAGAGTTGTGTTTTCATCAAGTGTTTTTTGCAAAGCTTCAGATTTATTGTCCAGCTCTAATTTTAAAGCTTCAAAATCTACTTTTGAGTGTTATAATTCAATTTGCAAAAAATTTCTTTGCTCAAAAATAGAATTGAACTCTTGTCTCATCTTTTCCAAATCATTTTCAATAGATGCAGCCTTTTTCTTTAATATTTTGTATTTTAAAAAAAGTTTTTCAAATTCATCATAAAGGTTGTCATACTCATCTTGTAAATCATCAATGGAAATATCATAGGGGGATGAGGATACCTCAGTTTCATCATCTTATGCCATCAGATAGAGGTTTGCTCTTTCCTCAGATTTTTCATCTTCAGCTTCAGACCTTGATGTGTCACTGTCCAACCATGCAACTGCCACCATTGCTTTCTTGGATTTCTTGTTTTTCTTTGGAGTCTCATCTTTCAGCAATGGACATTCGGACATGAAGTGGCTAGGTTTCTTGCACTCGTAGCAGATCAGCTCCTTCTTTTTGTTAGAGTCATTTTTGTTTTTGATTTTTCATGAGCCACCTTGATCTTTTCTAAACCCTCTTCTAGCTAGTCTCCAATTTCTTTTGCCCATAAGCTTTTTGAATTTTCTTGCTACTGAGCTAACTCTTCATCATCATCACATGACAACTTTTCCAGCTCTTCTTCAAGGATGTTGGCTTTAAGTGCAATGCTCTTTTTCTTTTCCTTTGCTTCCCTCCTATCTTCTTCTTCTTCCTCTTTAAGCTCCAGCTCATGAGTAAGAAGAGAACCACAAATGTCACGACCCGGTACTCTCCTCGAGCCCGTGACAACAGTCGTGATGTCCTGATAGACATTCATTACCCAAAATGCCAACCGAAACCTCGCAAGGCTTTAATATCAGTTTTCTCACCTCCCTTGCGAGCCACAGTTGCTAATATCATATTTTAAAAGATTATAGGTGTGATACCCCATATTTTGAAACAGTGATTAATAAAGTTGATCAGATGCAAATTGAGGTCAATTAAAATATTTAAAAGTGATAAAAGATGAAAGGAATAGTTTATGATAAAACATTTCGCACGCGAGAAAATAATAATAAAATAATAATATTTTTATCGAAAGAGAATTTGTTAGATAAAAAGGTGATTCGGAAGTCAAGTGACGCATAATAAGGTATTTTAGGTACCAAGGAGACAAGATGAAATTTTTAGAATAAAATAATATTAAAATATTAATATTTAACTGGATGTCATAATCAAAATTAGTTATGAAGAAAGATCATATGGTTGATCCAAGTGGGGGAGAAGAAATACAAATAAATTTTTGGTGATGAACGACGAAAGTGAGATACACGTGTTTTGCTAAGTCGAGCTAACGCAGATAAGTAAATATTTAAATATTATGGTAATACCGCGTTGAGGTGCAATTTTTTTATTTCGGTGGTACATGCACAAAGAAAGGAAGATAAATGAAAATTGAAATTTTTAGACGCATCAAAGAGATTAAATTTAGAACATAAAGATTGAAGGATTATGTAGTGAAATTAATGGACGAAATAAAATAAATAAATAGTGAAATAATAATATAAGTATAAAATATATATATATATATATATATATATATTAGAACACCAACATGGGCAGCCACCCATGTGGTCAATAAAAAGAGTCAAAGACTCTTTACTTTGTAAGATGGAGGCGGCCGACCATGTGGAGCAAAATGGTTAAGGAAGAAAAAGAATTGTGAGGGGTCGGTCAAGTTGGAATAAATTAGAAGGTTCATGAAGGAATAAAATATATATATATATATATATATATATATAATTGAATGAGTTAAGTGAAGAAGACAAAGACGAAGAGAGAAGTCGGTTGTGAGGGAGAGTAAAAGAGAAACGAAAGAACAAAGGAAAGAAAGAAGAAAGAAGTAGCCGAGAGAAAGAAAAACAAAAAGAAGAGAAAGCAGAGAGTGAAAAAGAAAGTGAGAGGAGGGAGAGAACTGAGTTGAGGGGCCGATTTTGCCACCATTTAGAGAGGAAAAGGAGCTATTTTTTTGCTGATTTTGGGGGCTGGAAAGTACAGCTTTGCTGCTGGTTTTGGAGGTTGAAAAGTGCAGATTTTTACAGCTAATTTTGAAGGTTGTAAGGTGTGGTTTTGGTGGTTAATTGTTGTTGTTTTGGCTGCTAAGTTTTGGAGGGAAAAGTGCAGCTTAGCTACTAATTTTTTGAGGAGAAATAAAGTAGCTTAGCTACTAATTTTGAAGCCCATATGAGCAGCTTTAGCTACTGAAAATTGAAGGTTGAAAAGCAAGAATGTGTGGCCGATGGTGAGAGGGAGAGAGAGGAAGAAATTTGAGACAGTTTGTGCATTTGAGAAAAGAAAAAGAAAGACAAGCAAGGGCTACTGGACGGTGGAAGAAAGAAAAGAAAGTAACAAGAAAGAAAAAATGGGCATGACCCAACAAGAAAGAAAATGGGCATGGCCCAATTCGAAAGAGATGGGAAGAGTTCATGAAAAAAGGTCCAAAAACAACAAAGGAAGAAAAGTCCAAAAGAAGATGAAGGTGGAGACTTGGGCCAACCTAGCCTAATTGGGTAAAATTTCTTTACTCTACTCCATGGCTTATTGTGAAATTGGACTATATGGAGGCTAACCTATTTTATTTAATTATACATTGGTTATTTGGTGATATGAAATAAATTTAAATTACTTTAATACAACATTTGAATATTTTATTAGGAGGTGTCATAAGACTAAAATAAAGAAGAAAATGTGAAATTTACGAATAGTGCTCGAATAAAGTTAAGAAATTTTAAATGATTCGTTGCGAAAAATTATTGATGTTGGAGGAATTTAGATGCATAATTTGGTTGAGAGTGTTAAGTTGAATGGTAAAATATTGGAAGAAATGAGGAGAAATAATGTGAATTTATGATAGAATGAGAGAGAGAGAGAAATGGAATTGATGCACTAAATATATTGGATTTAAATTGTTGCTAGGAAAGTTATTATGGAAGCATGCCAAAGAAGTATATGATTGGCAATTAGGAATAATTGTACGCGTATATGAATCAATAACGACGTAGTAATCCCGCTATTGTGAGGTGAGTAACCTTATCATCATTTTAATTATCTAAAGTTGTCTTTTTATTCGATTTTTGTGAATTCTATAGAAAATGAGTTTAATGGTTAATTTTTAGATTTTACAAACAAAAATGTGTTTAAATGAAATGAATTTATAAATTATCTTCAAATTGAATGATGACTTTGAAAATAGAGTAACTGGAGACCACTTGATGTATTGTAAATTTAAGGTTTTAACTGGTTGGCTTATGGTAATATTGGCATGAATGGTTGATTTGGTGAATATACTTAAAAAGGTATGAACTGTTGATTTGCCTTGAGAGGTTGTAGAATAAAATAATTGCCATGTCATGTTATTGTTGAATTTTATTGTATGGTGGGTTTAGCTTGCTGCAGTGGGCGAGTTCTGTGGATCAGCCTATTAGAGGGGCTTAGAATCCAGATATATATATGTACCTCGGTCGGAGAGGTGCATAGGGTATCTCCTATAGTATGGATAAAGTTCACATCACGTCGAACCACATCGTGATGATGAACTACGATAACACCAAGGAACGACTGTATTTTTCTCAAACTAAAAATATGTTTTACGTGTATACGAAATTTTAACAGCCTTGGCGAGCTCGAGTGTATGCCTCTGATCAAGGTGTTATCGAGTACTGTTGAATGGCATGAGCTAAATGTTTATGAAAGTCATAAGCCGTAATTAGAAATTAAATGAAATACAGCCGTTTGCATGTGTTGGGATGAATTTTCAAATTGTGAAATACGTAATGTGATGGGATATTTTGATTGTCTCCTTTTACTCAGCTTTAGCTGATTTAAATGATGTTTGTTTACTCACTATGATTTTATAATCTCACCACCCTCCTTTCCATCCATTTCAGGCTCGGAATAAACTGTAGATAGCTGATATCGTCGAGGACTATAGTTGGACTTGCATCATCCAAAAACTATAGATTCATTTCTTTTGATACTTTTGGTCATTTGTGGGCACATGTGTCACTGTAAATTAAATTTTATACTTTGGTTATTTGTATTACAGTATGTATAAATTTATTTATCTTTTATGCTATCAAAATTATTTACCGGTAACTATATAAATATTGTTTTATAAGAAATTAGAATATTTTATTGAATAATTTTGTTATATTCAAATAGATATAGTTTCGTTTAAAATGAATGTTTTAGACATCTAAATTTATTCTTGATTATGAAATATGTGTTTTCCACTCAGATATTATATTTTTAACTGGTTTCAAGATTAGTGTGGAAAAATGACCAAAATGCCCCTGTGAAACAAAAATTATTTTTCTATTGTTTTGATTTGGAAATAGTTTATAACCTCTCAAAACATGTCATTTTACAACTATTGATCATGGGGAGGTGAGAAACTGATATTAAAGGCTTGCGAGGTTCTGATTGGCATTCGAAGCGGTGAATGTCTATTAGGACATCGCATCGGTTGTCACGGGCCCGAGAAGAGTACCGGGTCGTGACAATTAAGGTGGTATCAGAGCTTTTGGTTTTAAAGATCAGAGTTTTGGTTTTAAAGTTGTTTTAAAATTTAAAGTGTCAATGTGGCCCCAAGTTAAGTTAGGTTAGATTGAATGGAAAGCATGCATCTACATATAAAAACCTAACTACTCTTGTGATGCATGAATGATTAAGTAATTACTGCTTGGTTGCGTATAAGTTTTGAGGTGCACTAGTGACATATACACCATGTCTAGAAGAGGCTGTAGTCCCGATACCCTTCATAGTGCTAGTGAGGGATCATTAGATTCCACTGCATAAGCCAATGGCGCCCTGATCCAGGTAATTCGAAAAGTGGTCCATCCCGAATTCCTATTAATAGAATTCCTCCGAGCTTAGCAGAATGGTTTCGTAATGAGGAACGCTTTGAGAGTAGTGAGAATTTTGAAAGTGAAAGTAGCTCTGATTCTCCGAAAACTGAACAAGATTTCCTTTTAAAACAACCTAAAGAGTGCCATAGAGAATGGACGAGGGAGGAAATTACAAGGGGATATATTTGTTCTAGGAAGGACATGTCAGTTGTACGACATTTTCCTCCCGGTTGTGGAAGAAATGCTGCACCGGTGAGTTATGAGGAATGTAAGAGGATACAAGAAGCCTGGATCAAGGAGCAAAGGAGAAAATCACAATAGGAGGAGAACCCGAAAGAGAATCTTAAGAAGGACTCGAAGTAGAATCTTCTGATAAGATCAGATTAAGATGATGATCCCAATGATATGTAATATTTTTGTAGGATTTTGTACTACCTCAACTCTAGGTAGATGTAGTGTAAAGAAGATAATAGTTATTTGTACAATGGAGTTAGGAGTGGCTTCTATTTTGTATGACTTGAACGGAATGTAAAATAACTGTCTAAATAATTGGATATGTATGGGAATCTTTTAGTATGACAGGGATAATTTGGTAATATAATTATTGAGAAAGGTTATAGGGGGAAGCAATAGGGCTATAAATGACATTCGAAATGGATAACGTGATTAAGTTGATGATTGTAATTTAAGCATGAAGGGGATTACTCAGTGATGCCATGACACTATGAAATAATAATTGGGCACAAATATAGTATAATGAAGTTAAATTATGGAATATGGGGAATATGAAATTTTGATTTAGTAAGGATTGCGAGAATAAAGTGAGGAGAAAGCTGAGCTGTTTTCGTAGTTAGTTATTTCAAAAGTCAATAAAATTATTGGAGTACAAGATAAGGAAGATAATTAGATAGGGATGACAATAAATTTGAGGAAAGTCGTAGACAGTAAGTAACTTATGTGTGGGGTGGTATATGTATTATGAATTTATTACACCATATGGAAAAGATGATTGATGTAGTAACTTTGAATGTGGACAAATAGCTTTGATGAGGAAATTTCTAGTAGTCGCAGCACCGCAGCACTGACTGTCCAGTGCTGTAATGCTCCAAATACCTCACACCTATGATGCATGAGTAAGATGGGAGTGACACGATAATGAGCTTACAAATTGAATTTTGGTTATTGGTCATTGAGCTTTGTTGTCACGACCCGAAACTCTCATCGGGCCCGTGACAACCGCCGCGACGTCCCGATAGGCACTTATTACCCCGAATGCCGATCGAAACCCTGCAAGGCTTAGAATCAGCTTCCGCATCTCCCCAGTGAGCGACAGTTATTAAATCTCACATTTCAAAAAATCATAAGTCATTTCCAAATCAAAACGATAAAATATTACTTTCTGGCTCACAGGGGCATTTTCGTCATTTTTCTTCGAAAATACCGAAACTCGCCAAAAACATGGTGTAAAAGCTAAATATATTCATACATACTTTAAATCAAATAACTGAAGAATAAAATTACTTTTACAGTGACACGTGGGCCCCCAACTGACTAAGAAGATGTAGGGCTACGAACCCTTATTTTTTAGGATGTAACTCCGATATTAATTCTCGTCTTAATCAACTATCAACAAATTGTCCTGAGCTTGAAAAACGGATAGGAAGAGGGGTGAGATAATGATTACATAATCCCAGTGAGTAAACAATTACCATCAAAAGCATCTAAAGCCGAGTAGATGGAGACAATATAAAAACGTTATATCTCAATAATGTTCATAACACAAAATTCGTTTCAATTTATACCAAACAATTTCTTTTCATCAAAATTTCCCGGCTTATGAATTTCTTAAACTTGGCCCTTGCTAAAATCATTCTCGCGGGTACCTTCGTCAAGGTATCCCACTGAGACCGCCAAGGCTGTTCAATGACCCATACCCATAAACATGTTTTCACATTTGACACACAACTATTCCTTGGCGTTGGCTGATTCTCACTCTCACGTGGTGGCCCGAAAGTGAGGTGCACTCAAATCATACCTCAAGAGATACTTCACCTAACATCTCCCCCCAGAGGTAAGTACATAATTGGGTTACTGTACCTGTCAAGCCCGACCTTAAAAAATACTTTCCATGTCATTCATATGATTGACAATATGCTTGCATACTTGGAAAGCCTCGAAAGAAAAATCGTTAAAAGACGACAATGTACCAAATGTTACAATTAAGTTAATTTAGCCTCGAACTAGATCAAATAGAGAATTTAAAATGAAATTAAGAATATTAAAGTCCCAAAATGGTTTGATATGGTGATTTAGAGTTCGAGGATCAATTTGGAGTCAAATTGGAATTTTTACTATTCAGGGGCAAAATGGTCATTTGCCACCTAAGGACACAATGGGAATTTTTAGAAAAGAATTTTTTTTGGCCCCATTTGACTTATTGGAGTATAATTTAAGGGTTTGGCAGTGAAAAAGTTTAATTCTGGTGATTTCTAGAGTGTAGGGGTAAAATTGTAATTTTACCATTCGCGGACAAAATTTGAGATTTTGAGAGAATTTAGATCAAATTTGAAAAATTGGAGAATGGTATGAGTATAAGGGATGAAAAATATGTCTATGGGCAATTTTTGAGTTTTTTGGGCAAACATGTAATTTTTTACTTTTACGGGGGCAAAAGTGTAAATTTTAAAAATTACTCCACCAAGACTTTGGATAAGTTTGAGAATTTTATCTAAGCTATGGATATGTGGGACAAGTGTATGGTGAAAATTTGGAAACAAATGGTTGGCTAGAATTTAAGGAATTAATAAAACATTAAAAAAATGAATAAAATAATATTATATTATTTTAGCCTTTAAAAAGGTAAAAATTCCAGAATTCTCATCTTCTTCAGCCGTCCAAACCAGGGGAGAAAAGGGGGAAAAAAACAAATAAGAACCCTACCTGAAAATTTAGGAAAAATCAAGAGAAATCAAGAAATCAAGCATTGAAAAGGTAAATTTCATTGATTTTCCTTGTGATTTTCACTACCCATGCATTGTTTCTCATTTCCATGCAAAATTAGAAAGTGGGTATGGACACCCATGCTGGCCAAACCTCCATGGATGAGTTTTGAGCTTGATTTTTGGTTGATTTTAATTGAATTATGTGATTTTAGTTAAGTTATATTAATATATAGCAAAAATAAGCTAGAGATACAATTTTCTCCCATTGAAACCCATTATGCCGAATGTTCTAGGGGAATATTGGCTGCTGATCTTGATGTTTATTTGAGAAATTATGATGAATAATGATGAATTATAAGCCTAGAAAAGTAATGGGAATTTTCGGAGAAAAAATATAAATTTTTACCCACTAGGGGTATTTTTGTAATTTGCTATCGAGACTGATAATTTGCACCACACTGAGGGACATTAAGTCAATTTGGGTGCAATTGAGGTATAGAAACTGAAAAAAATTAATTTGGAGTTTAAACAGACGCGTATATCGATTTATCGGGTAAAAGATTGAAATAGGCTAACACCGCATTGAAGCAAAAATTTAGACATTTTTGCATTCCATATCAAGCATTAGTAGTCTAAATTAGTTTAACTTCAATTTAGTACCAATGTGGTGAGTCCTTCGATAAAGGCAAGGGAATTGCACCCGAGGACCAGTAGTCTGAGTATTTTGAAAATCCCCACTCTTGACACGGTGAGTAACCTTACCATAATTTTAATTATCTAAAGTATGTTTTTATTCGGTTTTGGTGAATTTTATGAAAATGAGTTCAAATGGTAAATTTTTATGTTTTGTAAACAAAATGAGTTTAAATGAAAATATTTTATAAATTGTCTTGAAACGAAATAACAATTTTGAAAATAGAGTAATTAGAGACCACTAATATGTTGTAAATTTAAAATTGAAATAATGGCTTATGTTATTGCATTGGCATGACTGGCTGGGCTGTGTTTTTTATGAATTGTATGAATTACTTTGTTTTACCCTTGCAGGTTGGGTAGTAATATATTAGCCCTGTCATGCTGTCAAAATTTTATTGTATGGTGGGTTTGACCTGCGGCAGTGGGTTTGGTTCTGTGGACTAGCCTGTTAGAGGGGCACGAAATGCTGTTATATTTTTATCTCGGTTGGAGAGGCGAGTAGGGTAACTCCCGAGGTATAACTTTAAAGTTCACTTCACGCCAAACCACCACGTGAAGGTGAACTCGGCCAACACCAAGGAATGACCATGTTTTCAAAATAAAAACATGACTTTCTAATAGCCTTGGCGGACTCAGTTAGGATAGCCCTTGGCCAAGGTATCCCAGATAACTGAGTATGATAATAATTTTTGGCATGAGCCAAGCTTTTTAAGAAATTCATAAGCCATACTGATTACTTGCTTTAAATAAATTGATTTCATTTGGTTGAAATAAGTTGAAAAATGATAAATTACAATTTGATGAAATGTTTTAATAGTCTCATTTTACTCAACTTTAGATATTTTGAGTGATGTTTGTTTACTCACTGGGATTTTATAATCTCACCACCCTCATTTCCACCCATTTCAGGCTCAGAATAGATTGTAGATAACTGATATCGGCGAGGATTACAGTTGAACTTGCCACATCCAAAGACTGTAGGTTCATTTCTTTTGATATTTTTGGTCATTTGTGGGCCCACTTGTCACTGTAAATTAAATTTTATACTTTGGTTATCTGTATTACGGTATGTGAGAATTTATTTTGCTTTTACACTATAAAAATTATTTATGCAGTGTTGTTAAAATATCGTTTTATGTGAAAATTGAATATTTTATTTAATATTTTTATTTTATTATAACAGTCATAATTCCATTTTAAACGAATGTTTTAGACATCCAAAATTATTTTTGATTATGAAATATGTGTTGTCCACTTACATACTATATTTTTAGATGATTTTGAGATTTTTGGGATAAATGACCAAAATACCCTTGTGAGACGAAAATTATTATTTTATTTGTTTAAGTTGGAAACAGTTTAAAATCTTTTAGAATGTGGTATTTGGAAACAGTTACCCACAGGGGAAATGAGAAGCTGATATTAAAGCCTTGCGGGGTTCCAGTTGACATTCCGGGTAATGAATGTTGATCGAGACGTCGCAGCGGTTGCCACGGGCTCGATGGGAGTTTCGGGTCATGATAATTAAGTTAGTATCAGAGCTGTTGCTTTTAAAGATTAGAGTTTTGGGTTTAAAGTTATTTTAAAGCTGTTTTAAAAATTTACAGTGTCAGTGTGGCCCCGAGTTAGGTTAGGTTAGGTTGAATAAAATACATACATAAGCATATAGAGCCTGAGGTTGCCTAAACTCACTTTGTTCCCTCTTATAGATTATTATGTCTCATCGACGCGAACAACCACCTTTCACTAGATCAGCTGGGAGGGGAAGAGGTCGTTTCCAATGTCGTCAGTTAGGTGCAATAGAGGAGGAATCGACTGCATCCACCATTCGGGCACCACCTGCTGCTGAACAGACCGAGACTCCTCCACATCCTCCACCTCCTCTGCCACTTACTAGTATTCTTGCTATGCCTCTTGAGGTAGTTCAGGCATTAGCAACCTTCTTTACTACTATTGTTGGCCAAGCTCAGGCTGGTTAAGCTCTTCCTACAGTTCCTCTAGCTGCTCCTTCAGTACCACCATCCCCACCTCCTGTCCCACCACTAGTGCTAGATGTTTCTGATTCTAAGAAGCTTAAAGAGGCTAGGCAACATAGTTGTGTTTCTTTTATGGGTGAGTCGGACGCAACCGTGGCTAAAGAGGTGGTGCGAATGGCTTTAAGAGCTGAGAAGCTTGTGAATGAAAATAAGAGTCTGCGAGCTGAGTTAGCAAAAAGGAGATATTTGAGTGTATCTTCTAGTCAGCCACCAAAAAGGGGCAAAGACTCCTCTGTTTTAGGAAGTTCACGTAGATGCAAAAATTGTGGAAATTATCATGTTGGGCCGTGCAGAGGGCCTGCACGATGTTTTCGTTGTGATCAACTAGGTCACATTAGGAGAGATTGCCCATAGTTAGGACGGGCTACGGTAGCTGCTCCATCTCCACCAGCTCATACGGATATGCAGAGGAGAGATTCCTCTGGATTGCAACCGAGACAGGGATGATTTTGACATACCACCAAGGGTAGATTAAATATGTTGAAATTAGTGCTTTAATAAAATACATATGATAGAAAGCTAGTTTGTAAGTTGTAGTTTTCATGATCATGAAATATATAAAAATTATCAATATATGGACATACATTTGGAGTTGTAATTTACAAGTTTGAAGTATTTAAGATATGATTAAATGGAATTAGCATTAGTTAAGGTACGTAAATCTTTTAATTAATTTCTATGGAGTATGCGTGATAGTAGAATGGAGGAACATCGTGTAGTGATGCTATATGGTGAAATCACTATACAATATGGAAAGGGTATTTTCGAGTGGGATTTATTAACTGATGATAAGTGATGAGCAATTTGAGATACATGTAGCTATGAATAAATTTGGAGATTTTTGCTTAAGAAAACTTGTATTAAATGTTATGGTAAAGATATATGAATGCTAGTGGCAAAATAAATACGTTAAATCAATGTTTTGATCGCACACTTGTGATAGAAAGTTAGTCTTGCTAATTGTGGTATAGACTCGAAGGGAAGCCACACGATTGTGAATAATTGAGGTAGTAGCTTTAAAGGTGGAAGAGTTGCTAAGATAAAGTGAATTCAAACCGTTGCAACGCCACAGTTCTGACTATTAAACGCTGTCACGTTAAGAACCCCTATTGGCTAGAAAGCAAGAGCAAATTGAGAGTGGCATGAAGATGAAACTCACGAGTTGAAGAATGGTCATTGGATTTCATGCTAAGCTTTGTTGTTTGCAGTCTTAAGTGCATTGGGAGGTATTAAGATAAAGATGATGAGTGAAATTGCAAAGTTTTTTTTTTATTGCCTTATATATATTGGCATGTAAGAGAAAGAAAAGTTAGAGAATTTTTGAGATGGCTACATAAAAATAAATTAACATGTGGAGTGTTACGATGAATAATATGATGACCGAAGTCAAATCTTAAGAAATAAAGAAGACAAGAGATTAAGTCTTGTTAAAGACTAAAGAGGAAGCGAGTGAGAGGTTAGATGAATGTATGAGATACTGATAAGAGATGTCAATACCAAGTGAGGAAAATGTAAATAAAGATTTCAATAATGATATAGCAAATGAGTTTATATAGAATATTGTTATGAGAATATACTGATCTTGTCTTGACCTTGTTGAAAGGAAAGGATTAGTAACAACACAAATAAACTAGGTGACATGCTAGAAACCCATGGAGATAAATTGAAGCATGAGTAGTTGGGCATGCCTTTATGGAAATGATATACTTGGTGTATAAAAGAGTAAATAATTGATTAAGTGTTTCAAGAATGTTTAAACGCCCTTGAGAAAGAATTATAAGTTATACATGATGAGCATAAGATGCGTGACTTTGAAACTTGCTAAGGAGCCAAATGGCTAAGTTACGAGTTAAATGATCATATGTTGTGAGACATAAATTTAAAATAAATATCCCTAAGGAAATACTCAAGGGAAGTTCTGCCATGGATCTTGTGAAAGCCAGCACTAAGTTATGTAGTTATAAAAAGGAAGCTATAAGCTGAGAGTTGTATAAGTATTAACATTAAAAAGTACTTGAGGAGAATTTAGTTTCAAGTCTTGTAATTTCAAGTACAATTTGTAAATTAGTTAAGGAAGAATGATGTTATATTCATATGAAAGAGTGGAATAAAGGATGATAGAAGTTAACACTGATAATGAAGTCAGATAATGAAACTTTCTTAATATATTATGGGAATTGGAATTCGAAAATGCATGAGGCATACATGATGCAAATGAATCTGAGTTTTAAGTGACAAATCAATATCGAAATGCAATAAGGATACAATATATAGGAGACATGAAGGATAATCGAGGAATAAGGATGACTTTTAGGAATTGTAGTATTGCATAAGATGCAATGATCAAGTCAAGATAAATTTTTGAGATACCAATGGGATTATAAAATATACACGCATAATAGATTATAATTCAATGGAGATGACATTATGATGCAATGATATACAGTACAAGGAAACTTAAGCATATAATTGGAAATGATAAGAAGAGAATATAAGTATATAAATGATGAGGAACTATGCACAAGCATGATGAGAATTTGTATGAATTATGAAGATCATTCTATTGAATCTTGATTGTGGATGGGAATGAATTAAGAGAAATTAGTCTGAAGGCATTTGAAAACAGAGACTCGTATACATAATGAGGAATATAGACATTTGAATGTACATGTATATGTATGTGTGGAGTAGTGATGTACCCAACTAAAATGAATAATGGTTTTAGTGGTTCGAGATTTGAACTCAATATATTTGATGAGTTGTATAGATAATGTAACGATTAAGAATCTTATCAGAAGACGATTTATGGTGACCTAAGGAATTTTGGAGAAATAGTTAAGGGAATATAATCTATAGTACGATTAAGCCATATGAGATAGATTAATAGGATTAAGAAGATTGAAATTTCCTAAATGCAAAGTAAACATGAAATATGTAGAAATAATTAAAGCCATTAATTTTCCCGAACGTTGAGGATATGTACAGGAATGAGTATGGCGTGTTAATGATATTGTAAACTACACAATAGTGTATGAGGATAGGATGAATGAATGAAAGTCGAGAAGTTTGATATGGAATGAAGTAATAAGATAGTGATTGGTGTACCTAAATAAGAATAAAATGCGATCGAAATTGGTATGATTGAGAGGGAGTTATGGTTCAAGCTTAATGATAGTAATAGAAGCATGCTTGGTGTCTCGATATAAGAGATCATAATTGTGAAGGTTATTGTTGATATGATTTTAAAGGATAATAAGAGACATAAGCGAAGTACTTGAGTTGAATTGGAGGTAAATGAGGTGAACAAATCGAAATTCCCTATAAAGGGGAGGACATAAGAAGTCAAGCATTAGATGAGAAAACAATAACCCCACATTTTTTCTAAGTTCAGTACATAAAATTTTGAGGTCAAAATTTTATTTTAAGGGGGGTAGTGTTTTCAAGCCCGACCTTATAAAATATTTTCCATGTCATTCATATGATTGACAATATGCTTGCATACTTGGAAAGCCCCGAAAGAAAAATCGTTAAAAGACGATAATGTACCAAATGGTACAATTAGTTAATTTAAGCCTCGAACTAGATCAAACAGAGAATTTAAAATGAAATTAAGAATATTAAAGTCCCAGAATGGTTTAATATAGTGATTTGGAGTTCGATGATCAATTTGGAGTCAAACCGGAATTTTTACTATCTAGGGGCAAAATGGTCATTTGACACCTAGGGACACAATGTGAATTTCTAGAAAAGAATTTTTTTTGGCCCCATTTGACTTATTGCAGTATAATTTGAGGGTTTGGCAATGAAAAAGTTTAATTCCGGTGATTTCTAGAGTGTAGGGGCAAAATTGTAATTTTACCACTCGCGGACAAAATTTGAGATTTTGAGAGAATTTAGATCAAATTTGACAAATTGGAGAATGGTATGAGTATAAGGGATGAAAAATATGTCTATGGGCAATTTTTTAGTTTTTGGGGCAAAAATGTAATTTTTGACTTTTATAAGGGCAAAAGTGTAAATTTAAAAAATTACTCCAGCAAGACTTTGGATAAGTCTGAGAATTTTATCTAAGCTATGGATATGTGGGACAAGTGTATGGTGAAAATTTGGAAACAAATGGATGGCTAGAATTTAAGGAATTAATAAAACATTAAAAAAATGAATAAAATAATATTATATTATTTTAGCCTTTAAAAAGGTAAAAATTCCAGAATTCCCATATTCTTCAGCCGTCCAAACCAGGGGAGAAAAGGGGGAAAAAAAATAAGAACCCTACTGGAAAATTTGGGGAAAATCAAGAGAAATCAAGAAATCAAGCATTGAAAAGGTAAATTTCATTGATTTTCCTTGTGATTTTCACTACCCATGCTCTTTTTCTCATTTCCATGCAAAATTAGAAAGTGGATATGGACACCCATGCTGGCCAAACCTCCATGGATGAGTTTTGAGCTTGATTTTTGGTTGATTTTAATTGAATTAAATGATTTTAGTTAAGTTATATTGAAATACAGCAAAAATAAGCTAGAGATATAATTTTCTCCCATTGAAACCCATTATGCCGAATTTTTTAGGGGAATATTGGCTGCTGATCTTGATGTTTATTTGAGAAATTATGATGAATAATGATGAATTATGAGCCTAGAAAAATAATGGGAATTTTCGGAGCAAAAATATAAAAATTTACCTACTAGGGGTATTTTCGTAATTTGCTATCGGGACTAATAATTTGCACCACACTGAGGGACATTAAGTCAATTTGGGTGCAATTGAGGTATAGAAACTGAAAAAAATTAATTTGGAGTTTAAACGGACGCGTATATTGATTGATCGGGTAAAAGATCGAAATAGGCTAACACTGCATTTAGGCAAAAATTTAGACATTTTTGCATTCCATGTCAAGCATTAGTAGTCTAAATTAGTTTAATTTCAATTTAGTACCAATGTGCTGAATTTCTCGATTTTGTACTATGTTAAGGTGGTGAGTCCTCCGATAAAGGTAAGGGAATTGCACCCGAGGACCAGTAGTCTGAGTATTTCGAAAATCCCCACTCTAGACACGGTGAGTAACCTTACCATCATTTTAATTATCTAAAGTATGTTTTTATTCAGTTATGGTGAATTTTATGAAAATGAGTTCAAATGGTAAATTTTTATGTTTTGTAAACAAAATGAGTTTAAATGAAAATATTTTATAAATTGTCTTGAAACGAAATAACGATTTTAAAAATAGAGTAATTGGAGACTACTGATATGTTGTAAATTTAAAATTGAATTATTGGCTTATGTTATTGTATTGGCATGACTGGCTGGGATGTGTTTTTTATGAATTGTATGAATTACTTTATTTTACCCTTGCAGGCTGGGTAGTAATATATTAGCCCTGTCATGCTGTTAAAATTTTATTGTATGGTGGGTTTGACCTGCTGCAGTAGGCTGGATTCTGTGGACTAGCCTATTAGAGGGGCACGGAATCCTATTATAATTTTATCTCGGTTGGAAAGGCGAGTAGGGTAACTCCCGAGGTATAACTTTAAAGTTCACTTCACGCCAAACCACCACGTGAAGGGGAACTCGGCCAACACCAGGGAATGGTTATGTTTTCAAAATAAAAACATGACTTTCTAATAGCCTTGGCGGACTCAGTTGGGATAGCCCTCGGCCAAGGTATCACAGATAACTGAGTATGATAATAATTTTTAGCATGAGCCAAGCTTTTTAAGAAATTCATAAGCCATACTGATTACTTGCTTTAAATAAATTGATTTCGTTTGGTTGAAATAAGTTGAAAGATGATAAATTACAGTTTGATGAAATGTTTTAATAGTCTCCTTTTACTCGACTTTAGATATTTTGAGTGATGTTTGTTTACTCACTGGGATTTTATAATCTCACCACCCTCATTTCCACCCATTTCAGGCTCAGAATAGATTGTAGATAACTGATATCGGCGAGGATTACAGTTGAACTTGCCACATCCAAAGACTGTAGGTTCATTTCTTTTGATACTTTTGGTCATCGTGGGCCCACGTGTCACTGTACATTAAATTATATACTTTGGTTATCTGTATTACGGTATGTAAGAATTTATTTTGCTTTTACACTATAAAAATTATTTATGCAGTGTTCTTAAAATATCATTTTATGTGAAAATTGAATATTTTATTTAATATTTTTATTTTATTATAACAGTCATAATTCCATTTTAAACGAATGTTTTAGACATCCAAAATTATTTTTGATTATGAAATATGTGTTTTCCACTTACATATTATATTTTTAGATGATTTTGAGATTTTTAGGATAAATGACCAAAATACCCCTGTGAGACGAAAATTATTATTTTATTTGTTTAAGTTGGAAACAGTTTAAAATCTTTTAGAATGTGGTATTTGGAAACAGTTACCCACAAGGGAAATGAGAAGCTGAATTTAAAGCCTTGCAGGGTTCCGGTTGACATTCCGGGTAATGAATGTCGATCGAGACGTCGCGGCGGTTGTCACGAGCTCGATGGGAGTTTCGGGTCGTGACAGTACCCCTCTCATAAGTAGTCCATGGAAACCGCCACCACTGTAGTGACCATTTAATATACCACCAGACCCATAAAAATTCCAGTAGCATAATATGGCGAATAAAATGTAATCCAGTATATCGAGACCAATCCAAAACTGTTCATATATTTCATGCCAACCCCAAAAATTTAGCCATCATGCTACCATAGTGTCATAAGCCATAATTTAAACAACATATAAAATCATAAAATCAACACAGTCTCCATATACTCAATTTTTCCAAAACAATATTTGATTTCAAAATCAGTATAAATCTCATTTTTATTAAAAAAAACATTTTAATTGGAAAACATAATATTTTATAATCTAAACTCACCATTCAATAAAAGCATCAAACAAGTATAATTACTCTAGATATTTAAGACGATAAATTGTCCACTCACAGTTCTAGGAGTCGATGTACTCCTAATCCCAATCTTCAAGCACAATCTTTGTACTTTTACCAGTGTAATTTGCTCACCACCTATCCACAATGTACAATACATAATTCACCACATTAATGCTTGACCATTATAAAATCAATTCAGGCTCGGTGTATATGCATGATATGACATGCAACTTATCCGACTACCGCTTAAATGCGATGCTGACCTAATTCGGCCTATTACCCAATCAAATTACTAACGCGTCCAATTTAATCCCAAATTATTTTTTTTCAATTTCTATACCTCAATTGCACCCAAATTGACTTAATGTTCCTCAGTGTGGTGCAAATTATCAGTCTCGGTAGCAAATTACGAAAATACCCCTAGTGGGTAAAAATTCGTATTTTTGCTCCGAAAATTTCCATTATTTTTCTAGGCTCATAATTCATCATTATTCATCACAATTCCTCAAATAAACATCAAGATCATCAGCCAATATTCCCCTAGAAAATTCAGCCAATAATGGTAATGGAGGAAAATAAATTCTTTTCTTGTTGTTTTGTTTCTAAATATGCTAAACTAACTTAAAACACTAACATAACTTAAAATCAAATTAATCTAACTTCATTCTCTCTCCATACCCATTTGGGCAGCCATGAATTCACCATGAAAAATAAGGAGAAAAGCATGGGAAAGGTAGATCACAAGTCAAAATCAAGAAATTTTACCTTTTGTCACTTGTTTCCTTGAATTTTCACCAATTTTCCCTTGAATTTCTCCTCCTAGGTTTTTGTTTTTCTTTTCCCCCTTGTTTTCATGCTATGCCCGGCCAAAATGAAGAGAAAATGGTGATGTGGGCTGATTTTTATAGTTAAATAATATAATAATCTAAACTTACCACATGTCACTACATTATTGGTCCATTTTTTTAAATTCTTATCTTTTAAGCTTTAAATCTCCACCACACATTATTCCTTCGAATATCCATAACTTAGATAAAATTCTCAGACTTATCCAAAGTCTTGGTGAAGTAATTTTTAAAATTTACACTTTTGCCCTCGTAAAAATCAAAAATTACATTTTTACCCCAAAAACTGAAAAATTACCCATAGACATATTTTTCATCCCTTATACTCATACCATTCTCCGATTTGTCAAATGTAATCTAAATTCTCTCAAAATCTCAAATTTTGTCCGCAGTTGGAAAAATTACGATTTTTCCCCTACACTCCAGAAATCACTGGAATTAAACTTTTTCACTTCTAAACCTCAAATCATACTCCAATAAGTTAAATGGACCAAAAAAATCTTTTCTAAAAATTCCCATTTTATCCCCAAGTGGTAAATGACCATTTTACCCCAGATAGTGAAAATTTCGGTTTGACTCCAAATTGATCCTCGAACTCCGAATTACCATTTTGAGTCATCCCTGAACTGTGAAACTCTTAATTTCACCTTAAAATTCCTATTTGAACTAGTTGAGGCTTAATCAACTTAATGATACCATTAGGGGCAATATCATCTTTTAACGATTTCTCGAACTTTCTAAATATGCAAACTTTCAATTGAGCATATAAATGACGTCGTAATTATTTTATAGAACAGGGTTTGACATTTGTTATTTAGAAGTTTTAAATATTCTGGAGAATGTCTACTTGAATGAATTGAAAAGCTTCTTTATCGCCTTGTGTATGGGCATATAACTAAAAAAAAAAAAATTCTTGAGATGGCTATATTGAGATAAGATACCAACTGATGAAAGTGTGAATGAAGGATTATAAGGATGGTATAGAAAACAAGTTTATGCAGAATATCATTATGAGAATTTACAATTATTGTCTTGACTTAGTTAAATGACAAGGGTTAATAACAACACGAGGCCAATTGTGTAGCACCCTAGGAACCTATGAAAATGAGTTGACAATTGAATGGATGAGTACGTATTTATATACCTTTAAGAATAAGTGCACGTCTGTAGAACAATATGCTCGATACTTTAAGGAGCAAATAAAAGATTAAGTGTTTTAGGAATGCACAAACATCCTTAAGAAGAAATTTCTAATCATACACGGCAAGTATAAAATGTGAGATTTTTAAAACTTGCTTAGGAGCCTAATGGCTAAGTCAGAAATTAAGTAATCACATGCTGCGAGACAAAAGTCTAAGATAGATATTCCCAAGGAGATGCTCAAGAGGAGTTTTGCTATAGATTTTGTGAAAGTTAGCATTAAGTTATGTGGCTATAAAGAGAAAGCAGTAAGCTGGAAGTGAAATTTGTGTTGATGTTAAAAAGTACTTAAAAAGAACTTTGTTTCAAGCCTTGCAGTTCCAAGTATAAACTACAGATTGGTTAGAGGAGAATGATGTCACATTAGTATAGAATAATAGAACAAAGGATGATTGAAGATAATTTGGATAATGACGCCAATAATGAAAACTTCCTAAGGTAGAATGGAAATTGGAATTTGAAAATGCTTAAGGCATGCATGATTCGAATCAGTCTAAGTTTTTAAGTGAGATGTGATTAATGACATTGTGATGTGAGGATATAGCATGATGAAACTCAAGCATATGATTGGAAATGATATAAATGATATGAAGTTATACGTAAGCATAATAAGAAGGTTGACATGCACTGTAACGATTATTATATTGAAACTAGGATTGGGATGCGAATGAATAAAGGGGAATGTGGTCCAAGGCATATGAACACATGGATCCCTATACATAACGAGAGATGTTGGCATTTGAAAATGCATGTACATATATATATATATATATATATATATATATATATATATATATATATATATGAAATTGATAATTTGACTAGCTAAGGTGAAGAATTGTTCTCAGTAATTGGGAGATTTTGAAATAATGTCCAGAAGGGTTAGTGAGCTAAAGTGTTATCGGGCATACAATGAACAATTAAAGTTATGAGTGACTTTATTGATAAGCCTTGGATTGTTTAAGTTCTCAATGGAACTCTATTAAAGGAAGTGTATGGAAAAGCATAAGATGAATGAATCAAGGTTGAGAAATTTGGCATGGAGCAACTTAATAGAATGATGATTAGGTGTACATAAGTAAGTATAATATGTGATCAAAATCGGTATAATTGAGATGAAGTTATGGTTCAAATTTAATAAGGGTGATAAAGGCATGCTTAGTGATTTGATATAAGAAATCATGATTATGAAAGGTATTGTTGATCTGGCTCCACAGGATGATAATTGACATGAATGAAGTATTTAAATTGAACCGAAGGTAAACGAGGTGAATAAATTGAATGTCCCTATAGAAGGAGAAAAGGAATAGGATCATAGAAAGAGATTGATAATACAATATCGACGTGAATTCGAGGACGAATTTTATTTAAGTGGGGGAGATTGTGATACCCCATATTTTGAAACAGTGATTAATAAAGTTCATCGAATGCAAATTGAGGTCAATTAAAATGTTTAAAAGTAATAAAAGATGAAAGGAATAGTTTATGATAAAACATTTGGCACGCGAGGAAATAACAATAGAATAATAATATTTTTATTGAAAGAAAATTTGTGAGATAAAAGGGTGATTCGGAAGTGAAGTGAGGCATAATAAGGTATTTTAGATACCAAGGAGACAAGAGGAAATTTTTAGAATAAAATAATATTAAAATATTAATATTTAACTGGATGTCGAAATCAAAATCAGTTATGAAGAAGGATCATATGGTTGATCCAAGTGGGGGAGAAGAAATACAAATAATTTTTTGGTGATGAACGACGAAAGTGAGATACGCGTGTTTTGCTAAGTCTAGCCAACGCGGATAAGTAAATATTTAAATATTGTGGTAATACCGCGTTTAGGTGCAATTTTTATATTTCGGTAGTACACGCACATAGAAAGGAAGATAAATGAAAATTGAAATTTTTAGACACATCAAAGAGATCGAATTCAAAACATAAAGATTGAAGGATTATGTAGTGAAATTAATGGACGAAATAAAATAAATAAATAGTGAAATAATAATATAAGTATAAAAAAGATAATATATATATATATATATATTAGAAGACCAACATGGGCAGTCGCCCATGTGGTCAATAAAAAGAGTGAAAGACTCTTTACTTTGTTAGATGGAGGAGGCCGACCATGTGGAGGAAAATGGTGAAGGAAGAAAAAGAATTGTGAGGGGCCGGTCAAGTTGGAATAAATTGGAAGGTTCATGAAGGAATAAAAAATATATATATATATATATATATATATATAATTGAATGAGTTAAGTGAAGAAGACAAAGAAGAAGAGAGAAGTCAGTTGTGAGGGAGAGTAAAAGAGAAACAAAAGAACAAAGGAAAGACAGAAGAAAGAAGTAGCCGAGAAAAAGAAAAACAAAAAGAAGAGAAAGCCGAGCGTGAGAGAGAAAGTGAGAGGAGGGAGAGAGCTCAGTTGAGGGGCCGATTTTGCCATCATTTAGAGAGGAAAAGGAGCTATTTTTTTGCTGATTTTGGGGGCTGGAAAGTGCAACTTTACTACTAGTTTTGGAGGCTAAAAACTGTAAATTTTGCAGCTGATTTTGAAGGTTGTAAGGTTTGGTTTTGGTGGTTAATTTTGTTGTTTTGGCTGCTAATTTTTGGAGGGAAAAGTGCAGCTAAGCTGCTGATTTTTGAGGAGAAATAAAGCAGCTTAGCTGCTAATTTTGAAGCCAATATGAGCAGCTTTAGCTGTTGAAAATTGAAGATTGAAAAGCAAGAAAGTGTGGCCGATGGTGAGAGGGAGAAAGAGGAAGAAATTTGAGAAGGTTTGTGCATGTGAGAAAAGAAAAAGAAAGACAAGCAAGGGCTGCTGGACGGTGGAAGAAAGAAAGAAAGAAAGAAAAGAAAAGAAAAGAAAGAAAAGAAAGTAACAAGAAAGAAAAAATGGGCATGACCCAACAAGAAAGAAAAATGGGTAAGACCCAATAAAAAAGAAAATGGGCATGGCCCAATTAGAAAGAGATGGGAAGAGTTCATGAAAAAGGGACCAAAAACAACAAAGGAAGAAAAGTCCAAAAGAAAAGGAAAGTGGAGACTTGGGCCAACCTAGCATAATTGGATAAAATTTCTTTACTCTACTCCATGGCTTATTGTGAAATTGGACTATATGGAGGCTAGCCCATTTTATTTAATTACACGTTGGTTATTTGGTGATATGAAATAAATTTAAATTACTTTAATACAACATTTGAATATTTTATTAGGAGGTGTCATGTGATACCCCAACTTCTATAGGCTTGTAACTAAGTATAGATGTAATAATATGAGCTAGGGGTAGTTTCATCATTTTCTCTAATAAGCTTCCAAAAGAAAGTTTTATGATATTTTAAGGCCTAAATAGGCATAAGACAGTATAAATGATGTGTGCTAATGAAAACACGAAGAAAACTAGAAGTTTCAACAATTTTCATAATAGGGGCAAAATGGTCATTTTTCACCTCGAATTAAAATTTTATGTTTTTATGAACCCGAGCATGTTTAGACCATTATGGATATTGTCTCAGTGTTAAAAGAGCAAAAAGATTGCATAAAAGATTGGAGAAGAGTAAGTTAATTGGTGGAGGGGTATTTTTGTAATTTTAAAGGAAATGATAAGATTGCCTATAAATACCTTGAATTTTCAGCAACTTCTTGAATTTTCTAGTAGCTGGTCTTCTTCTTCCCTTCTCCTCTCTCACGTTTCTTCAAACTCCATGGAAGCTTGATTTTCAAACTTCCACTACTTTCTCTCTCTAACTCCAATTTACATGTTTTTGGTGCACCCTTCCATAAATTCTTGTGCTATTTCATCTTCTCACTTCAAAAACCTTGAAATATCTTGTTTTCATACTTTCTCTCACTAGTTGGGCATTCTAGAGAGAGAAAAAGAGAATCATTCCATTGATTTGGAAGCTATTGGAAGAGAATCCAACTACAAAGGAACCCTAGGGTGAGTGATGCACCAAGTTTGATTTTTAGCCACAGAAAATGGCTAGTAATTGTGATTTATGAGTTGTTTTATTGTTTAGTATGTTCATTATTTTTTTGTGATTAAGATAGTGAACATAGATAGCCATTTAAAGTGGCAATTGAAAACTAGCTAAGAGATAACTTTTAGAGTTCATAGTGTGTAAATTAATCTATTGTTTATGTTAATGTGATCCTAGGTTTTTAAGGAAGCACCATCATTCCAATTGGATCATTAGGGGAATTTGAGTTAATTAAAAGTTCTATAATTAATTGGTGAGTGGACTACCTTCAAAACTGATTTTGGGAATATAATGGATTTGACAAAGTGTTTGAATGATTTTATACAATTTTTCATGAAAATGAATGCCTTGGGAACAAGCTTTTGAGAAAAGGTTTATGTTATGAAATGTGATTATTATGGATTTCTATGTGGTTGCATTATGTTGATATACATATATGCTTGAGTATAATGTTGTGTAATTATATTGACTCGGCTATGTGCGAGTAGGGAGTGCGCATAAGCCGAGGATGACCTGGTTATGTGCGAGTAGGGAGTGCACATAACCCGGTAATGACCCAGCCATGTGTTAGTAGGGAGTGTGCATGAGCTGGTGATGATGATGATGGGATGGTGTGATGATGATGATGATGGGTATATATATGTATATATATATATATATATATGTAAATATGTGTGTTATAGGAAATTGATGGATAATGGGTTGTGGTTGAAATGCATGTGAAACTTGACATGTTAAACCCTGAGAAATTGTTATGTGTTTTCATGTTGGTTTGGACCTTTTGGCAGGGTGGTTTTTCCTTTAGGAGAAAGGTAAATTTTGCATTGATGCCTTGTATTTTGCTGCAACGAGAATGATTCTCACTGCAGCGAGAAACTCTCAGATTTGGAGGGGTACACTAGCCGAAAACTCGTTGCAGTGAGGATGCATTTTCACTGCAGCGAGAATGACACTGAAGCTTCTTGCTGCAGCGAAATGCGTTCTCGCTACAGTGAGAAACTTTCTGTTTTCAGGGTTGCAATTTCGATGCAACGAGAAACATTCTGTTTTTGGGTAGAAATTTTGCTACAGCGAGATTGAATCTCGCTGCAGTGAAAAACTTTCTGTGTTAGTCTCTTATCTTGTCCAATTGCTGCTTTATCTTTCACTTCTTTGCTACCATATGGGAGGGTTTTGTAAGCTAGGGTTTTGTTCTTCTTCTTTTCTTCCTTTGGCCGACCAAGAGAAATGAGTTGGGAGGGTTTATGTGCTGTTTTTTAATGTAAATTATAAACAAATATAAGCTTGCCACTTGTCACCATACCATTGGTCCACATTTTACACTTAACAATTAAGCTTTCTTTCTCCACCACATAAAATATTTCAATTATTCACCATATAAAATGTTAAGGGATCAAATCTATGAGTATGACAAGTGTTGGGTGGTGTAAAATTACAATTTTGCCCTTGGGTGGTAAAATGACCATTTTACCCTTAGGTCATCAAAATTCTTTTTTGACTACAAATCGATTCTTGAACTCCGAATCACCATATTAAATCATTATGGGTATTTAAAATTCTAAATTTCATCTTAAAATCTTTATTTGGTCTAGTTTGAGGCTTAATTCAACTTAGTTGTTCCATTCGATACACTACCGTCTTTTGACGATTTTTCGAGGCTTTCCAAGTATGCAAGCATATTGTCAATCACATGAATGACATGGCAAGTATTTTATAAGGTCAGTCTTGACAACAAATCTCATCTAAGGTAATAACAATTAGTTCCTTGGCCTCTCGGATTGTAGTCACTTTAGGCTTCTAATTTTTTGGTAGGTTTCTAAGAAGTCTTTTAACTATTTCATGCTCAGGTATTGGTTTGCCTAGCTGACTCAATTTATTTGTGATGTTTGTAAATCTATCTAACATGCTAGTGATATCTTCACCAGGCTCCATTTTGAACATTTCATAGTTATGTGTCAAGGGGGCTATTTTGGACTCCTTGACTTGAGAAGTCCCTTCATGGATTATTCTAAGTTTATCCCACACTTGTTTAGCTGTTGTACAGCTTGAGACTTTGTTGAATTCAGTGGGAGTCAAGGCACAATGCAATGTATTAAATGCCTTAAAATTTGTTTGGACTTTCATAGTTTCAGCCTCGGTCCATGCAGACCTTGGCTTAGGCATCATCTAATTTGTTACTACATTTAAAGTTTAGGGAATAAAGGGTCCATCAGTTATGACATCCCACATTTCATAATCTATAGCTCTAATATAAATTGACATCCTAGTGTTCTAATAAAGATAGTTAGAGCCATCAAACAGAGGTGGTCTATTTATTGATTGTCCTTAAGCAACTATGGATTTTTGGAGAGCCATTTGGATCCTCCCAAAGGGTGTTAGACCTTAAGAGCAGGGAACTAGCTTTGATACCACTTGTTAGTCCCAATAAGATGTGCTAGAGAGGGGGGTGAATAGCACAACTTGGCTCTTTAAAAAATCATCTCTAAGTGTAGACAAATGCAAGATAAATGATAGAAAGGAAATAAAACAAAAATAGAGTAAATAAGATAGCAGAATTTAGAATGGTTCGGTCCAAGACCTACATCCACTACCTTGATTATCCAACTAAGGATTTTTCAAACAATCCACTAAGAACAGGTGAAATTTACAAGCTTTCACCAAGCTTTACAATGGCTTTTACCAGGCTCAACCTAAACCTTTCACAATAGTTTTTCATGAGCTAAGCTAAAACCCAACACCTAACTTTTAAGGCTAAGTTAGAACTTTAACACATTCAAGCAAACCTAGCCTGAAACAATAACTTAGAGTGACTCCCTCACTCTAAGAATACAAAAAGAGAAGTATAAAGAAAGTACCTATGATCACAAAGTTGATCTAAATTCTACAAATGAAGTACAAATCATAATTACAAAGGATTGGAGTTAAGTGCAGTAAATGAGTAGCAGCTATTTTTTGGTTTTTCAGCTCTCTTTGTGTTCTAAAAGTCTTCTATATATTTCTAGCCATTGGAACCCTCTTTTATACTTGGAGAAATAACTCTGATGGTAGTTTGACAGTTTTCTAGCCGTTGGAGATAGTTAGGAGTCAGTTATAGTCATTACTCTGTCTTTTAGTGCAGAATTCAAACTTGCAAGCAGAATGCTCTTAGTCGACTAACCGATATCTTAGTCAACTAAGTCGTCTCTGTTTTCTGCTCCCTATTTCTAGCGGTTCTGGCAGTGTGCACTTAGTCGACTAACCCATTTCTTGGTCGACTAAGTTGGTTCTGTTTCTCAATATTCTTCAACCTGCCATTTCTCCAATTTAAATTTTAGTCAACTAACATTCTTCATTATTTAACTAAAGACCTTCCTTTTTGTTGATCAATCATTTTTCTTTATTTTCATGATTTTTGATATACACATTTAAAAGGTTGATTTATTATTTCCATATGAATTTTTTCATGCACACTTAGGTAGAAATGTTAGACACAAATGAAATGGGAATGTTTTATTATCATCAAAAACTAATAGAGCCAACACTATTATTATCCAGGAAAGATCGATCTTTTATAATATTTGATGGGCATTTCTCTTTTGGATGAACAACTTGAGGTTAAGTTTGTTTAGTCTCACTTTAATTAAATATATTTGATATGAGTTCAATTAAGAGGCCAAATTCGGATAGCCATGAATGGCATGGGAATAGCTTGGTAGGGTAATAACTACTTTTCGACTGATATATGATTAGTAACAATATGAAGCCAAAAATGTGGCATGATAAAAGCTTATGTACACAATTCAAGATGTTAGTGAATAGATATGCATGCAAAGCCTAAAGAATGGGATGCTAAGCAATGTGTTGCGAGCATTTGAATTGATTGTGCCTTGATGTGATTATAGGAATGATAATAAATGGTGCACCGAGGGGCTTAATAGCTGAATTACAGGTCATGTGGTAATATTTTGGTGACGTATGAACTTGGTATGATGCATAGGTTGCAAAGCATAACTATATTAATGTAAGTGGTGTTTTAGGAAATATTAAAAGGTCAATATAGATGATTATTGATGGTACGAATGGTTTTAAGGCGTGTTATTAAAAAATTTCTATTATATTATGGAAATCTAGATTTCATCATTTGAACAATGAAACTATGTTCGAGGAAATGATCTTGTCTTGATTCCAGATCTTTGGTGGAAATAAGAGTACATACTATGACATTGTGGACCAGTCTATAAGAAAAAAAAAGTTGATTACAAGCCTTGGAAGGCGAATAAGTTGGGTCATGCTATGTGAGACCAATTACAACTTTCGATAGAGAAGAGGGTTAAGGGTAAATGAGTCTTAGTACTGCATTTATCAAACCAACTTAAGGTGTTTATGTACTTACACTAAAGAAGGATAATCACAATATAGACTATTCATGGAAAGACAAGATAAGATAGATTGCGCTTTGAAGATGTAGCTCCCACAAGGTGTTATGGTATAAATACATCAGTGGACAAACAACTCAATAAGTTGGGATAAAGTGGGAGTTCTCATATACACATATTAGAAAGATATAGATTAATCAAGCTTGATAAAATTCGAGGATAAATTTTTATGAAGGGGGAGAAAATGTGATACCCTAAATTTTAATATACGCGTAAAGTAGCGTAATAGTGGTGACGTGGACCAAGGGCAGTTTCATTTTCTTCTTGGTGAGTCTTAGCAAATATTTTATATCTGAGATTTAATAAATTATTTTTATATGAAAAAAAGAAGAGAGAGATTTTCACCTTAAGGGTAAAATGGTAATTTTACATCTCGAGTCTAAATTTTTAAGTGTTCATAAAATCGAGTACCTCTAATCTATTGTGGATCTTTTCTCAATGTTGAAAGAGTAAAACGATTACACAAACAAAAGAAAAAAAAGACAAAGTAAACTTGTTAATGGCATTTTTGTAAATAATTGAAATTTTTGTCAATCCTAAGTATAAATATCTCAATTTCCAGCACCTTTCAGCACTTTCTCCTTCATCCTCCCATTTCTCCTCCCTATTTTAAACTTTCTATTTTCCATGGAGGCAATCCTTGAAACCTCCATAACTTTCTCATATTAACTCCAAATTTCATGTTTTTATACACCTTTCCATAGGATTTTTTGTGCTCTTTTACTTTTTCAACTAAAAAACCCTCAAAAAGTTTTTCCTCTGCACTTTCTCTCACTAGCTCAACATTTTTAGGGAGAGAAACTCTTCAAAATAGCATGAAAACTCATAAAGGAATTTTCCCCTTTTTAATCCTCACCAAGAAAATTCAACTACAAGTCCACCAAGGTGAGTAATGGGTTAGGGTTGATTTGTAAATTTGTTAATGATGGTTAATAATTAGATTTGTGGGTTGTTTCATTTGTTGATGGATTAGATTGTGGTGAAAAAGTGAGTATTTATTACTAGTGTGACTAAAGTGGTGAAAATAAATGACTAGCTAGTGACTAGAATGTTGGCTTTGTTAATTTATAAGTAAATTGATATTTGAAACGAGAATTAGGGGCTATTCTGATGGGTTGAGATTGTTGGAGGGAGAAATGATTGATAAATATGGTAATTCATGGTTTAACTAGTGGTGTGGATGACTAAATTAGTTAAGTGCATTGTGTTGGTGTAAGATGTCACTAAGGGAATTAATTAAGTGTGGAGTTATGAATTATAAGGGTGATATAGTGTTGGGAAATGGAAGTAATAAATGGAGTGTTATGAAAATTGTCAAGCCTAGCTCTACAATATGTTTATTATGCCATTCTTACATAAGAATGCATGTTTGCTTACTTGGATACCTCGAAAATCGTTAAAGGACGACAATGTACCAAATGGTACAACTAAGTTGATTTAAGCCTCAAACTAGTCCAAATAGAGATTTTAATATGAAATTGAGAATTTTAAAACTCCAGAATGACTTAAAATGGTGATTTGGAGTTCGAGAACCGATTTGGAATCAAATTGGAATTTTCTTGATCTAGGGGCAAAATGGTCATTTTGCCACCTGAGGTTAAAATTGGAATGTTGGAAGAAGTTTTTGATCAAGATTGACTATTTAGAACATAGTTTGAGTTTGAGAAGTGAAGAATTTTAATTTTGGCATTTTTTTGAGCGTAAGGGCAAAATAGTCATTTTGCCATCCAAGGGCAAAATTGTAATTTTACACCACCCAACACTTGTCCAGCACATGGATTTTACCCAATATTATCATGGATAATTGAAAAAATTTAAGTGGTGGAGAGAGATTGCTTAATGGGTAAGTATGACACATGGACCAATGGAATGGTGACATGTGTCAAATTTTCATCCATTTATTATTTAGCTTAAAAATCAGCACAAAATCAGCCCACTTCTCTTCATATGGCCGGCCAAAGGAAGAAAAGAACAACAAAAACCCTAGGTGGAAAAATTCAAGGGAAAAGTGTGAAAATTGAAAAAAATAAGTGAAGAAAAGGTAGGATTTTTCAATTAAGCTTGAGATCTCTCTGTCTTAAGCATTTTTTCTTATTTTCCATGGTTGAATCACATGATTTCATTATAGGTATCTTGCTGGCCGAACATTTAGAGAGAGATTTTGATGCTTGATTTGGTTAGATTTCAATGTATTTTAGTGTTTTTAGTTAGTTAGTGATGTGTAGCATGAAAATCAAACAAGAAAAATTCATGTTCTTCCATAACCCATCATTCGCCGAATTCTCCATGTGGAATATTGATGATGATTTTCATTTTATTTCAAGTGATTTTGTTAGGAATTAGTGATTTATGGTGTGAGAATCAAGCTTGAAAAATTATAATGTTGATGCACCCACCATGGCCGAATTTTCCAAGAGAAAATGTGAGGATGATTTTGCCATATTTCAAGTTATTTAATTTGTGTTTGATGAGTTGGAGTATTGAGAGAAAAATGGAATTATTTAGAGTTAAATTGGACATATTGGCCAATTAATTGAGTGATAGATCGAATTAGGCCAATACCGTTTTATTTAGGTGCACAATTGAATTTGTGTAGAACACCGTATTAGACGATAATCCGAACAATTTGTATTCCATTTCATGCATTAGTATAGAGCCTGAATTGGTTTTATAACAATTTAGCACAAATGTGGTAAATGGCTTATTGTGCACTATGTCTAGGTGGTGAGCATTCTGGCAAAAGTAAGGAGATAGTACTCGAGGATCAAGATTCGGTGTACTCGGAATTCAACTCCCGAAATAATGAGTAACCTTACTATCATCTTAATTATCTAAAGTGGTTTTGATCCAATTTTGTGATTTTATGGAAAATGAGTTTAAATGGTAAATCTTTATGTTTTATAAACAAAATGTGTTTAAATGAAATGATTTTATAAATTGTCTTGAAATTGAAAGATGGTTTTAAAAATAGAGTAATTGGAGACTAATTATTGTGTTATAAATCATGGTTTGAGTTGAGTGGCTTATGATAATATTTGCATGAATTGCTGAATTGGTATTTGTGTTGAAAATGTATGAACTATTAATTTGCCTTGAGAGGCTGTAAAATAAAATAATTGCCATGTCATGTTATCACAAATTTTATTGTATGGTGGGTTATAAAGTGGTAGTTGCAGTGGACGGGTTCCGTGGACCAGCCTATTAGAGGGGCATGGTAACCCTATTATATTCATACCTCAGTAGGAGAGGTGCGGTTGGATAACTCCTGAGGTTAAAACTTTAGAGTTCACCTCACGCCAAACCACCACGTGAGGGTGAACTCAGCTAACGCCAAGGAACGACTATGCTTTCAAAATAAAAACATGATTTATGCGTACATAATTTTTTAACAGCCTTGGCGGTCTCGGTTGGGATAGCCCTCGGCCAAGGATCCCTGATAACTGAGTATGAGAATGATTTTGGCACGAGCCAAAGTTTTAAGAAATTCATAAGCCATGTTGACTACTCTATTTATATGAATTGATTTTATTTGGTTGAAATGAGTTGAAAGGTGATGAATTACAGTATGTTAAACTATTTTATTTGTCTCCATTTACTCAGCTTTAGATATTTTAGATGATATTTGTTTACTCACTGGGATTATATAATCTCACCACCCTCATTTCCACCCATTTCAAAGTTAGGATAGTCGGTAGATAGCTCACTTTGTTAAAAGCTACAGTTGGACTTGCATCCTCAAAAACTGTAGGTTTACCGCTTTTGATACTTTTGATCGTTCGTGGGCCCACATGTCACTGTAAATTAAATCTTATGCTTTGGTTATCTATATTACCGTATGTATGAATTTATTTAGCTTTTATGCTATAAAAATTATTTACTAGTAACTCTATAAATATTGTTTTATTAAAAAATAGAATATTTTATTATATTCAAATAGTCATAATTTCATTTCAAATGAATGTTTTAGACATCTAAACTTATTTTTGATTGTGAAATATATGTTTTCCACTCGCATACTACATTTTTAGCTGGTTTCGAGATTTTTGAGGAAAAATGACCAAAATGCCCTTGTGAAAAAAAAAATATTTTTCTATTGTTTTGATTTCGAAATAGTTTAGAATCTCTCAAAACATGATACTTAACAATTGTTTCTCACAGGGGAGGTGTGAAAAACTGATATTAAAGCCTTACGAGGTTCCGGTTGGCATTCCGAGCAATGAATGTCTATTGGAACGTCGCGGGTTGTTGTCACGGGCTCGAGGAGAGTACCAAGTCATGACAATTAGAGTGGTATCAGAGCTTTTGGTTTTAAAAATTAGAGCTTCTGAGTTTAAAGTTGTTTTAAAAACTACAATGTCAGTGTGGCGCAAGTTAAGTTAAGTTAAGTTAGGTTTGATAGAATAGAATACGTTCATCTGCATATAGAATTTTGAGTTATTTAGACTCGTTCTGTTTCTTCTTATAGATCTTATGGGAGCATAAGTCATAGACAATAAGCTATATGAACTCTTGTTCCCAGTAATCCATTTCCTTGTTAATGTCATGCAAAGGTCATAAGTAGGGTCGTTGTTCGGGTTTAAGATGCCACCCGTGACACGAGCCAGTGTTAGAGAGATCTTAAAACGAATGCTCCTAATGAAAGATTAATGAAATGATATATCCCTCTGATTAAGGATGGAGAAATTTGGAGTTGGACTAATAAGCCGTGATAATTTATTCATTTGGTGGAGTTATAATTAAACTCATGGTTGTCAATTGGAAAAAGATTTGGGGACTATGGATTGTATTGGGGTTAATATAAAGGAGCACGTGTGATAATGGTAATAAGGGGCACACTTTGATTAGAATGAATAGTGATGGTTGTAATTCACTTGGAGCGTATAAATTAAGCATTGAGGTAAGAGTAAACCCATACTTATGTGCATGAAGATAAGAACACTATGTTAATGGAGCTTGTTATGCCCATATAAAAGTGGTGTTGGGATTTTGAAATATTTTATATGTGAATATGTGTAGAATAGGTACAGCAGCTTAGAGGGAACTGGTGTTGATTTCAATTAAGCGATTGTGAGATTTCAAGAATTGATTTTACCTATTATAGTTCATGGATATAAGCACGTGAATTAACTCGAGAGTGAGTATCAATGATTACTATAATTGATGTGTGGTCATGAAGTAAGAAGTTAGTAAACAAATCTGCTCTAAGGATGAGCTTGAACTTTGCTATGCATAGTAGGGGGAGCCAAGGGATTAAAGGACTAGATGTGAAATTGGTAGCTTGAGGTTAAATGACTTGGAAATGTCGAATCTAGTCTAAGTGCCATATGAAGTTTTATAATTGAGACTGATATACGAATTACTTGAAAGATCAATTTAAAAGTTTATTCGGTTCAAGTGTGGCCTATGATACGAATGATAAGTCTTGAGGGTGATCTCCCTAGAGTAAGGAATTTAAAAAATGTTGATGTTTGGATATACTCTAAGAGAGAGAACTTCTACATCCTAAGTTTAGGACAACTTTGATCTTATGATCGCAAAGGCAAGGTGTAATAACTAAGTAAATTATTCACTTAATAAATGTGATTGGTTATTGATGAATAAAGTCAAGATCTTAACATTTAATAGTATACAATTTGATAATTATGTATTTAAGAGTTATTTGGAGACAATTCCTTTTGCACTAAATGCTATGGTAAAGGCATATCAATGTTAATATGGAAATGTATCCAGAAATGATCTTAACATACCACCAAAGGAGAATTAAACATGTTGAAATTAATGTTCTAATAGTGTGCATATGATCAAAAGCTAGTTTGTAAGTTGTAGTTTTCATGATCATGAAATATATAAAGATTATCAATCTATGGACATACACTTGGAATTGTAATTTACAACTTTGGAGTATTTAAGATATGATTAAATGGAATTAGCATTAGTTAAGGTACGTAAATCTTTTAATTAATTTCTTTGGAGTATGCATGATAGTAAAATGGAGGAATATAATGCCGTGATACTATATGGTGAAGTTACTATACAATGTAGAAAGAGTATTCTAAAGTGGGATTTATTGATTATTGACAAGTGTTATAGGATGAGATGAATTTGAAAATATCGACTTTACTTATTATATGTGGTAAGCATAAGAGGATATAAATGGTTATGAAAATTGTGACATATTCTTGGAGGGAAACTAAACGGTTGAGAATGATTAGTGTAGTAACCTCAAATATAGATCAATAACATTGATTAAGCAAACTCCAATAGCCATTGTGCCGCGGTGCTAAGAACACTTCATGTCTAGGACGCATGAATAAAACTAGACAGATGTGAAGTTGAACTTACGAGTTGATCTAAAGTCATTGAACTTGATTCTAAGTTTTGTTAACCAGAGTTTTAAGGTTTTGGAAGGTATCGATATGAATGAGTTAAAGCTGAAATGGTTAAAGGCGTTCCCTTCGAGGGGGGAGCAAAAGGTCTGGGGTTCGAAACTTGGCGAGAAGGTCCTGCAGGGCCTGTCGTGCCGCCCTTAGGCGCGAGGTTCCAAGTAAGTCAAGTGATGGGGATCCAGACATAACAGTACCTTGGAGTGGGCCCCGAAGGGGATGCCACATAAATGGCTAAGTTATGAGTTAAGTGATCACATGTTGTGAGACATAAGTTTAAGATAGATATCCCCAAGGAAATACTCAAGAGAAGTTCTGCCATGGATCTCGTGAGAGCAAACATTAAGTTATATGATCATAAAAAGGAAGCCATAAGCTGAGAGTGATATTTGTATCGACATTCAAAAATACTTGAGGTGTCATGACCCGGAACCTCCCTTGGGCCCATGACAACCGTCGCGACGTCCCAATTGACACTCATTACCCGAAATGCCAATCAGAACCCCGTAAGGCTTACATATTAGTTTCTTGCCATTTCTGTGAGCAATCGTTTTTAAACATTCCATTTTAATCAGTTTCCAGTAGTTTCCTGCTCAAGTAAATCAAAAGACAAAAATATTTTAAAAGGATTTATAGATAAATATCACTATTCAAAATATTGATTAAAATATAGCATCATTTTTTTTATATATAAAATAATATTTATAAAAACACGTGTAAGAAATCTTTTGTAGCGCGTAAGTAAAATAAATTCACACATACAAAAATTTACAAAGTTATAATGTACAATAACAAGTGGCCCAAAATACACCCAGTGTTGGTGCTAGAAACCTATTGTCTGTGTGGTAGAGATGTTAACTGGAATCCTCGACAAAATAGGGTATCTACAAGCTACCACGAACCTAAAATGTTTGGAAAGGAGGTGGGTGAGATTTTGCAATCCCAATGAGTAAACAGACATTATTATAAATATCTAAAGGCGAGTAAAATGGAGGTAAGTTTAAATAACAAATCACAAACCATTTCATAATGTTTTCAATTTATTTCTTAAACCATAAAATATTTGTAATTTACCAAAACAGTTGTTAAGGCTTATGTCTTTTATAAAAGAAAATAAGGCTCAAGCCAAAACTAATCCTTGAGGATACCTTGGCCGAGGCATCTAACTGAGTCCGCCAAGGTTGTTATAACATTTACATGTTAAACGCATTTTTATTTTTAAAACAAGCCGTTCCTTGGCCTTGGCCGAGTTACACATTCACGTGGGGGTTCGACGTGAGGTGAGCTCTAATACTACCTCGGAAGTTACCCTCCTCTCCTCTACAACCGAAGTAACTATATAACCGGGTTTACCGTACCCCTCTAATAGGTAGTCCACGAAAACCCGTCACTGCAGTGACTAACCCACCAATTTTAATAAAATTTCGATAGGATAACGTGGCTTTTATTTATTTATCCAGCCTGCATAGTAAAAACAGCTTACATAAATTTCTCAATGCACTTACAAAATATAGCCACATATACTTATCTCATAAGCCATTCATAGGAAAATATATAATTTTCAAGACAGTTAACAGCCTCAAATTACTCAATTTCATAATCAACCCAATATATCTTTATTTGTCACATTTAGTTGTAAAACATCAAAAATCCCGTTTTAATCTTGTTTTCATTTCATAAAATACATAAAGAGCATTTAAAAATAAAATCTAGATAATTTACAATAATAATAAGTTTACTCACCGTTTGTACAAACTAAAAGCTTTTTAGGTGCCCCGATAACTACTCGTCGGGTACGATTTCCTTGCCTTTACTAGAAGGCTCTCCTCCTAGACACATAGCAAAAATTTACTCAATTCATCACATTAATGCTAAATCACTATATAGTTGACTTAAATCCTATACTAATGCATGGTATGAAATGCAATAGCCAAAAACAGCTTAAACACGGTATTAACCTATTTTTGGCACTTTACCCGATAAATTGCTAACGCGCTCCATTTTAGCTCTAAATTGTCCCATTCTCTCTCCAACATTTCTAACCATTAATTATCAGCCAATATTCCTCTAAAATCACCAAAATCAGCTCACTCTCTTCCTTGAAAAATTCAGCCAAAAATGGGACATTAACTCGGTTAATTTTCCACTTTGTTTTTCTATCACATTAAACCATTTTTCATCATTTTCTCTTCATTTCTCTTAGAATAAAAATCAGATTATCATCATTGTACCTCATTGCAGATTCGGCCAAGGGTGGGTATTGTGAAAATTTAATGCTTTCTTGCCCAATTTAATTTCTAAACACATTTAACTAACTAAAACTACCAATTTAACTAAAAATCAAAACCTAAAAATTTCAAAATCTCTCCCATAGAATTTCATCCAGCCCTTGATGTCACTTTTAGATCTCTCTCCTCAAGCATGCTAAATGGAAACAAAGGCATAGGAAAGGTAGAAATCAAGCTAAAGTCGAAAAATCTTACCGTTAGACGCGTAAACGGGTAAAAAACGTGAATTCCCCTTTGAATTTTCTTGTTTCTCTTTGGTTTTTCTTTTTTTCTTCCTTTCCTCTCTATTTTCTCTCTTGTTCTCCCTTATGGCCGGCCAGCACTGAAAATGGGATTTAAATGGGCTAACTTTTCATTAAAATAATATTATATCATTAAAAAAATGCCACGTGTCACTTTCCCATTGGCACATTTTTAAAATTTCATCCATTTGTTTCGAAATTATCACCATACACTTGTCCCACATATCCATAGCTTAGATAAAATTCTCAGACTTATCTGAAGTCTCGGTGGAGTAATTTTTGAAATTTACATTTTTGCCCCCGTAAAAGTGAAAAATTACATTTTTGCCCAAAAAACTGAAAAATTGCCCATAGACATATTTTTCATCCCTTATACTCATACCATTCTCCAATTTGTCAAATTTGATCTAAATTCTCTCAAAATCTCAAATTTTGTTCGTAAGTGGTAAAATTACGATTTTGCCCCTACACTTCAAAAATCACTAAAATTAAACTTTTTCACTTCCTATCATTAAATTATACTCCAAATAGTTAATCTTGATCAAAAATTTCACTCCATTATCAAATTATTATCTTAGGTGGTAAAATGACGATTTTGCCCCTAAACATCAAAATTTTTAATTTTACCCCTAATGAACCCTCGAACTCCGAACAATCATTTTTAGTCATTCCTTAACTATAAAATATTAAATTTCATCTTACGATTCCTATTTGAACTAGTTTGAGGTTAAATTAATTCAATTGTACCGTTAGGTAAAATACCGGGTTTTACATGTGGAGAATCTAGTTTCAAGTCTTGCAATTTCAAGTACAATTTGTAAATTGGTTAAGGAAGAATGATGTTATGTTCATATGAAAGAGTGGAACAAAAAAATGATTAAAGTTAACCTTGATAATGAAGTTAGATAATGAAACATTCCTAATATATTATGGAAATTGGAATTCGAAAATGCTTGAGACATACATGATTCAAATGAGTCTGAGTTTTAAGTGACAAATCAATATCGGAATGTAAGAAGGATACAAGGTAATGTAGAGGCATGAAGGATAATCGAGGAAAAAGGATGACTCTTAGGAATTATGATATTGGATAACATACAATGATCAAGTCAAGGAAAATTTTTGAAGTATCAATGGGATTATAAAGCATACACGCATAATAGATTATAATTCAATGGAGATGACATTATGATGCAATGATATATAGTACAAGGAAACTTAATCATATAATTGGAAATGATAAGAAAAGAGTATAAGTATGCAAATGATGTGGAACTATGCACAGGCATGGTGAGAATTTGTATGAATTATGAAGATTATTTTATTGAATCTTGGTTATGGATGGGAATGAACAAAGAGAAATTAGTCTGAAAGCATTTGAAAACAGAGACCCGTATACATAATGAGGAATATGGACATTTGAATGTGCGTGTATACGTATGTGTGGAGTTAGTGATGTACCCAACTAAAATGAAGAATGGTTTTAGTGGTTCGAGATTTGAACTCAATATATTTGATGAGTTGTATAGATAATGTAACGATCAAGAATCTTATCAGAAGTCGATTTATGGCGACCTAAGGAATTTTGGGAAAATAGTTAAGGGAATGTAATCTGTAGTGTGATTAAGCCATATGAGATGGACTAATAAAATTAAGAAGATCGAAATTTCCTAAATGCAAGGTAAACATGAAGTATGTGGAAATAATTGAAGCCATTAATCTTCCCTAACGTTGAGGATATGTACAGGAATGAGTATGGCATGTTAATGATGCTGTAAACTACACAATAGTGTATGAGGATAGGATGAATGAATGAAAGTCGAGAAATTTGATATGGAATGAAGTAATAAAATAGTGATTGGTATACCTAAATAAGTACAAAATGCGATCAAAATTTGTATGATTGAGATGGAGTTATGGTTCAAGTTTAATGATAGTAATAGAAGTATGTTTGGTGTCTTGATATAAAAGATCATGATTGTGAAGGTTACTGTTGATCTGATTTTAAAGGTTAATAATAGATATAAGTGAAGTACTCAAGTTAAATTTAAGGTAAATGAAGTGAACAAATTGAAATTCCCTATAAAAGGGAGGACATAAGAAGTCGAGCATTGGATGAGAAAACAATATCCCCACCTTTTCTCTGAGTTTAGTAAATGAAATTTTGAAGTCAAAATTTTATTTTAAGGGGGGTAGTGCTATCAAGCCCATCTCTACAATATGTTTATTATGCCATTCTTACATAAGAATGCATGTTTGCTTACTTGGATACCTCGGAAATCGTTCAAGGACGACAATGTACCAAATGGTACAACTAAGTTAATTTAAGCCTTGAACTAGTCCAAACAGAGATTTTAAGATGAAATTGAGAATTTTAAAACCCTAGAATGACTTAAAATGGTGATTCGGAGATCGAGGACCAATTTGGAGTTAAATTAAAATTTTCATGATCTAAGGGTAAAATGGTTATTTTGCCACCCGAGGTTAAAATTCGAATGTTGGAAGAAGTTTTTGATTAAGATTGACTATTTAGAATGTCAAAACCCGGAACCTCCCTCGGGCCCATGAAAATCGTCGCGACATCCCGATTGACACTCATTACCCGAAATGCCAATTGGAACCTCGCAAGGCTTACATATCAGTTTCTTTCCTTTCCTGTGAGCAATCGTTGTTAAACATTCCGTTTTAAACAATTACTAGTCATTTCCGGCTCAAGTAAATCAAAAGACAAGTTTTTTAAAAAATTTATAGACAAATATTACTATTGAAAATATTGATCAAAATATAGCATTTTTATATAAAACAATATTTATAGAAACACGTGTAAGTAATCCTTTGTAACGTGGAAGTAAAATAAATTTATACATACAATAATTTACAAAGTTATAATGTAAAATAATAATTACAATGACAAGTGGCCCATAAATACACCAAGTGTTGGTGATAGAAACCTACTATCTGTGAGATAGAGGGGTCAACTGGAATCCTCGACAAAATCGGTATCTACAAGCTACCATAGACCTGAAATATTTAGAAATGAGGTGGGTGAGATTTTGCAATCCCAATGAGTAAACAGATATTATCATAAATATCTAAAGGCGAGTAAAATGGAGGCAAATTTAAACAACAAATCATAAACCATTTCATAAGGTTTTCCATTTATTCCTTAAACCATAAAATATTTGTAATTTACCAAAACAATTGTTAAGGCTTATGATTTTTATTAAAAACAGGGCTCAAGCCAAAAACTAATCCTCGGGGATACCTTGGTCGAGGCATCTAACCGAGTCCGCCAAGGTTGTTAAGATATTTACATGTTAAACACATTCTAGTTTTGAAAACAAGCCGTTCCTTGGCGTTGGCCGAGTTACACATTCACGTGGGGGTTCGACGTGAAGTGAGCTCTAACACTACCCTGAGAGTTACCCTCCTCGCCTCTACAACCGGAGTAACTATGTAACCGGGTTTATCGTACCCCTTTAATAGGCAGTTCACGGAAACCCATCACTACAGTGACTAAACCCACCAATTTTAATAAAATTTCGACAGTATAACGTGGCTTTTATTTATTTACCCAGCCTGCATAGTAAAAGACAGCTTACATAAATTTCCAATGCAATTATAACATATAGCCACATATACTCATTTATCATAAGCCATTCATAGGAAAATATATATTTCAAAATAATTGGCAACCTCCAATTACTCAATTTCATAATCAACACAATATATTTTTATTTATCACATTTATTTCTAAAACATCAAAAATCCCATTTTAATCTCATTTTCGTTTCATAAAATCCATGAAGAGCATTTAAAAATAAACTCTAGATTATTTACAATAATAATAGGTTTACTCACCATTTGTACAAACTAATTGCTTGTTAGGTGCCCTGATCACTGTTCGTCGGGTACGACTTCTTGCCTTTACCGGAAGGCTCTCCTCCTAAACACTTTGCAAAATTTACCCAATTCACCACATTGATGATAAATCACTATATAATTGACTTAAATCCTATACTAATGTATGGTATGAAATACAATAGCCTAAAACGGCTTAAACGCGGTATTAACCTATTTTTCTCACTTTACCCGTTAAATTGCTAACGCGCTCCATTTTAGCTCTAAATTATCCCATTTTCTCTCCAACATTTCTAACCATTAAATATCAGCCAATAACTCACTTAAATCACCAAAATCAGCTCACTTCCCTCCTTGAAAAATTCAGCCAAAAATGGGACATTTACTCAGTTAATTTTCCACTTTGTTTTTCTATCACATTTAACCATTTTTCATCATTTTCTCTTCATTTCTCTTAGAATAAAAATCAGTTCATCATCATTGTACATCATTGAACATTCAGACAAGGGTGGGTATTGTGAAAATTTCATGCTTTCTTGCCCAATTTGATTTCTATACACATATAACTAACTAAAACTACCAATTTAACTAAGAATCAAAACCTAAAAAATTCAAAATCCTCCCCCTTGAAATTCGGCCAGCCCTTGGTATCACTTTTTGATCTCTCTCCTCAAGCATGATAAATGGAAACAAAGGCATAGGAAAGGTAGAAATCAAGCTAAAGTCGAAAAATCTTACCGTTAGACGCGTAAACGGTCGAAAAACTCGAATTCCCCTTTGAATTTTCTACTTTTCCTTTGGTTTTTCTCTTTTCTTCCTTTCCTCTCTATTTTCTCTCTTCTTTTCTCCTTATGGCCGGCCATCACCTGATGTGGGGTTTAAATGGGCTGATTTTCCTTTAAAATAATATTAAACAATTAAAAAGTGCCATGTGTCACTTTTCCATTGGCCCGTTTTTAAAATTTCATCCTTTAAACTTCAATTTTTCACCACTTAAAGTACCATAGTTATTAAAACAAAAAATAAATAAATCCTATGATTTTGACAAGTTTTGGGTGGTGAAAATTACGATTTTTACCTCGGGGTGACAAAATTACCGTTTTGCCCTTATGTTTTGAAAATTGCCGAAATTGAAAATTTTCACTTCCTATCATTAAATTATACTCCAAATAGTTAATCTTGGTCAAAATTTTCACTCCATGATCAAATTATTATCTTAGGTGGCAAAATGACGATTTTGCCCCTAAACATCAAAATTTTCAATTTTACCCCAAATGAACCCTCGAACTCCGAACAATCATTTTTTAGTCATTCCTGGACTATAAAATATTAAATTTCATCCTACGATTCCTATTTGAGCTAGTTCGAGGTTAAATCAACTCAAGTGTACCGTAAGGTACAATACCGGGTTTTGTCTATTCTTAGGTGCTTCCCTAACGTAATAACATGCTACTCAGTGCATGTATGTCATGACATGTGTTTATAGGGTCGAGTTTTACATAGAACATAATTTGAGTTTGAGAAGTGAAGAATTTTGATTTTGGCATTTTTTTGAGCGTAAGGGCAAAATAGTCATTTTGCCACCCAAGGGCAAAATTGTAATTTACACCACCCAACACTTGTCTAGCACATGAATTTTACCCAATATTATCATGGATAATTGAAGAAATTTAAGTGGTGGAGAGAGATTGCTTAATGGGTAAGTATGACACATGGACCAATGAAATGTTGACATGTGTCAAATTTTCATCCATTTATTATTTGGCTTAAAAATCAGCACAAAATTAGCCCATTTCTCTTCATATGGCTGGCCAAAGGAAGAACAAAGGAAGAAAAGAAGAACAAAAATCCTAGGTGGAAAAATTCAAGGGAAAAGTGTGAAAATTCAAGAAAACAAGTGAAAAAAAGGTAAGATTTTTCAATTAAGCTTGAGATCTCTCTTTCTTAAGCATTTTTTCTTATTTTCCATGGTTGAATCACATGATTTCATGATGGGTATCTTGCTGGCCGAACACTTAGAGAGAGATTTTGATGCTTGATTTGGTTAGATTTCAATGTATTTTAGTGTTTTTACTTAGTTAGTGATGTGTAGCATGAAAATCAAGCAAGAAAAATTCATGTTCTTCCATAACCCATCATTCGCCGATTTCTCCATGTGGAATATTGATGATGATTTTCATTTTATTTCAAGTGATTTGGTTAGGAATTAGTGATTTATGGTGTGAGAATCAAGCTTGAAAAATTATAATGTTGATGCACCCACCATGGTCGAATTTTCCAAGAGAAAATGTGAGGATGATTTTGTCATATTTCAAGTTATTTAATTTGTGTTTGATGATTTGGAGTATTGGGAGAAAAATGGAATTATTTGGAGTTAAATTGGACATATTGGCCAATTAATCGAGTGATAGATCGAATTAGGCCAATACCGTTTTATTTAGGTACACAATTGAATTTGTGCAGAACACCGTGTTTAGACGATAATCCGAACAATTTGCATTCCATTTCATGCATTAGTACAGAGCCTGAATTGGTTTTGATAACAATTTAGCATAAATGTAGTAAATGGCTTATTGTGTATTATGTCTAAATGGTGAGCATTCTGGCAAAAGTAAAGAGATAGTACCCGAGGATCAAGAATCGGAGTACTCATAATTCGACTCTCGAAATAGTGAGTAACCTTACTATCATCTTAATTATCTAAAGTGGTTTTTATCCGATTTTGTAATTTTATGGAAAATGAGTTTAAATGGTAAATCTTTATGTTTTATAAACAAAATGTGTTTAAATGAAATGATTTTATAAATTGTCTTGAAATTGAAAGATGGTTTTGAAAATGGAGTAATTGGAGACTAATTGTTGTGTTATAAATCATGGTTTGAATTGAATGGCTTATGATAATATTTGCATGAATGGCTGAATTGGTATTTGTGTTGAAAATGTATGAACTGTTAATTTGCCTTGAGAGGCTGTAAAGTAAAATAATTGCCATGTCATGTTATCGCAAATTTTATTGTATGGTGGGTTATAAATTGGTCGCTACAGTGGACGGGTTCCGTGGACCAGCCTATTAGAGGGGCACAGTAACCCTATTATATTCATACTTTAGTATGAGAGGTGCGGTTGGATAACACCTGAGTTTAAAACTTTAGAGTTCACTTCACGCCAAACAACCACGTGAGGGTGAACTCAGCCAACGCCAAGGAATGACTATGCTTTCAAAATAAAAACATGATTTATGCGTACACAATTTTTTAACAGCCTTGGCGGTCTAGGTTGGGATAGCCCTTGGCCAAGGTATCCCTGATAACTGAGTATGAGAATGATTTTGGCATGAGCCAAAGTTTTAAGAAATTCATAAGCCATGTTGATTACTCTATTTATATGAATTGATTTTATTTGGTTGAAATGAGTTGAAAGGTGATGAATTACAATATGTTAAACTATTTTATCTGTCTCCATTTACTCATCTTTAGATATTTTAGATGGTATTTGTTTGCTCACTAGGATTATATAATCTCACCACCCTTCTTTTCACCCATTTCAAGCTCAGGATAGTCGGTAGATAGCTCACTTTGTTGAGGGCTACAGTTGGACTTGCATCCTCAAAAACTATAGGTTTACCGTTTTTGATACTTTTGGTCATTCGTGGGCCCACATGGCACTGTAAATTAAATCTTATGCTTTGGTTATCTGTATTACCGTATGTATGAATTTATTTAGCTTTTACGCTACAAAAATTATTTACCGGTAACTCTATAAATATTGTTTTATAAGAAAATAGAATATTTTTATTATATTCAAAGTCATAATTTCATGTCAAATGAATGTTTTAGACATCTAAACTTATTTTTGATTGTGAAATATGTGTTTTCCACTCGCATACTACATTTTTAGCTAGTTTCGATTTTTTTGAGGAAAAATGACCAAAATGCCCTTGTGAGAAAAAAATTATTTTTCTATTGTTTTGATTTCGAAATAGTTTATAATCTCTCAAAACATGATACTTAACAACTGTTGCTCATAAGGGAGGTGCGAAAAACTTAAATTAAAGCCTTGCGAGGTTTTAGTTGGCATTCCGAGCAATGAATGTCTATCGGGACGTCGCGACGGTTGTCACGAGCTCGAGGAGAGTACCGGGTCGTGACAAAAATGGTGGAGTTAGTATTCGATTGAGTGGTCAAATGGTAATTGAAAACTAGTTAGGAAGAACTAGTAAAATTTAATTATGGAAATAGCAATTGGATTTATATTCATGTGAATTACGTTGGTTATGATGCTAATTGTGTCTGATAGGTTCCAACGAGACCCCACGTTTCCACTTGGAGCACTAGTCGAGGTTTGGAATTGATAAAAAAAAAATGGGTGAGTGAACTTGCATTTAAAATGTTTTAAACAAATGCATATATGTTGAATATACTTGAATATCTTTGGTTGACTCATTTTCTAAAAAAAAAATTATGCATGGGAACAAGTCTTTCACAAGTGATATTTCTATGTTTTCAAACATAGAATGTGATGAATTACATGTTTGAAATATTATGTTGAATTGGCAAGTGAATTGTGGCATGCGATGCATTGGAAATCTTGAGATCTTCTAAACTAGTGGCAATACGATTAATATTATTTTCCTTGAATGTTGGACTGTGCAACCATGTCTATGACTAAAAAAATAATGAATTATGTGGAATGTATTATTATGAAAAGATTCTTGTTACATGTTGTTATGTGTGCTATGCCTTGAGAGGTAATATTGAATGATAACTATAACAATGCGTGTACGGTGTGGGAGTACACATGACGGTGATGGTGTTGTGCAGTGTGAAAGTGCACACGCTGATGATATATGCCATGTCTGGTGTGGGAGTGCACATGATGATATATGCCATGTGCGGTGTGGTAGTGCACATGATACTTGCCATGTGCGGTGTGGGAGCGCACATGAGGATATTAGCTATGTGCGGTGTGGGAGTGCACATGAGTTGAGTTGAGGTTGGCGGGTGTATGTGCGGTGCTGTGGTGACTAGTGTGGGGATGACCTTGGTGTATGTTTGAATTATCTATATATTTATATATACATAATGTATACATGAATTTTTACATGCATGTGCACCTGTCCTGTAGAGTAGAGATTTTTGGAAAATGTAATGTGATTGAATTGTATATTGAAAGTTGATATTCCTAAATGTTTCCAAAATGAGTTAAAAGACATCATAGCATCAAGTTTGGTTTTCGAAGAATAAATTGCATTGTTTTTAACATAAGTGCATCGCATTTCCTAAAACCTTCCAAATCGTTGCTTGTTCTCTTCTTATGTTCACTCACTGGGTTATACTCATTCTTTTCAACTTCATGTTTTAGTTTTTAAGTTCAGAGTTAGTTGGATCCTAGGTTGGGGTGCTTCCTCATATTCAGCGTTCGGTAGGTTTACCATGACACTCAATGATAGTACCCACTCCTACAGTTGCTCCGCTGGTAGTCAAGGGTCTTTGTATGCGTATATGGTAGTTTAAATGTAAATTATGAGATTTGTTGTAAACACTGTATATGTAGTTTGATTAATATTGTCACCATAGGCTAGCATGCAATAATACTATTTGAGAATGATATATGCTTGGTTGTCATGATTGATTCCCGAAGGAATTATTATTGAAAATTATGAACTGCGAATCATAAAGAAATATGGGTGATAGATGGACTAATGAACAGGTTTACATAGAGAGGCTTGCTTAGGCTTAATAGGCTATGCCTATTGGGCCCATGCGCCGATCATGGCCCAAGATTTGGGCTGTGACACCCTCGCACCATCTCCTCTGATCTAATATCTCCTAAGCTAGTAGCTCTATCATCTGACTAACTCCCTGTTAGCTTATGACTAGATCCTTTAAAGTCTTTGCCCTCATAGGGCCATTAAACCATTAGGAGCTTGTTCCTTAACTACCTCGTGTCACAACCCAAATACCAGGCTATGACTGACGCATGGGCTCAGTGGGCATAGCCCACTAGGCCCAAGGAAGCCTCTTTATGAGATTCTATTCCTCATTCCATCCATCATCTTGAAAACCATGTGTTGTAATTCTCAACTATGAATGTTTCAGTAATATTTTATAACAACTGAATTTTCATATTTGTATTATCTCAAAGTACTATCATTCATTACCGTCTCATAAGGGCATCATCATCAATCCAACATATACATACTTCATTTAAAGCATGACTCCTAGTAGTTTACATTACATAGACATGTACACAGATAAAAGACTCTCAACCGTCAGCGGAGTGACTTTAAGTGAAGATATTGCTACTGAAATGCCATCGTACCTACCAAGAAGATGAGCATACGTGGACACTCAATCTAGGTCTCAACTGCCTCTGCATCTAAAAACATGAAGTTTAAAAAAGTGAGCATAAAACTCAGTGAGTGAACATAAGAAGAGAACAAGCAATCGATAAGGAGAACTTGAAAATCATGATGCACTTGTTTCAAAAACAATGCAATTGATTTAATTTCTTACTAAAAACCCCTTATTTCAAACTTTGATTAATAACCTCATAGTGTTGCAAAAAGCCATGATCAATCCATGAAGTTAAATGGGTGAAAAATATGTCAAAATCAAGCAAGGTAGCAAGCATGACAGCAAGTTTCTTGTTGCAGCGAGAAACATTCTTAGTTTGAATATGTTTCTATTTTTCCAAGCATATCTCCCACTAAAAGAGTCCAATTGACATGAGTTTTAGAACATTAGAAAGCTAAGAGGCTGGGCTACAACTTTTATTTTTATTACTTTGCCCATTTTTAATTGTAAGGTGGTCAAAATCTTTGTTAAATTGAAAGCACTACTTTAGAATTTTGGAACCACCCGAGAGTTTCTCGCTGCAGTGAAAATCCATTTTCGCTGCAGTGAGAAGCTATAAAATTTCTCACTGCAGCAAGAACCAAGCCATTATAACCCCCACTCCAACCCAAGAGTTTCTCACTACAGCGAAAATGAATCTCACTGTAGCAAGAAACAAAGCAATTAGTTAAAAAAGGTCTTGTTATACCAAAAGCAATTTTGTTGTTGAAATGAAAAGCAATTTGGGAGCAATTAACAATGCCAACATACAACACAATCTCAATTATTTTCATAAACTTTCTATAACATTTATATATATATATATATATATATATATATATACATACATAACTACCAATACCACCACTGCCTCACTTAGCTCATGTGCAACCCCCACATCGCGCACATAGTTGGAGTCATCATGTGCATCCCCCACATCGTGCACAACTAATACCACCATGTGCATCCCTCACATCACACACAGGCAATATCATCATCCATACTCCCGCACCCGTCATCACCAGCATGTGCTCCCCCACATCGTGCACATGCTCGGTTATAATTACAAACCATATTACTATCAATACATATCATATATATTTAGATATATATATATATATATATATATATATATATATATATCAACATAACACAGGGCACATAGATTCATCACAGTCACATTCCACAACACAAAATGTTTCATTAAAAGCTTGTTCCCATGCATATTTTAGAGAAAAATAGATAAAATATTTCAATGGATTTAATCAAACACATATGCCCTAATCCCAAAACATTTTAATGCAAGTTCACTCACCGGTATTTGTTGAATCTTTACTCGACTCCAACTTCGACTATTGCTCCAAATGAAGGTGTGAGGTCTTGTTGGAACCTATCACACACCAACATCACAACCAACCCAATTTTCATAAATATAATTCTAAAGGTTATTTTTTAAATCAAGCCCCACTAGCTATTCCTAACTAGCTTTCAATTACCATTTGACTAGCTATCTGTTCTCTCTATTCTAGTAACACTAGAAATAAATAAACAAACCTCAACAATAAAACAACTCAAAACTCCAATTACCAGCCATTATCAACAACCTAAAATCAATCCTCATTCATTACTCACCTTGGTAGATTTGTAGTTGAATTCCTTCCCAAGAATACTCAAGCTCTGGTGGAAAGTCTCTCTCTCTCCCTCTCGAAAATGTCCAACTAGTGAGAAAAAGTGTTGAGGAAAGACTTTTGAGAGTTTTAAGGTAAGAGATTGAAATAGCACAAAAGGTTCTATGAAAAAGTGCTCAAAAGCATGAAAATTGGAGCTAGAGAGAGAGAGAGAGAGAGAGAGTTATGGAAGCTTTAAGGAAGGCTTCCATGGAAGATGGAAAAACATAAGATGAGGAAGAAAAATAAGAAGCTGCTGGAAAAATGAGAAAGCTGTTGGAGAATTGAGATATTTATAGCCTAAGCTTATCCAAACTTCACTTAATTTATGAAAATGCCCTTAACAAGTTAACTTTGTCTTCCTCCAATCCTTTATGCAATATTTTTACTCTTTTGCCACTGAGACAAAGTCCATAATAGTCTAGAAATACTTGTGTTCACGAAAACTTAAAAATTTTGACCTGAGATGAAAAATGACGATTTTGCCTTTACCTTAGAAATCATCATTATTTCTATTTTCTTCATCATTTTATCCTCATTTTCATCATTCATTTATGCCTTAGGCCTACTTAGGCTTTAATAATATTAGAAAACCCATTTCTAGGAGCTCGCTAGGAAAATGACGAAACTACCCCTACTCCACATCATAGGGTCTACCTCCGTTACATGTCTATGAAGGTCAAGGTCTCACATTTTCCCCCACTAAAATAAATTTGGTTCTCGAATTTGAATCGAACTATAAGATAACACATCTATATGCATTGAAGAGTTATGGATACTTGTCCGTAACTCCTCTTCAGCCTTCCCCATTACCTCTTCACTTGTGTGGTTTCGCCATAATGCTTTCACTAAGGCTACATGCTTTGAGCGGAGCTTTTGACTTGTCTATCAAGAATAGCAACTGGTTGCTCCTCACATGTTGAATCATTATTAACAAAGTTAAGTTTCATCTTCTAAATCAATTCCTCCAATTACTCGCGTTAGGTTACTATCATCGTTTATTCTCCATCCATAGCACTAGTGCTTCATGGAAGTCTAATTTAACTATGATATAACACTTCGTTAATTCCTACATCTTAATCATATTAATCCATTAGAATGGCTCAACCACGACATAGATTCCAATTCCTTAATATCTTTTCTTTCTCTATTGCACCTGAATTCTCCTTTACTCACATAGCTGAACTTCTAATGGTAATTCTCATCATCGTATCATTTATACAACTCATTAAGCATGTCAAATTCAAAACTCAAATCATCATAAATAATTCTTCACTTGAATTAATCACATAATCATCTCCATATATATATATATATGTATATACACATTTAAGAATCATCATCCATCACTATATGTAGGAACCCTCGTCAATTACTTTGAAGTAAATTTCCTCTATTCATTCTAATCCATAACCTAGATTCATCATCATATTCTCATAGCTCATGTTTCCCTTTTTACTTTTCCATTTCATTCCCATAGTTCAAGTTTAATCCATGAACATTAGGGTATAATCAACTCCAGATTACCCCTTTGAATGTTTAAATAACCATTTACTTTACATCCTACCAATCATCCTTGCGCCACCTTGTCATAAACATGTCACAAACACTAATTATCATTTTCATCAAGTTACCCTCCAGTATCCATGTATGCCTTGCTATTTTGTTGATCTTTCAAATTTATCTTTACTTGATCATTATATTTATGCTATACCACAATCCTTAAAAGTCTTCTTTACTTCTTAATTGTCTTTTGTACTTCCCACATATATGTTATTGTCACGACCCAAATTTTGGGCCATGATCGGTGCATGGGCCCGATGGACGTAGTCCACTAAGCCCAAGCAAGCCTATTAATCTGACGTGTTCATCATTTCATCATAAACTGCTAAGTCACATTTCATAACTTAGGGTCAAAATAATATTAAACATTTGCCACCTTATACTGGCATACCAAACAAGTGTATATACATTGTTTACAACATGTATCTTAATAATTTACATTAGGTTTGTCTATACACAACAAAAGAATACTCGACTTCCAGTAGAGGGACTCGGACGAATGTACAGCTACTGAATGGCAAGACACCTACCAAAAGATGGATTCAAGTCTACGACGACACCTCGTCCTAGTTACCGGCTGCCTCATGATTTGAAAACATGAAGTTGAAAATGGTGAGTATAAACCCAGTGAGTGAACAAGGAAGGGAACAAGCATACCATAAGGAATGTTTAACGAATTCATGATGCATTCTTTTTCAAAACAATGCAATTTGTTTTTGATCTTATTAAAAACCCCTCATGTAAACCCCGCATGAGTAAATCACTTAATGAAAGAGTCAATGCTCAACAAAGGTTTTGTAGAGTGAAAAGTTTAATAGCATTCATGCAAATCAAGTCAAATAAACGACTGGTCCTCACTGCAGTGGAAAGGCATTCTCGCTGCAACGACACTTGACTTTAATTATCATCTAGCCGAGGGTTCTTAACTGGCCAAGGGTTTCTCACCGAACCTCTTCAGTTTTAAACTTAATTCATTTATTCCTTAATGTTGGAAGTCCATGCTCAATTATGGTACCAAAGAAATGGAAAATAGGGTAGCAATTGAGCCAAATGAGGAGAAAAACAAAAAGTTTTTGGCTGCAGCAAAATTCTGGGTTTCAAAACAAAAAGTTTCTCGCTACAGCGAGAAGTTACAATAACATTCTCGCTGCAACGAGATTCCTGGCAAGCACCACTCCTCCAAACCAGAGAGTTTCTGGCTGCAGCGAGAATCAGAACATCAAGGAAAAGGTTTCCTTTTCCCTTAAAACAAAGCCATCCTGCTAAATAACAAAAGCCACATGTAACACATGCAAATTCTCAAATTTCAACAAATCAAATGCTCACATTTTTGCATTTATAACCATATACCATGTATGTATATATATATAGATACCAATCATCATATACACCCTCCCATCATCATCATCTCATATGCAACGGCTTATGTGCACTCCCACTCGCACATAGCCAGGTTAGCAACGGCTTATGTGCACTCCCACTCGCACATAGCCGGGTCAGTAATGGCTTATGCGCATCCTACTGGCACATAGCCGGGTCCACATCAACATACAAAGAAACACCCAATGCATATCATGCATATTATCATATTCTGATAACACATAACCCATTGTATAGCACATTTTCACAATATAAAATCACTTCACCAAAAGCTTGATCCCAAGGCACATTTTCAAAGACAAGTTGGATAAAATCATTCACATTTCCCAAAATAAGTTTGAAAGGCAAGTCCATTCACCTGTATATTGTTGAGCCTTTAGTTGACTCTAATTCCCCTAATGATCCAATTGGGGTAATGGAGCTTCGTTAGAACCTAGAATCACATTAGCATAAGCAATAGGTCAATTCACACACTATAAACCCTAAAAGCTATCTCTTAGCTAGCTTTCAATTGCCACATTAAATGGCTATCTATGTTCACTATCTTAGTCACTATAAAAGGAATGAACATACTCAATAATAAAACAGCTCATAATCCCAATTACTAGCCATTATTGATAGCTAAAAATCAAGCTTGATTCATCACTCACCCTAGGGTTTCTTTGTAGTTGAATTCTCTTCCAATAGCTTCCAAATGAATGAGGTAATTCTTTTTTTCTCTCTCTAGAATGCCCAACTAGTAAGAGAAAGTATGGAAATAAGATTTCTCAAGGGTTTTGAAGTGAGAAAGTGAAAGAATACAAGGTTGTAGTCAAAAGGGCTCAAAGGTATGAAAATTAGAGCTAGAGAGAGAAAATTATGTAAGCTTCATATCAAGCTTCCATGGAGGTTGGAAGCAATGTGAGATGGAAGAAGAAGAAGAAGACAAGCTACTGGAAATTCAAGAAGCTGCTGGAAGGAGAAGATATTTATAGCCAAAGTTATCCATTCCCTTAAAATTACCAAATTACCTTCCACAAATTAGCTTATTCTCCTCCAATCTTTTATGCACTCTTTTTGTCCTTTTGACATGAGACAAGGTCCATAATGGTCTAGACATGCTCGAGTTCATGAAAACTTAAAATTCTAACCCGAGGTGAAAAATGACCATTTTGCCCCTATCATGAAAATTATTGTCATTTCTAGTTTTTTTCATGTTTTCATCATTTCACATCATTTTTGAGGCTTTATGGCTATTTAGACCTTAAAATATCATAAAACTTTCTTTTGGGAGCTTATTAGAGAAAATGACAAAACTACCTTTGGCCTATGTTATTGTGTCTATGCCTAGGTACAAGCCTATAGAGGTTGAGGTCTCACAGTTATATTCTTATGTCATCTCGACATTAGTTAGTCCCCATTCATATTCTTGTATCCTGACTCTAAATCATGTCTTATTACCAAAATCTTTACTCGTACATGCTTACTTGAAATATCAAATCATCATCTATTTCCCAAGTAAATCTCTACGAATCTCGTTGTGTACTGCTATTTCCTCACCAAGGGTAATATCGATTAACTAGAGCATATTTCTATTATTCACTAAGCATTTAAAGCATAGTTCAATCCTTGCTTACCCTTATCAAGTGCTCTACTTTGATAATTACTCAAAATGAAATAACACATGTGAAGAAAATATTTTTTTTTCCCATTGTATGCTCTGCCTCCACAAGTGTATCAAGACTGTAACATTATTGAACCTACATAATGGCAAGATAATCATTGCCTCAAACCAACATTTCCAATTATTCTTAGACTTATAGTGTACCTTTGTACTACGCGACATATCAATCACGAACAACAAAGTCACTATATAACTATTAGCTCATTGAGCTTTAATGTCTTCACATTGTGAGAACCCCTTCAAATTATCTTACCAAAGTGTTCACAAAGTGGATACAAGCCCATAACTTATGGTTCATTGCCCAAAGCAGTGAACACTATCCCATCATTAAAGTTTTACTCTTATCTACCAATCATAGCTCCCTTGCACATTTACCTATACATTGCTTGGTTGCTCACGAGCCTCTCATGGCCAGGCCATTTCGATTTTTTTATAGCAAGTTAACTAATATATTCTCTTATGCTTTTCAATACACTTCTCAAACACTCAAACACATCCTTTGGTGGAATTCAGTTGAGGACTTAAACAATCAAAAGCTTACCTTCAAAACCACTCATAACTTTAACAATCCAATGTATGCTCAATGACATTCCACCTCATTGGTTCCAACGGACATTATTTTCAAATCTCCCAAGACATCCTTGTCCTTAATTCGGCCCACACAACTATCTTAGTATATTGGCATTGATTATTCTTAAGCTTCTTATGTTTGTCATAGCAACATCCATATTTCTCCCATTATTTACCTTACTTTTCATTCACTCTTTCCGTAGCCTTTAACAAGGCTTAATCTCTCGTCTCATTTACCTACATGTCAATATATAAGGCAATAAAGAAACTTTCCAATTCACTCATATAGATACATTTCCAAAATATTAAAACTTCAATTAACAAAGCTTAACATCAAGTCCAAATGACCGTAATTTAGCTCGTAAGTTTAGCTTCACGCCCCTCACATTTTACTCATATGTCCTAGACATGAGGTGTTCCTAGCACTGTGGCACGGTGGTTGCTGGGGTTTACTTAATCAATGCTATTCATCTACATTTAAGGTTACTACATTGATCATCCTCGACCGTTTGGTTTTCCTCCAAGCTTACGTCACAATTTCCAAAGCCATTTATATTCCCGTAGGTTTATAACATATAATAGGCCAAGCCAATATTTTCAAATTCATCTCATCCCTTAACACTTGTCACCAATCAATAAATCCCACCTTAGGACATCTTTCCATATTGTATAATGAATTCACCAGGTACGTATAATACAACACACATAATTATTAACTGATTCTAATGTTCCACAATTCCTTAGTATTCGCAACTAGTTATCTTTCTTATCTTATAACTAAAATAGTTTAACCACTTCAACTTAGTATCATCATGAATTTTGTCTATCTTGATCATTCTACTTATGCTCACATCATTACTTCAAAATTCTAGAATGTTTTTTTCTCCTATTTTCATAATTATTTCCAATAGCGTATATTACGTCAATTTAGTATCTTATAATACCACCTATGCAACCCATCAAGCATATTGTGTTCAAATCTCAAATCGCTAAGAACAATTTTTTGTTGCCACCAATGACATGAGTAACTCCACATATACATATACACATCCATTTAAATGTCAACATCCATTACCATGTGTAAGAACCCCTTTCTTACTTTCCTCAATTTTAACATGTCTACTCCACATTTCACCTTTTTGTGGTATGCCAAGATCATCTTTTAGGCATATTCTACTACTAACAATTGTATACCTTTACCATAACATTTTAATGCAACTTGATTAGACAATTGTTTCCAAATAACTCTTAAATACCTAAACATCAAGTTGTACACCACTTAGTGTTAAGATCTTAACTTTACTCACCAATCCTTAACCAATTACATTTATAAAGTGAATGATTTACTTAACTGTTGCATTTCGCCCTTGTGGCTATAAAATCAAAATTTCTTAAACTTAGGATGTCGAAGCCCTCTCGTAGAACTTATCCAAAAATTGATATTTCCTAAATCCTTTACCTTTGTGAAGATCACATTCGGAACTGATCATTTTTATCATATATTGCATACTGAACCCAATAGACTTTTAAATTGATAGTTCAAGCAATTCGTATATCAAACTCAAATATAGAACTCCATATGGCATTTAGACTAGATTCGACATCTCTCAGTTATTTAACTTCAAGCTATCAAATCCACAACTAGTCCTGTCAAGCCCGACTCTACAATATGTTTATTATGCCATTCTTACATAAGAATGCATGTTTGCTTACTTGGGTACCTCGAAAATCGTTAAAGGACAATATTGTACCAAATGGTACAATTAAGTTGAATTAAGCCTCGAACTAGTCTGAATAGAGATTTTAAGATGAAATTGAGAATTTTAAAACCCCAGAATGACTTAAAATGGTGATTCGGAGTTTGAAGACCGATTTAGAGTCAAATTGGAATTTTCATGACCAAGGGGCAAAATGGTCATTTTACCACCCGAGGTTAAGATGTGAGTGTTGGCTGGAATTTTTGACTAAGATTGATCATTGGGAGTAAAATTTGAGTTTGAGAAGTGAAGAATTTTAATTATGGCATTTTTTCGAGCATAAGGGTAAAATAGTCATTTTGCTGCCCAAGGGCAAAATTGTAATTTTACACCACCCAACACTTGTCCAGCACATGGATTTTACCCAATATTATCATGGCTAATTAAGGAAATTTAAGTTGTGGAGAGAGATTGCTTAATGGCTAAGTATGACACATGGACCAATGAATGGTGACATGTGTCAAAATCTCATCCATTCATTATTTTCCTTATAAATTAACACAAAATCAGCCTATTTCTCATTCATATGGTCAGCCAAAAAAGGACAAAGGAAGAAAAAACAGAACAAGAACCCTAGGTGGAGGATTTCAAGAGAAAAAGTGTGAAAAATCAAGGAAAACAAGTGAAAAAGGTAGGATTTCTCAATTTAAACTCGAAATCTATTTTCCTTATTTTTCATGGTTAAATTTCATGTTTTCATGGTGAATTCATTGCTAGCCGAATGGGTATGGAGAGAGAATGATGTTGGATTGATTTGATTTCAAGTTATGTTAGTGTTTTTAGTTAGTTTACCATGTCTAGAAGCAAAACAATAAGAAAAGAATTCATTTTCCACATCACCCATCAATGGCCGAACCTACCTTGTATTGAGTGAGGATGAATTTGATTTTTATTTTAAGAGAATTGGTTAGAAAATGATGAATTATGGTGTGGAAAAGTAGTAGGAAAAATCACGATGTTAATGCACCATTATTGACCAAAAATTCTAAAAAGAAAAGTGAAGATAGTTTTGCCAAATTTTAGGTTATTGGATTTGTGTTTGGTGAATTAAGGTATTAGAAAAGTAATGGAGCAATTTGGAGCTAAATTGGACGCGTTGGCCAATTAATCGAGTGATAAGATGAATTAGGCCAATACTGGGTTTAGATGGTTACCCGTGCATTTTGCATTCCATATCATCCATTAGTAGTCTAAATTAGTTTAATTTTGATTTAGTACCAATGTAGTAAGTTTCTTGATTTGTACTATGTCAAGGTGATGAGTCCTCCGATAAAGGCAAGGAAATTGCATCCGAGGACCAGTAGTCAGAGTACTTCGAAAATTCGCACTCTAGACATTGTGGGTAACCTTACTATCGTCTTAATTATCTAAAGTGGTTTTTATCCGATTTTGTGAATTTCATGAAAAATGAATTAAATGATTAATTTTTCGGTTTTATAAACCAAATGTGATTTAATGAAATGATTTCATAAAATTGTTTTTAAATTGAATAATGGCTTTGAAAATAGAGTAATTAGAGGCCATTTCATGTGTTGTAAATTCATGGTTTGAATCGAATGGCTTATGACAATATTTGCATGAATGGCTGAATCGGTATTTGTGTTGAAATATATGAACTGTGTATTTAGCCTTGAAAGGCTGTGAATTACAATAATTGCCATATCATGTTCTTGAATTATATTGATTAGTGGGATAATTATTAGCTTACTGCAGTGGGTGGGTTTTCGTGGACCAGCCTATTAAAGGGGCACGGTAAACCCCATTATATCTTACCTCAGTATGAGAGGCGCGGGTGGATAATTCTTGAGGTTAACACTTTTAGAGTTCACTTCACGTCAAACCACCACGTGAGGGGGAACTCAAGCAACGCCAAGGAACAACTATGTTTTCAAAATAAAAACATGATTTATGCGTACATAACTTTTTAATAGCCTTGACGGACTCGGTTGGGATAGCCCTCGATCAAGGCATCCCTGATAACTGGGTATGAGAATGATTTTGGCATGAGCCAAAGCTTTTAAGAAATTCATAAGCCATGTTGATTACTCGATTTATATGAATCGATTTTATTTGGTTGAAATGAGTTGAAAGGTAATGAATTACAATATATTAAATTATTTTATCTGTCTCCATTTACTCGGTTTTAGATATTTTAGATGGTATTTGTTTACTCACTAGGATTATATAATCTCACTACCCTCATTTCCACCCATTTCAAGCTCAGGATAATCTATAGATAGCTGATTTCATTGAGGACCACCATTGGATTTGCATCTTCCAAACTGTAGGTTTACTGCTTTTAATACTTTTGGCCGTTCGTGGGCCCACTTGTTACTGTAAATTAAATTAAATACTCTGGCTTACTATATTAATATATATATGATTTTATTTTGCTTTTACGCTGTAAAAATTATTTATACAATGTTCTAAAAATATTGTTTTATGAGAAAATTGAATATTTTATTCTACATTTTTATTTTATTCTAATAGTCATAATTTCATTTTAAACGAATGTTTTAGACATTCAAATTTATTTTTGATTAGAATTATGTGTTTTGTACTCGCATAATATATTTTTAGCGGATTTCGATATTTTTGAGGAAAAATGACCAAAATGCCCCTGTGAGGAAAAAATGTTTTTCTATTGTTTTGATTTGGAAAATGTTTATAATCTCTCAAAACATAATTTTAGTGAATAATACTCACAAGAGAAATGAGAAGCTGATATTAAAACTTTGTGGGGTTCCGATTGACATTCCGGGTAATGAGTGTCGATCGAGACATCGCGACGGTTGTCACAGGCTTGAGGCGAGTTTCAGGTCATGACAGTTAGAACTAGGCAAGCAACAAGAGAAACTTGTGAGTTTTCAGCCTTTATATCTCAAATTGAGCCTAAAAACTTTGAAGAAGCTGAAAAAGAGAAAAGTTGGATAATGTCCATGCAAGAAGAACTTCATCAATTCACAAGAAACCATGTATTGTCATTGGTACCTAGACCTTCAAATCACCCTATTGTTGGCACCAAATGGGTGTTTAGAAATAAGGTAGATGAGCAAGGAAATGTAGTTAGAAATAAAGCTAGATTAGTAGCACAAGGTTACAATCAAGAGGAAGGAATAGATTATGATGAAACCTTTGCACTCGTAGCTAGAATTGAAGCCATAAGGTTGTTGTTAGCTTTTGCATGCTTTATGAACTTCAAATTGTACCAAATGGATGTAAAAAGTGCATTTTTAAATGGAATCATTCAAGAGGAAGTGTATGTTGAACAACCTCTAGGTTATGAAGATGTTGAAAAATCAAATTATGTTTTCAAACTTCATAAAGCCTTGTATGGATTGAAACAAGCTCCTAGAGCTTGGTATGAAGTCTTTCAAAATTTCTAGTTGAAAAAGGTTATATTAAAGGTAGCATCGATACTACAGTATTCATTAAAAGATATTTAAATGATTTAATTGTTGTACAAATATATGTGGATGATATTGTATTTGGTTCGACCAAGAAATGAGCTAGTCTACTAAGTGCTCATTGCTAGAACTACCAAAAACAGGGAGTAGAAAACAAAGACTAGTTAGTCAACTAAGATATCGGACAGTCGACTAAGAGCACTCTATCTGCAAGTTTGAAAGCTACGCTAAAAGACAAAGTAACGGCTAGAACAGACCCCCAATTGTCTCCAACGGCTAGAAAACTGTCAAACTACCATCAGAGATGTTTCTTCAAGTATTAAAAGATATTCTAATGGTTAGAAACAAGCTTTTAAAAGCCTTGAATGAGATTTGAGCTATAGAAAGTTGAAAAACTAGAAAATCTTCACTGCACTTTTCTGCACTTAAACGCCTATTCTTTGCATTTATATTTTGCATTTAATCTTGTACCACTCAGATCAACCAGTGATCATAGGTACTTTCTTTTACTACTTTTCTTGTATTCTTAGAGTGAGGAAGTCACTCTAAGGGGTTATTCAAGCTTGGGACAGCTTGATTGTTGTAGGTTGTGGTTGAGCCTTGGAAAAACCACTTTGGGTTTTAGTTAAGCCCGTGAAAAACTAGTGTAAAAGGCTTTGGTTGAGCCTAAAAAAAGTCATTGTAAAGCTTGGTGAAAGCTTGTAAATTTCACTGATTCTTAGTGGATTTGTGGGAAAATCCTTGGTTGGATAATCAAGGTAGTGGATGTAGGTCTTGGACCGAACCACTCTAAATCTTGCTACCATATTTACTCTGTTTTTGATTATTTTCTCTCTTTCATTTGTCTTGAATTTGTCTACACTTAGAGACAACTTTTGAAAGAGCCAAAGTGTGCTATTCACCCCCCCCCCTCTAGCACATATTATTGGGACCAACATCGATTGCCATTACAAGGTGATACACTTTTACTATCCAAGAGAGAAACGATTTAGTATCTAAGGGGATCGTAGGACTGTGACAAGGAGTGTGATTTCAAACTTAAAGGATAGAAGATTGATTGATCATTGATGTCAAGCATTCTTGGCATTAGTTAAGGACAGCTAGATGGTGGTGAGTGAGGTGGTTGATGTACCAATTGTGTGGGAGTTCACTGATGTGTTTCTCGAGAAGTTGCCAAGATTACACCCAGATAGAGATATAAAGTTTTGCATCAACTTGGTGCAGGGTACGAGTTTGACATCTATGCCCCCATACTGAATGGCACCAGTTGAGCTTAGAGAGCTCAAGGATCAACTAGAGGACTTGCTAGACAAAGGGTTCATTCATCCTAGTGTGTCACTATGGGGTGCACTAGTACTATTCATAAAGAAGAATGATGGATCAATGAGACTATGTATAGATTACCGACAGTTGAACAAGGCAACGATGAAAAATAAGGATCCTTTACCATGCATTGATGATTTGTTTGATAAGCTTTAGGGAACCTAATGTTTTTCTAAGATTGACTTAAGGTTAGGCTATCATCAGTTGACCCTCCAAACTTTTTATCCTCTATAATTTGGTCCTTTAAACTTTTCAAAAATTAAAATTTGATCCTCTCACATTTTACTAATTATACTTTAACCACTTAACTTTTCATTATTTATAATGTCACCCCTCGACATTTTATTTCTTTTCAATTAAGTCCTTCTGCCAGTACTTTGACTTCAATTATCTTCTATTTTTCCTCCTTTACACATGTACAAATAAAATATCAAATTCACACTCCACCAAAGTGCCACCACAATATTTAAATATATACATACCATTTCATACTTTATTTAATGAAGACACTAGGCCCCACTAACGCTTCCTTTCTTTGAAATTTTTCTTACTCTCCCCCACTTTGGCCAAATTGAACTCCTTGAAATCAACTTTCAATATTTCACAATCAATTCACTCGTCATCAATAACTAATATAATTTTTTTATAATATTTTACTGATAAAATATTATTTTATTATGAAATTTTCCATTTGCCGTCTAGGGCTCCAAAACATCTTTCTTGGCCACAATCCACTTCCATATCACCTTTTAACTCCACTAATTCGATCTTTAATAAAATAATATTATTTTATCACTATTTTAATAGTATTTAATCGCATAAATATTATTTTATTCTAAAATATTAGTTTCACCCTTTACCACTCCTAAACACTCAATTAACCTCAATTGACCTTCATCTTATCCTTAAGGTCATATTAGCTACCATACCAAGGTACGGGGTGTTATAGTCTAGCCCACTTAGAAGGAATTTGTCCTCGAATTCAAATCCAGTAGTCATTAGTAACCATATTGCTAGAAACTCCACTACTTTCATGATCGAATATTCTCTAGGTAAATTTCAACTTATACCAACTCCCAACAAGTTTGACAATCCTTGTCTCACTTCACTGCCGTAATGTCTTTCAATAAATAACAACATCCTATACGTAGCCATATGGACTTAACTATCCTTTTTAACCAATAACTTAACTCTCAAGGTCAAAATGCTCACAAATTTCCTTTTCAAGTCATTGATCCTACCAATAGAACAACTACCATCTCTGTTTATTGTAACTCTAATGGTTACGATTAGCCTTTTAGGTTTTGTACCAACCTATGTTTCCCATTAACCACATAACATTTGTTTTCAGTTCAATGCACTTAAATGACCTTATATTGTTTACTCGCCTTGGTTAGCCATTCATATAAAATTATAGCTTATAGCTCGTGCTCTTTGATTAACTTTCCAAAGTATACCATATATGTCCCCAATCTCTTAGAACAATTAGTAGACCATTTAGAACAGTCTCTAAATAAATCATATGACATCTCGCATAAGGCAACCAAATCCATTACCAAATTCATTCTACAAGAAAATGGCAATTTCATCAAACTCAACTTTTATTCAAGGAGTACCTTAGATATGCAACCATTGTCATTCAAAATAAGTACAAATATATATATATATATATATATATTTCAATTGGGGGTTTAAAACTCTATCAAATAGTAGTTATCCCACCTATATATGCATTATTACAATATCATCTTGTAATCAATAGGTATTCATACTAGTTTACAATAAGATTAACCTCAACCTTTGGCTAGTCACTTTAACTCTTAGTCAATGCATTCTCAGATTCCTTATTTGGAATATGCCAGGCTCAATTTACGAACTTTGCCTTTAGATCTTTAATTAATCTACTCTAATGCAATCTAGCATGTTCCTTTTTTATAATCTTATCATACTTCATGCAAACACATTAAGGCATAATCACATTCAAATACTTGCAAAAAGCTTTCCACTTCTGTCTTAGCAATAAATACTTCATATATATACAACGTCATGAATGATTCAAATCTTCCAATAACATTGATGCAGTCCCCACATCAATTGATCTTTAATTTGTAAAATTCAAATCTCTCTAAAACTTTATTAAATTCATGTTCAAATGTTTACACCTATTATAGTTTCCTCAAGCCAACTTAATTTACATCATATAGCAAATCAAATTACATTAACAACTTTTAACTCAAATTTTAAACCTTCCGTTTCACTTTCACAATTCTTACTAATTCTAATTCTCCACATTCCAATATACCAAAAGTATTCCAAAACATGATTCTTATATCATCGTTCACAAATTTTAATTTTGTTTTTCTCAATTGATTACTCAAATACCCACACTATATATATTATCATCAAGTATTCTCCATCCATTGCAAAATTAATGCTTGATAGTGATTCCGATATAATTATGTTTCTAATATTACACTACTAAAATATATTCCATGTATACTAGTCAACATTGCATTTTTAATCATACCTTAAATTCTACTAACTTTACGTCCTACATGTGATCATCACATTGAAATTCCCACATCATCATAACTCAAATCTAGATTATATATTCATTATTTCACAATCAATAAAATCCATCGAATACGTTAAGTTCAGATCCTAACTTTCTAAGAATAGTCCTCTACCTTAATTAATTCATAAAATCAATTCTATATATGCCTTGAAATAACAGCCTAATTCACAATATTTAGGAAAACTTATATCAATTTAAATAACATTCAGACATAATCTCAACCATTTATATCGGCGTTTAACCAATATTTCATATTGTATTTACATAACACACATCCACATTTAATTTACTTAATCTCAATATTTCTAATTCATTTTCTGTTTCATTCCCTTAAATCAATTTGAATCAATATATATTAAGGCATAGTCAATTCCTTATCAAACCTTTAGACATTTAAATAACCAATCAAATAAAGCTCTACCATATGCCATTTCTCCATATAATACATGCAAACTCACATTATGCACATGCATAACTTCACATAGCTTATATACATATATTTATTCCTTAACATCCTAAATCTTATACATAAGTTCAATTATACCATATACTTTAATGTCACAATATTATTAATCATATCTTAATTACCAACAATCATCTTCATGAAATCATAGTCATCATTATACATGTGCATATGTATAGGCCTTTAACAAGGTACCTAATTTATTTCACCATAACGTTTATCATTCATTCATACTTTATAATTTAGAATATTAAACATCAATATTCACAGGGTCATAGACCTCCTAACAATGGAATAGTCATACTTTATAGTCTCATTGATCTTTCAAAATTCAACTCCATCTAACTATTACATTTTACACCTTTTCACAACACCAAAAGTCATCCTTCTATGTAAGTAGCTTTTGTACGTCTAGCATATACATCATACCTCATTTCTTTTCAAAATTTATTAGTCATTTAAAACATAGGCTCATTTGAGTCATGCTTATCACATCCATCTCCGAACTCCATTCTTATAACTTTTTCACAGTAACGTTATCCCTCGGAGATAATTCAACTTGCACTTAGTCGTCACAACTATGCTTAGCTGTTCAATGACTACACTAAGGCCAACCATTGTGTGTACATCATCTTTATATTAAGTGAGTTCAAGCATTAACTCTTATATACTCAACTGCACATGGATTATTTTGCAACTACATACTCCCAATTTCGTAATCTAGTCATTGTATAACTCTTGTTTACTCATTATAGGTTTTAGCTGTTATGAATATTAAAGTCCTGGCCCAATACTAATAGTAAAACCTTATGCACCGATCCATTGGTCATTTAATGCCTTTCGCATAAGTTGCTCACACTACCATCACCTTTAATAATTAGACTCAAATTCTACACATATTATTCAATGTAAATCCTATCATTGCACACTTAGACTCCACCAAGTTGCCATCCATTATCCTTTGCACCAACTCTATATAATTTCCTAAAAACCACCAATTATATCAACAGATTGAATATCTTTTTTTGACCGATCCAATGCTAACTCTTAAGAATTATAAGATTGAGGAATAAAATTCTACCAAGGCATTCTTTAATTATCAATGCATTTATTAACTTCAAACTTCATAACTTACAAAAATATAACCACATGGCCTATAACTCAGTTGCTAGGCCCCTTAATACAATAATAAAAATAGTTCACATTAATGCACATAAAGATATAGCTTAAGACATAATAAATTTTTATATATTTGCTGCATATTTAGCACATCATCTTCAAAGTATTCAATGTATTTCAATTTACTAACATCTCAATCATTTTAGTAAATTCCTTTCATGGCATATAACTATTAGCTTACGTTACTATTTGTGATTTTCAGTACATGAACATATTCAGACATTTTCTAGTTATTTACATCAGCTCCTAAGTTTGACCTCAAATCTTCGCGTTATTGTACCTACACATACCCTGTGGCATAATTAAATTCATCCTCATGCAATGGGTCAAACTAACACATCATTTCCTTGTCCTTTAACTCACTCCTAAAACATTTAAACTTTCACGACCCAAATCCGGGGGTCCATGACTAGGACTTACCAGCTTGGCAGGCAAGCCTGGGAGACTCGAGGAAGCCTTCATTCTTAAACCTAATTAACATTCATCATATACATAAGGCTTCTTGCCCAACATCATATCCATTAACATTTAAAACATTGAACTTCTATAGTTCACAATATAGCCCCATGGCTCATGTTCATGCACTAGACTTAAACCTAAAAATCCACATGGCCATACATTGGCTAATCGTCATTTTTAAATCTTTAATCAGTTCATTACATGAAAAATTATAGGGTAGCGTAGTACCCATATAATCCGTTTAAGACATAACCATCTATATGTTGCAAAAGCCTAAGACTTATCTATGACTTAGTGAAGATACATCCCTAGTGGATAACATACCACTTGCCAAAATTGCATCTTTGACGTCGATAGCGCTAAGCAACCCAATCCTCGATATCTATTTATCTGCACAACACAATCAAAGAAGTTGAGTCACACTAGTACTGTAACAGCCCGTACCCTCGTATAGAAGCCAATAAGACCTTATCGAAAAGACGAAAGGTCAATTGATGTAAACTTAAGTACCAAAGAGCGGTGATGGGTGGAAAGAATGTTTTGGAATAAAACACTCCGTATGTGAGAAAATAATATTAAAATAGTGATAAAATAATAATATTTTATCGAGGATGAATTAGTGAGTCAAAAGGTGATTTCGAGGTGAATTAGGGCAAAATGAGACACTTTGGAACCCGAGAAGACAAGTGGAGAATTTTAGAATAAAATAATATTAAAATATTAATATTTTATTTGTTATCGAAATTAGTCATGAAGGAGGATTATATGGCTAATCTAAGTGGGGGAGAAGAAATAAGAAAGAATTTCAAAGAAAAAAAATGACATAAGTGGGTTCGCGTGCCTTTATTAAATAAAGCAATAACGAATAAGTATATATTTAAATATTACGGTGATACCTTGGTGAAGTGTAAATTTGATATTTTATTTGTACAAGTGTAAAGGGAGGAAAATAGAATGAAATTGGAATTAAAGAATTGTTGAAAGGACCAAATTGTAAAAGATGATAAGTTTAGAAGGTCATGGTAAATAAAGAAAAGTTTGAAGACTTATGTGTAATTTCAACATTTGAAGTTAAATGGAAATTAACTAACCAAGGAAAAGTAGATTGTGTCGGAGGATGGGATATGCATGTCACAAATACTATTACATGCAAGGATGTACTTGTAGTGGAGAACATGTTGGACCCTCGCCATGTGAAGTAAAAAGAAGAATGAGAATAAAACCTATTGCATATAACGAGATTAGTGCATTAGGTGGCCAAATAAAGAAAGAATAATGTGGGATGCATGTGACTTGAATGGTTTAATAAATGACCAAATAAAATATAAAGTGAAGCTTGTGCATGAAATGTGATTGGAGGAATAAGGTGGTGCATGAAATAAAGAATGAAGAAAGAAAAGACGAGATAGTGAAGGTGGTGGATGGAGAAAATAATGAGGACAAATTTTGAGCCAATGAACAAGGGAGGAAATTGGTGCTGGGATTCGACCTCATGCTCAAACATGAAAATAATCAAAAAATAAAAATAAAAATGCAATGAATAAATAAAATAATATTTAATCAGAGAAACGGTTAAATCTTACAGGATCAATGTTTATGTTTTTCATGTAACTTTCAAATTAATTATGAACACTCATAAGTTTAAGAGTTACATACCTTGCTCTAGATATCGTAATCAAGAGCCAATTAAATCAAAATCTTTACGACTTCACCTTTAGGATTTGTCAAATCTTCAGCCACCCATGTGTTTGGCCTCTAACAGAATCCACACAGCAACTAAATAAGACCTTCTCAAAAGTAGGATTTTACTTGTGCGAGCAAAGTTTTGTTTCTAAAATAAAAGAACCAAAAGTTCTTGCCGAATCTTATTTTTATCAAAAAAAGAAAACTATTTTTCTTTTCTTATTTTACAAAACAGGTGAGAAGTGGTTTGAGGCTTAGAGTTTTTAGTTTACTAATATAACATATTTATATAGCCAAACTAAGTTTTAACTCTAAATACAATAGTGTTGGTCCCAATTATATGTGTTAGAAAGGGAGTGAATAGCCCAAATCAGCTCTTGACAAGTTGAGGAACTAATTTGAAAAGCAATGAAAATAAAAATAGAGTATACAATGTGCAACAATTTATAGTGGTTTGGTCCAAGACTTATAGCCACTACCTTGATTATTCAACCAAGTATTTTCCCAACAAATCCACTAAGAACCAGTGAAATTCACAAGCTTTCACCAAGCTTTACAATGGCTTTTAGTAGGCTCAGCCAAAACCTTTTACACTAGTTTTTCACGAGCTAAACTAAAACCCAAAGTGGTTTTTCCAAGTCTCAACCACAACCTACAACAATCAAGCTGTCCCAAGCTTGAATAATTCCTTAGAGTGACTTCTTCAGTCTGAAGAATACAAGAAAAGTAGTAAAAGAAAGTACCTATGATCACTAGTTGATTTGAGTGGTACAAGATTGAATGCAAATTACAAATTCAAAGAATACGCATTTAAGTGCAAACAAGTGCAGTGAAGATTTTCTAGTTTTTCAACTTTTTATAGCTCAAATCTCGTTCAAGGCTTCTGAAAAACTTGTTTCTAACCATTAGAATATCCTTTTATACTTGAAGAAATATCTCTGATGGTAATTTGATAGTTTTCTAGTTGTTAGAGATAGTTAAGGGTCGGTTCTAGCCGTTACTCTGTCTTTTAGTACAGCTTTCAAACTTGCAGGTAGAATGCTTTTAGTTGACTGATCAATATCTTAGTTGGCTAACTAGTCTCTATTTTATGCTCCTTGTTTCTAGCAGTAAGCACTTAGTCCACTGACTAATTCTTGGTTGACTAAGTTGGTTCTGTTTCTTAAACTCTTCAACCTGTCATTTCTCCAATTTGAATCTTGGCCAACCAACATTCTTCCTTATTCATTTAATGAGCCTTCTTTTTGTTAATCAGTCATGTCTCATTATTTTTATCTCCCTTTTTCTTTTAATATACACTTTGAAGGATTGATTTATTAATTTCATACATTAATTTTCCTGCACACTTAAGTAAAAGCATTAGACACAAATGAATGGGAATGTTTTACAATCATCAAAAACTAATGGAGTCAACAATCTCCCCCTTTTTTATGATGACAAAACATTCCTTGATTAACAGCGTAGTGTCTTTTTACTCATTTTAGTTTTCTGCAGAAAGTGAGGATTGCTTCCCCTAAGCATATGCTCTTCTTTAGTGTGTGCATATTTTGCTTACTTTATTCCAGTAAATTTTATTCTTGTTATGTAGAAAATGAAATTGTACGCTTAGAGTATACATATGTGCATAATTTTGGGATGATTCTCAGTAATGAATGTTGACAGATTTTCATAAAAAATTCAACAGAGTTTGTCAACAGCATATAGTCATTAGATTTTGTCCAATCCTTTCATGATTCAGTTATTACACAATGCATAACATCTATAATTATTTATAAACATGATTTATCCACAATGTCATAACAAAAATCAATCAACAACATATAATCCCAATATCAGTGCAGCAGCGAATTTTTGTCATCAGTAGTTAAAATAACAAGGATAGCAAAATATCAGCAAACTTCAATTTTCAGCAGTTAAACATCATAGACATATCAGCATTCCTTTCTCACACTACCATATAACAACAAAATTGAAATTTAGTGTTCAAGTGCCACCATGGCACAAATAGCAGTTATTCAAAAGGTATTTAAAAATTGGCCCTGAACTGTTTTTGTTTCCTATCCCTTATGTTTCTAAGTTCTTGCTCCTTATTGATTTCTACTTTCTTTTCTTTTCTAAGTTCCTTCCTGGTTCCTCCACCCTAACATTTTTTTTTAATTTATTCTCTGGTTCTCTAGTTCCTGCACCCCTAGTTCTGCCATTTTACTATCCCTTTTTGTTAGCATCAAAGAAAGGAGCTTCTATTCGTCTGATGTGTCAGAGGGTGAGGATTCAGTGCTATAGAAAGGGTTTAGAGGAAAATGAGAGGGCTCTTGGAGAGGTGATGACTTTTTAGGGGAAGGTTCTAGTTAGGACTTGTCAAAGACATTGACTGGAGCCTGAGGTGAAGAAACTGGAACTGGTCTAGATTTCTCTGCCAACTTGGAAGACTTTTTTCTCTTGAGAAAATATGTCTTGGTAGCCATACTTTTCTTCTTCATCTACAGTGCTGTAGTGGCTTCCTTCTCTTGTGAGGCTGTAGTGACTTTTTGTTTCTCTTTGCCAGGTATTGCTTTGCCTTTAGAAACTGATGCAGGTGCATCTTGCTTTTTAGTTATCTTCTTTTTACCAATTTCTACCTTGGCAATTTCCATTGCAACTTGTTTCTCAACTTGTTCTTCCCTTACTATTTGATGGAAGATTTCCATGATGGATATCTCCTCTCTGTTAGGTGAGGAGGGCTGGTGTTTTTCAAAAACATGTTCTTTCTTAGAAGCTGTCACTTTTGTCCCTTGATTAGATTTGTCTTTGTTTTGGTGTTCAGAAGATGGTGCCTTAGTTGGTTGCTCCACATCAGGATGAGAATCTTTTGCTTGAATGCTGTGACTTACATCATGAGCAGAAGACCCTTCTGCTTGCAAGGCTGAGCCTTCATGTGAGACCTCAACCTCTATAGGCTTGTAACTAAGTATAGATGTAATAATATGAGCTAGGGGTAGTTTCGTCATTTTCTCTAATAAGCTTCCAAAAGAAAGTTTTATGATATTTTAAAGCCTAAATAGGCATAAGATAGTATAAATGATGTGTGCTAATGAAAACACGAAGAAAACTAAAAGTTTCAACAATTTTCATAATAAGGGCAAAATGGTCATTTTTCACCTCGAGTTAAAATTTTAAGTTTTTATAAACCTGAGCATGTTTAGACCATTATGGATATTGTCCCAGTGTTAAAAGAGCAAAAAGATTGCACAAAAGATTGGAGGAGAGTAAGTTAATTAGTGGAGGGGCATTTTCGTAATTTTAAAGGAAAGAATAAGATTGCCTATAATTACCTTGAATTTCTAGCAGCTTTTTGAATTTTCCAGTAGCTGGTCTTCTTCTTCCCTTCTCCTCTCTCACGTTTCTTCAAACTCCATGGAAGCTTGATTTTCAAACTTCCACAACTTTCTCTCTCTAGCTCCAATTTTCATGCTTTTGGTGCACCCTTCTATAAACCCTTGTGCTATTTCATATTCTCACTTCAAAAACCTTGAAATATCTTGTTTTCATACTTTCTTTCACTAGCTGGGCATTCTAGAGAGAGAAAAAAAGAATCATTCCATTGATTTGGAAGCTATTGGAAGAGAATCTAACTACAAAGGAACCCTAGGGTGAGTGATGCACTAAGTTTGATTTTTAGCTGCAGAAAATGGCTAGTAATTGTGATTTATTAGCTGTTTTATTGTTTAGTATGTTCATTACTTTTTAATGATTAAGATAGTGAACATAGATAGCCATTTAAAGTGGCAATTGAAAACTAGCTAAGAGATAGCTTTTAGAGTTCATAGTGTGTAAATTGATCTATTGTTTATGTTAATGTGATCCTAGGTTTTTAAGGAAGCACCATCATTCCAATTGGATCATTAGGGGAATTTAAGTCAACTAAAAGTTCTACAATCAATTGGTGAGTGGACTACCTTCAAAACTAATTTTGGGAATATGATGGATTTGACAAAATGTTTGAATGATTTTATACAATTTTCCATGAAAATGAATGCCTTGGGAACAAGCTTTTGAGAAAAGGTTTATGTAATGAAATGTGATTATTATGGATTTCTATGTGGCTGTATTATGTTGATATACATATATGCTTGAGTATAATGTTGTGTAATTATATTGACTCGGCTATGTGCGAGTAGGGAGTGCGCATAAGCCGAGGATGACCCGGTTATGTGCGAGTAGGGAGTACGCATAACCCGGTGATGACCCAGCCATGTGCGAGTAGGGAGTGCGCATGAGCTGGTGATGATGATGATGGGATGGTGTGATGATGATGATGGGTATATATGTATATATATATATATATATGTAAATATGTGTGTTTTAGGAAATTGATGGATAATGGGTTATGGTTGTAATGCATGTGAAACTTGACATGTTAAACCTTGAGAAATTGTTATGTGTTTTCATGTTGGTTTGGACCTTTTGGCAGGGTGGTTTTTCCTTTGGGAGAAAGGTAAATTTTGCATTGATGCCTTGCATTTCGCTGCAGCGAGAATGAGCGAGAAACTCTCTGATTTGGAGGGGTACACTGGCTGAAAACTCGCTGCAGCGAGGATGCATTTTCGTTGCAGCGAGAGTGACACTGTAGCTTCTCGCTATAGCAAAATGCATTCTCGCTACAGCGAGAAACTTTTTGTTTTTTGGGTTGCAATTTCACTGCAGCGAGAAACATTTTGTTTCTAGGTTGAAATTTCGCTGCAGCGAGATTCATTCTCGCTACAATGAAAAACTTTCTGTTTTGGTCTCTTATCTTGTCCAATTGTTACCCTATCTTTCACTTCTTTGCTACCATATGGGAGCATGGACTTCCAACATTAAGGATTAAAATAGTTAAGTTTAAAATGAGGAGGTTTAGTGAGAAACCTTCAGTCAGTTGAGAAACCCTCGTTCGGTTAATAACTAAATTCTAACATCACTGCAGTAGAAAGGCATTCTCGTTGTTTGACTTGTTTGTGTAATATTGAAGTTTTCATTCTTCAAATGGTTCGTTGTGTATGGATTCATGATTTTTAAATGATCAATTATTTAAGGGCTTGATAAAGGGTTTTTAATAAGAATAGAAACAAATTGCATTGTTTTGAAAAAGAATGCACCATGATTTCATCAAAGATTCCATATGGTATGCTTGTTCCCTTCCTTGTTCACTCACTGGGTTTATACTCACCATTTTTAACTTCATGTTTTCATATCACGAGGCAGCCGGTAACTAGGGCAAGGTGTCCTTGTAGACTTGTATCCATCTTTTGGGTAGGTGTCTCGGCATTCAGTAGCTGTACATTCATCCGAGTCCCTCCGCTGGAAGTCAAGTCTTCTTTTTGAGATGTATAGGCCAACCTAATGTACATTATTGGAATACATGTTGTAGACAATGTATGTATATAATAAATGAGAAATGCCAATACGAGTTAGCAATATCTATTACTATTTCGATTCTAAGTTTTTACGAATGACTTAGCAGTTTATGATGGAAGGATGAACACGTCGGACTATTAGGCTTGCTTGGGCTTAGTGGACTATGTCCATTGGGCCCATGCATCGGTCATGGCCCGAAATTGGGGTCGTGACACTTCAGTACCTTGCTATGCTGGTGCAACACTTAGAGTTTCAGATGAGTCTGCAGTAGTAGGTTTTGAAGGCACTTTTTCATTTCTTTTCAGTTCATTCTCAAGTTCAACTATCCTCTCCTCAATCTTCTACAATCTCATCCGTTGATTAATGAGTTTATCATCTATCCTCGTCAAAAGATTAAAAATCATTTCACTAGAGAATTGGGAGGATGATGCCTCGGTTGGTGCTGGTATAGCAGAGACTTTGGGTGTTTTAGTGAATTTCTCACCATCCAGCTTGTATCCCATCTTGATCAAGCTACCATAGTAAATGGCTTGATCTTTGGTCTTCACGATGTCCATTTCATACCTCTTGGCCCAAATTTTTTTTTTTTTGTACAAGGGATGTGATGACATTCCCATAAGGTAGATTTACCTTATCTAGTTTGCAAGCACCTCTCATTTTCTTAATCATAAATCTACCTGCATTCAAGGGAACTCCATTGAAGGCATGTTCCATTAGCCAAAGATCTTGAAGGCTAATGTAACTTAGGCTTCCACTCTACCCTGAATGTTAGCCGTAAAAAAATAGTGTAAAATCCTAATCTAAAGACTGATTATCAGACTTGAATTGCTTTTTATAGAATACTTTTCCTTCCTCTCAATGATGATTTCCCATAATGATGAGGGATCATATTTTTCTGGGAACTCATACTCACCTTCTTCACACTCAACTTTTAGTAAACTACCTAAATCCTCAGCAGTGACAACAAATTCTTTCCCATTTAAATATACATTCAGACCATCTTCGAACATAATCATCAGAATCCTCTAATTCCATTTCTTTTAAAGCAATGCCATAATAGAATTCCCTTACCAGACTTGCACTATAGGATCTATTCTTAAAGGTGTTATATCCTTTCAGTTTTAGTTCATCAAAATAGTCGAAGAAACTAGTCTGAATCTCTAAGTTCTCATCAAAACTGTTCTAGTCAATATATTTGCCATAGGAAATTGGTGCATTCACAATATTTTTGAACCTCAGTTCATGCAATCTATTTCTGAACTTAGAAGATGAGGAACTAGTACCTTTCTTGAGTGTAAGTTCCTTGTCCTTCTTCTTTTCCATTTTCTGCTTCTTCTCTTTTAGTTTTTTCGATATCTCTTTTACTGACGCTAACATGATTTTTTGTTTGTTCTTCAGACTTTCTGTTTCTATCCCTTTTTCCAGTGGTCTCTTCCCTTTCTTCTTTTCTACGATTTCTTTGCCCTGTGGAGATATCGCAATTTTGATTCAAGAATTTATCTGATAGGGGTTTTGTCTAAATGACAAGGGTTTGAGTTGATTTCTGAGACGAAAGTGTAGAGAGATGGGTTTCGGTTTTAGAGAATGCAAGGGAAATGGGTGAAGGTAGTTCAGTTTTTTAAAGGATATCATCTGTCTTCTTTTTAAATACCTATCAGATTTTTACTATTCAAAATTTGAAATGTTCCCTCAAATGTTGGTTATTTCCCTAACTGTTTTCCTTCTTTTCTTTATTACCTGATAAACCTAACTTTTCTTTATTTTATTCTTTCTTCTCTAAATTGACTGAGTCTTACTATTTAATCCTAACAGAACACTCTTAATTGACTAAGATTTACCTTAGTTGACTGAATGCATTCTGTGTTCTGCGTAAGAGCCAAAAGTTTTCCTACAATTCCTTCATACCAATCATCCCTAAATTTCTTCTAATTTCACAGAATCTATCTTCATTTAAAGGTTTGGTAAAAATGTCTGCTAACTGATGTAAAGTGTTCACAAATTCAATCTTAATATCATTTTTCATTGCATGATCTCTAATAAAGTGGTGTCTAATCTCCATGTGCTTTGTCCTAGAGTGCTGCACAGCGTTTTTTGATATATTAATTGCACTTGTATTATCACAGTATATTGGTACGTTATGCATAGTCATTCCATAGTCTTTCAATTGTTGTTTAATCCAAAGAATTTGTCCACAACAGTTACCTAATGATATATACTCTGCTTTAGCTGTAGATAAAAAAATTGAATTTTGTTTCTTGCTAGACCATGACACAAGCATGCTACCTAGAAATTGACATGTTCCACTGGTGCTTTTCCTATCAGTTTTACTGCCAGTAAAGCCATCATCTAAATATCCAACCAAACTGAAAGTTGATTCTCTAGAATACCATATGCCTAAAATTTGAATTTCTAAGAGGTATCTAAAGATTCTCTTAACAGCTGATAGGTGTGATTCTTTAGGTTGTGACTGAAATCTACCACACAAACACACATTAAACTGAATATCTGGTCTACTTACTGTTAAGTAAAGTAGTGAACCGGTCATACCTCTATATAGCTTTTGATCTACATTCTTTCCTTTTTCATCAAGATCAAGTCTTGTGGATGAACTCATTGGTGTTGAGATTGGATTCAACTTCAGCATATTGAACTTTTTGAGCATATCTTGAGTGTATCTTTCTTGGTTGATGAAGATCCCTTTCTCACTTTGCTTAATTTGAAGACCAAGAAAGTACTTCAACTCTCCCATCATGCTCATCTCAAATTCACCTTGCATTTCTTTAGCAAAGTTCTTGCATAACACCTCATTAGTTGCACCAAATACAATATCATCCACATATATTTGTACAACAATTAAATCATTTAAATATCTTTTAATGAATAATGTAGTATCGATGCTACCTCTAATATAACCTTTGTCAACTATAAATTTTGATATCCTCTCATACCAAGCTCTAGGAGCTTGTTTCAATCCATACAAGGCTTTGTGGAGTTTGAACATGATTTGGTTTTTCAAAATCTTCAAAACTTGGTGGTTGTTCAACATATACTTCCTCTTGAATGATTCCATTTAAAAATGCACTTTTTACATCCATTTGGTACAATTTGAAGTTCATAAAGCATGCAAAAGCTAACAACATTTAATTCTAGCTACGGGCGCAAAGGTTTCATCATAATCTATTCCTTCCTCTTGATTGTAACCTTGTGCTACTAATCTAGCTTTATGTCTAACTACATTTCCTTGCTCATCTACCTTATTTCTAAACACCTATTTGGTGCCAACAGTAGGGTGATTTGAAGGTCTAGGTACTAATGACCACACATGGTTCCTTGTGAATTGATCAAGTTCTTCTTGCATGGCCATTATCAATCTTTCCTTTTTTTCAGCTTTTTCAAAGTTTTTAGGCTCAATTTGAGATATAAAGGCTGAAAACTCACAAGTTTCTCTTGTTGCTTTCCTAGTTCTAACTCCTTGTGAAATGTCACCTATTATTTGGTCTTGTGGGCGGTCTCTTACAAATCTCTAACTCCTTGGAAGATCATCATGCTGATTTTCTGTTCTTTGCAAATTTTCTAGAGGTGGAGTTTCATTTTCTCTTCTAGGTGAGCTTTCTTCAATATTTTTATTATTTTCTAAGCTCATTTCTTCCATTTTTCTTTCTAGGATTTGTACATCATCATGAATTTCTTTTTGTAAAGCATTTGACTCATCAAAAACTACATGGATTGATTCTTCAATGGTTAAAGTCCTTTTGTTAAAAATCCTATAGGCCTTTGATTTTAATGCATATCCTAAAAATATTGCTTCATCACTCTTTGCATTAAACTTCCCTAGGGGCTGTTTTCCATTGTTCAATACAAAACACTTACAACCAAAGCTCCTAAGGTGAGAGATATTTGGTTTACTACCTTTGTAGAGTTCATAAGTTGTCTTAGATAACATGAGTCTTTTTGAGACTCTGTTAAGTATATATATTGCTGTGTTCTCTGACTCAGCCCAAAAGTACTTTGGTAAGTTATTCTCACATAGCATAGTCCTAGCCATTTCTTTTAAGGTTCGATTTTTCCTTTCTACAACTCCATTTTACTGGGGTGTTCTAGGTGTAGAGAAGTTATGATCCAACCCCTTTTCATTGCAAAATTGCTCAAATTCCTCACTTTCAAATTCTCCTCCATGATCACTCCTTATGCTAACTATGGTGTGAGACCTCGACCTCTATAGGCTCATAACTAGGCATAGACGCAATAACACGAGCTAAGGGTAATTTTGTCATTTCCTTAGTAAGCCCCTAAAAGTAAATTTTAAACAAAATTAAGGCCTAAGTAGGCCTAAGGCATAAATAAATGATAAAAATATGGGTAAAATGATAAGGAAACAAAAATTTTGATGATTTTCTTGACAGGGGAAAAATGGTCATTTTTCACCTCAGGTTAGAATTTTTAAGTTTTCATGAACCCGAGCATTTTTAGACCATTATGGACCTTGTCCTAGTGTCAAAAGAGTAAAAAGATTGCATAAAGGATTGAAAGAGAACAAGCTAATTTGTGGAGGGGCATTTTCGTAATTTAAGTGAAGTGGATAAGCATAGGCTATAAATATCTTGTTCTTCCAGCAGCTTCTTCATTCTCCAGTAGGTTTTCTTCTTCTTCTTCCTGTCATCTCATGTTGCTTTCATCCCCCATGAAAGCTTGATAAGAAAGCTCCACAACCTTCCTCAAATAGCTCCACATTTCATACTTTTGGTGCACCCTTTCCATAAACCCTTGTGCTCTTCCACTCTCTCTCCTTAAAACCCTTGAAAAATAATCTTATTTCCATACTCTCTCTCACTAGTTAGGTGTTTTAGAGAAAGAAAGAGAAAGCTTCAAAAATAGCTTGAAAGTTTTGGAAAGAATTTCAAATACAAGTTACTAAGGTGAGTAGTGCACTAGAATTGAGTTTTGGTGTTGAGAATGATTAGTGTTTAGATTTGGGGGTGAATTGGTAGTTAGGGTTGTTCATTCGTTTTAGAGTGATAAGGGTAGCGAGAATAGATAGCCATTTAAATGGCCATTGAAAGCTAGCTAAGAGAAAGCTTTTAGAATTTATAAGTATGTGGCTTGAATTAATGGTGATGCTAATGTGATGATAGGTTCCAACAAAGCCCCATCGCCCCATTTAGACAAATAGAGAAGTAGAGTCAACAAAAGGTTCAACAAGATACCAGTGAGTGAACTTGCATTTCAAAATTTGTTTTAGGAATGTAAACTTATTTGCACAATATACTTGAATGATTTTATCCAGCTTTCCTTAAAAACAATTGCCTTGGGAACAAGCCTTTGATAAATTGATTTTATGTTGTGACATGCAGTTGTTATGGATTCATGCACTACTACATTATGTTGGTATATATATAGATATATATATGTTGTGCATGATGGTTGATATTGTGTGATGATTATAACCGTATGTGTGCACGATGTGGGGGGATGCACATGTTGGTAATGGTGGTGGTGAGGGAGATGGATGCTGATAGTGCTCGTGTGCACGATGTGGGGGGATGTACACGATGGCACTGATTGTGCACGATGTGGAGGAATGTACATGAGCTGGATTTGATGATAATGGTATTGGTATTTATCCATGTATGTATATGTATATATGTTTAGAGAATGAAAACTCATGTATATGGTTTATGGTTGAAATGCATATGAATTTGGCATGTTGAACTTTGGAAATCTTTATGTGTTTTATGTTGATTTTGTCATTTCAGCAGAATGGCTTTTTCTTGAAAGGAAAGAAATTTTTTTCTCACTGCTCTGTTTTTCTCTGCAGCAAGATTCATTCTCGCTGCAGTGAGAAACTCTCGGGTTGGAGGGGTAAGGCTGGCAGGAAATCTCGCTACAGTGAGAATGTTACTGCAGCTTCTCGCTGCAGCGAGAAACTTTCTGTTTGTGACCAAAAATTTTGCTACAGCGAGATTCATTCTCACTACAGCGAAAAACTTTCTGTTTTGCTCCTCATTTGGTTCGGTTGCTATCCTATTTTCCATTTCTTTGATACCATAGTTGATGTCTTCCAACATTAAGGAATAAATGAATTAAGTTTAAAATGAGGAGGTTTGGTGAGAAACCCTTGGCCAGTTAAGAAACCCTCGGCTAGTTGATAATTTAAGTCAAGTGTTGCTACAGCAAAAGCTACAGCGAGAATGCCTTTCCACTGCAGCGAGGACCCGTCGTTTATTTGACCTGATTTGCATGAATGCTATTAAAGTTTTCACTCTCCAAATCCTTTGTTGAGCATGGACCCTTTTTCATAAAGTGATTTACTCATGTGGGGTTTACATGATGGGTTTTAAAAAGAATTAAAACAAATTGCATTGTTTTGAAAAATGAATGCATCATGATTTTATTAAACATTCCTTAATGTTTGCTTGTTCCCTTCTTGTTCACTCACTGGGTTTATACTCACCGTTTTCAACTTCATATTTTCATATCAGGAAGCAGTCGGTAATTAGGTCGAGGGGACCTCGTAGATTTGACTATTGGTAGGTGTCTTGGCATTCAATAGCTGTACATTTGCCTCGAGTCTTTTCGTTGCAAATTGAGTCTTCTTTTTGAGATATATAGACAATCCTGATGTAAATTATTAAGATACATGTTATAGACAATGTATATATATATATATACTTGATTGATATGCCACTATGAGTTGGCAATGTTTAGTATTATTTTGATTCAAAGTTATGAAATATGACTTCAGTAATTTTGATCGAGTAATGAACATATCATGTAAATAGGCTTGCTTGGGCTTAATGGGCTATGTCCATTGGGCCCATGCACTGGTCATGGCCCGAAATTTGGGTCGTGACATATGACTAGTCCTTTTTCATTTTCTACTTTCCTACAATGACTTATGAAAACTGATAAAGCATCATTCTTGTGAGCAAGAAAATAAACCCAAGTATATCTAGAATAGTCATCAACTATTACAAAGCCATAAAAGTTTCCTCCTAAGCTAGTTGTGCTTATTGGACCAAATAGATCAATATGCAGTATTTCAAGAGGTCTAGATGTTGACACAATCTTCTTAGACTTGAAAGATGTTCTAACTTGTTTTCCTAGTTGGCAAGCGTCACATATTTTGTCACTTTCAAATTTTATATTTGGTAGCCCAATAACTAGATTTTTCTTAATTAATTTTGACATGGTATGCAAGCTTACATGTCCTAGACTCCTATGCCATAACCAACTATCACTATCAGCATTTGCAACTAAACATATTTCATCATTTATTTCAAGATCCTCAAGAAATATCACATACATATTTTTCAATCTTTTTCCTATAAATGAGACTTTGTTTATACCTATATCTATTACTTGACACTTATTTGAGTCAAAATATACTTTAAATCTTTTCTCACATAATTAACTAATGCTTAATAAATTATGCTTCAAACCCTTAACTAATAACACATGACTAATTTGAGTTTTGGAGTGCTTACCAACCGTACCTATCCCATGAATCCTACCTTTTAAATCATCACAAAAGGATACGGTACCTCCCTTTCTTTTGTCAAGCTAACCAAATGACATTTCATCTCTTGTCATGTGCCGTGAGCAGCCACTATCCATGTACCAAGGCTACTTCTTCTTGAGTTGAGCTTTTAAACATGTCTCCTTTAAGTGCAGCTCAACCTACAAAATAGCATTTCAGTTTTTCTTTATAGGTACCCATATTTTGATGGGTCCTTGAGTGTTAGTTGCAATATAGGATCCTTTAGGGACCCAAACTTTTCTGATTTTCTGCACATTTTTTTTCTTAAAACAATCATATGATAAATGACCATGTTTACCCCAATTATAACATCTAGGTAATGCATTAGCAAAATTTTTATTGTGTTCCACATCTCTTTTTGAAGATTCGTTTTCCAAACTTTTGAGAGTTGTGTTCTCATCAAGTAATTTTTGCAAAGCATCAGACTTATTATCCAGCTCTAATTTTAAAACTTCAAAGTTTGTTTTTGAGTGTTCTAACTCAATTTGCAAGATATTTCGTTGCTCAAAAACAGAATTGAACTCTTGTCTCATTTTTTCCAAATCATTTTCAATAGATGCAGCCTTTTTGTTTAATGTTTTGTATTTTGAAAAAAGTTTTTCAAATTCATCACAGAGGCTGTCATATTCATCCTGTAAATCATTAATGGAAATATCATAGGGGGATGAGGATACCTTGATTTCATCCACTTGTTCCATCAAACATATGTTTGCTCTTTCCTCAGATTTTTCATCTTCAGCTTCAGAGCTCGATGTGTCACTGTCCGACCATGCAACAGCTACCATTGCTTTCTTGGATTTCTTATTTTTCTTTGAAGTCTCATCCTTCAGTAATGGACACTCGAGCTTGAAGTGACCAGGTTTCTTGCATTTGTAGTAAATCAACTCCTCCTTTTTGTTAATGTCATTTTTGTTCCTTATTTTCCATGAGGCACCTTGATATTTTCTGAATCCTTTTCTAGCTAATCTCCTGTTTTTTTTTCCCATAAGCTTTCTGAATTTTCTTGCAACCAGAGCTAACTCTTCATCATCATCACATGACAATTCTTCCAGCTCTTCTTCAAGGATGCTGGCTTTAAGTGCAATGCTCTTTTTCTTTTCATTTGCTTATTTCTTATCTTATTCTTCTTCCTCTTTAAGCTCCAACTTATGTGTAAGAAAAGAACCATAAATCTCATCTAAGGTAATCACCTTTAGGTCTTTGGCCACTAGGATTGCAGTCACTTTAGGCTTCCAAATTTTTGGTAGAGTCCTAAGCAGTCTTTTTACTAATTCATGTTCAGGGATAGGCAGTCTTTTTACTAATTCATGTTCAGGGATAGGCTTGCCTAGTTGACTCAATTTGTTTGTGATGTTTGTAAACCTGTCTAACATGCTAGTGATGTCTTCACTAGCATCCATTTTGAACATTTCATAGTTATGTGTTAAGAGGGCAATTTTGGACTCCTTTACTTGAGAAGTCCCTTCATGGATTATTCTAAGTTTCTCCCACACTTGTTTAGCTATTGTACAGCTTGAGACTTGGTTAAATTCAGTGGGGGTCAGGGCACAATGTAATGTGTTGATGGCCTTAATGTTTATTTGAACTTTCTTAGTTTCAGCCTTGGTCCATTCAGACCTTGGCTTGGGCATCAACTCATTTGTCACCACATTCACGGTTGAGGGCATAAAGGGTCTATCAGTTATGACGTCCCACATTTCATAGTCTATAGCTCTAATATAGATTGACATTCTAGTGCCCCAATAAGGGTATTTAGAGCCATCAAACAGAGGTGGTCTGTTTGTTGATTATCCCTCAACAACTACTGATTTTAGTTGAGCCATTTGGATCGTCCCAAAGGATGTTAAGCCTTAATAACAAGGAACTAGCTTTGATACCACTTGACAAGATGAGAACCTAATTTGAAAAGCAATGAAAATAAAAACAAAGTATACAATGCGTAGCAATTTATAGTGGTTCGGTCTAAGACCTACATCCACTACCTTGATTATTCAACCAAGGATTTTTCCAACAAATCCACTAAGAATCGGTGAAATTCATAAGCTTTCACCAAGCTTTACAATGGCTTTTAACAGGCTCAGCCAAAACCTTTTACACTAGTTTTTCATGAGCTAAATTAAAACGCAAAGTGGTTTTTCCAAGGCTCAACCAGAACCTACAACAATTAAGCTATCCCAAGCTTGAATAATTCCTTAGAGTGACTTCCTCACTCTTAAGAAAACAAGAAAACTAGTAAAAGAAAGTACCTATGATCACTAGTTGATCTGAGTGGTACAAGATTGAATGCAAATTACAAATTCAAAGAATAAGCATTTAAGTGTAGACAAGTGCAGTGAAGATTTTTTGGTTTTTCAACTTTCTATAGCTCAAATCTCATTCAAGGCTTCTGAAAAACTTGTTTCTAACCATTGGAATATCCTTTTATACATGAAGAAACATCTCTGATGGCAATTTGACAATTTTCTAGCCGTTGGAGATAGTTGGGGGTCGGTTATAGCCGTTACTCTGTCTTTTAGTGCAGCTTTCAAACTTGCAGGCAAAATGCTCTTAGTTGATTGATCGATATCTTAGTTGGCCAACTAGTCTCTATTTTTTGCTCCCTTTTTCTGACTGTTCTAGTAGTAAGCACTTAGTCGACTGACTAATTCTTGGTTGACTAAGTTGGTTCTATTTCTCAAATTCTTCAACCCACCATTTCTCCAATTTGAATCTTTCCCAACCAACATTCTTCCTTATTCATTTAATGAGCCTTCTCCTTGTTAATTAGTCAAGTCTGATTATTTTTATCTCCCTTTTTCTTTTAATATATACTTTGAAGGATTGATTTATTAATTTCATACATTAATTTTCTTGCACACTTAAGTAAAGGCATTTGACACAAATGAATGGGAATGTTTTACTATCATCAAAACTAATGGAGTCAACAAACAGTTGTATTTTAATTTAACTAAGTCTCTATGAACTTAATTAATTTCCCACTTTATTTTGTTCCTTTTCAATTAAGTTCAACTTAATTAATTATCCTTATTTAATCCCAATCATGTCACTTACTGTGTGTGACCCATTAGGCTTCTAACCTGTTGGCAATAAATATAAATCATAATCAAATATCAATTTGATAATTAATTTATATTTATAGATCATGAGCGGTATCTAGCAATACATCATGACCACCAAAATATTAAAGAGTCAATCAAAGAATTTGACAAAGCCCTTAGTGATAAGCCTCTTAGTGCAATACGGTCCTTTCATCAAATATCCTGGATATGTCATTAAGTATGGCTTTGTCTACTTATGACATTCCATATTATTTCTCATAATTCATGACTAATCTTATGAATTTAGGAAACTAACTTTCCTCAAATTCATCATGCTTTGGCCAAAGACTTTATAAGTTATTCAAGAATTGAGAACAAGTGAGATACATCCCTTTATATCACTTGGGGTGATGAATCTTTTCTTGACCACTTATTTACCTTTGCATGCTTCATGGCATACTCAAAAACACCCTGTTTAAGCATCTAGTCATCTCTAGACTCATAGGAGTGAAATTAAAGTATGTCATTCTCTATACAAGATGACCTGGTGTCTCAAGTCCAAGGACTAGTTGCATGACTATCACATGAGAACATTTTTCATAGACACTTGATTGAAATACCAAATGGAGTTCTCATGGCTGGTCATGTTCAGTGAACTTGTTTAATAACAAGCACCTACATGTTATCCCAAGTATCCCATATACTTCAATCTATGAGATCGATTGCTTACTTCCCAAGTAAGAAGTGTCATGGCCCGGAACTCCCATTGAGCCCGTGACAACCACCGCGACGTCCCGATAGGCACTCATTACCCCAAATGCCGATCGAAACCCCGCAAGGCTTAACATCGGCTTCTGCATCTCCCCAGTGAGTGACAGTTATTAAATCTCACATTTCAAAAAAAATCATAAGTCATTTCCAAATCAAAACAATAAAATATTACTTTCTAGCTCACATGGGCATTTTCGTCATTTTTCTTCAAAAATACCAAAACTCGCCAAAAACATGGTGTAAAAGCTAAATATATTCATACATATTTTAAATTAAATAATTGAAGAATTAAATTACTTTTATAGTGACACGTGGGCCCCCAACTGTCTAAGAGGATGTAGGGCTACGAACCTTTACTTTCTAAGATGCAACTCCGAGATTAATTTTCGTCTTAATCAACTATCAATAAATTGTCCTGAGCCTGAAAAATGTATAGGAAGAAGGGGTGAGATTATAAAATCCCAGTGAGTAGACAGACATCATCAAAATAATCTAAAGCCGAGTAATAGGAGACAATTAAAATAATTCATCCCAACCCATATAAATAATTGGATTTCAGCCAATTACTCAACATGGCTTATGCACTTTTCAAAAACTTGGCCCTTGCCAAAAATCCATTCTCGGGAATACCCCGCGAAGGCATCTTACCGAGACCGCCAAGGCTGTTTATTGTCACACACACAAACACATTTCACCTTTGACAACACAACCGTTCTTTGGCGTTGGTTGAGTCCCAATTTCACATGGTGGCTAGCGTGAAGTGTACTCAAATCCTACCTCGGGAGTTATCTTACGCACCTCTCCAATCGAGGTAAGCTCAATAATTGGGAAACGTGACCCTCTAATTAGGCTGGCCCACAGAACCCCCGTCACTGCAGTGCCCACTTTATAATCCACCAACCAATAAAATCACAATAGTATGACATGGCTCACTTAACACATTCAAGGCAAATCAAAGCAGTTCACATATTCTTAAAATCATAAAAATAACCAGTCATACCCACATTTATCATAAGCCATTTAATGTAAAATCATGCATAAACAACACAATCATAGTATAGGTCTCCAATTACTCTATTTTTGAAATCATTATTAAATTTTCAAAAATTTTATAAAATTATTTTATAAAATCCCATTTTCTCATAAAGCACAATAATTTTCCAATTAAACCATTTTTCCATAAAATCACACAATTAAATAAATCTACTCTAGATAATTAAGACGATAGTAAGTTTACTCACTGTTCTAGGAGTCGATATACTCCTATTTTCAGTCCGCGAGTACAGTCTTTTACCCGTATCTAATGGCTCACCACCTAGCCATAATCCATGGCACATATTTCAATTAAATTGTGTCTAACAGTCATAAGCTATTTCAGGCTCGATATATATGCATGATATGAAATGAAAAATGCACAGGTAGCCATCTAGACCCGGTATTGACCTAAGTCGATTTTTCATCCAATAAATTGGCCAATGCGTCCAATTTCACTCCAACTTTCTCCATTTCTTTTCCAATCCCTCAATTCACCAAGCACAACTAATTAACACACAATTAGGCAAATTTATCTTCACTTTTCTTCTTGGAACTTTCGGCCATTGAAGGTTCGTGGGGAAAATGGATTCTTTTCTTGTTGTTTTGTTTTTAAACATGTTTAACTAACTCTAAACACAAACATAACTCAAAATCAAACAATTCCAACATCTTTCTCTCTCCATACCCATTTTGACCAGCCATAATTTCATCATGAAAACATGTAATTTAACCATGAAAATTAAGGAAAAATGCATGGGTAAGGTAAATCACTAGCAAAATCAAAGAAATTTTACCTTTGCTTGATCAAATCCTTGAATTCCAACACTTTCTCTTTGATTTTTCCCACCTAAGGTTTGTTCTTCCTTGGTTTCTCTTCTCTTCTAGTTTGGCTGATCACTATGGGAGAAATGGGCTGATTTTTTACCTTTTTATAAAGAAATAATAAAATAATAAAAACATGACACATGGCATTTCCTTATTGGCTCAAATTTTAAATATTTGACTTTTAATTCTTTAATTCTCCACCACACATTTCTCATGTTTATCCATTTCCATGATGAATAAAATCCCTTGGTCTTGACAAGTGTCGGGGGTGAAAATTTACCGATTTGTCCCTGGGGTGGCAAAATTACCATTTCACCCTTATACTCTAAATTATACCGAAATTAAAATTTTTCACTTCTAAACTTCAAAGCATACTCCAATACTTAAATCATACTCCAATAAGTCAAATGGACCAAAAAAATCTTTTCTAAAAATTTTCATTTTATCCCCAAGTGGCAAATGACCATTTTGCCCTTAGATAGTGAAAATTCCGATTTGACTCCAAATTGATCCTCGAACTCCGAATTACCATTTTGAGTCATCCCTGAATTGTGAAACTCTTAATTTCACCTTAAAATTCCTATTTGAACTAGTTCAAGGCTTAATCGACTTAATGATACCATTAGGGGAAATATCGTCTTTTAACGATTTCTCAAACTTCCTAAATATGTAACCATCCTATTGAGCATGTAAATGACGTCGTAATTATTTTATAGAACAGAGTTTGACAAGAAGGCTTAAAATGTACTAGTCTTTGAGCATTGTCAATACCCTGTCTTGACAATACAATGACGAGGAACAATTTTAAGAACATGGCTTTGATGCATAGTGATCTCATAATTGTATCAACTTTATGATTCTCTTGCAAGGCGTTTATGTTCCATGGGCTTCATCCAATTAGTACTTAATAACTCCTTATTATTGAACTAACATGAAAGAAAACCTCTATCACATATAATTATGCGATTAATATATGCATTAAATGATAATATATATTCCTTGATCAATCCAATTGGTTCATGGGCACATACCAACAATCTCCCACTTGCACTTGAGTCAATTGCTAACGTATCCAATGTCAAACTCTTTTGCTTAGCAATTGCATCTCTACTAGGACAACTCAAATTGTAATATTTAAGAATATGTTAATTTATATGTTTAACAATCTCCATTGTCATAATTGAAATACTAATTTAGATCACAACAAGACCTTGAGTCCATTATAATGGCTCTTGTTGTGACTTTAACAACTCGAAATCATTTATTGGTTCATTAAACCAATGATCCAAATATATCCTCTTTTGTAGCCTAAACAAAATATTTGTATCTGATTATAGATGTAATCATGTAGTTATCTCTTGTTTTGGAACCAGTCCAATACAACTGCTCAATCATGACTTTATATCACTTTTAACATTTAGGATTCTCTCTATGTTGAACTCCTTCAACATGTAATCCTAAATTCTTTTGTTGAATCCCTTTTTAGGCTTTAACTTTTTAGTCCCATTTTGTGTTTTTTAGACTGGTAAATGTATCTTATACACTTTTAATGAGTAACTAATCTTACTCCCACTAACCTTATGATGTGCACAAAATATGTTTATCTTATTCACTGTATTCAACTATTTTGAATTTATTACATTGAATAGAGATTATTATCCAATCATTAGTGTTCGATTATTTAGTAGACTCATCTTACATGAGTAGTGCATTAATATGCAACCTACTAATGGTTTGTATTTAATGGATTTATCTCATGAATTATGCATCTTTATGCATCCCATTAAATTAATTTTTGTGCATAGATCTTATCTATTGGATTTCATAATTTCATAACTTTTGACTTTTAAAGTGCCATTAGGTCCAACTATTTCTATCATGTATAGAAATATTGCCAAGTAAACTTATTTACTTTCCTTTGGGGTACTATATCCATAACTTTTATGTATACTTACATGTCATTAGTCATTCATCATTGATTATGGGTTGAAATCTTCTCAAAGCTTAGTTCATGCGATTAATTGGGTTTAGAATGCATTGTAATTCATCTCTTATAAATTCATTATGATAATCAATTGTTATTTAGTTCTAAGCAATCTTAATTTAGATCCAAGATTTCATTAAGAATGCTCTTTGACTAAATATGTTCATAATCCTATTATGCATTCATTGAGTTATGACTCAATTTTATTCAAGCCAACTAATTAATTTTGTAAAGCACGACCTTATAAAATACTTGTCATGACATATATGTGATGGATAGTATGTTTACATACTAGGAGAGCCCCGAAAAATCGATAAAAGTCGATACTGTACCTAGAGGTACAATAAAGTTGATCTAAACTTCGAACTAGGTCAAATAGGGATTTTGAGGTGAAATTCAAAATTTTTACAGTTCAAGAATGACTTAAAATGGTGATTCGGAGTTCAAGGATCAATTTGGAGTCAAATCGAAATTTTCACTATCTAGGGGCAAAATGGTAATTTTGCCACCTGAGGATAAAATTGAAATATTGAAAGAAGTTTTTAATCAAGATTGATCACATTTGACTCATTGGAGTATAATTTGAGGTTGATAAGTGAAACAGTTATAATTTTGGTATTTTTAGAGCATAGGAGAAAAATGGTAATTTTTCCTCCCTAGGGGCAAAACAGTAATTTTCCACCACCAGGACACTTGTCAAGTACATGGTCTTCCCTTATCCTCATTTTGGCCTTTGACTAATCATGTGGTGGAGAATGGAAGCATAATTATTAAAGTATAAAAAGAAAAATGGACTAATAAGCATGTGACACGTGTCAAGCAAGGATATTTTATTATTTTCTATAAAAATCAGCCCATATTTATCCCATTCTTCTTCTCCATAATCGGTCAAGACAAAGGAAAGAAAGGAAAAACTAGAACAAACCCTAGATAAGAGAATTTCAAGAAAAATTGTGGAAATTTCAAGGAATCAAGCAAGATAAGGTATGATTTTTCAATATTTGCTTGAGATCTAGCATACCCATGCTTTATTTTCTTATTTCCATGGCTGAAAATTGAGTTGGCATGATGAAACCCATGAAGGCCGAATTCTAGAGAGAGAGAGTTTGGTGATGGTTTGGTTGGATTTTAAGTTATATGGATGTTTTCAATGATTTATGGTGTTTAGTGTAAGAATCAAGCTTGAAAATCACCCATTCCTTATGTGTTCTTCATTGGCCAAATTTTCTAGGGAGGATATTGTGGCTGAAATTGATGATATTTTATAAACCAGGTGGTAGATAAAATAATCCATAATCCCTGCAGTGGAGGTTCTGTGGACCAGCATAAGAGAGGGGGCACAAAATCAGATATACTTTACCTTGATCGGAGAGTCGTGTGGAGGGTGTCTCCGGAGGTAAAGATTTCAGTGTACTTCACGTGGACCACCGCGTGAGAATGAGACTCAGCCAACGCCAAGGCATGGCTAGATTTTCAAATGTAAAAACATGTTCACGTGTGTACTACACTCAATAGCCTTGGCGGTCTCAATCAGATGCCTAGGCCAAGGCATCCTCGGGAATGATTTTGGCAGGAGCCAAGTTTTGTGAAATACATAAGCCAAGTTGATTATTTGAGTAAATTGATTATTGATGTTATGAAAAACATACTAGAATGGAATATCTTACTTGTCTCCATTTACTCGACTTTAGATGGTTGAGATGGTATCTGTTTACTCACTGGGATTTTATAATTTCACCACCCTCAATTCCCCACATTTCAAGCTCGGGATAGTCGATAGATAGCCGATTGCATCAAGGACTTCAGTTAGCCTTGTATCGACAAAATTGTAGGTTCACAAACTCACACCTTATTGGTTAGTTGAGAGCCCACATGTCACTGTAAAAGTAATTTTATACTTCAGTTATCTGCTTTAAAGTACGTATGAAACATGTGTTTTTCACCCACACACCATGTTTTTGGCGGGTTTCGGTATTTTCGAAAAAAAATGACGAAAATGCCCTTGTGAGCTAGAAAATAATATTATATTGTTTTGATTTAGAAATGACTTATGATTTCTTGAATTGTGAGATTTAATAACTATCGTTCATTGAGGAGATGCAAAAGTTGATGCTAAGCCTTGTAGGGTTCCAATTGGCATTCCCGGTAATAAGTGTCTATCTGGACGTCGCGACAGTTGTTATGGGCCTGATGGGAGTTCCGAGACGTGACAAATTTCCTTTTTGATTCATAATCAAAAGTAAAATAATATCACAATAATCTTATCATTATGACTTAATATTAATTATCATATATGCAAGGTTATACTATAAGGATAAATAATTTAGAACAATTCCAAAATAAAATGAGATCTAATGTAAATATATAAATATATATAAGCTAAACATCTCATGCTAGCAAAATGTAAATCTATGTTTCCTTAACATAAAGTAAATATTTAGCCATAGGTCCAAAACAAAAACATCTCATCTTGACAATCATGCCATGAAAACATTCAATGTTCTAAAATTATTTATTGTTCCACAATCTAATCTAGGTCGATAAGCTTGATCACCATCAACTAAGGTTGTCCCTTTCATGATCCTATTCTTTACTGCTCCTTGTTATTAGTTCCTTCAATATATCATACATATTAAAGCCATTAATAAAGAGTAAGGTATCATTTACCAAGTGGTGAAAAATAAATCAACATATGATTCATACCTGATGTGGAAGCATCCTTTTGTTTCTTCCCTTTGATGGATTCAAGATAATCCTTGCAATTGCGCCTCTAATGCCCAAGTTTGCCGCAGAAATGGTATTTGTCATTGTTCTTGTCCTACTTTGCTCCTCCTGTAGGCTTTATACCTTTTGAAGTTGATGCCTTTTCATCCTTGTTTTTCTTAGAAAATTTTTCTTAAAAGAGACGAGATGAACTGAAGGCTTCTCCTTCACAATGGTGTTCTCAGCCTATGTGAGCATATTCAATAAGCCTGAAAAGGTTACTTCAATCTTGTTCATATTGAAGTTCAACACAAACTGTGAATAGCTATTTGGTAATAAAGAAAGAACAAGGTTTATGCTTAAATCATGATCTATAACCCAATCCAACTGCTCAAGTCAAGTGATATATCCTATCATCTTAAGCACATGAAGCCTTACTGGGCTTCCCTCAAACATCTTACATCAGAACAATTCCCTTGAAATGTCAAATCTCTCTATGCAACTTTCCTTATCAAACATTTCTTTAAAGTTTAGGAATATCCAAGGCACTTATAGCTTTATGTTGCTTTTGAAGATCTAGAGCCATACTAGCCAACATCACACATGTGGCTTGATCGAGATCATCCATATAAACTCTATAAGCCTCTTTTTCCTCATTTGTAGCATCATCGTCAAGTACCTCGGGAATAGGACCATCTGGGAAATGAACCTATTTCTCTTGTTTCAAGACAATCTTGATATTACAAAACCAGTCAATGAAATTTGGGCCTGTTAACTTGTTTGCATCAAGTATGCTTCTAAGTGACAAACTATTTGCCATGATAGATTTATATCCTATATAAATCAACATATATGATTATTAGTCATTAACACAAATTATATAATCATAAGGACAAGGTTTCAAAAATCTTATATGATTATTCTCAATATTTTATCAAAATAATAGCCCTCTTCTACTATTTCGAGAAATTTAACCTTTAAACTTCTTATTGAGCTAGGACCCTTTTCATCCCACCATGACCTTAAGTGACTCAACAAGCCATAATGAAACTAATTAGGTAGGTAACTTAGCTTACTAATTGTATCTTATACAACTCCTCGATTAGTTAGGTGACAACTCCCTGTCTAAACATATCATATATATTTTTGCCTAACTATGCCTGTAATACTATGCAGTCATGTGTGACACATCCGAACAACATGGTACTAGTTGAGTAAGACCCACCAATAACTCAAACGTACTCATGTAAAAGTTTGGCCTTGATTAACTTATCAAGCCTCCAATTAAAAGAGTAGCATGGTTATCTTCTTATATAGTGGAAGGCAACTTTTTGACTCAATATATTAATGAGGGATTTTTATTTATTAACTCATTAATTAAGGTTTCATTGATTTGGCATTGTTGACATGCATAGCATTTATCGCATTTCATATATATCAAATATATATACTGAAAAATAAATCTATCTCATGCCAACTACTAGGATGATTATGAACTTTACTAATTCTAATTTCCACGAGCCATTAAGGAAATCAGTTGGTCAAATTCCTAAGGGATTTACACAAATATCATCTTCAAGCTTTGTTTGTAATCTCCTTGAATCTCCGTAGAGCCTTTAGATCTCCATCTTCAAGTTACAAAAATTTTTCTATCTAACCCTAGTTTTACACTTTGATGTAACTAATTGCACTTTATAATCAAGAAACCTTAAGTTACATTCGAGAGGAGTTAGGTGAGAAAAGAATTTTACAACCCAGAGAAAATAGAGAAAAGGCCAGGTGCATAGACCTTTTTTTAAAATAAATACCATAAGAAATAAATTTAACCATCCATGACCTAATCTTTTAAGGTCTAAGTCCATAATCATCCTCATGCTTTATAATCACAATCAAAAGCATAGAAATAAATGCAAGCTCAATATCACATGGTGATCTTGTGTGTTATTTGAGAAAAGCATTAATTAATTCACTTAAAGTGCTAGACTCAAATTATTTGGTATTTTTTTATTTCAATTTAGTGTTTAAGAAATGCTTATTTTCAAAACACTTAAAGTAAACATTTTACTCCTTATTTCTTAACAGAAATTCAATAAAATAAAACTTTCCTTTTTAAGACTTTCCATTTTAATTCTTTCCATAATTAAAACTCCTTTTAATCTTGGAAACTTATTTATTTTAGGTAAACTTCCTAAAATATATCTAAGACAACATTTTAATTTCTAACATTTAGAACATGAATTAGTTTCCTAAATTGTATGTTGTTCAAGTTACCTAAATGGTGACTTAACAAATTTTTGAAAACTTCTAGTCAAACCAAAATTTTAAGGAAAGTTCAATGCTATCACATAACTTTAGGAATTTCTTTTGAAGTAGGAAACTATTTCCTATGAATTTCCCAAATTAAAATACTATCCTTAATTTTAGGAATTTCTTTTAAAGTAGGAAACAATTTCCTATTTTATGAATCACCAAAAATTAAAATTCTATCCTTAATTTTAGGAATTGCTTTTAAAGTAGGAAACAATTTTCTAATTTTTTTTTATAGATCACCCAAAATTAAAATAGATGGTATTGAAGTGCTCTTAAAACTCCATAGATCATGAGTGAGACTCATGAAAAAGCTGCTGGAAATTGTCAGCAAGTGTATTTAACAATTAAACACAAAATTCATGAAGAATTATGCCACCAAAATCGATCATAGCTGTCCAAAATTTTCTGCATTGAATCTTTATTGTTTTGAAACTCGAATACATGATTTTTATGAACTCTTTTCATACTAAATCAAGTTTGGCCAAAACATGCAGTAATTTAATTTTATAAAACTAGTTTTTTTAACAATTAAAAACTGCTCATAAACTTGGTACATTAGTCCCCTAAACACCTCAAAAGTATTCAGTTTTAACTTGACTTTGCAAGCCTTTTAATCCATTCATTAATTCTTTGACTAAACATGATTTTAAACCCTTTAAAACATGTTTTAATGAATTAATTACATGCTGTCGAGATTTGAATTAAAACAGAAAAACAAATTTTAAAGAAAGCCTTTAAAATTGATATATACAAAATCAACACACAAATCAATCCTATTGATTATTACCAAGAATCAAGCATGCAAATTACATGAAAAACATCAAACAAAGACTCTGATACCACTGGTGGGATTTGACCTCATGCTCAAACATGAAAATAATTTAAAAATTAAAATAAAAACACAACAAAAAAATAAAATAATATTTAATCAGAGAAACAGTCGAATCCTATAGGATCAATTTTGTGTTTTTCATGTAACTTTTGAATTAATTATGAACATTCATAAGTTTAAGAGTTACATATCTTGCTTTAGATATCATAATCAAAAGCCAATTAAATCAAAATCTTTGCTTCTTCACGTTGAGGATTTGTCAAATCTTCAGCCACCCAAGTATTTGGCCTTTAACAGGTATCCACACAGTGACTGAATAAGACCTTCTTAAAGGTAGGATTTTACTTGTGCTAGCAAGTTTTGTTTCTAAAACAAAAAGACCAAAAGTTCTTGCTGAATCTTATTTTTTGTCAGACAAAGAAAACTATTTTTCTTTTCTTATTTTATAAAACAGCTGAGAAGTGGTTTTGAGGCTTAGAGTTTTTAGTTTGCTAATATAATATATTTATATAGCCAAACTAAGTTGTAACTCTAAATAGAATAATTGCATTTTCATTTAATTAAGTCTTCGAGAACTTAATTAATTTCTCACTTTATTTTGGTCTTTTTTTTCACAGCCTAATTCTCGGGCCATAACCCACATAAAGACCTAATAAGCGTGGCCCACTGGACCCAAGCAAGCCTTTTTATGAAACCTTGTTCATTAGACCATCTGTCCTTCTTTTACCTCTATGGTTCTTAATTCATTGTTTTCAAAAATAATTTCTTTTCGAAAATAAGTCATGGCAACTGAACAATACCATTCACAAAATAATATTACTATTTGCCAACCGTGGCAACATTATCATGCAACCAAGTGTACAATGTTTACAACAAATCCAATGAATTACATTTAAATAACCATATACACAAACAAGGACCTTGACTATCAGTGGAGTGACTCTGGAGTGAATACTATCATGGAGTGTTTTGGCAAACCTATCGTAAGATGAACAAGAGGAAACGCCTCTACCTGAGATCCAACTATCTATGAATCTGAAAACTAAAACATGAAGTTGAAAAGAGTGAGTATAAACCCAGTGAGTGAACATAGAAAAGGAACAAGAAAACAATACAGAGAGCTTTTCAAAAACATAATGCACTTGTTTAAAAACAGTGCAATTTTATATATTATGAACAAAACTCGATGCCGTGCTGTTTTTCAACTCATTTTAAAACATGTAGGAAGTTCAAGCAAGGCAAATATAGTAGAGCGAATCTTGTTGCAACGGAAAGGCATTCTCGCTGTAGCGAACTGCAGGGCAAAATTTTGAACCAACAACCCAAGAGTTTCTCTAAAGCAAGGGTTAAGGCCATCCACCCGAGAGTTTCTTACTGCAGCGAAAATGAATTTCGCTGCAGAAAAAACTAGGGCTACAAGTTAAAGAATTCTTGTCACAATGAAAATCCATTTTTGCTGCAATGAAAAATCAATTGGAAAGCATTTGTCAAATGTCAACATTCAATATGCAATACAATCACAGTTTATTTCTTTAACATCTATATGGTATGTGTATACATGTATACAACTTCCATCTCAGCAGCTCATGTGCACTTCCACACCACACATAGCTAGAATCATCTTGTGCACTTCCACACCGCACAAGGCAATATCATCATGTGCACTCCCCCTCTCACATGGCATATATCATTAGTGTGTGCACTCACACAGCACACCACTATCACCATCATGTGCACTCCCACACCGCACACGCACGGTTACAGTTGTCACCCAATAGTGCCATTCAATGCATAACATACACGTTAACATAATGTAGAAACACATGAATTCATCACTTTCATATTTCACAACATAAAACGTTTTATCAAGGGCTTGTTCCCATGCAATTTTAAAGAAAAACCAACAAAATATTTCAAGTGGTTCAATCAAGCATATAATCATTTATTTCAAAACATTTTAATACAAGTTCACTCACCTTAATGCCACTTTACAAAGCTAGTGCCCACAAAGTCTCAATCCAGGTAGTCCCGAAATACCGTTAAAACCTATATTTACCAATAAGCCATAACAACCTCCATCAAGTCATAATTTGAATTTAATAATTCTAATAAATATACACTATACAATCTACACTCTAACCCAACTTTTAACTTAGAATTCTAGTCTAATTCATAAACCCTTTAAACTAATTGTTCAAGTTTAAAGTTTCTTCACCTTGGTGCTTGAAGGTATAAAGATCAAGCAAACTTAGCAAATTTCAAGGAAAGGAAATTTGAAGAAACTTAGAAAATAAAGTCTAAAAATTACAAACCCATAAATTAAAAAATTCAAGGGTTGAAAATATATACCTTTTAGCCTTAAAAATGAAGATTTGAAGCCAAAAATCCAAGTGTTGTTGAAAATGGAGTAGAAAAAGAAAACAAAGGAAAGGAAGATAAACTTTTCTTTCTCTCTCTCCTAGGGTTTAGATGTGCTGGAAATTGGGGTTAGAAGCTGCAAGTTTGATGCCCAAGAAGTTAGGAGAAGGAAGGAGCAAGGAAAAAAAAGGAAAGAAAGAAAACAAGGAAAAGAAAATGAAAATCTTGAATTTTATGGGAGAGGAACAAAAATGGCATTGGGAGGAGATGAAGGAGGAAGAAGATGCCTTGGACACAATGGTCTGCCATGGGATAAGGATGTAAAGTCAAAGCTTCCTTTGGAAGCTTTGACCAAGCTTTATGGGAAATTACGATTTTGCCTTCCAAGGTTTTCACCCTTTTTAATTGTATCCTCCCATAATCTTTTAATTCAAATTTCTTTTCATTTTTCTTCTTCAACACTTGTGCTAATAAAATATTAAATTTATGATTCAATGCGGTAACATCGTAATATTTAAATATTTACTTACCCGCACTAGCTTTGTTTAATAAAGACACGGGGGCCCCATTAACCTCAATTTTCTCTAAACTTTCCTCGTCCTTCTTCTCCCCCACTTAGATTGACCATATATTTCTCCTTCATGAAAAATTTCAACATCGAATAAAATAATAATATTTTAATATTATTTTATTCCAAAATTTTTCACTAGCCTTCTAGGGCTCTAAAACATCTTACTTTGCTCCAATTCACGTCTGAATCACCTTTTATCTAGCAAATTCTTCCTTAAAAAAATATTATTATTATTATTTTATTATTATTTCTTCGCGTGCGGAATATTTTATCTTAAAATACTCTTTTCAACCATCTCCATCCTTTGGCACTTAAATCAGCATCCATTGACCCTTTGTCTCATTGATAAGGTCATATTAACTTCTATACGAGGGTACTGGGTGTTACACTTTTTAATTAAGTCTAACTCAATTAATTATCTTTATTTAATCTTAATCATGTCACTTAATGTGTGTGTCCGATTAGGCTTTTAACATGTTGGCAATAAATATTAATTATAATCAAATATAAATTTGATAATTAATTTATATTTATATATCATTAGCAGTATCTAGCAATACATCACGACCACGCAAATATTAGAGAGTCAATTAAAGAATTTGACAAAGCCCTTCAGTGATAAGCCTTTCAGAGCAATACGGTCCTTTCATCAAATATCTGGATATGTCATTAAGTATGGCTCAATGTTGACTTATGACATTCCATATTAGTTCTCATAATGCATGACAAACCTTATGAATTTAGGAAACAAACTTTCCTCAAATTCATCATGCTTTGACCAAAGACTTTATATAAGTTATTCAAGAATTGAGAACAAGTGAGATACATCCCCTCATATCACTTGGGGTGATGAATCCTCTCTTGACCTCTCATTCACCTTCGCATGCTTCATGGCATACCCAAAAACGCCCTGTTTAGGCATTTGGTCATCTCCAGATCCGTAAGGGTGAAATCAAAGTATGTCATTCCCCATACAAGATGAACTAGTGTCTCAAGTCCAAGGACTAGTCGCACTACTATCACATGAGAACATTTTTCATAGACATTTAAGTGAAATACCCAATTGAGTTCTCATAGCGGGTCATGTTCAATGAACTTGTTCTATAACAAGCACCTACATGTTGTCCTTAAGTATTTCACTTAAGTGCGGAGGCTTACTTCCCAAGTGCGGAGGCTTAACATGTACTAGTCTTTGATCATTGTCAATGTCTTGTCTTGATAATACAATGATGAGGAACAATTTTAGGAACATGGCTTTGATGCATAGTGATCTCATAATTGTAACAACTTTACAACTCTCTTGCAAGGCCTTTATGTTCCATTGGCTTCATCCAATTAGTACTTAATAACTCCTTATTATTGCATTAATATGAAGGAAAACCTTTATCACATATAATTATGTGATTAAATATGCATTAATTGTCAATATATATTCCTTGATCAATCCAATTGGCTCAAGGGCATATACCAACAATTGTTGCATGAAAACTTAGTGGGGGATGAATTGGTCCAATGGGAGGTAAGGAATAAATAAAGAAAAGAAAGGTGAGGACAGGCTTGGAAAAACAACACCTTTGAGAGAAAAGAAAGAGAATCGACTTTGAAAGCAAAAAGAAGGAAGAAAGGAGAAAGAAGAAAAAGGCTTGGAGGAGGCTCAGTTTTGGAGAAGATTAGAGAAAATTGAAAGGTTTTCTCTTTCATGCCATTGTTAGAGCTTGAAGGAGAAAGTGGAGGTCCGGCTTGATGATTCTAAGGTAAGAAAGGTGAAAGTTATCATTTTGTTTGAACGCATGCCTTGTGAATCAATTATAATGTGAGATTGTGCTTGTGGTAGCAAGAATCTTCAAGGATTCAAAGAACCGAGTGCATGCATGTAGGTGAGCCTTAGAATTATGGTAATTTTGAGCAAGATAAGTGATGGGTAAGTGTTTTAATCTTGAGATCATAAGTGGAAAGAAAAATGAGATGTGTATTAATTATTTATGCTTGTGGCAACAATGGTGACCGAGGAAGTGAGGGAATTGTGAGCTATATGTGGAATTCAAGATAAAAACCGGAAAGTAAGCATGCAATGTGAGTAGATTATGTTGTATTTGATTTGGTTGGTTGAAAGTTCATAGATTGCATGTTAGATAATTGTGAATGATGACGATGAAAAATATGAAATTAGATTAAGGATTCATTAATTAAGGTGCTGCCCATATGTGTGTGCAATTAGGTATATTGAGTTTAATTTGTTGCTAGGAAGTGTGTAAGTGAGGAAGGTTTGCCATGGTGGTGAATCGAAGGAGATAACGGGTGATCGGCAAATAGAATTAGCTAGAGACATACCTGAACCGATGGCGATGTAGTGTCCCGCTATTATGAGGTGAGTAGGGGGTGCCTATTTTGAAATTTCCATAAACAATATATCAATACATGATTAATAAAGTTCCAATTTGCTTTAAGTATGATTGTGGATAGCATGAGTTGGTAGAATGTTAGGCACCTGTGAAGGCCATGCTTTTAGAACGATTTTGTATTTATATATGTAAACTATATATGTAAAGGTTTTTAGAAATCGAGAAACAAGCTCTTTACCATGGTTTATGTCAATATGTGCCTTGTTTGTTTTTGTGATGTGCATTCACGAATAAATTACTTATATTCACCATGTTGATTTGATATTTAAACCCCATGCAAAAGGTTTTACATTATAAAGTCTTACAAACAAGTTTATCATGTCACCTCGATTGGTATTTTGGAAATAGATTTAAAATGAGCTTTTGAGAACCCAATTTGCTTTTAAATGGTTTTGTCAAACCGAGAGATTTGAGAGTAGGCTGAATGTCACATCGGGATAGTGTGACCCTTTTGCATAAGTGAGCTCTAGTTAGAGAACTTTGGGTCACTGACGGGCTATTAGACGTGGCTAGGCCATGATCTGTGATATATATGCTAGGAACGACATGATTAGAGCATCAACATAGCGGAATAAAAAGGGTTGAAATAAAAATAAAACCATGCCTCCTACCTTTGGATCACCTTGGTTGTTTAATGCAAAGTTATGTACCACATAAAATTAGAAAAAGAATGTACTTTTCCAAGTGATAGCATAATCAAATGAATTCCTTTTGGTGACAAAACACGAACACCTTTGGTGTGAAAGAATCCCACCCACTCAATCGCTTGGCCTCCAATGATGCACACACGATTGCAACGGATCCTTCTCAAAGAAAGAGCTTTATGCCACGGGCTTGTGCTAGCAAGTGGACAACGATTTGTCCTCTTTTCTTCTTTGATTTCCAGCAAAGAATCAAAGGAGAAGTTTACAAAAGAAAATAAATGTCTCAAAAGTGGCAGCACTCAAGAGAAAAATCCTTCTCCTCAAAAAAGAGTGGCTATAATGTGATATTTATATCTAGGTTTAACTTATTAAAATTTGCAAAATAAGTCCTTAATATTATAACAATTATAATATTTAACCAATACCTAATTAAACTCTTTTAATTAGGTCCTTAAGAGTTAAAACCTAGAATTTGATTTAAGGCTAATTTAAATCATCACACTCTCAATTTAATCCAAATTACAACCTTTGTGTGTGACCCATTAGGTTCCTAACATGTTGGCATTGGAATTGAATTATAATATTATTAATTAATTAATTTAAATGAATCATATTCAATTTTAAATTAACTAATTCAATTCCATAGACCATGATTGGCATCTAACAATACATCATGGCCACCCAATTGTTAGGAGAGTCAAAGGATTCTTTGACAACCTTTCAGTGTACAATTTTTCAGTGTATTCATTCCCTCATCATATATCCCGAAGATGATAAGAGCTTGGTGCAGTGCCTACTCTTCTTGATCTCCATATTTGTTCTTGCAGTTAGATCATTAGCTTTATGGAGACTTATGAAACTCATTTCATAATCTCCTAATCACCTTGGCCAAGGATTTGATTAAGCTAATATCAACCAAGAACTAATGAGATATTTCCCCTTGAATCACTTGGGGTGATGATTCCTATCTTGACCACTCATCTGCCTTCACATGCTTCATGCTATACCCAAAAGCATCCTGTTTTGGCATCCTTGGTTAGGCACCCATAAGGATGAAATCAAAGCATAGCACTCCACACATAAGACAATATGGTGTCTCAAGTCTAGGGAGTATTTACACAAGTGACACATGATAAGTATTGCATAGACACTTGAGTGAAATACCAAATGCACTTCTCATGGCGGGTCATGTTCAATGAACTCGCTCTCCCATGACAAGCACCCACATGCTAGTTCCAAGTATCTTTATACTTCAACCTATGAGAATGATTGCTTACTTCACAAGTAAAGAACATAACATGTGCCAATCTTTGAGCATTATTGATACCCTGTCGCAATAATACAATGATCAGGAACTTTTAGGAACAATGCTTTAATTCATAAGGATCTCATAATTGTATCCCAATACAATTCCTTTGCAAGGCATATATAGTTCAATGGGCTTTATCTACATAAGTACAAAAAAGTAATTAAATTACAAACTTATGGATAAAGAACTACCTCAATGTTATTATGAATAACAAAATGTCATACATGAATATCTCAAAATTACAATTACCATACAACCACAGATTGGCTTGTAGGGCTTATACTATCAATCTCCCACTAGCACTAAAGCCAATCGCCTATGTATATAATACTAATGTTCTCAACCTGACGATTATGCTTCTGCTGGGACAGTGCTTTAGTGAGAGGATCAACAATATTATCCTCAATGGGTATGCGCTCTATGCAAATGTCTCATCTTCCAATGATCTCCCTGATCACATGGTAACACCGCAATACATGTTTGGATTTCTGATGAGACCTTGGTTCCTTTGCTTGTGTAATGTCTCCATTGTTATCACAATACAAAGGTATTGGATCAACAATGCTAAGAACCACATCTAGTTCAGTAATGAACTTCTTAATCCAAACTACCTCTTTCGCTGCCTCAGACGCAAAGATGTATTTGGCCTCGGTTGTAGAATCTGCAATCGTCTCTTGTTTGGAACTCTTCCAACTCAATGCACCTCCATGGAGTGTGAACACATATCCACTTTGTCACTTGCTATCATCTTTGTTAGTTTGAAAGCTTGCATCCGTATAACCCCTAACTTGGAGTTCACCTCCTCCATAAACCAGAAATACATCCTTAGTTCTTCGTAAGTACTTCAGGATGTTTTTCATAGCTATCCAATGACTTTCACCAGGATTAGCTTGGTATCTACTCATGACACTTAGAGCATAAGATACATCTGGTCTAGTGCAAAGCATCGCATACATGATAAATCCTATTGCTGAAGCATATGGGATCTTATCCATACGATCTCTCTCTTTTTGATTCTTTGGACACATGTCCTTGGAGATATAAATGCCTTGCGACATAGGCAAGTGTCCCTTCTTGGACTCCATCATGCTAAACCTCTTTACCACTTTGTCTATGTATGTGGATTAGGAAAGACCTAGCAACCTTTTAGACCTATCTATATAGATCTTTATTCCGAGAATGTAAGTTGCTTCTCCCAAATCCTTTATGGAGAATTGTTTGGACAACTAAATCTTTGTAGATTGCAACAATGGTATATCATTTCCTATGAGCAATATGTCATCAACATATAACACTAGGAAAATTGTCACGACCTAATTTCCAAGCCATGACCGGCGCAAGGGCCCAATAGACATAGTCCATTAAGCCCAAGCAAGCCTATTAATCTGAGATGCTCATCATTCCATCATAAACTGCTAAGTCATATTTCATAACTTAGAATCAAAGTAATATTAAATAATGCCAACTCATACTGGCATACCAATTAAGTGTACATTGCCTACAACATGTATCTTAATAATTTACATCAAGTTTGTCTATATATTTCAAAAGAAGACTCGATTTCCAGCGAAGGGACTCGGACAAATGTACATCTACTGAATGCCGAGACACCTACCAAAAGATGGATACAAGTCTACAAAGACACCTCGTCCTAGTTACCTGCTACCTCGTGATATGAAAACATGAAGTTGAAAACGGTGAGTATAAACCCAGTGAGTGAACAAGGAAGGGAACAAGCAACAATAAGGGAGAATTTAAAATCATGATGCACTTGTTTCAAAACAATGCAATTTAGTTCCATTCAGATTAAAAACCTCTCATCAAGCCCTTAAATGATTAGTCATTCGAAAATCATGAACCCATACATAACGAACCATTTGAAGAATGAAAGCTTCAATATTATGCAAGCAAGTCAAATATGACAACAAATTTTCGCTGTAGAGGAAAGGCATTCTCGCTGCAGCATAGCTGCAGCGAGAATGAATTTTCGTTACAATGACATTGGGATTAAGTTACTAGCTGAACGAGGGTTTCTCAACTGGCCGAGGGTTTCTCACTAAACCTCCTCATTTTAAACTTAACTCATTTAGTCCTTAATGTTGAAAGTCCATGCTCAGATATGGTAGCAAAGAAGTTAAAAATAGGGAAAAAATTGGACAAGATAGGAGACAAAATAGAAAGTTTTTCACTGCAGTGAGATTAAATCTCACTATAGCAAAATTGTAACCCAGAATAGAAGGTATCTCGTTGTAGCGAAATTTAGCTGATGAAACAGAGAGTTTCTCGCTGTAGCGAGATTCCTTTTTTTACTATAGCGAGAAGCTACAGTGACTATCTCACTACTGCGAGATTCATTCTCGCTGCAGCGAGAACCAGTTCTGGTGAAGGTTCTCAAACTCGAGAGTTTCTCGTTGTAGTGAGAATGATCTCGCTGCAGCGAAATACAGGGCACCAATGAAAAATTTCCCTTTTCTCCCAAAGAAAAACCACCCTGCTGAAATGTCCAAACCAACATGAAAAAAATGATAATTTTTCGAAGTTTAACATGTCAAGTTTCACATGCATTACAACCATATACCATTACTCATAAATTTCCTATAACACACATATTTACATACGTATATATGTATACGTATACCCATCATTATCATGCACATCATCCCATCATCATCATACATACCATCACATCATCATCATCACCAGCTCATGCGCACTCCTTAATTGCACATGGCTGGGTCATCACCGGGTTACTCGCACTCCCTACTCGTACATAATCGGGTCATCCTCGGCTTATGCACACTCCCTTCTCGCACATAGCCGAGTCAATATAATTACACAATACTATATTCAAACATTTATGTATATCAACATAATGTAGCCGCATAGAAATCCATAATAACCAGATGTCATAACATAAACCATTTCTCAAGAGCTTGTTCCTAAGGCATTCATTTTTAAGAAAGGTTGTATAAAATCATTCAAACACTTTGTACAAAACAGTCACATTTCCAAAATGATTTTGATAGGCAGTCCACTCACCGATTGATTAAAGAGCCTTTAGATGACTCCAATTCCCCTAATTTTCCAAATGGGATGATGGGGCTTTCTTAGAACCTAGGATCACATTAGCATAAGCAATAGGTCAATTCACACACTATGAACCCTAAAAGCTATCTTTTAGCTAGCTTTCAATTGCCACATTAAATGGCTATCTATGTTCAATATCTTAATTACTGTAAAATGAATGAACATCCTCAACAATAAAACAGCTCATAATTCTAATTACTAGCCATTATTCATAGCTAAAAATCAAGCTTAGTTCATCACTTACCCTAGGGCTCCTTTGTAGTCAAATTTTCTTCTAATTGCTTCCAAATCAATGGGGTAATTCTTTTTTTCTCTCTCTAGAATGCCCAACTAGTGAGAGAAAGTATGAAAATAAGATTTTTCAAGGGTTTTAAGGAGAGAGAGTGGAAGAATACAAGGTTCTAGTCATGAGGGCTCAAAGGTATGAAAACTAGAGCTAGAGAGAGAAAATCATGCAAGCTCCATATCAAGCTTCCATGGAGGTTTTAAAGAAACATGAGAGGGAAGAAGAAAGAAGAAGACAAGCTGCTAGAAAATGGGAGAAGAAGTTGCTGGAATAAGGGTATTTATAGGCCAAACTTATTCGTTCCCTTAAAATTACAAAAATGCCCTTGACTAGTTAGCTTGTTCTCATGCAACCTTTTATGCAATCTTTTTACTCCTTTGACACTAGGACAAGGTCCATAATGGTCTAGACATACTCAGGTTCATGAAAACTTAAAATTTTAACTTGAGGTGAAAAATGACCATTTTGCCCCTATCGTGAAAATTATCAAAATTTTTGTTTCATTTTTATTTTACCCCTAATTTCACCATCCATTTATGCCTTAGGCCTACTTAGGCCATAATATTGTTTAAAAATCTTACTTTTATGGGTTTGGTAAGGAAATGATAAAAATACCCCTGATTAGGGATATCGCGTATATTATTAACTACGAGTCTATAAAGGTCAAGGTCTAACAAAAATTATGGTACTCCTACTAACCTTTTTATAGAAACATGGTTCATCCTCTTTTTTGATGAAGTTAAACCTTTTTAGAGCATCATCAAAACGGATGTTCCAACTCCGAGAAGCTTGCTTAAGTTCATAAATGGACTTTTGAAGCTTGCACACCTTATTAGCATTAGCATTAGATATAAAACCTTCAAGTTGTGTCATGTATACTTCCTTTTGCAAGTTTCCATTAAGAAATGCAGTTTTTACATCCATTTGCCATATTCATAATCATGGTATGTAGCAATTGCAAGCGAAATCCTAATGGATTTAAGCATAGCAACTGGTGAAAAGGTTTCTTCAAAGTCAATACCTTGTCTTTGTTTGTAACCTTTTGCTACCAGTCTAGCTTTAAAAGTTTGCACCTTGCCATCTACATCAGTCTTTCTCTTAAAGACCCACTTGCACCTAATGGGTTTTATCCCTTCAAGTGGATCCACTAAAGTCCATACTTGGTTGGTATCCACGGCATCCATTTTAGATTTCATGGCTTCTAGCCATTTCTCAAAATCGATGTCCAACATCACCTCCTCATAGGTTGTAGGCTCATCATTTATGGACAATGCATCCCTTTCCAAGAGAAATCCATATCTCTTTGGAGCTTGACGTATTCTACTAGACCTTTTGAGTGGTTGTGCCTCTTAAGATTGTGGTTGTATATCAGATGTCACAATCTCAGGTTCAAGTTCCAATGGAATGTCAATTTGTGGGTCTCGAACTTCTTCGAGTACAACTTTACTCCCGTTAGCCCTTTCATTTAAGAACTCTTTCTCAAGGAAAATGGCATGCCTTGAGACAAACACCTTTTGCTTAATGGGATTATAAAAATAATATCCATGTGTTTCTTTAGGATATCCCACAAATTTACATTTGTCTTATCTTGCTTATAGCTTATCAAACATTGTATGCTTCACATAAGTAGTACATCCCCAAATCCTAGCATAAGACAAGTTGGGCCTTTTCCCACTCCATATCTCATATGGTGTCTTATCAACTGATTTGGTAGGAACCTGGTTCAGTATACGAGCAGCAGTTTCTAGGGCGTATCCTTAGAAAGATATAGGAAGATCTACACGACTCATCATGGATCGAACCATGTCCAATAATGTTCGATTCTTTCTCTCAGATACCCCATTGTGTTGTGGAGTCCTTTGAGGAGTCCATTGTGAGAGAACCCCATTCTCTTTCAGATAATCTTGAAACTCTTGGCTAAGATATTCTCCTCCTCGATCAGATCTAAGAGTGAGAATACTTTTCCCAGTTTGTTTTTCAACCTCCGCTCTGTATTCTTTGAACTTGTCAAAGGATTCAGATTTATATTTCATCAAATATACATAACCATAGCGAGAATGGTCATCTGTGAAGGTGATGAAGTAGGACTATCCTCCTCTAGCACTAGTATTCATAGGACCACATACATTTGAATGTATAAGTCCTAGTAACACCCTGGCTCGTTCACTCTTTTTAGTGAAAGGTGACTTGGTCATCTTACCAAGGAGACAACACTCACATGTTCCATAAGATTCATAATTAAATGGATCGATGTAACCTTGTTTGTGTAACTTGGTTAAGCGAGTCTCATTGATGTGTCCAAGCCTACAGTGCCAGATGTAGGATAGTTTTGGATCATCTTTCTTTTCTTTCTTGACCTTTATATTAAGTATGGGTCTCTTAGGATCAAGAATATAGAGACCGTTAGAATGTTTCCCTGCACCATAATGCATCTCTCCCTTTGAGAAAGAACAACAATTGCTTTTAATGCAAAATTCCATATCATCATATAATGCCAAGTATGACACAAATATGATATTTCGAGATATGGAAGGAACATAGTAACAGTCTCTTAATTCCAAGATCAACCCAGAAGGTAAAGGTATGGTAACTGTCCCTACAACCGATGCAGCAACCTTTGCTCCATTACCTACTCTTAGGACCACCTCTCCCTTCGTTAATCTTCTACTCATTTCCAACACCTTTATGTCATTACATAAGTGTGACTCGCATCCAGTATCTAATACCCATGATGATGGATCAATAGTAGACAGATTTACTTCAATCATATACATGGTCAAAGATGAAACTTCTACAAGTTTCTCATTATTTGACCTTGTCAAGAAGGCAAGGATATCTTCCTTAATGACATCTATTCTAAATAGATATTTGAGAACATTTCTTAACTTGATATACCAATCCAAACATTTTGGCTCAAATTTCATGATGACATCAAGTATGCCACGCAAAGTAATATGTATTCGCATTCTAACAACCTAGACATTTAAAGTATGTTTATGAGTAATCATGTATTATAATCAATTAAGATGAGATAGTAAATCTTAAATTGATTGCTCCCACTATTTTCTTCAAGATGATAACCCTCCATATCACCTCGAGAAATCTCGACTAGGATTCTCTTAGTGGGCTAGCATCCCATCCATTTATTCATGGCCTTGAGTGTGCTCAACAAGCCATGATAGCTAGATTTGGTAGGTCAATGAGCTTACCAATTGTATCTCTATACAACTCCTAGATCAGCTAGGTGACAACACATTGCCTAAACATATCATATATGTTTCACCTAGCCATTGCCTCTAGTTTCCATAATAATCAAGTTTCCAAGCATTTGAATTTTATGAAACTAGTTGAGTAAGACCCACCAATAGCTCAAACATACTCGTGTAAAAGTGTGACCTTGAGTGTGCTCAACAAGTCTCCGATTAAAAGAGCAGCCAGGTTATCTTGCTATATGGTGGAAGGCAACTTAGTCATGTGTGGCATGTGACTCAATATTTACCGGGAGATTTTCTTTTTTTTTTTTAACTTAGTTAAGGTCTCATCTTTGCATGCATAGCATTTATTAATTGTATAAAAAAATCTATCTCATGCATACTACTTTGGATGATTATGACTTTATCTATACTAATTTTCTTGAGCCATCAAAGGAAATTAGCTTGGTCAAACCTAGGGGATAACATACAACATGTTGTAATCCTCCTCCTCGTATCTTCATGGCGCCTTTAGGTCTTCATCTTCGAATTGTAAAATAACTCCTAAACTAATCCTAATTCTACACTTATATATAACTAATTACATTTTAGTAAAGAAACCTCGTGGTACATTCGAAGGGAGTTAGGTGAGGAAAGAATTTTTACAATCCTTGAAAATCAAGAAAAAGGCAGGGTGTGCAGATGTCAAGCCTAACCTTATAAAGTACTTGTCATGTCCTTCAGGTGATTGACAATATGCTTGCATACTTGGAAAGCCCCGAAAAATCGTCAAAAGTCGATATTGTACCAAATGGTACTATTAAGTTGAATTAAGCCTTTAACTAGTCTAAATAGAGATCTTAAGATGAAATTGAGAATTTTAAAACCCCAAAATGACTTAAAATGATGATTTGGAGTTTAAGGACCGATTTGCTGTCAAATTGGAATTTTAATGACTTAAGGGCAAAATGGTCATCTTGCCACTCGAGGTTAAAATTGGAATGTTGGAAGAAGTTTTTGATCAAAATTGACTATTTAGAACATAATTTGAGTTTGAGAAGTGAAAAATTTTAATTTTGGCATTTTTTTGAGCATAGGGGTAAAATAGTCATTTTGCCTCCCAAGGGCAAAATTGTTAATTTACACCACCCAACACTTGTCCAGCACATGGATTTTATCCAATATTATCATGGATAATTGAAGAAATTTAAGTGGTGGAGAGAGATTGCTTAATGGCTAAGTATGACACATGGACCAATGGAATGGTGACATGTGTCAAAATCTCATCCATTCATTATTTTCCTTATAAATTAGCCTAAAATCAGCCCATTTCTCATTCATATGGCTGGCCAAAGAAGAAAAAAGGAGGAAAGGAAAGAACACAAACCCTAGGTGGGAAAATTGAAGAAAAATTGTGGGATTTCAAGGGATTAAGCTAATAAAGGTAAAATTTTGTGATTTTATCTAGTGATTTACACTACCCATGCTTTCGTTTTCATTTTCCATGCTTAGAACTCAAGTTTTCATGATGAACCCATGTTGGTCGAATTTGAGAGGAGAGGTTTTGAGCATTGATTTTGCTAGATTTCAAGCTAATTAAGTGTTTTTGGTTATTTGGTAATGGAAAGTATGAAAATCTAGCAAGGAATCACTTTGTTCTTCACAAACCCACAAGAGGCCGAATTTTGTAGGGAGGATATTGAGGCTAAAATTGATGATATTTCATGATATTTTGGTGGTATTTAATGATTAGTGAGGCTAGAAATTTAATGGGAAATTTTGGCATGAAAATCTGAATTTTTACCTAATGTACAGACATGTGCGATTTATGGTTCGGACTGATAAATTGAATCATATTCACAGTCATTAAGGTATTTTAAGTATAATTGGAGTGTAGAAAGTGAAAGAAATCAATTTGGAGTTAAATTGGAGGATTTAGCTAATTACACCGAGAATAGTGCGAATTAGGTCTAATACCGTATCTAAACGACTATTCGGACATTTTGCATCACATTTCATGCATTCATATAGATTTATAGAGCCTGAAATAGTTTATGATAAATTGACACAATTTATTGAAATTTGTGTCACGTATGATGTATAAGTGGTGAGCCCTTTAACAAGGCTAAAGAAATTGTGCCCGAAGATCGGGAATAGGAGTATATCGAACTCCTAGTACTGTGAGTAACCTTACTATTGTCTTAATTATCTAAAGTGATTTTTATCCGATTTTGTGAATTTCATGGAAAATGAATTAAATGATTAATTTTTCGATTTTATAAACCAAATGTGATTTAATGAAATGATTTCATAAAATTGTTTTAAAATTGAATAATGGCTTTGAAAATAGAGTAATTGGAGACCATTTCATGTGTTGTAAATTCATGATTTGAATCGAATGGCTTATGACAATATTTGCATGAATGGTCGAATTGGTATTTGTGTTGAAATATATGAACTGTGTATTTAGCCTTGAAAGATTGTGAATTACAATAATTGCCATATCATGTTATTGAATTTTATTGATTGGTGGGATAATTATTAGCTTACTGCAGTGGGCGGGTTTCTGTGGACCAGCCTATTAGAGGGGCACGGTAAACCCTATTATATTTTACCTCAATATGAGAGGCAGGGTGGATAACTCCTGAAGCTAACACTTTAGAGTTCACTTCACGCCAAACCACCACGTGAGGGTGAACTCAGCCAACGCCAAGGAACGGCTATGTTTTCAAAATAAAAACATGATTTATGCGTACATAACTTTTTATCAGCCTTGGCGGACTCGGTTGGGATAACCTTCGATCAAGGCATCCCTGATAACTGAGTATGAGAATGGTTTTGGCACGAGCCAAAGTTTTAAGAAATTCATAAGCCATGTTGAATACTCGATTTATATGAATTGATTTTATTTAATTAAAACAAGTTGAAAGGTGATGAATTACAATATGTTAAATTGTTTTATTTGTCTCCATTTACTCAGCTTTAGATATTTTAGATGGTATTTGTTTACTCACTAGGATTTTATAATCTCACCACCCTCCTTTCCACCCATTTTAGGTTCAAAATAGTCTATAGATAGCACATTTCGTCGAGGACTAGCATTGGTTTGCATCCTCCAAACTGTAGGTTCACAATTTTTCTTACTTTCGGTTATTCGAGGGTCCACTTGTTACTGTAAATTAAATTAAATACTTTAGCTTACTGTTTTACGATATATATGAATTTATTTTGCTTTTACGCTGTAAAACTTATTTATGCAAGCTCTAAAAATTTTGTTTTGTGAGAAAATTGAATATTTTATTCAACATTTTTATTTTATTCTAATAGTCATAATTTCATTTTAAACGAATGTTTTAGACATCCAAATTTTTTTTTGATTATGAATTATGTGTTTTGTACTTGCATACTACATTTTTAGCGGATTTCGAGATTTTTGAAGAAAAATGACCAAAATGCCCCTGTGAGAAAAAAAATTGTTTTTCTATTGTTTTGATTTGGAAAATGTTTATTATCTCTCAAAACATAATTTTAGTGAATAATTTTCACAGGGGAAGCGAGAAAAACTGATGTTAAGCCTTGCGAGGTTTCGATTGACATTCCGGGTAATGAATGTCCATTGGGACGTCGCGGTAGTTGTCATGGGCTTGAGGGGAGTTTCGGATCATGACAGCAAACCCCATTTAATAAATAAATACCATGATACAATTTAACCATACATCCACAATCATATTGGGCCTAGTCCATAATCATCCACATACATCCATCCACATGAACATAAAATTAAAACTATGTCTTATTCTAATTGTTAATCATATGAGGCATCCGAAACTAGTGTACAACTAATTTTGAGTTCATTTTTAATTCCGTGTATGGAAACAGTCTTCCATGTATGGAAAGTCTTTACTAATCAGTATTAGTAATATTATCCATTCCTAATCTCATTAGGATTAGAATTAAAATATTATTACAAATTAAAACATTTTTAATTTGTAATCTTTAAACGTTTTAAGTAACTTTTACTAATCCTTTTAAATTAAAGATTATGTGTCTTCAATTATCTAATCTCATTAGATAATTTGAATATAATATTTAAGACAACATTATCTTTAATTATATTTAAGTGTCCTATTCGAATTTCACTTCTTAAAAGAAAGAAATTAATTCATGATATTTATCTTGACCATATTTATCACACTCCCATATTTGTAGGAATCAAATTCCTAAATTTATGGATGTGATTAATTAAATCTTGATATCTTTATTTTAGGGAATCAAATTCCCTAATTTAAATATATCAAAATTTATCTTTCTGGAACTTTTCCATAAGATATTGTTTAGTAAATTAGAGTTTTTAATTGCACCAATTTAGGCTGCAATATGGACACTAAAATCCCAAAAACTATGACTTTACAAAATTCTGGCAGCAGTGTACCAGTCACAGTTTTATGGCTTGATGCAGCATAAAATCAAGGAATTTAATTCCCAAATTTTAACCATGGTCAGCTAACATATGGAACCTCTCCATATTAAAATTTCATAAATTTTCGACTTAATTTAGCTGGTCAAAACCCCAAAAAAATTGCAGCCTATGTATCCTGTACATAGCTCCAGTTTTTGGGTTGCATATGTGGCATTATGATGGCATAAATCAAGGGATTAAATCCCTTAATTTTAGTGAACTTTCTAGGCATCTTTTGAACATATTCAAACTTCAAAATTTATCCAAAAAGGTACAACAATTGCACAATTTTGGGAATCTTGAAGATGACTTTCTTAGCAAAATTATGACCTAAAACTACTGCTGGCAGCAATGGTTTCAGCCATGATTTCACGGCCTTTCCATTTAACCATTTTCAGCTGGTAATTAATCATATTGAAAAAATTTCAATATAGATTACTTCCAAATTTTTTCAGAATTTTTGGAGGCTTTTAGGCCCCTGTTAAAAACTGAAAATCAAACTACATGCAAATCTAGACAAAATCTAATTCTATCACCAAATCGTATCTTGTTTCCCATGAATTCGAATCCTTTTCTTGCTAAACTCTTTTGTTCATCTCATGCACAAATTGTTCTGCAAAATTAAGACACTTAAACAAGATTAGTTGCTAAAACAAATAAGTATTAAAAATCAAAACTTGAATAAGTGATAAACTACTTTAAAACATAATCGAAATTTAACACTTACTTGCTCTCTTCCAAATCCCTCACATCCAATCAAAATTTAAATTAACAATAACAAGACATACCTTTGCATTAAAACGAGCCAAGGGAGGCTCTGATACCACTGCTAGGAATGGCATGATTAGAGCATCAACGCAACGGAATAAAAAGGGTTGAAATAAAAATAAAACCATGCCTCCTACCTTTGGATCGCCTTGGTTATTTAATGAAAAGTTATGTACCACATAAAATCAGAAAAAGAATATACCTTTCCAAGTGATATCGTAATCAAATGGATTCCTTTTGGTGACAAAACACGAACACCTTTGGTGTGAAAGAATCCCAGCCACTCAATCGTTGTCCCAATAATACAATGATTAGGAACTTTTAGGAATAATGCTTTAATGGATAATGATCTCCTAATTGTATCCCAATACAATTCCTTTGCAAGGCATATATAGTTCCATGGGCTTTATCTACATAAGTACAAAAAAGTAATTAAATTACAAACTTATGGATAAAGAACTACGTCAATGTTATTATGAATAACAAAATGTCATACATGAATATCTCAAAATTACAATTCCCATACAACCACAGATTGGCTTGTAGGGCTTCTACTAACAATATATACATGGCAAGGCCACGAGATGATATACGTGGTTGCGACCACATGATTTCTCTTATGTTGGCCAACATCATCGAGACTGCCATGGTTGTGGGGATCCAGTGGAAGGGGGCCTCTTTGATGTTATTATGTGGAAGCGGGTCCACGAGTTGATTACTGTGATTACCTACTCGAGAGTGATATCTCTTCGGGTTTTCAAACATGAATTCTATCGCATGGTGAGAATTATGAGTTTTTCTTTAGCTTTTTTATTTATACGATGATTTGTATTTAATTCCTCAAGAATGAGATAATTTATGAGCTTGTGTAAAAGCTTTGATAATGCTTGATTTTACGAGAGCCTGCATGTTTATACTGGTTTGATTTAAGTAAAGAGGTTAAATGATTTCGAGGGTAGAAATCTTTCACTTACATTGGCTTTGATACATTGATTGAAATGATTACTTTGCTTTAAAATTCTTGGTTTTACATGTAAGGCACAAATATTCCTTTTGAGTTAAATTGTTTATATATATTCTTATATTTTTAATATTCAAATCTTCTGTCCCTAGCATGTTTCCCATCAACACCCTACTCACGGAGCCGATGATCACTGAGTCTGTGAGAGTCACCCTCCCTTATCTTCCTTTTGCAAATAAGTGATCAGCTCAAGTGTATTGCCCCAGTATATTTTGACTCACTGTGACGTAGGTAATGGCATCTCTTAGACTTCCACTTTGAGTCATTCCACTGCATAGGGATCATGTTGTGTAAAATAGTTAGACTTATAAAAAAATTACTAGTTTATCGGAAATGTATTGCCAAAGACCTTGAGGTTGTGTAATGAATTCTAAGTGTGATTTTGAATTTATCTTGAAGTTGGTTAAACTTGGACATTGTTATCTAGTTGCTACATCTTAATTACAGCTGTTTATTTGGGTTAAGTAAATGATAGTATTATTACAAGTCAACAAAATTTTTAATGGGCGTCTCAAGTATAACGTTATAATAAAATCCAAGTCGATTTACATACACATTAGAATGTTCGATTTAATTAATAGAAATCTCAACTAAGGCTTGTTCAGGATTTGGCAAGTTCACTCGTAAGTCGCAAACGTCAATAACAATTGGGAAGAAGGTTGTTACAAGTACTCAGTGAGCAGGAGCATTTATCAATTGTAAATGTGTAGGGATAGTTCATATTTGTAGTACCCCGTATTTTGATATGGTGGCAAATAAAGTTTACGGATGCCAATTGAGGTTAATTACTAAGTTGAAAAGGGTAATTCAAAAGTGAAACTGTGAAATCTCGATCTCCATAGACACATAACTAGAAGTAGACACGATCATGTGGGCTAGGGGTAATTTCATAATTTCTCTTGATGAGCTCCTACGAGTAGGTTTTTTTTTTATGCTATTAAGGTCTAAATAGGCCTAAGGAATGAATGAATGATGTTTATGATGGTAAAATAAATGAAAGAGATAAAAATAATGATAATTTCCATGATAGGGGCAAAATCATCATTTTGCATCTCGAGTTTAACTTTTTATGTTTTTGTGAATCCGAGTTTTTCTAGACTCTTATGGACCTTGCCCTAGTGTTAAAATAGTAAAAGGTTGCACAAAGGATGGGAGGAAGACAAAGCCACCATGTTAAGGGCATTTTGGTAGTTTATGTGAGAATTGGATAAACTTTAGATATAAATATCTAAAGCTCCAGCAATTTCCAGCAGCTTCCAGCCATTTCTTCTTCCCTTCCCATCTCACGTTCTTCATCTCCATGAGAGCCTCCCATAAAGCTTCCATAGCTCTCTCGCTTAACTTCAATTTTCGTGCTTTTGAGCACTTTTTCATAGAACCTTTTGTGCTCTTTCACTTTCTCACCTTAAAACCCTTAAAAAGTCTTACTTCCATCTTCCTCTCACTAGCTAGACATGTGGAAAGAGAGAGAAAGAGCATTTCCCTTGTTAGCTTGAAGAATTTTGAAAAAGAATTCAACTTCAAAGACCATCAAGGTGAGTATTAGTTAAGGTTAAGTTTCTTTAGTTGTTGATAATGGCTAACAATGGGGTTTTTGAGTGTTTTATCATTGAGGCTATTTATTCACTCTTAGGGTGACTAGAGTAATGTGAATAACTAGCCATTTAATGGCAATTGGAAGCTAGTTAGGAATAACTAGTGGAACTTGATTAGGAAAGAGCTTTTGGAATTATATTAATGCCAATTTGGGTTGGTTGTGATGTTGTGTGTGTATAGGTTCCAACAAGGCTTCACATGTCCATTTGGAGTATTAGTTGAGGTTAGAGTCAACCAAAAGAATCAACAAGACCGGTGAGTGAACTTGCATTTCGAAATTGTTTTGGGAATGTGAATGTATTTGCACAAAACATTTGAATGATTTTATCCAACTTTTCTTAAAAAACGGGTGCCTTAGGAACCAGCCCTTGATAAATTATTTTGATATGGTGAAATATGAGAAAAAAGAAGAAGATGAATCCATGTGCTCCTCCATTTTTGTTGACATATATATATATATATAAGTATATGTTGTGCCATGATAAATAATAATTATGTGGTGATGATGACCCGGCTATGTGCTAGTAGGGAGTGCGTCTGAGCCAATGATGACCCAACTATGTGCGAGTAGGGAGTGCACATGAGCTGATGATGTTGAAATGTGCGAGTAGGGAGTGCACATGACGATCAATGAAGTAGGGTGGTGTACTTGTTGATATATGTTTATATATGTATATGTGATAGCAAGTTTATGATTATTATATGTGATTGTTTTGAATGTTGATAACTTGATTATTGTTAATGTGTTCACTTTGATGTACAATATGGTAGGGATGGATTTTGTGGCATGTGAAAACCCCTTAATTGTCATCTGCCCTGAATCTTGCTGCAGCAAGAATGCATTCTCGCTACAACGAGAAACTCTCGGGTGGTGAGGGCATAAACCAGCCCTGTTTCTGACTACAGCGAGGAAATTTCGCTGCAGCGAAAATGAATTCTCACTGCAACGAGAAACTCTCGGATAGACCCAAAATTCTTGTGCAATACTTTCATTTTGATGATGATTTTGACCATCTTCCATTCAGAATTGGGAAACGTGATAAACACAAAAGTTGTAGTCCAGCCTCTTAGCTTTCTAATGGTGAAAAAATAATATCAATTGGGTGTCCACATATGCTTGTCTTCTTGGTAGGTACTATGGCACCTCAGTTGCGGTACCTTCATTTAAAGTCACTCTGCTGAAGGTTGAGAGTCTTTGTCTGTGTACATGTATAAGTAATGTAATCCACTAGGATTCATGTTATAAGTCAAATATGTATATTTTGGATTAATGATGTCACTATAAGCTGGAAAATGGGTGGCATTATTTAGACATAATACAATTGTGAGTATTGGGTTACTATAAAATGTTATTGAAATATTTTTAGTTGCGAACTACAATATGTGGTTTTAGAAATGACGATTGATAATGATGATTGGGATTGCATAAAAAGGCTTGCTTGGGCTTAGTGGGCTATGCCTATTAAGCCCATGCGTCAGTCATGGCCCGAGATTTGGGTCGTGATAATATACTATCCTCTAAACATGCATATACAGTAGTAAACTCCACATACTCATATCAAGACCAGTCAGACATCACTTGGTATAACACACAGTATCTTCATACCGGCCCACCATATGGTTGTCTACAAGAGTATTTAATACACTTACCTCATAGGCGATCAATGTGAACGTTAGTCCTTAAAGATCAATAAGCTTGTATCATATCATGCATCATAATCAAATATTCACAACTCTTACCACAAGCCCTTACATTAATCATCATTACTCATCATTCTATAAACATCACGTAACATAATTCATATTTCAAATCCTGAAGCATGCCACTACGTAGTCATTAGATCATATCATAGAGTGGTCCTCCCTAGACGTAGCATGTCACGTACGGTGGCCAACTAATGAACAACAAACAATATCATGTCAAGCCCCATTGCTGTAGCAAATGATGGAATCTATAATCATCATCTAGAATAATCTCAACGGATGGCATTGTAGCACTACAAGAAAGGAATCACAGGTGGGAAAAAACCACCATCCCTATAGGCATCATAAATCATCATCGCACAACAGGCAGGAATCATAAACAGGACAAAACCACCATCCTTATTGGTGGAACATACATAGTTATAGGGATTTTTCAACCTCATAATATGCCTTGTTTAGAATCATCTTTAGTGAAACATACATATATCACATCATATCATCCTCCAGAATCATCCACAGATGGAACATACATATCTCACATCATATCATCGCTCATCATATCATAATTATGACATATTCAATCATTTGTAATCATGTCTTACTTCTCATCTCAAACACATAATCAAGGACGTATAAATTATTTAGCCTAGGACAATCCTTCTAGGTAATTCACATAATTCTTATAACATTTGCTAGTCTGGACATAGCATTTCTAGACTTATTCATCATGTACACATTCATATTAACATCATTGGCCTAGGCATGCTATCTCTAGGCATATCACATCATTCATAGTTATTTTCTACTTTAGGAATTCTACCACTAGATAGACTTATGGCTCATACATAACATGCATCATGCATTTTCATTATAGAAGCATACATCCACCCTAGTCATTATGCTCCTATGCATAAAAGCTTCCCCACTCACATTGACAAAATGGGAGCTACTCTGCAGCCAAGCGTTGATCCTTAGCCTATAACCATTTTTTAGCTCGTAAACATGCCTAAATTACTCAATCTTTCTTTAAGAACCTCAAAATATTACAAAACTAGTTAAATATTGGCTTTCAAAAAATGCCAACGTTTTTAAAATTAAGCAAATTCTTAGCAATCTAACATCTGAGCTCAAATCCTTCAATAATAAACTAATCTGATACCTTAGAAGTGGGATTATGCTATTATTTACCCGAAATGCTCAGTCAACTCAACGGGGCCAACTTCACCCAAAGTTAAACCAAAGCAAGATCTAAGTTATCAATTGTTTAAATTGGAAATTAATTGGTATAAATGTTAAATCTTACCTTTAGAAGCATTTCCCAAGCTTCAATACACTCTAATCCACTTTACATAGCTTTAAAAATTATTCTTGGAACCTAGGGTTTGGATTTTTTTAGAGAGAAAATGAAAATGATCAACCACGCCTTTATAAGTAAAAACTTTTACTCCCAACACTCAAAATCCTTGGTTTATTAAGGGAATCTAGTGGGTTTGAAGGACGTAGGAGGAAAGAGAAAATGGGTGGAGAAAGAAGGTGTAGAGAGAAAATGATGAAAAATTAGATTTTAGGGCTTTTAAGCTGAACTTGGCTAACCTAGCAACCTAGGGGCAACTATGGGAAGTCTGTAGTCAACCTTGATTAACGGATATCACTTATTTCTCTTCCCAATATCAACTATAGAGGGCATATAGTTGATCATGGACTAGAATGTCTAGTTCCATTCAACTTTTCTTCATCGGATCGACTATGGAAGCCTTGTAATCGATCTTGGACCAATATACTTGCATTTTTCCCATCTTTCCTTGCTAAAGTCAACTATAAAGAGTCCATTTTCAATCTTAGACCAGCAAACTAGACTTTTTAGGTCTAGATTTATAAAAATTGTTCCTTTTTAAAGTCTAAACCCGTTTTAAATCTCTTCCACAACCTCAAACCAATCATATAACATGAAATCATCACATACAAATATCCAAATATATCATCAAAGTCAAAATCTCACTTAAACTTCAAACCATATAGTTCTCCATATTCAAGTTGTAAGATTTGTGGTCTAAGTACCACTATCATTCTCATCTCAAGTCATCAAGAATGCTCAATATCCAAGCATATACTCATCACTCATATTCAAATTCTCATTATGCTCTATGTCATATAATATACAAATCAAAACTTAGCATAATTTACATTAGGCATCATATTTATCAAGGTGCCAAACAATGCACTATACCGTTCATGTGCCAACATATGCACAACATTATTTCGAGCCATCCAATGCTCATATATCATATTCATTGTGTGAGACCTCAACCTCTATAGGCTCGCGACTAGGTGTAGACGTGATAACACAGGCCAGGGGTAATTTCATCATTTATCATGGTGAGCCCCTAGAAGTAGGCTTTCAGACATTATTAAGGTCTAAGTATGCCTAAAGAATAAATGAATGAAGGTAAAATAAATGAAAAAGATATTAATACTGATAACTTCCACGGTAGGGGTAAAATGGTCATTTTACACCTTGAGCCTAAATTTATAAGTTTTCATGAACTCGAGTACTTTTAGACTATTATGGATTTTGTCTCAATGTTAAAGGAGTAAAAAGAGTGCATAAAGGAAAAGAGGAAGACAAGTGGCCTTGTTAAGGGCATTATTGTAAATTGTATAAAAATTGGATAAACTTTAACTATAAATATCTAATCTCCAACAGCTTTTCTTGAGTTTTCTAGTAGCTTCTCTTCTTCTTCCTCCTCTTATCCTCCTCTCCATTCCATGTTTCTTTGCACCTTTCATGGAAGTATCCTTTGAAACCTTTAAAACTTCCCCAAATTAGCTTTTATTTCTCATGTTTTCTACACCCTTTCATAGGGTTTTTCATGCTCATCCACTTTTACACCTCAACAGCCTTCAAAAGTCTTTCTTAGGTACATCCACTTACTAGTTGGACGTGTAGAGAGAGAGAGGGTGATTTCCCTTATTAGCTTGGAAGAACTTTGAAAGAAATTCAATTACAAATCCACCAAGGTGAGTGAACTTGCATTTAAAACATTTTTGGGAAATGTATTGGTATTTGGATGAAGCATGTGAATGATTTTTATTTGATTTTTCCTTAAAGATTATGCATGGGAACAAGCCTTTATTAAAACGTTTTATGTGGTGAGTGTGCTATATGATGAATCCTTGTGCTCCTATAGGATGTTGATATATATGTGTATGTGTTGTGTATCGATAGTTAATATTGTGTAATAAATATAACCGTGCGTGTGCGCGATGTGGGGGATGCACATGCCTGTGATGACGAGTGCGGGGGTGCTGATGGTGATATTGCCTGTGAGCGATGTGGGGGATGCACATGATGACTCCAGCTATGTGCGCGATGTGGGGGTTGCACATAAGCTGGGTGAGGCGGTGGTTGTTGTCAAGACCCAAATTCTGGGCCATGACCGACGCATGGGCCCAATGGATGTAATCCACTAAGCCTAAGCAAACCTATTAATCTGACGTGTTCATCATCCCATCATAAATGATAAGTCATAATTCATAACTTAGAATCAAAATAAAATTAAACATTTGTCAACTCATACTGGCATACCAATTAAGTGTACATTGCCTACAACATGTATCTCAATAATTTACATCAAGTTTGCCTATACATCTAAAAAAGAATACTTGACTTCCAGCGGAGGGACTCGAATGAATGTACAGCTACTGAATGCTGAGACACCTACCAAAAGATGGATATAAGTCTACAAGGACACCTCGTCCTAGTTACTTGCTGCCTCGTGATCTGAAAACATGAAGTTGAAAACGGTGAGTATAAACCTAGTGAGTGAACAAGAAAGGGAACAAGCATACGATAAGGAATCTTTAATGAAATCATGATGCATTCTTTTTCAAAACAATGCAATTTGTTTCTATTCTTATTAAAAACCCCTCATCAAGCCCTTAAATGATTAATCATTTGAAAATCATGAACCCATACATAACGAACCATTCGAAGAATGAAAGCTTCAATATTACACAAGCAAGTCAAATGCGACAACGAATCTTCGCTGCAGTAGAAAGGCATTCTCAACTGGCCGAACGAGGGAATGAATTTTCGTTGTAGCGACGTTGGGATTTAGTTATTAGCCGAATGAGGGTTTCTCAATTGGCCGAGGGTTTCTCACTAAACCTCCCCATTTTAAACTTAACTCATTTAATCCTTAATGTTGGAAGTCCATGCTCCAATATGGTAGCAAAGAAGTGAAAGATAGGGCAGCAATTGGACAAGATAGGAGACCAAAATAGAAGGTTTTTCACTGCAGTGAGATTCAGCAAAATTGTAACCCAAAAACAGAAGGTTTCTCGCACCAACGAGATTCCTTTTCGCTGTAGCGAGAAGCTACAGTGACTATCTCACTGCAGCGAGAACCAGTTCTGGTGAAGGTTCTCAAACCCGAGAGTTTCTCACTGCAACGAGAATGACTTTCGCTGCAACGAGAACAGAGGAACAAGAGAAAAGTTTCCCTTCATCCAACAAAAAGGCCATCCGGCTAAACCAACAAAATCAACATACAGCACATGAAAATTTCCAAAGTGTAATGTATCAAATTTCTCATATATGTCGATCATATATCACATTCATAAACTTTCATTTCATAAGTCTAGATATGCATAATTACATAGATAAACATCAACATCATCATAATCACACCCAGCTCATGTACATCCCCCCACATCGTGCACATAGCCAGCACCATCATGTGCATCCCCCACATCATGCACAATCAGTGCCATCGTGTACATCCCCCCACATCGTGCACACGGGCACTATCATCATCCATCTCTCACGCCACCATCATCACCGGCAGGTGCACTCCCCCACATCGTGCACACACATGGTTACAATCATTATACACAATATCATTCATCACGCACAACACACACATATATATATATATCATCATAATGCAATAGTGCATGAATCCATAGCAATAATATATCACAACATAAAACCATTTGACAAAAGCTTGTTCCCAAGGCACTTGTTTTTATGAAAACTTAATAATTCATTTAAATGGGTGACAATTACATTATATCTCCCAAACAAGCTTTGAAGGCAGTCCACTCACCGATTTATTGTTGAGCCTTTAGTTGACTCTAATTCCCCTAATGATCCAATTGGAAGGATGGGACTTCATTACAACCTAGGATCACATTAGCATAAGCAATAGGTCAATTCACACACTATGAACCCTAAAAGCTATCTTTTAACTAGCTTTCAATTGCCACATTAAATGGCTATCTATGGTCACTATCTCAATCACTAAAAGTAATGAACATACTCAACAATAAAACAGCTCATAAATCGCAATTACTAGCCATTTTCTGCAGCTAAATATCGAGCTTAGTTCATCACTTACCTAGGGCTCATTTGTAGTCAAATTCTCTTCCAATAGCTTCCAAATAAATGGTGAAATTTTCTCTTTCTCTCTTTAGAGCGTCCAACTAGTGAGAGAAAGTACAAAAATGAGATTTATCAAGGTTTTTGAAGTGAGAGAGTGAACGAATACTAGGGTTCTAGTCAAAAGGGCTCAAAAGTATGAAAACTAGAGCTAGAGAGAGCAAATCATGCAAGCTCCATATCAAGCTTCCATGGAGGAATTGAGGAAACGTAAGAGGGAAGAAGGAAGAAGAAGACAAGCTGCCGGAAATTTCAAGAAGCTGCTGGAAGAAAGTATTTATAGGCCAAACTTATCCATTCCCTTAAAATTACCAAATTACCCCTCCACCAATTAACTTACTCTCCTCCAATCTTTTATGCAATCTTTTTGTTCTTTTGACACTGGGACAAGGTCCATAATGGTCTAAACATACTCGAGTTCATGAAAACATAAAATTTTAACCCGAGGTGAAAAATGACCATTTTGCCCCTACCGTGAAAATCACTGTCATTTTTAGTTTTCTTCATGTTTTCATCATTACATGTCATTTATGCAATCTTATGCCTATTTAGACCTTAAAATATCATAAAACTTTCTTTTGGGAGCTTATTAGAGAAAATGACGAAACTACCCTTAGCTCGTATTATTACATCTATGCTTAGTTACAAGCCTATAGAGGTTCGGGTCTCACATTCTCCCCCACTTAAAGAAATTTGGTCCCCGAATTTAAATTAAACTATAAGGTAACTTACCTCTAAGTATCAAAGAGAAGGGGATACTTTGTTGGCATTTCCTCCTCGGCTTCCCACGTTACCTCTTCACTGGTGTGGTTTCGCCACAACACTTTTACTGAGGCTACATCCTTTGAACGGAGCTTTTTAACTTGCCTATCAAGGATAGCTACTGGTTACTCCTCATAGGTTAAATCATCTTGCAACTGAATGGTTTCATACCGTATTACATGTGATGGATCGGGTTGTACTTCCTAAACATGGACACATGAAACACGGGATGAATATTCGAAAGGTCTGGTGGTAGCGCCAAATGATAAGCCACCGCTCCAACGCTTTCTAAGATCTCGAAGGGTTCTATATACCGAGGACTTAGCTTCCCTTTCTTGCCAAACCTCATTACCCTTTTAGTTGGCAAAACTTTCAAAAATACGTGATCTCCTACTTGGTACTCCAAATCTCTCCATCGGTTATCAACATATGATTTCTGTCTACTTTGTGCTGTCAACATCCTCTGTCGAATCATATTTATCTTCTCAGTGGCGTCTTGCACCAACTCAAGCCCCAAAAGTTTCCTTTCTTCCACCTCTAGCCATCCAATAGGTGACCTGCACCTTCGTCCATATAATGCCTCAAATGGTGCCATTTGGATGCTAGATTGGAAACTGTTGTTGTAGGCAAATTCCACTAAGGGTAGATATTGATCCCACCTCACCCCAAGGTCTATCACACAAGCCCTCAACATATCGTCCAATGTTTGTATGGTCCGTTCAGACTGTCCATCAGTCTGAGGGTGGAAAGCTGTGCTGAAATCCACTTTAGTGCCCAATGTTTCCTGCAACTTTCCCCAAAACCTACTAGTAAACTGAGCTCCTCTGTCAGATACTATAGAAATGGGGATACCATGCAGTCGTACTACCTCATCCACATAAACTCGAGTGTATTGGGCAGTCCCGTAAGTAATCTTAACCGAAAGAAAATGGGCTGACTTTGTTAACAGGTCTACTATGATCTAAATCGAGTCGTAACCCTCACTAGTTCGAGGCAAACCCATTACAAAGTCCATGGCAATATGCTCCCATTTCCACTCAAGCACTGGTAACGACTGTAATAGTCCCGCGGGCCTTTGATGCTCGGCCTTAACTTGTTGACATACCAGGCACTTGAATACAAACTCAGTTACATCTCTTTTGAGTACTTCCCACCAATACACCTCCTTCAGATCTAGATACATCTTTGTAGCCCCTGGATGTACCACATAGGCTGCCATGTGAGCTTCCTCCAATATTTCTCTCCTCAACCCGTCACCATCAGGCACATAAAGTTTGGTTCCATACCTCAACACTCCATTTGTGCCTTTGGTAAACATTTTTCCTTTCCTTCCCTGAGGATCCTCTAAGGTCTTAGCTACAAAATCATCTTTACTTTGTGTTTCTTTGATCCGGTCTATTAAGATAGGCCTCACTCTAAAATGTGCTAGCAATGCATTTGTCTCTGAAACATCCAAATGCACTTTCATGTCTCCCAAGCTATGAATCTCCTTAATCAAGGATCTCTTATCTGTAGAAATATGTGCCAGACTTCCCATCGATATTTGACTCAAAGCATCCGCCATGTCACGACCCTATTTTCGGGGCCATGATCGACGCATGAGCTCAATGAGCATAGCTCACTAAGCCCAAGCAAGCCTATCCATTTACCTTTGCTTAACAAATTTATCATATCATGCATACACACGCACCTTTTGCCGGGTGTGAACATAGCCAAAACACAATGGCATTATCGATAATAATATACATGCACTATACCAGTCATGTATTTAGCAATTTACATTACATACACATATTCACATTGTTAGATTGTATTCACAATACAAAAGAACCCATGACTTCCAGCGGAGACATTTACAATAAAAGGGATTACTATCGAATGCCAGACACATACCCAAGAGATGCATTACGGGGACTCCTCGATCTAAGGTCCAACAGTCACCTGATCTGAAAACATAAATTTTTTATAAAACGTGAGTACAATACTCAGTGAGTGAACAATAAGGGAACAAGCATACCATAAGGAATGTTTATCGAAATCATGATGCATTCATTTTCTCAAAACCATGCAATTATTTTAGCTCCTTTAAACCCCTCATGTAAACCCCACATGAGTAAATCACTTTACAAAAATCCATGCTCAACTATGGTACCAAAGAAATGGGAAATGTGGCAAAAACCCACAAGTTAGCAAAATGGACAGAAAGTTTCTCACTGTAGCGAGAACCAGTTCTGGTGAAGGCCCTCAAACCCGAGAGTTTCTCGCTGCAGCAAGAATGAATTTTGCTGCAGCGAAATAAAGCAACAAGAGAAAAGTTTCCCTTCACTCAAAAATAGAGCCATCCTACTAAACCAACAAAATCAACATAAAACTCATGAAAATTTCCAAAGTGCAATGTATCAAATTTCACATATATGTCAACCATATATCACATTCATGAGCTTTCATTTCATAAGTCTAGATATGCATAATTTGATAAACAAACATCAATATCATCATAATCACACCCGCCTCATGTACATCCCCCCACATCGTGCACATAGCCGGCACCATCGTGTGCATCCCCCCACATTGTGCACAATCAGTGCCATCGTGTACATCCCCTCACATCATGCACACGGGCACTATCATCATCCATTTCTCACGCCACCATCATCACCGGCATGTGCATCCCCCCACATTTTGCACACACACGGTTATAGTCATTATACACAATATCATTCATCGTGCACAACACACACACATATATATATATCATCATATTGCAATACTGCATGAATCCATAGCAATCACATATCACAACATCAAACCATTTAACAAAAGCTTGTTCCCAAGGTACATTTTCTAAGACAAGTTGGATAGAATCTTTCATATTCCCCAAAACAAGTTTGAAATGTAAGTCCACTCACCGATATCGAAAATCTAGATTCCGAGTGCACTCGGACTAATAGTCCTCAAGCGTAATTCCTTTGCCTTTTCCGGATGTCTCACTACCTTGACAAATAACAAAGTCAAGGAATTTACTATATTGTCCCTAAATTGGTATAAACTAATTTAAATTACTAATGCTTGATATGTAAATGCAAAAATACGTCTGATTATCGCTTAATCGCGGTATCGATTAAATTTGACTGATCACCGATTAATTGGCGATTGTGTCCAAATCACCTCCAAATTAATCCATTTCTCCTCTAATACCTTAATTTACCACATACCATTTAAATAAAGCCAAATTCAGCATTAGAACCCTCACAGTTCCTTATAGAAAAATTCGGTCATTTGGTGCACTAACACCGAAATTTTTTCTACATAACCGTTTCACCTTAATTCATCATTTTTCAAGCCATTTTCCTTGAAATAAAAACAATCCCCCATTGATATTCAGCTCTCATGGTTTGACCAACAAGGAACCCTAGAGAAATTGAATATTTCTTTTATGTTTTTATTCATAACCATGCTTAACTATCCCTAAACACTAACATAGTCTAAAATCAAATTATTCCAACAATAATTCCTCTTCCATACCCATTTTTCAGAATTGAATTCATCATGATAACTCAATATTCAACCATGAAAATCAAGAACAAAAGCATGGGTAAGCTAGGTATCAAGGAAAATTAAAGAAATTCTAACTTACCTAGCTTGTTTCCTTTATTTCTTCACTTTTTCTTTGAATTTCCACCTAGGTTTTTCTTGTTTTTCCCTTTGTTCTTCCTTTGTTATTGTTGCTGGTTGCCTAGGCCAAATATGGTGAGAGAATTGGGGATTTAATGGGCTGATTTCTATAGAAAATAATAAAATAATCAAGCATGCCACGTGTCACATGCTTATTGGCCCAATTTTTTAACTTTTTGACTTTTTCTTCTTAATTTTCCATCACAAATATTCTGGTATTTATCCAATCCTACCACAATTAAAATCCCTTGGTCTTGAAATGTGCTGGGCTGAAAAATTTACCGATTTGCCCCCGAGATGAAAAAATTACGATTTTGCCCCTATATTCCGAAATGTACCGGAATCACATTATTTCTACTTTTCAACCTCAAATAACACTAATATTGATCAATATTAACCAAATGGGGCAAAAATCGTTTTATAAAAATTCTCGTTTAGTCCTCTAGTGGCAAAATTACCATTTTACCCTTGTGCTCCAAAAATACCGAGAATCATAATTTTTCACTACTAAACATCATTTTATACTCCAATAATCATAATTATATTTCGTATAATTATTCTTGATCAAATGTGATCAAATCTTGGCTAGAAATCTCCATTTTATCATCAAATGGTAAAATGACCGTTTTGTCCCTAATTGGTCAATTTTCCTGATGGACTCCAAATTAGACCTTGAACTCCGAATCACTATTCTAAGTCATTCTGTGGGTTTTAAAATTTTCAATTTCCTCTTAGAATTTCTATTTGAACTAGTTCAAGGCTCGATTTAACTTAGTTGTACCACTCGGTACAATACCGTCTCTTAATCGAGCTTGACAAGGTCTCACATGCCACTACATTGACCTTACCGAGATGGTAAAGAATAGTACAATCATAATCCTTTAGCAACTCCATCCATCTACGTTGCCGCAAGTTAAGATCCCTTTGCTGAAATATATACTTCAGGCTTTTGTGGTTCGTATCTATCTCACAAGTCTCACCATACAAGTAATGCCTCCAAATCTTTAAGGCAAACACGATCGTTGTCATTTTCAAATCGTGTGCAAGGTAATTCTGCTCATGCCTTTTAAGTTGCCTGGATGCATATGCAATCACATTCCCATGTTGTATTAATACACACCCTAAACCAACCCGCAATGTATCACAAAATACCGTAGAACCCCCCGTGCCTTAAGGTAAGCTTAACACTGGAGCTGTGGTGAGACATGCCTTAAGCTTCTCAAAGCTATCCTCACAAGCATCAGACCACTCAAATTTTGTATCCTTACGTGTCAGCTTAGTCAGAGGAGTGACTATTTTGGAGAAGTCCTTCACAAATCGACGATAATAGCCAGCCAAACCCACAAAGTTTTTAATCTCCGTAACTAATGTTGACCTTGGCCATTTTTCCACTGCTTCAACATTCTTTGAATCAACTTGTATCCCATCCTCAGATACCACATGCCCTAAGAATGCAACGCTTTCAAGCCAAAACTCACACTTAGAGAACTTGGCATATAATTGATGTTCTTTCAAAATTTGGAGCACTATCTTAAGATGCTGCTCATGCTCCTCCCTACTCCTCGAGTAGATCAAGATATCATCAATAAACATTACCACGAATTTGTCCAAATAAGGCTTGAACACTCGGTTCATCAAATCCATGAAGGCTACAGGAGCATTCGTGAGTCCAAATGACATCACCAAGAACTCATAGTGCCCATACCTTGTTCGAAATGCAGTCTTGGGTATATCTTAATTCCGGATCCTCAATTGATGGTACCCAAATGGCAAATCTATCTTAAAGAAACATTGTGCTCCTTGCAGTTGATCAAATATATCATCTATCCTTGGAAGTGGATACTTATTCTTCACCGTCACTCTATTAAGCTATCGATAGTCAATGCACAGCCTAAGTGACCCATCTTTCTTTTTTACGAACAACACCAGTGCTCCCCATGGGGATACACTAGGTCGGATGAAACCTTTATCCAACAAATCTTCTAACTGATCCTTAAGCTCTTTGAGCTCTGCAGGTGCCATTCTAAATGGGGGTATGGATATAGGTCTAGTGTCGGGAATCAAATCTATGCAAAACTCAATCTTCCGTTCGGGAGGCAAACATGGTAGCTCCTCAGGAAATACATCCACGAACTCCTTCACCACCAACACTTCACTTACATCTCCAACCTTCGCCTGAGTATCCATTACTATAGCCAAGTAACCTATACAACCTTGTCGTAATAATCTTCTAGCAGATATGACCGATATCAAATTGGTTGGAGCATTACTCTTATCCCTCTGAATACTAAATGATGGTTCACCGGGGAAATCAAATCTAACCAATTTATGATAGCAGTCCACACTAGCATGGCAGGGTGATAACCAATCCATCCCCAAGATCACATCAAAGTCTAAGGTGTCTAACACCACTAGATTCATCGAAGTGTCTTTGTCCTTGACTCGCACTACACAGGACTCATATTCCCACTCAGCCACAAATACCTCCTTTAAAGGAGTAGACACCACTAATTGTTCCTCTCTCCTAACACGATCTCTACCCAAATGAGATGCAAAACATGGAGAGATAAAAGAGTGGGTAGTACCAGGATCAAATAGGACTCGAGCATTCATATTTCAAACCGAGAGTATACTTGAGACCACTCATTAGATGTTTGGGCCTCTTACTGTGTTAAAGCAAACACCCTCGCCTGGCCTCTACCAACAGAACTCTAACGTTCGGACCTAGATGGCCTGCCTTGAGAGGAAGTACCAGCACCTCTACCTCTCGATCCACTAACCTCCTGACCAGATGAGGCAGCAACTGAAGGAGCAGACAAAGCTGGTTGGGCGAAACCACGAGTAGAATCTTGGGATTGATGAGCCCTCGGACAATTCCTCTTAATGTGTCCAGGTTGACCACAACCATAACAAACTGGCACCGTACGTAAGCATCGTCCACTATGTCTTCTCCCACAAGTATTGCAAGGGTGAATAACTTGACTACTCTATCTAGAATCTTGTTGCCTCCTAGCACTGTAAGTTCTCTGTCCTACCCCAACACTAGCACTAGGCAGGTCACTCCCTTGTTAGGATAATCGTAAATCCCTCTATGAACCCTGACGGCTAGAAGACCAACCACTACTGCTAAAATCTCTACGACCCTGATAACCCTCTATCCTGACCCTCTTTGCTCTATCTCTCGCAGCCCAACTCTCACTGATCCTCATCTCGATGCGTTAAGCACGATCCACTACTGCAGAATAGGTAGCGAAATCTCGAGATGCCACAACCCTAAATAATGGCTCCACTAACCCATCCATAAACCTCTAAATCTTCATGTCCTCGGTAGAAATGAGATAGGGTGCATAGCGAGCCAGCTTCGTGAACTTGATGTCATACTCGGACACCGTCATGCTCGAAGCCTGTACCAAAGCCTCAAACTCTCTGGCTCTAGCATTACGCACACTTAGTGGTAAGAATCAATCCAAGAAGGTTGCACTGAACTCACTCTAGGCCAACGATGCTACATCCGTCAGTCTGCTTCTACATAAAGAGCTATACCACTCCTGCACCACATCCTCTAATTGGAAGGTGGCTAGCTCAACTGACCAAACACTAGAACATCCCAAGGCTTTACAAATCTTCTCCATCTTATCCAAGAAAATCTAGGGTTTCTTCGATGCATCAGACCCTGAAAATGATGGAGGCTTAAGCTTAAGAAAGTCAGGAAGAGAAATATCTAGAAGTCCCCTCTCAACCTCATGATGTTGGCGATCAGCCTGTCTTTGGGAGCTAGGGGATTCTTGTACTATGGGTCTTCCCTCTACTACCCTCTATATATCCTCCATACGGGTCGCCATCATCTCTACAACCTGATTGACTCCTTGTAGGCCTGCCACTAAATCTTCGATGGTAATACCCCCAGCTGGGTGTCTATCTACATCACCTAAGGATTGTCCTTCCTCTCGCCTACTCAAAAAGGTATCCGCCCTCACCGGCCTAGTGGCCCTGTCACGTCTACCTCGGCCCCTCCGGGTGGATGCTCGTGGCCTACCTACCATCTCAATAGGAGCATCTTACTCCCCCATCCGTTTTGAGGTGACTTGTGTCTTAGGCGACATTCTTAACTGGACAAGAGCAAACACCTGTTATTAAACACATTTCATAATCATACTTAAGGAAAAAGGTGATTTCAAAGATAAGGAATTTATGCGGTCACTCGGTTGTAAAATGTGTCGCGGTTCACACTTCACAACTGGAGTTCCCACATAAAGACCCAACTCTCAGCTGGACCAACAAAAGGAAGTCCTAGGACCTAGACAACCCTAGAGCTCTTATACCAACTTTGTCAGGATCCAAATTTCGGGCCATGATCGGCGTATGGGCCCAATAGACGTAGTCCACTAAGCCCAAGCAAGCCTATTAATCTGACATGTTCATCATCCCATCATAACTGCTAAGTCATATTTCATAACTTAGAATCAAAATAAAATTAAACATTTGCCAACTCATACTAGCATACCAATTAAGTGTACATTGCCTACAACAAGTATCTCAATAATTTACATCAAGTTTGCCTATACATCTCAAAAAGAAGACTTGACTTCCAGCGGAGGGACTCGAACGAATGTACAACTACTGAATGCCGAGACACCTACCAAAAGATGGATATAAGTCAACAAGGACACCTCGTCCTAGTTACCTACTGCCTCGTGATCTGAAAACATGAAGTTGAAAACAGTGAGTATAAACCTAGTGAGTGAACAAGAAAGAGAACAAGTATACCATAAGGAATCTTTAACGAAATCATGATGCATTCATTTTCAAAACAATGCAATTTGTTTCTATTCTTATTAAAAACCCCTCATCAAGCTTTTAAATGATTAATCATTTGAAAATCATGAACCCATACATAACGAATCATTTGAAGAATGAAAGCTTCAATATTACACAAGCAAGTCAAATACGATAACGAATCTTCGCTGCAGCGGAAAGGCATTCTCAACTGGCCGAGGGTTTCTCACTAAACCTCCCCATTTTAAACTTAACTCATTTAATCCTTAATGTTGGAAGTCCATGCTCCGATATGGTAGCAAAGAAGTGAAAGATTGTAACCCAGAAATAGAAGGTTTCTCGCTGCAGCGAAATTCAGCTGATGAAACAAAGAGTTTCTAGCTGCAACGAGATTCCTTTTCACTGTCGCGAGAAGCTACAGTGACTATCTCGCTGCAGGAAGAACCAATTCTGGTGAAGGTTCTCAAACCCGAGAGTTTCTCGCTGCAACAAGAATGAATTTCGCTGCAGCGAGAACAAAGCAACAAGAGAAAAGTTTCCCTTCACTAAACAAAAAGGTCATCTTGCTAAACCAACAAAATCAACATACAACACATGAAAATTTCAAAAGTGCAATGTATCAAATTTCTCATATATGTCGATCATATATCACATTCATAAGTTTTCATTTCATAAGTCTAGATATGCATAATTACATAGATAAACATCAAAATCATCATAATCATACCTGACTCATGTACATCCCCCCACATCGTGTACATAACCGGCACCATCGTGTGCATCCCCCCACATCGTGCACAATCAGTGCCATCATGTACATCCCCCCACATCGTGCACACAGGCACTATCATCATCCATCTCTCACGCCACCATCATCATCGGCAGGTGCACTCCCCCACATCGTGCACACACATGGTTGCAATCATTATACACAATATCATTCATCACGCACAGTACACATATATGTATATATCATCATAATGCAATAGTGCATGAATCCATAGCAATAATATATCACAACATAAAATCATTTGACAAAAGCTTGTTCCCAAGGCACTTGTTTTTATGAAAACTTGATAATTCATTTAAATGGGTGGCAATTACATTATATCTCCCAAACAAGCTTTGAAGGCAGTCCACTCACTGATTTATTGTTGAGCCTTTAGTTTACTCTAATTCCCCTAATGATCCAATTGGAAGGATGGGACTTCATTAGAACTAGGATCACATTAGCATAAGCAATAGGTCAATTCACACACTATGAACCCTAAAAGCTAATCACATTACCATAAGTAATAGGTCAATTCACACACTATGAACCTTAAAAGCTATCTCTTAGCTAGCTTTCAATTGCCACATTAAATGGCTATCTATGTTCACTATCTCAATCACTAAAAGTAATGAACATACTCAACAATAAAACAGCTCATAAATCCCAATTACTACCATTTTTGCAGCTAAAAATCGAGCTTAGTTCATCACTTACCCTAGGGCTCATATGTAGTCAAATTCTCTTCCAATAGCTTCCAAAAAAATTATGAAATTTTCTCTTTCTCTCTCTAGAACTTCCAACTAGTGAGAAAAAGTATAGAAATGAGATTTATCAAGGGTTTTGAAGTGAGAGAGTGAAAGAATACTAGGGTTTTAGTCAAAAGGGCTCAAAAGTATGAAAACTAGAGCTAGAGAGAGAAAATCATGCAAGCTCCATATCAAGCTTCCGTGGAGAAATTAAAACAACGTGAGAGGGAAGAAGGAAGAAGGAGACAAGCTGCTGGAAATTTCAAGAAGCTGCTAGAAGAAAGTATTTATAGGCCAAACTTATCCATTCCCTTAAAATTACCAAATTGCCCCTTCACCAATTAACTTACTCTCCTCCAATCTTTTATGCAATCTTTTTGTTCTTTTGACACTAGGACAAGGTCCATAATGGTCTAAACATACTCGGGTTCATGAAAACATAAAATTTTAACCCGAGGTGAAAAATGACCATTTTGCCCCTATCGTGAAAATCACTGTCATTTCTAGTTTTCTCCGTGTTTTCATCATTACACGTCATTTATGCAGTCTTATGCCTATTTAGATCTTAAAATATCATAAAACTTTCTTTTGGGAGCTTATTAGAGAAAATGACGAAACTACCCTTGGCTCGTATTATTACATCTATGCTTAGTTACAAGCCTATAGATGTTGGGGTTTCAAAATGGTATTGGTGGTTATCTATGTATATATATATATATATATATACAATAGAAAGTTTATGAATATGGTATATGGTTGTAATGTATGTGAAATCTTGCATGTTGAACCTTGGAAATTGCTAAGTATTTTCAAGTTGACTTTGTCATTGCAGCAAGATGGCCTTTTCTTGATATAATGAAAGTTTTTTCTTGGTGTCCTGTTTCTTGCTACAGCGAGAATCATTCTCGCTGTAGCGAGAAACTCTCAGGTTGGGAGGCTAGCTGCAGTCTTGTAACTCACTGCAGCAAGAATGTATCTCAGGTTGGGAGGTTGGCTACAGTTTTGTAACTCACTGCAGCGAGATGTCTACGGGTGGTTTCGCTACAGCGAGAATGAATTCTCGCTACAGTGAGAAACATTCTATCGTGCTTGCTACCTTGTTTGGTTTCTGCTTTATTTTCCACTTCTTTAACATCATAATTGATCATAGACTTCCAACATCAAGGAATTAATTAATTAAGTTTGAAATGAGGGGATTTAGTGAGAAACCCTCGGCCAGCTAATTATTTGAGCCCAAATTTCATTACAATAAAAATTCATTTAGCGAGAATCAGTCATTGCGCTTGTCTTGCTTGAATGCTACTAAAGTTTTCAATCTTCAAATTCTTTGTTGTGTATAAATCTTTCATCATCAAGTGATTAACCAATTAAGGGTTTATTGAGGGGTTTTAATAAAAACTAAAAGAAATTGCATTGTTTTTGAAAATAAGTGCATCATGATTTCTTTAAATTTTTCTTATTGTTTGCTTGTTCCCTTCCTTTGTTCACTCACTAGGTTTATACTCACGGTTTTCAGCTTCATGTTTTTAGATTAGGAGGTAGTCAGTAACTAGGTCGAGGTGTCTTCGTAGATTCATCTCCTTGGTAGGTATCTCGGCATTCAATAGTTGTACTTTCATCTGGGTTTCTCCGCTGGAAGTCGAGTATCCTTTTTGTTGTGTATAAACAAACTTGATGTAAATCATTACGATATATGTTCTAGACAATATATGTATATTTTGATTGGTAATGCCATTATGAGTTGGCAATAGTTAGCATTATATTGAATTGGAATTATGAAATGTGACTTTAGCAACTTTTGATGGAATGATGAACAGGTCACATAAATAGGCTTGCTTAGGCTTAGTGGGCTATGCCCATTAGGCCCATGCACCGGTCATGGCCTAGAATTTGGGTCGTGACACATTGCTCTACGGACATAGGCATACTGTCAAACCTTGCTTTGTAAAATAATTATAATGTCATTCACATGCTCTATAGAATGTTTGTATATTTAGGAAGTTTGATAAATCGTTAAAAGACGATATTGCCCCTAATGGTATCATTAAATCGATTAAGCCTCGAACTAGTTCAAATAGGAATTTTAAGGTGAAATTAAGAGTTTCACAGTTTAGGGATGACTCAAAATGGTAATTAGGAGTTCGAGGATCAATTCGGAGTCAAACCGGAATTTTCACTATATAGGGGCAAAATTATAATTTTTCCACCCGCCGATAAAATTTGCGATTTTAAGAGAATTTAGATCACATTTGACAAATTGGAGAATGGTATGAGTATAGGGGATGAAAAATATATCTATGGGCAATTTTTCAGTTTTTGGGGTAAAAATGTAATTTTTCACTTTACGGGGTCAAAAGTGTAGTTTTAAAAAATTTGCTCCACCAAAACTTTGGAAAAGTCTAGAAATTTCATGGAAGACATGGATAAGTGAAGAGGATTGAGTGGTAGAAAAAGAAAGTCAAAAAGATGGCTAGAAAAAAATAAAATAATAAAATATTCAAAAGGTAAATAAAATAATAATATTTTCTTAAGCTTATTAAAAGGCTTGAAAATTCCAAAATTCTTCATTGGGATGGTCAGCCAAAGCCAGCAGGAGAGAGAGAGAAATAAGAACAAACCCTAGAGTGAGAAAATTCAAAGAAAAAGTGTGATTTTTCAAGGAAGCAAGTGTTTAAAGGTATGATTTTTCAAGCTTATCTTAAGATTTATCATTTCCATGCATTTCCCATCATTTTCCATGGTTGAATCATGTGATTTGAGGATGAATTTAATTCTGAAAAAATGGGTTAGGAGAGAGAAACTTGTTAGATTAATTTCATTCTAAGTTATGTTAGTGTTTTAAGTTAGTTTAGCATATTTAGGAACAAAACAACAAGAAAAGAATTTATTTTCCTCCATTACCATTATTGGCTGAATTTTCTAGGGGAATATTGGCTGCTGATCTTGATGTTTATTTGAGGAATTATGATGAATAATGATAAATTATGAGCCTAGAAAAATAATGGGAATTTTCGGAGCAAAAATATGAATTTTTACCCACTAGGGGTATTTTCGTAATTTGCTATTGAGACTGATAATTTGCACCACACTGAGGAACATTAAGTCAATTTGGGTGCAATTGAGGTATAGAAACTGAAAAAAATTAATTTGAGATTAAATTGGACGCGTTAGTAATTTAATCGGGTAATAGGCCGAATTAGGTCAGCACCGCATTTAAGCGGTAGTCGGATAAGTTGCATGTCATATCATGCATATATACCGAGCCTGAATTGATTTTATAATGGTCAAGCATTGATGTGGTGAATTATGCATTGTACATTGTGGATAGGTGGTGAGCAAATTACACTGGTAAAAGTACAGAAATTGTGCTTGAAGATTAAGATAAGGAGTACATCGACTCCTAGAACTGTGAGTGGACAATTTATCATCTTAAATATCTAGAGTAATTATACTTGTTTGATGTTTTTATTGAATGGTGAGCTTAAACTATAAAATCTTATGTTTTCCAATTAAAATATTTTTTAATAAAAATGAAATTTATACTAGTTTTGAAATCATATATTGTTTTGGGAAAATTGAGTATATGGAGACTATGTCGAAATTTATGATTTTATATGTTATTGAAATTGGGGCTTATGACACTATGGTAGCATGATGGCTAAATTTTTGGGGTTGGCATGAAATATATGAATAGTTTTGGATTGGTCTCGATCGATTGGATTACATTTTGTTCGCCATATTATGCTACTGGAATTTTTATGGGTCTGGTGGTATACTAAACGGGTCACTACAGTGGTGGGGGTTTCCGTAGACTGCTTATGAGAGGGGCACGATAACTCAATTATATACTTACCTCCGGGGGGAGATATTCAGTGAAGTATCTCCTGAGGTATGATTTGAGTGCACCTGACGTTCGGGCCACCACGTGAGAGTGAGACTCAGCCAACGCCAAGGAATGGTTGTGTGTCAGATGTGAAAACATGTTTATGGGTATGGGTCTTTGAACAGCCTTGGCGGTCTTAGTGGGATACCTTGACGAAGGTACCCACGAGAATGATTCTGGCAGGGGCCAAGTTTAAGAAATTCATAAGCCGAGAAATTTTGATGAAAAGAAATTATTTGGTATAGATTGAAATGAATTTTGTGTTATGAACATTATTGAGATATAATGTTCTTATATTGTCTCCATCTGCTCAGCTTTAGATGCTTTTGATGGTAATTGTTTACTCACTGGGATTATTTAATCTCACCCCTCTTCCTATCCATTTTTCAGGCTCAGGACAGTTTGTTGATAGTTGATTAAGACGAGAATTAATCTCGGAGTTGCATCCTAGAAAGTAAGGGTTCGTAGCCCTACATCTTCTTAGTCAATTAGGGGCCCACGTGTCACTGTAAAAGAAATTTTATTCTTCAGTTATTTGATTTAAAGTATGTATGAATATATTTAGCTTTTACACCATGTTTTTGGCGAGTTTCGGTATTTTCGAAGAAAAATAACGAAAATGCCCCTATGAGCCAAAAAGTAATATTTTATTTTTTTGATTTGAAAATGACTTATGATTTTTTTGAAATGTGAGATTTAATAACTGTCGCTCACTAGGGAGATGCAGAAGCTGATGCTAAGCCTTGTGATGTTTCGATCGGCATTCGGGGTAATGAGTGCCTATCGGAACATCGCGGCGATTGTCACGGGCTGGATGGGAGTTTCGGGTCGTGACAATGAAAGTGGTATCAGAGCAAAGGGAAAGATAACCCTATTCCTACGAACTCTCGCATATGATCTATGGCGAAGTATGACTGTCCGCCCAGGACCTTGGAAGATGAGGGAAGGGACTGCTCCGGGTGCGTCCCAAAGTGAAGTGCACCTCTTACCGAGTGCTCTGATAGGTAACATTTAATGCCATTATGCCCTGAGGGGTTGAGTCGAATTAAGTTGGTATCAGAGCATGGTTTAAAAATCAAAGATTTTGATTTTAAAGCTTTGAATTTTAAAGTTTTTAATTTTAAAGTTGTTTTAAGAAATCCACACTAACACTACGTGTCCCCGAGTTAAGTTAAGTCAAATAGAATGTATGAGTCTGCATATAGAGACCTGTTTGTTTTCAGGATGTATAAGAGATTAAGTAATTTTCGTTTGATTTCATATAGGTTTTGAAGTGTGTTGGGTTACACTTAACATGTCTAGGGGGGACAGTGATTCTGATATTTCACAGAGTGTTAGTGAAGGACCAACAAATTTTACTGCTAAAAGCCGATGGTGTCCTGAACTTAATAATCTAGAAGGAGATCCATTTAGAGTACCTACTAATTGGGCTCCATCAAATTTGGGAACGAAAGTTAAAATAAGGGAAAGTCCTAGTGACAGTGAGACTGATGAGAGCGTTGATAGTAATGACGTAAATGAAGGCATGAGAAACTTTCTCTTAAAAGGAATTGAGGAATATGCGAAAGGGAGGAAGAAAATGAGGATAACAGAAGAAGAATATTATAGTGGGAAAACATCGGCATCGGTCATTAGACATTCTCCCCCAGGTTGTGGGAGCAATGTAAGTAAATGGCAAGAGAAGAAAAAGGGAAAACTTAAAACAGACTCGAAAAAGGATCAAGATGATAATGATCCTAAAGATGTTTAGTGCCTTGTTGAAGCTTGTAATAATGTAATCCTAGGCAGATGCAGTATTAGAAGGATAATAATCCCTTGTATAAAAGTCTTAAGAGTTGACTTTTGTCTTGTATAATATAAACGGATGATGGAGTAGTTGTTTAAAGGACAGAAAGAGTATAAAAATCTTTTAGTATGACAAAGGTAGATTAGTAATATAAGTATTAAGGATGAATAATTATCTTAGTGGCAAGATCGATTATTTTAAATAAGCACTGAAGGTTGAAGTAGAAAGCCATTAATGGTTCTAGCAATTATTAGATTTAATAACGATTAAACCTTGCAGTACTATGAATTGATCACCAGTTAACGGGGTTAAGTCAAGGATTATAAATTTGAGTATGGAGGGAATTGGAAAGTGATACCATAAAATTTTAAGATGAGGAATATAATCGGTTTCGACTATGAGAATAGTGGGATACTATCAATAATGAATCCTTAGGCGTGTGATGAAGTTGTGATCTATTGAACCATATGGGAAGACTGTCCTAAGGTGGGACATAGGACATGAGGATTTTTGGAGATGCTTATAGATATAAATTGTAAAGTATGTTTTTCTCAAGTTTTAATTTATTTGAGAAATTGTCATGGTAAATATATGTGAATATTGGTAATGAAATATGCCCTAAGGGATGATGGTGGCATATCACATAGATAATATGGATATGTTGGGGTCAGTATCCCCATCATGCATTTGTGATAGAAAATTTACTTTGCTAATTGTGGTATAGACTCAAAAAGGAGCAAAGCCGTTAAGAATGACTAAGGTAGTAACTCCAAAAGTGAAAGATTTGTTTTAATTAAGTAGATTCCAACGGCTACATTGAAATAAATTACCTTGTGGAGTGTTAAGATCAATAATGTATTGATCAAAGTCAAATCTTAAGAAATAAAGAGGATGAGAGATTAATGAGAAGGAACATCAATGTTAAGTAACGAATTTGTGAATAAAGGATTACGACGGTGGCATAGAAAATGAGTACTATAAAGGATTACTAAGAGGATTTATAATTCTTGTATTAACTCAGTTAAATGAAAAGTGATTAAATGAAGCAACTCTTGTGGTAAACAGCGGAATAGTGGAGTTGATGTAGAGTCTTGTTTATAGTTAGTGACTGCAACACCGATTATAGACAGGAGGCTGCGTAGACTTTTTATCTTCGGAAACCACTTAGTATAATCCTAAATGACATAAAGACTCATGATCGAGAGGATTATTGCTGATCAAACTTCTAAAGGGTAACAATAGATATAAATGAAGTATTCAAGTTGAGTTGGAAATAAATACGACGAGAAACTCAATATTCCCTATAAAGGAGATAATAGGAGAAGTTGAGTATCGAATAAAAGATAATACCCCGCCTTTTCTTTGAGTTGATTAGTGAAATTTTGAGGACAAAATTTTATTTTAAGGGGGGTAGTGTTGTCAAACCTTGCTTTGTAAAATAATTATAATGTCATTCACATGCTCGATAGAAGGTTTGTATATTTAGGAAGTTCGAGAAATCATTAAAAGACGATATTGCCCCTAATTGTATCATTAAGTCGATTAAGCCTCGAACTAGTTCAATTAGGAATTTTAAGGTGAAATTAAGAGTTTCACAGTTCGGGGATGACTCAAAATAGTAATTAGGAGTTCGAGGATTAATTCGGAGTCAAACCGGAATTTTCACTATATAGGGGCAAAATTGTAATTTTTCCATCCGCGGACAAAATTTGAGATTTTGAGAGAATTTAGATCACATTTGACAAATTGGAGAATGGTATGAGTATAAGGGATGAAAAATATGTCTATGGGCAATTTTTCAGTTTTTGGGGTAAAAATGTAATTTTTCACTTTACGGGGGCAAAAGTGTAATTTTAAAACTTTGCTCCACCAAAACTTTGGAAAAGTCTAGAAATTTCATGGAAGACATGGATAAGTGAAGAGGATTGAGTGGTAGAACAAGAAAGTCAAAAAGATGGCTAGAAAAAAATAAAATAATAAAATATTCAAAAGGTAAAAAAAATAATAATATTTTATTAAGCCTATTAAAAGGCTTGAAAATTCCAGAATTCTTCATTGGGATGGTCAGCCAAAACCAGTAGGAGAGAGAGAGAAATAAGAACAAACCCTAGAGTGAAAAAATTCAAAGAAAAAGTGTGATTTTTCAAGGAATCAAGTGTTTAAAGGTATGATTTTTCAAGCTTACCTTAAGATTTATCATTTCCATGCATTTCCCATCATTTTTCATGGTTGAATCATGTGATTTGAGGATGAATTCAATTCTGAAAAAATGGGTTAGGAGAGAGAAACTTGTTAGATTAATTTGATTCTAAGTTATGTTAGTGTTTTAAGTTAGTTTAGCATATTTAGGAACAAAACAACAAGAAAAGAATTTATTTTCCTCCATTACTATTATTGGCTGAATTTTCTAGGGGAATATTGGCTGCTGATCTTGATGTTTATTTGAGGAATTATGATGAATAATGATAAATTATGAGCTTAGAAAAATAATGGAAATTTTCGGAGTAAAAATATGAATTTTTACCCACTAGGGGTATTTTCATAATTTGCTACCGACACTGATAATTTGCACCACACTGAGGAACATTAAGTCAATTTGGGTGCAATTAAGGTATAGAAACTGAAAAAAATTAATTTGAGATTAAATTGGACGCTTTAGTAATTTAATCGGGTAATAGGCCCAATTAGGTCAGCACCGCATTTAAGCGGTAGTCGGATAAGTTGCATGTCATATGATGCATATATACCGAGTCTGAATTGATTTTATAATGGTCAAGCATTGATGTGGTGAATTATGGATTGTACATTGTGGATAAGTGGTGAGCAAATTACACTGGTAAAAGTACAGAAATTATGCTTAAAGATTGGGATTAGAAGTACATCGACTCCTAAAACTGTGAGTGGACAATTTATCGTCTTAAATATCTAGAGTAATTATACTTGTTTGATGTTTTTATTGAATGGTGAGCTTAAATTATAAAATATTATGTTTTCCAATTAAAATGTTTTTTAATAAAAATGAAATTTATACTGGTTTTGAAATCATATATTGTGTTGGGAAAAGTCAGTATATGGAGACTGTGTTGAAATTTATGATTTTATATGTTATTGAAATTGGGGCTTATGACACTATGGTAGCATGATGGCTAAATTTTTGGGGTTGGCATGAAATATATGAATAGTTTTGGATTGGCCTCGGTCGACTGGATTACATTTTATTCGCCATATTATGCTACTAGAATTTTTATGGGTCTGGTGGTATATTAAACGGTCACTACAGTGGTGGGGGTTTCCGTGGACTACTTATGAGAGGGGCACGGTAACTCAATTATATACTTACCTCTGGGGGGAGATGTTGGGTGAAGTTTCTCTTGAGGTATGATTTGAGTGCACCTCACGTTCGGGCCATCACTTGAGAGTGAGACTCAGCCAACGCCAAGGAACGGCTGTGTGTCAGATGTGAAAACATTTTATGGGTATGGGTCATTGAATAGCCTTGGCGGTCTGAGTGGGATACCTTGACGAAGGTACCTGCGAGAATGATTCTGGTAGGGGCCAAGTTTAAAAAATTCATAAGCTGGGAAATTTGGATGAAAAGAAATTATTTGGTATAGATTGAAACGAATTTTGTGTTATGAACATTATTGAGATATAACGTTCTTATATTGTCTCCATCTACTCGGCTTTAGATGCTTTTGATGGTAATTGTTTACTCACTGAGATTATTTAATCTCACCCCTCTTCCTATCCATTTTTTAAGCTCAAGACAGTTTGTTGATAGTTGATTAAGACGAGAATTAATCTCGGAGTTGCATCCTAGAAAGTAAGGGTTCGTAGCCCTACATCTTCTTAGTTAGTTGGGGGCCTACGTGTCACTGTAAAAGAAATTTTATTCTTCAGTTATTTGATTTAAAGTATGTATGAATATATTTAGCTTTTACACCATGTTTTTGGCGAGTTTCGATATTTTCGAAGAAAAATGACGAAAATGCCCCTGTGAGCCAAAAAGTAATATTTTATTTTTTTGATTTGAAAATGACTTATGATTTTTTTTGAAATGTGAGATTTAATAACTGTCGCTCACTGGGGAGATGCAGAAGCTGATACTAAGCCTTACGGGATTTTGATCGGCATTCGGGGTAATAAGTGCCTATCGGGACGTCGCGACGATTATCACGGGCTCGATGGGAGTTCCGGGTCGTGACACAGACCCTTAAGCACTTAAACATATACACAAAAAATTCAAATAAGCTCATCAATTGGCTTGGTTCACCTTACATAGTTCATACCAAAAATCGAGGGTGTTACATAAACGTATCCTTTAATACCCAATAAGTAATCTCAAAGTTCACAGCCACCATCATAAACGCATATAAACATGAAACAAGACATCTAATCAATTTACAACCACGCCAACTCAACATTGATTATCGATGCTTTCTTTGACACTTTGTTATCTCAATATACCTAGTCCGTAAACAAATTGTTGCACCACCAATAATCAATTTCTATATTTAGATGCTTTATCATAGCCCAAGGATAATCTCCATATTCTAAGTTCAATTTGTACCTCTAGGTTGTGTTATACTACCATTTATTTAGAATTCACTAACATGTTGCCATTAGATTCATCTTCCTAAACAAACTCATTATACCAGTCTATTACAACCGTGTTTAGCTGTTCAAAGCTCATACTAGTGTCACTTATACATGCGTACCATTTATCCATTATACGTTTGTTGTTTTTAAATCCATTTATCTATGGTACTAAAATTTATTTTGAAATCAATATCATGCCATATAAAGTACCAATATCAATATACCTAAAACTTCAATCATGATAAACAAAGGTTTATGTTGAATCAAACCATGATCAATTTTCCAATTATAATAAACTCAAAGCATGCTATGATGGTAATGTGCATAATCTTGCTGAAAATCCATACGTAACTCATATGTGTGGTATGCAATTCTCATGCCGACATGTGCACATTGTTTAATGGTATATAGTTCTTGTCTCCCAAATCTATTTTAAAACATAAGTGTACTAACAGCATTTGAATACAATCTTAAGATCATGGTGATTTCCAAACCTAGCTAAAATTCAAGGCATAATACATGGCATGTATGATTACTCATTATTAGCATGTAAATCAAGGCCAAAACATGAATTTCATAACTTTAATTATTAATCACCATGTTCTGTAATAATATCCAAAATATCTAGGGTGTATTACAACTTGAGAGACTTAACTATAATGTGGAACTCCCCACATTCATTTACAAGAAATGAGGGGCACAACCCCCATAATCACAATAGCATCCTTCAACTATTCTTATCCACATGGATATCAGTTTATGCTTCCCTCAATACCCAGATTTATAATTTCTCAAGTCAATCTCATCAATTACTATTCATTCTAGTAATTTAATAGGAGTCTAGTAATGGGCACTCTTTATTGTCTGTACTATATGCACTTCTTTAAATTAACCTTAATAATGGTCTAATGCAATCTAACTGTTTCCTATTTACGACCATGGGTTAAAGGTATTGCTTCACTAAATGTATAAACCATTACAAACCTATCAGTCTCGCTCCACCCTCTTCTACCATTAGTCGTAAGAGTATGTCATTACATTAACTTTTTCATTACAAATGTCTCACTTTACGATCTTACCAACAGTGGCTTGTGTCTTGGGTGGCATCATTCTCGGACAAGAGCATCACCAATATTTTCACTTTATTCACAAAAGTAGGATGGCTTTCTAAATGAAAAGGAAATTTGTGTAATCTCCTATCTATGATTTGTATTGCAATCACAAACCATAAACAAGACTTTACACGAACACCTAAAACTTTGCTGATAGATACAAGGATTCTTACGACTCGACTTAACCTAGGGCTTTGATACCAACAATGTAATGACCCACCCTACGATCGTTACTGGCACACTAGTCATGTAGGCAAGCCCACACAACTCGAAAGCCTTCCAAGAAAATTTTACGTCACTTTGATCAATAGTGCTTAGCTTTAATTTTTGTTACTATGAAACCTCCTTTACCTTCATAACTAATTTAGCAAAAAAAAAAAAATTCTTGCCCTCACATTACGATTTCAATAATGTCAAACTTAAAAACATCCATACAACACCTCTAAATAATAAAATCTTTAAAACATTAAGCCATTAATAATCCAACAATATCCTAAGGCCCATGGGCCCATAATTTACAAGTTTAGTAAAATGCAACATTCTTTTCAAAATGATAGACGATACAACAACAGCGTGACTCAAGAGTGCTGGGATTTAACGTTTAATTAGAGAAATAGCCAAATCCCACAATATTAATGTTTATATTTTTCATGTAATTTTTAAATTAATTATGAACATTCATAAGTTTAAATGTTACATACCTAGCTCTAGATACCGTAATCAATAGCCAATTAAATCCAAAAACACTTGTGATGAAGTAAGAAACTCAAAAAGAGAATAAAATGGTCTGAAATCCTGCAACCAAAATCTTTACTTCTTCACCTTTAGGATTTGTCAAATCTTCAGCCACCCAAGTGTTTAGCATTTAACAGTAATCCACATAGTGATTGAATAAGGTCTTCTCAAATGTAGGATTTTACTTGTGCTAGCAAGTTTCGTTTCTAAAACAAAAACAAAAACCCAAAAGTTCTTGTCGAATCTTATTTTTTTGTCAAACAAAGAAAACTATTTTTCTTTTCTTATTTTAATGAAATGGCTAAGAAGTAGCTAGAGGAATAGAGTTTTAGTTGGCTAACATAACATATTTATAAAGCCAAACTAAGTTGTAACCCTAGATATAATAGTTGTATTTTAATTCAATTAAGTCCTCATTATCTTAATTGATTTTCACACTTTATTTTGGCCTGTTTCAATTAAGTCCAACTTAATTAATTATCCCTATTTAATCCCAATCATGTCACTTAATGTATGTGACCAATTAAACTTATAACATGTTGGTAATAAATATAAATCCTAATCAAATATCAATTTGATAATTGATTTATATTTGTAGATCATGAGTGGCATCTAGCAATACATCATGACCACCCAAATGTTAGAGAGTCAATTAAAGAATTTGACAAAGCCCTTCAATAATAAGCCTCTTAGTGCAATACAGTCTTTTCATCAACTATCCTAGATATGTCATTAAGCATGGCTTGGTGTCTACTTATGATGTTCCATATTAGTTCTCATAACTCATGACTAACATTATGATTTTAGGAAACTAACTTTCCTCAAATTCATCATGCTTTAGCCAAAGACTTTATACAAGTTAATCAAGAATTAAGAACAAGTGAAATACATCCGTTCATATCACTTGGGGTGATGAATCCTCTCTTGACCACTTATTCACCTTCATATACTTCATGGCATACAAAAAAAAAAACACCCTGTTGGACGACTATCACATGAGAACATATTCTATAGACACTTGAGTGAAATAGCAATTAGAGTTCTTGTTGGAGTAGGATCTTAGTGGATTGATGTGATTGTGTAAAGCATGGATTTCAAAAAATTTCTTTTATAAAGGAAGCAAGCAATCCAATTACACAAGCGAAAACACACAACATTCTTATTACAAGTAACATAATCACATCTTAAAAAAAATAAGAATCTATTAAGTAAAAAAAAAAATATACCTTTTATTTTGAGATTCTTATTTTCAAACACCACCAGACCAATGAATGATTTCTCGACCAAACAAGTTTACCACTTATTCTTCTAGAACACTTTCAACTTGAACCTTGAGTGGACAAGGTGTGGAATGCTAAACTATAAGATGGCAATCGATTTTGTCTCTCTTTTCTTCCTAAAAATTAATGGCTATTTTCTTTCATAAAATTCAGCCAAGAATGGGAGAGAGGAAGAAAGATATGACAAAGTTTGAAGGAGGAAAGAAATGACGATTAAAACTTTTTCAAGAAAAAGTACGTTCTTCTCTTTTCTTCCAATCTCTTCTCTTTTTATTAAAACTCTTGCCTCAAAGGTCTAATCAAAATCAAACACCTTTGAATCGATCTTAACCATCCATTTAGAGTTATGAAAGCATCAAACATGCTCTATAATTATCAAAATTAAAATTAAAGAATAAATAATTTAATTCTTTAATTATCATTTAGAGTTCTTGATACAATAAAACTCCTTATTAAAGAATAACTTTTATTTTATTATTATCCATCTTTATTTAAAAAGAATTAATAATAAATAAAAGAGTGCTAGTTAAACATGGAGTCTACATTTATCAACATGGATGTCTAGATTCATTTTGGAAGAATCCTCTTAGCATTATCTTAATTTAAGAAAACTCTTGTCTTTAATAAAGATAAAAATATTTTACCTTGTCTAAATTGTGACGAATATGTTTTCTTGTCTAGATTAAGACAAAAAATATTTTTCTTGTCTTAAATTAAGACAAACATATTTTCTTTCTAAATTAAGACCAAACAAGTTTTCTTGTCTAAATTAAGACAAACATGTTAAAGTTGCTATTTTTGTGCATAATTTAATTAATCAAATTAAAACATGCATTCCAACTTAAACAAGTTGAATTCTATGAAGCTAAGTGGGAAATCTATTTGGACATAGATATTCCAAGCTCCAGTAATCTTAGAATTATTCTTAATCTCATTAAAAATAATTCAAGCTCATTAACCATGAAATCACTCCACCATAGATCCATGGTTGCATTCTTGGATTAACTATAATTACAAGAAACAATTCCATACTTGATATTAATTATTAGTTGTCCAATTGCAAACCTTATATTGTGAATCCTCATACCCTTTATGTCAATTTTGTCTCTAGTCTCAAATTTCATCCAATTAGTGATTCAATACTCTAGATCTAAAGTTTTGAGTATCCAGATGTGATGAGTAGGTATTCATCAATCCACAAGACCTAGAATAATCACCAATCTTCTTGAAATCACTAGAAGTGATGTTAATGCTATAAACTCCATTATCTGCATATATGTTCCCAAATGTTCATCTCAATTATAATCCCAAAATAGGGAGTCTAGCTCAACGCTTTATGATGATCATGCTCATGTTAAATCAAAGATTACTATCCATTAGGATTTCGGTTCTACTATAAGCAAATGCATAAGTGTGAGATCAAGATTTAAGTAACGGTTAAACTTAAATTTGATTCTTAAATGATTCCAGTTCATGTAATAGTATTACTCAAAGTCAACCATTTCGATGATTTGAGACTCATCATTCCCTTGAAGTGAATCACATTCATTTTATTGAAAGTAATCTGAACACTATAGTTTTAACATAATAAAGTGACCAGTTTTATTATATGGCTGTGAACAATTTTTAGATTCAACTAAAATACATGTCTCCTATGTATGATTCTTCATACAAATGTATTTTAATATCTCAATAGAATCATGGTACCTTAATAACTAGATAATGAATGCTTACTATAAACAAACTCTTTGTCTTATTATCAAAATTTACTTTCATTACAAATAAATTTAATGAAATTAAACATGAGAATATACTTGCTTTCTAGGGACCATATTCTTAAAATTCCTAACAATCTCCCACTTGCCTTAAAGCAAGTATGACATATCCCTCATTTTAAGACTTTCTAAGTGACCATTGAAACTCTTTTGTGTTAGAGTCTTTGTGAATGGATTGGCGAGGTTTTGCTATGTTGGAATTTTCTTCACAAGTACTTCTCCACGTTGTATGATCTCTTGAATGAGATGATACTTCCTTTCAATATGTTTTGCTACTTTATGATTTCGCAGTTCTTTTGAGTTAGCCACTACTCCATTGTTATCACAATAGAGTGTAATAAGCTTGTCCGCATCTAGAATTACTTCAAGGTCCATAAGGAACTTACTGAGCCATATAACTTCCTTTTCTGCTTCACAAACAGCAACATACTCTGCCTCCATAATAGAGTCTACAATACAAGATTGCTTTACGCTCCTCCAAACTATGGCTCCTCCTCCAATGGTGAAACAAGATCCTGATGTTGATTTCCTATAATGAGCATCAGACTAAAAATCTGAATCAGTGTACCCTATTGCTGAAGGTCACTTCCAAAATATACAAGCATGTAATTCTTAATTCTACGAAGATATTTAAAAATGCACTTGACTGTAGTCTAGTGCTTCGTACCTAGGTTTGACTGAAATTTGCTAACTAATCTAATTGCGTAGCAAATATCTGGTGTAGTGCACAACATAGCATACATGAGACTTCTAATGGCAGATGCATATGGAATCCGTCTCATGTTTTTAACTTCCTCTAGCGTTTTAGGTGAAATCTCCTTAGAAAGTTTGATTCTATGTCTAGAGCGCAGAAAACCCTTCTTGGAATCTTGCATAGTAAACTTGGCCAAAATCTTGTCTATGTAGGATGCTTGAGATAATGCTATCTGCTTGTTCTTACGATCCCTTATAAGTTTGATCCCCAGAACATAGCTAGCTTCTCCCAAATCCTTAATATTGAATTGTTGGTTCAACTAACCTTTAACTGCTGATAACATTCCTATATCATTTCCAATAAGTAGAATGTCATCAACATAAAGGACTAAGAAAACAAACTTTTAATCCTATATCCTCTTATAGACACAGGGTTCATCAACATTTTGCTGGAAACTGTATGATTTGATAACAGTATCAAATCTTATCTTCCAAGACCTAGATCCTTACTTTTAGATTGATTTTTTTTTCATTTTTTGGTTAAAATCGATTATAATTTAATGTATGCATTAGGAAACTGTGAAACCCTGATCTCCATAAACACGTAACTAGAGGTAGACTGATGAGTGCATCAAATTCATATATTTAATGGGAGATTAAATATCTAATTATTCTAAGTTAGACTAGATTTAAGATCAAAAATAATTTCAATTGGTGAAGAAAGGTGCATAATGGACTGTTGCTTTTATTTGCATATGTTTTGGTTCTTTAAGCATATCTTCCACTACAGAAGTCCAAATGACATGATATTTAGACCATTAAAAATCTAAGAGGTAGGGATACAACTTTGATGTTTACCACTATGCCCAGTTCTGATCAGAAGGTAGTCAAAATCTTTGTCAAAATGAAAGTATTGCACTAAAAGAACAAAATTAGGCAGAACCTTTGAGCGCCACAACCCTAGAAATTGATAGCTGCGACCCTCACCGTATTTTCCACAAATAACAAGCTTACGAGATTTTGGAAGTTAAGGCTTTTGAAGGCTATTTAAGGGGCCTTTTTTAGAGGATTTTGTACTTTTTTTCAGTGTCAAAAGAGTAAAAAGATTACGCAAAAGATAGGAGGAGGACAAAGCCACTTTGTTAAGGGCATTTTTTTAAATTAAGTGAAAATTGGATAAACTTTAAGCATAATTATCTAACTTTCTAGCAGCTTTTTCTCATTTTCTAGCAGCTTCTTCTTCTTCTTTTTCCCATCCTCCTTCCCCATCTCAAGTTTGCAATCCTTCTTTGAAGCCTCTATTGAATCCTTCATAACTTTCTCATAGAAAATCTAAATTTCATGTTTTTCTACACCTCTTCATAGGGCTCCTTCACTTCTACACCGTAAGAACCCTCAAAAGCCTTTTCTTAATACTTTCTCTCACTAGCTAGATGTTCTAGAGAAAGAGAAAGAGATTTCCACAATAGCTTGAAAGTTTTTGAAAAAGAATTCAACTACAAAGAAACCCTAAGGTGAGTAATGAGTTAGGGTTTATTTCTAATTTGTTGATGAAGGTCAACAATTGGATTTGTGGGCTGTTTTATTATGGAAAGTTGTTTATTTATTTCTAGTGTGACTAAAGTAGTACAAATAAATTGCTAGTCAAATAGCAATTGGAAACTAGTTAGGAAGAACTAGTAGAGCTTGATTTAGGAAATAGCTTTTAGAATTATATTTATGTAAATAGAGTCGGTTGTGATGCCATTGTGTGTGATAGGTTCCAACGAGACACCACATCTCCATTCAAAGCATTAGTCAAAGTTAAAGTCGATCAAAACATCAACAAAGACTGGTGAGTGAATTTGCATTAAAATGTTTTGGGATTAGGGCATATGTGTTTGATTAAATCCATTGAAATATTTTATTTGTTTTTCTTTAAAATATGCATGGGAACAAGCCCTTAATGAAACATTTTTGCATTATGGAATGTGATTGTGATGAGTTTATGTGCTCCTATGTTATGTTCATATATATCTAAATATATATGATATGTATTGATAGTGATATTATTTGTAATTATAATTGAGTGTGTGCAGCATGGGAGGGCACATGGCAATAAAGATGGGTGATTCCAACTATGTGCGGTGTAGGAATGCACATGAGCTTATGGCTGGCGGGTGGTGATTCCAGCCGTATGCGGTGTGGGAGTGTACATGAGCTGATGATTAGTGGTTGTTTATATCAAACAATGTGCAGTGTGGGAGGGCACATGAGTTGAGGACCGTTGGGCGTATACATGCTTATATATATATGCCATAAAGATGATCATATATGCTATGAAATTATTTGCATATGTTATGAAAAGGTTATGAAAATAATATGTGATTGCATTGAATATTGAGAAAACTTGATTATTGTCAATGTACTCGATTTAATGTACAATGTGGCATGAGTGAATTTTCCTTGTGGCAGTGGAAATCCCTTAGATTTTATCTAGCTAGAATTTCGTTGCAGCGAGAATGCCTTTTTACTGCGGTGAGAATCAATCTATTAGGCTTGACTTGCTTGAATTTTACCTACTAAAGTTTTCACTCTTCAACTTCTTTATTGTTCATGGATCCTTCATCATCAAGTGATCAAACAACCAAAGGTTTGAATGAGGGGTTTTTAATAATAATTGAACTAAATTGCATTGTTTTTAAACATAAGTGCATCATGATTTCTAAACTTTCCTTATCGTTTGCTTATTCTCTTCTTATGTTCACTAATTGGGTTTATACTCACTTTTTTAAATTGCATGTTTTCATATTTGTAGCTAGTTGGGACCTAGCTTGATGAGTCCATTCGTGTTCACCTTTGGTAGGTATTTTGGCATTCAGTAATCGTGCCCTCACCCAAGGTCACTCCGCTAGTCATCAGGAGTCTTTTGTATGTGTATATATAAACTCGATGTAAATCGTTAAGAATTAGGTTACAAACAATAGATGTATATTTGGTTTAATGACGCCATTATGAAATGGCAATGAATGACAATATTTTGGGCTAATACAAATATAGATATTTGGTTTCCATGTATATTACTGAAGTATGCATAGTTGAGAATTAAGATTTATGGTTTAGGAATGGTGACGTAATGAAATGATGAACAAGATTTCATAAAGAGGCTTGCTTGGGCTTAGTGGGCTATGTCGATTTGGCCCATGGGCCGATCATGGCTCTAAAATTGGGCTGTGATAGAAACATGAAACGAAAGCCATCCTTTGACAAGAAAAGCCTATTTATAGTCACTCATGCCTTCGAAAGCCTTATTGCTCGCTTTAAGTGGTTTATAACCTTATAAATGATTTTAAATTGAATTTTGTTTTAATTTTTGGTTAAAACTTATAATAATTTCTTGTTTGCACCCAGAAACATGAAGTGAAAGCTATACGTTGAAAAGAAAAGTCCATTTATAGTCACTCATGCCTTCGACAGCCTAGTTACTTGCTTTATATGATTTTATGATCTTATAAATGATTTTAAGTTGAATTGTTTTTTCATTTTTGGTTACAATAGATCATATATTGATGTTTGCATCTAGAAACATGAAGCACAAGCCATCCATTGATAAGAAAAGTCCATTTATAGTCACTCATGCCTTCGAAAACCTAGTTACTCACTTTAAAGGGTTTTATGGTCTTATAAATTATTTTAAGTTGAATTGTTTTTCATTTTGGTTCAAATAGATCATAATTTAATGTTTGCATTGAGAAACGTGATGTGAAAGCCATCGATTAATAAAAAAAAGTCCATTTATAGTCACTTATGCCTTCGACAGCCTAGTTACTCGCTTTAAATGGCTTTAAGTTGATTTTGTTTTCATTTTTTGGTTAAAAATATATCATAATTTGATGTTTTCATTGGGAAACATGAAGCGAAACCATCCATTCACAAGAATAGTCCACTTATAGTCACTCAAGCCTTCGAAAGCATAGTTACTAGCTTTAAATGGTTTTATAATCTTATAAATGTTTTTAAATTGATTTTTTCATTTTTTGGTTACAACAGATCATAATCGGAAGCTTGCATCAAGAAACGTGATGTGAAAGTCATCCATTGACAAGCAAAGTCCATTCATAGTTGTGAGATCTCAACCTCTATAGGCTTGTAACTAGGCATAGACGCCATAACACGGGCTAGGGGTAGTTTCATCATCTCCTCTAATAAGCTCTCAGAAGAAATTTTTATTATATTTTAAGGTCTAAATAGGCATAAGACCGCATAAATGATGTGTAATGATGAAAACACGAAGAAAACTAAAAGTTTCAATAATTTTCATAATAGGGGCAAAATGGTCATTTTTCATCTCGGGTTAGAATTTTTAAGTTTTCACGAACCCGAGCATTTCTAGACCATTATGGACCTTGTCCTAGTTTCAAAAGACCAAAAAGATTGCATAAAAGATTGAAGGAGAATAAGTTAATTTGTGGAAGGGCATTTTAATAATTTAATTAGAGTGGATAAGCTTGGGCTATAAATCTCTTTCTTCCAGCAGCTTCTTGAATTTCCAGCGGCTTCTTCTTCTTCTCCTCTTCTCATCTCACGTTGCTTCCATCCTCCATGGAAGCTTGATATGGAGCTTGCATAATTTTCTCTCTGTAGCTCTAATTTTCATACCTTTGTGCCCTTTTGACTAGAAACCTTGTATTCTTTCACTCTCTCACTTTAAAACCCTTGAAAAATCTTGTTTCCATACTCTCTCTCACTATTTAGATGTTTTAGAGAGAGAAAGAGAAAGAAAGCCCTATAATAAGCTTGGGAATTGTTGGAAAGAATTTCAAAGTTACAAAGCTATCAAGGTGAGTAGTAAATTAGAATTGAGTTTTAAGTGTTGATAATGTTTAATGATTGATTAGTGAGTTTATTGTTGAGATTGTGTATTGACTCTAATGTGATTACGTAGTGAACATAGATGGCCATTTAAAATGGCAATTGAAAGCTAGTTAAGAGATAGCTTTTAGCGTTTATAGTGTGTGAATTAACATAATGCTGATGCTAATGTGATTCTAGGTTCAAACGAAGCCCCATTACCCCAATTGGAGCATTAGGGGGATTAGAGTCAGCTAAAGGCTCAACAATATATGGGTGAGTGGACTTGCATTTCAAACTTGTTTTGGGGAATGTGAATGATTTTATCCAACTTGTCTTTGAAAATGTACCTTGGGAACAAGCTTTTGGTGAAGTGATTTTATATTATGAAAATGTGCTATACAATGGGTTATGTGTTATCAAAATATGATAATATGCATGATATGCATTGGGTGCTTCTTTATATGTTGATGTGGACCCGACTATGTGCGAGTAGGAGTGCACATAAGCCGTTGCTGACTCAGCTATGTGCGAGTGGGAGTGCACATAAGCCGGTTCTGACCTGGCAATGTGCGAGTGGGAGTGCGCATAAGTCGTTGCATATAAGATGATGATGATGGGAGGGTGTACATGATGATTGATATCTATATATATATACATATATGATATATGGTTGAAATGCAAAAATGTGAGCATTTGATTTGTTGAAATTTGGGAGTTTGCATGTGTTACATGTTGCTTTTGTTATTTAGCAGGCTGGCTTTGTTTTAAGGGAAAAGGGAAATTTTTTTCTTGATGTTCTGATTCGCGCTACAGGGAGAAACTCTCGAGTTTTTGGAGGGTGGCTGGCCAAAAACTAGCTGCAGCGAGAAAATACTGTAGCATTCTCGCTGCAGCGAAAACTTTCTGTTTTGTCTCACATTTTGATCAATTGTTGCCTTATTTTCCACTTTTTTGCTACCATATTTGAGCATGGATTTCCAAAATTAGGGAATAAATGAATTAAGCTTAATATGAGGAGGTTTGGTGAGAAACCCTCGGTTAGTTGATAATTTAATTCAAGTTCAGCAGCAGCGAGGACCCCTCGTTTATTTGACTTGATTCGCATGAATGCTATTAAAGTTTTTACTCTCCAAAACCTTTGTTAAGCATGGACTCTTTTCAATAAGTGATTTTTCTCATGTGGGGTTTACATGAGGGGTTTAATAAGAACTCAAATAAAATGCATTTTTTTGAAAAATGAATGCATGATGATTTCGTTAAACATTCCTTATGGTATGTTGTTTCCTTCCTTGTTCACTCACTAGGTTTATACTCACCGTGTCATGACCCGAAACTCCCATCGAGCTCGTGACAACCACTGCGACGTCCCGATAGACATTTATTACCCGAAATGTCAATCGAAACCTCGCAAGGCTTAACATCAGTTTTTCTCACTTCTCCCGTGAGTATTAGTTACTAAAATCATGTTTTGAAATTTTACAAACTATTTTCAATTCAAAACAATAGAAAAATAAATTTTTTCCTCGCAGTCATTTTTCCTCTAAGGTCTCGAAATCCTCTAAAAATGTAGTAAGCGAGTACAAAACATGTAATTCATAATCAAAAATAAGTTTAAACATCTAAAACCTTCATTTAAAATGAAATTACGATTATTTGAATATAATAAAAATATTCAATAAAATATTTTATTTTCTTATAAAACAATATTTATAAAGTGACCAATAAATAATTTTTGTAGCATAAAAGTTAAATAAATTCATACATACTGTAATATAGTGAGCCAGAGTATTTAACTTAATTTACAATAACCATTGGGCCCCCGAATAATCAAAATAAGAAAAGACTGTGAACCTACAGTTTGAAAGATGCAAATCCAATGATAGCCCTTGATGAAACTAGCTATCTACAACCTATTCTGAGCTTGAAATGGGTGGAAAGAAGGGTGGTGAGATTATATAATCCCAGTGAGTAAACAAACACCATCAAAAATATCTAAAGTCAAGTAAATGGAGACGATTAAAATATTCCATCTCAATATGTATTTCATAACATAAATATTCATTTCACTTGAATAATCAATATGGCTTATGAGTATCTTAAAAGCTTGGCTCTTTCCAAAATCACTCTCGAGAATACCTTGGTCGAGGCATTTAACCGAGTCCACCAAGGATGTTAAAAAGTTTCGTATACACATAAACATATTTTTAGTTTGAAAAACATAGTCGTTCCTTGGCTTTAGCTGAGTTCATCATCACGAGGTGGTTCGGCATGACGTGAACTCTAACCATACCTCAAGAGATACCCTACGTGCCTCTCCGACCGAGGTACATATATAACCGGATTCGGTGCCCCTCTAATAGGCTGGTCCAAGAAATTCGCCCACTGCAGCAAGCTAAACCCACCATACAATAAAGTTTTGATAGAATGACATGACTAATATTATACTACCCAGCCTGTAAATGTAAAACAGAACAATTCATACAGTTCACAAACCACAATTCCAGCCAGTCATGCCAACACATTATCATAAGCCATCAATTAGAATCATAAATTACAACACATCAAGTGGTCTCCAGTTACTCTATTTCAAAGCCATTATTCAATTTCAAGACAATTTACAAAATCATTTTTTTTAAACACATTTTGTTTACAAAACCTAAAAATTAACCATTTAACTCATTTTCTATAAAATTCACAAAATCCAATAAAAAAGACCATTTTAGATAATTAAAATGATAGTAAGGTTACTCACTATTTTGGGAGTCAAATTTCTAGAGTACTCTGACTATCGATCCTCGGGTACAATTTCTTTGCCCTTAGCGGAGGATTCACCACCTAGACATGGTACAAATTTGAGAAACTTACTACATTGGTACTAAATCAAAATTAAACTAATTTAGACTACTAATGCATGATATGGAATATAAAATGCACGGGTAACCATCTAAACTCGGTATTGGCCTAATTCATCTTATCACCCGATTAATTGGCCAACGCGTCCAATTTAGCTCCAAATTGCTCCATTTCATTTCTAATATTTCAATTCACTAAATACAATTCCAATGATCTAAAATTCAGACTAACAACCGTCACAATTCTTCTTGAAAATTTCAGCCATTGTGGTGCACTATCACTAAAAATTTTCCCATTTCATTTTCTCACCATAAATCATCATTTTATCAATTTTTCAACCAATTCACTTGATCACAAAATCAATTCATTACTTCTACACTTCACATAGGGTTCAGCCATTGAAGGTTCATGGGGAAAATGGATTCTTTTCTTGTTGTTTTGTTTCTAGACATGGTAAACTAACTAAAAACACTAACATAACTTAGAATCAAATCAATCTAACATCATTCTCTCTCCATACCCATTCCGACCAGCCATGAATTCATCATGAAAACATGTAATTTAACCATGAAAAATGAGATTATAAAACCATTTAAAGCGAGTAATAAGGCTTACAAAGGCATTGGTGACCATAAATGGACTTTTCTTGTCAATGGATGGGATTCGCTTCACGTTTCTTGAGCTAAACATCTAATTATAATCTGTTTCAACAAAAAATATAAAAAAATTAAACTTAAAATCAATAATGAGATTATAAAACCATTTAAAGCGAGTAATAAGGCTTACAAAGGCATTAGTGACTATAAATGGACTTTTCTTGTCAATGGATGGGATTCGCTTAACGTTTCTTGAGCTAAAAATCTAATTATAATCTGTTTTAACAAAAAATGTAAAAAAATTAAACTTAAAATCAATAATGAGATTATAAAACCATTTAAAGCGAGTAATAAGGCTTACAAAGGCCTTGGTGACTATAAATGGACTTTTCTCTTGAATGGATGGGATTCGCTTCACGTTTCTTGACCTAAACATCTAATTATAATCTGTTTTAACCAAAAATGTAAAAAAATTAAACTTAAAATCAATAATGAGATTATAAAACCATTTAAAGCGAGTAATAAGACTTACAAAGGCATTGGTGACTATAAATGGACTTTTCTTATCAATGGATGGGATTCGCTTAACGTTTCTTGAGCTAAACATCTAATTATAATCTGTTTTAACAAAAAATGTAAAAAAATTAAACTTAAAATCAATAATGAGATTATAAAACCATTTAAAGCGAGTAATAAGGCTTACAAAGGCATTGGTGACTATAAATGGACTTTTCTCTTGAATGGATGGGATTCGCTTCACGTTTCTTGAGCTAAACATCTAATTATAATCTGTTTTAACAAAAAATGTAAAAAAATTAAACTTAAAATCAATAATGAGAATATAAAACCATTTAAAGCGAGTAATAAGGCTTACAAAGGCATTGGTGACTATAAATGGACTTTTCTTGTCAATGGATGGGATTCACTTAACATTTCTTGAGCTAAACATCTAATTATAATCTGTTTTAACAAAAAATGTAAAACAATTACACTTAAAATCAATAATGAGATTATAAAACCATTTAAAGCTAATAATAAGGCTTACAAAGGCATTGGTGACTATAAATGGACTTTTCTTGTCAGTGGATGGGATTCGCTTCACGTTTCCCGAGGAATACATCCAATTATAATCTGTTTTAATAAAAAATGTAAAAAAATTAAACTTAAAATCAATAATGAGATTATAAAACCATTTAAAGCGAGTAATAAGGCTTACAAAGGCATTGGTGACTATAAATGGACTTTTCTTGTCAATGGATGGGATTCGCTTCACGTTTCTTGAGCTAAACATCTAATTATAATCTGTTTTAACAAAAAATGTAAAAAAATTAAACTTAAAATCAATAAGGAGATTATAAAACCATTTAAAGCGAGTAATAAGGCTTACAAAGGCATTGGTGACTATAAATGGACTTTTCTTGTCAATGGATGGGATTCGCTTCACGTTTTCCGAGAAAAATATCCAATTATAATCTGTTTTAACAAAAAATGTAAAAAAATTAAACTTAAAATCAATAATGAGATTATAAAACCATTTAAAGCGAGTAATAAGACTTACAAAGGCATTGGTGACTATAAATGGACTTTTCTTGTCAATGAATGGGATTCGCTTCACGTTTCTTGAGCTAAACATCTAATTATAATCTGTTTTAACAAAAAATGTAAAAAAATTAAACTTAAAATCAATAATGAGATTATAAAACCATTTAAAGCGAGTAACAAGGCTTACAAAGGCATTGGTGACTATAAATGGACTTTTCTCTTGAATGGATGGGATTCGCTTCACATTTCCCGAGGGAAACATCCAATTATAATCTGTTTTAACAAAAAATTCAAAAAAATTAAACTTAAAATCAATAATAAGATTATAAAACCATTTAAAGCGAGTAATAAGGCTTACAAAGACATTGGTGACTATAAATAGACTTTTCTTGTCAATGGATGGGATTCGCTTAACGTTTCTTGAGCTAAACATCTAATTATAATCTGTTTTAACAAAAAATGTAAAAAAATTAAACTTAAAATCAATAATGAGATTATAAAACCATTTAAAGCGAGTAATAAGGCTTACAAAGGCATTGGTGACTATAAATGGACTTTTCTTGTCAATGGATGAGATTCGCTTCACGTTTCTCGAGGAAAACATCCAATTATAATCTGTTTTAACAAAAAATATAAAAAAATTAAACTTAAAATCAATAATGAGATTATAAAACCATTTAAAGCGAGTAATAAGGCTTACAAAGGCATTGGTGACTATGAATGGACTTTTCTTGTCAATGGATGGGATTCGCTTCACGTTTCTTGAGCTAAACATCTAATTATGATCTGTTTCAAAAACAAATGTAAAAAAATTAAACTTAAAATCAATAATGAGATTATAAAACCATTTAAAGCGAGTAATAAGGCTTACAAAGGCATTGGTGACCATAAATGGACTTTTCTTGTCAATGGATGGGATTCGCTTCACGTTTCTTGAGCTAAACATCTAATTATAATCTGTTTCAACAAAAAATGTAAAAAAATTAAACTTAAAATCAATAATGAGATTATAAAACCATTTAAAGCGAGTAATAAGGCTTACAAAGGCATTGGTGACTATAAATGGACTTTTCTTGTCAATGGATGGGATTCGCTTCACGTTTCCCGAGAAAAACATCCAATTATAATCTGTTTTAACAAAAAACGTAAAAAAATTAAACTTAAAATCAATAATGAGATTATAAAACCATTTAAAGCGAGTAATAAGGCTTACAAAGGCATTGGTGACTATAAATGGACTTTTCTTGTCAATGGATGGGATTCGCTTCACGTTTCCCGAGAAAAACATCCAATTATAATCTGTTTTAACAAAAAACGTAAAAAAATTAAACTTAAAATCAATAATGAGATTATAAAACCATTTAAAGCGAGTAATAAGGCTTACAAAGGCATTGGTGACTATAAATGGACTTTTCTTGTCAATGGATGGGATTCGCTTCACGTTTCTTGAGCTAAACATCTAATTATAATCTGTTTCAACAAAAAATGTAAAAAAATTAAACTTAAAATAAATAATGAGATTATAAAACCATTTAAAGCGAGTAATAAGGCTTACAAAGGCATTGGTGACCATAAATGGACTTTTCTTGTCAATGGATGGGATTCGCTTCACGTTTCTTGAGCTAAACATCTAATTATAATCTGTTTCAACAAAAAATGTAAAAAAATTAAACTTAAAATCAATAATGAGATTATAAAACCATTTAAAGCGAGTAATAAGGCTTACAAAGGCATTGGTGACTATAAATGGACTTTTCTTGTCAATGGATGGGATTCGCTTCATGTTTCTTGAGCTAAACATCTAATTATAATCTGTTTCAACAAAAAATGTAAAAAAATTAAACTTAAAATAAATAATGAGATTATAAAACCATTTAAAGCGAGTAATAAGGCTTACAAAGGCATTGGTGACCATAAATGGACTTTTCTTGTCAATGGATGGGATTCGCTTCACGTTTCTTGAGCTAAACATCTAATTATAATCTGTTTTAACAAAAAATGTAAAAAAATTAAACTTAAAATCAATAATGAGATTATAAAACCATTTAAAGCTTGTAATAAGGCTTACAAAGGCATTGGTGACTATAAATGGACTTTTCTTGTCAATGGATGGGATTCGCTTAACGTTTCTTGAGCTAAACATCTAATTATAATCTGTTTTAACAAAAAATGTAAAAAAATTAAACTTAAAATCAATAATGAGATTATAAAACCATTTAAAGCGAGTAATAAGGCTTACAAAGGCATTGGTGACTATAAATGGACTTTTCTCTTGAATGGATGGGATTCGCTTCACGTTTGTCGAGAGAAACATCCAATTATAATCTGTTTTAAGAAAAAATTCAAAAAAATTCAACTTAAAATCAATAATGAGATTATAAAACCATTTAAAGCGGGTAATAAGGCTTACAAAGACATTGGTGACTATAAATGGACTTTTCTTGTCAATGGATGGGATTCACTTCACGTTTCTTGAGCTAAACATCTAATTATAATCTGTTTTATCAAAAAATGTAAAAAAATTAAACTTAAAATCAATAATGAGATTATAAAACCATTTAAAGCGAGTAATAAGGCTTACAAAGGCATTGGTGACTATAAATGGACTTTTCTCTTGAATGGATGGGATTCGCTTCACGTTTGTCGAGAGAAACATCCGATTATAATCTGTTTTAGCAAAAAATGTAAAAAAATTACACTTAAAATCAATAATGAGATTATAAAACCATTTAAAGCGAGTAATAAGGCTTACAAAGGCATTGGTGACTATAAATGGACTTTTCTTGTCAATGGATGGGATTCACTTAACATTTCTTGAGCTAAACATCTAATTATAATCTGTTTTAACAAAAAATGTAAAACAATTACACTTAAAATCAATAATGAGATTATAAAACCATTTAAAGCTAGTAATAAGGCTTACAAAGGCATTGGTGACTATAAATGGACTTTTCTTGTCAGTGGATGGGATTCGCTTCACGTTTCCCGAGGAATACATCCAATTATAATCTGTTTTAATAAAAAATGTAAAAAAATTAAACTTAAAATCAATAATGAGATTATAAAACCATTTAAAGCGAGTAATAAGGCTTACAAAGGCATTGGTGACTATAAATGGACTTTTCTTGTCAATGGATGGGATTCGCTTCACGTTTCTTGAGCTAAACATCTAATTATAATCTGTTTTAACAAAAAATGTAAAAAAATTAAACTTAAAATCAATAAGGAGATTATAAAACCATTTAAAGCGAGTAATAAGGCTTACAAAGGCATTGGTGACTATAAATGGACTTTTCTTGTCAATGGATGGGATTCGCTTCACGTTTTCCGAGAAAAATATCCAATTATAATCTGTTTTAACAAAAAATGTAAAAAAATTAAACTTAAAATCAATAATGAGATTATAAACCATTTAAAGCGAGTAATAAGACTTACAAAGGCATTGGTGACTATAAATGGACTTTTCTTGTCAATGGATGGGATTCGCTTCACGTTTCTTGAGCTAAACATCTAATTATAATCTGTTTTAACAAAAAATGTAAAAAAATTAAACTTAAAATCAATAATGAGATTATAAAACCATTTAAAGCGAGTAACAAGGCTTACAAAGGCATTGGTGACTATAAATGGACTTTTCTCTTGAATGGGTGGGATTCGCTTCACATTTCCCGAGGGAAACATCCAATTATAATCTGTTTTAACAAAAAATTCAAAAAAATTAAACTTAAAATCAATAATGAGATTATAAAACCATTTAAAGCGAGTAATAAGGCTTACAAAGACATTGGTGACTATAAATAGACTTTTCTTGTCAATGGATGGGATTCGCTTAACGTTTCTTGAGCTAAACATCTAATTATAATCTGTTTTAACAAAAAATGTAAAAAAATTAAACTTAAAATCAATAATGAGATTATAAAACCATTTAAAGCGAGTAATAAGGCTTACAAAGGCATTGGTGACTATAAATGGACTTTTCTTGTCAATGGATGAGATTCGCTTCACGTTTCTCGAGGAAAACATCCAATTATAATCTGTTTTAACAAAAAATATAAAAAAATTAAACTTAAAATCAATAATGAGATTATAAAACCATTTAAAGCGAGTAATAAGGCTTACAAAGGCATTGGTGACTATGAATGGACTTTTCTTGTCAATGGATGGGATTCGCTTCACGTTTCTTGAGCTAAACATCTAATTATGATCTGTTTCAAAAACAAATGTAAAAAAATTAAACTTAAAATCAATAATGAGATTATAAAACCATTTAAAGCGAGTAATAAGGCTTACAAAGGCATTGGTGACCATAAATGGACTTTTCTTGTCAATGGATGGGATTCGCTTCACGTTTCTTGAGCTAAACATCTAATTATAATCTGTTTCAACAAAAAATGTAAAAAAATTAAACTTAAAATCAATAATGAGATTATAAAACCATTTAAAGCGAGTAATAAGGCTTACAATGGCATTGGTGACTATAAATGGACTTTTCTTGTCAATGGATGGGATTCGCTTCACGTTTCCCGAGAAAAACATCCAATTATAATCTGTTTTAACAAAAAACGTAAAAAAATTAAACTTAAAATCAATAATGAGATTATAAAACCATTTAAAGCGAGTAATAAGGCTTACAAAGGCATTGGTGACTATAAATGGACTTTTCTTGTCAATGGATGGGATTCGCTTCACGTTTCTTGAGCTAAACATCTAATTATAATCTGTTTCAACAAAAAATGTAAAATAATTAAACTTAAAATCAATAATGAGATTATAAAACCATTTAAAGCGAGTAATAAGGCTTACAAAGGCATTGGTGACCATAAATGGACTTTTCTTGTCAATGGATGGGATTCGCTTCACGTTTCTTGAGCTAAACATCTAATTATAATCTGTTTCAACAAAAAATGTAAAAAAATTAAACTTAAAATCAATAATGAGATTATAAAACCATTTAAAGCGAGTAATAAGGCTTACAAAGGCATTGGTGACTATAAATGGACTTTTCTTGTCAATGGATGGGATTCGCTTCACGTTTCCCGAGAAAAACATCCAATTATAATCTGTTTTAACAAAAAACGTAAAAAAATTAAACTTAAAATCAATAATGAGATTATAAAACCATTTAAAGCGAGTAATAAGGCTTACAAAGGCATTGGTGACTATAAATGGACTTTTCTTGTCAATGGATGGGATTCGCTTCACGTTTCCCGAGAAAAACATCCAATTATAATCTGTTTTAACAAAAAACGTAAAAAAATTAAACTTAAAATCAATAATGAGATTATAAAACCATTTAAAGCGAGTAATAAGGCTTACAAAGGCATTGGTGACTATAAATGGACTTTTCTTGTCAATGGATGGGATTCGCTTCACGTTTCTTGAGCTAAACACCTAATTATAATCTGTTTCAACAAAAAATGTAAAAAAATTAAACTTAAAATAAATAATGAGATTATAAAACCATTTAAAGCGAGTAATAAGGCTTACAAAGGCATTGGTGACCATAAATGGACTTTTCTTGTCAATGGATGGGATTCGCTTCACGTTTCTTGAGCTAAACATCTAATTATAATCTGTTTCAACAAAAAATGTAAAAAAATTAAACTTAAAATCAATAATGAGATTATAAAACCATTTAAAGCGAGTAATAAGGCTTACAAAGGCATTGGTGACTATAAATGGACTTTTCTTGTCAATGGATGGGATTCGCTTCATGTTTCTTGAGCTAAACATCTAATTATAATCTGTTTCAACAAAAAATGTAAAAAAATTAAACTTAAAATAAATAATGAGATTATAAAACCATTTAAAGCGAGTAATAAGGCTTACAAAGGCATTGGTGACCATAAATGGACTTTTCTTGTCAATGGATGGGATTCGCTTCACGTTTCTTGAGCTAAACATCTAATTATAATCTGTTTTAACAAAAAATGTAAAAAAATTAAACTTAAAATCAATAATGAGATTATAAAACCATTTAAAGCGAGTAATAAGGCTTACAAAGGCATTGGTGACTATAAATGGACTTTTCTCTTGAATGGATGGGATTCGCTTCACGTTTGTCGAGAGAAACATCCGATTATAATCTGTTTTAGCAAAAAATGTAAAAAAATTACACTTAAAATCAATAATGAGATTATAAAACCATTTAAAGCGAGTAATAAGGCTTACAAAGGCATTGGTGACTATAAATGGACTTTTCTTGTCAATGGATGGGATTCACTTAACATTTCTTGAGCTAAACATCTAATTATAATCTGTTTTAACAAAAAATGTAAAACAATTACACTTAAAATCAATAATGAGATTATAAAACCATTTAAAGCTAGTAATAAGGCTTACAAAGGCATTGGTGACTATAAATGGACTTTTCTTGTCAGTGGATGGGATTCGCTTCACGTTTCCCGAGGAATACATCCAATTATAATCTGTTTTAATAAAAAATGTAAAAAAATTAAACTTAAAATCAATAATGAGATTATAAAACCATTTAAAGCGAGTAATAAGGCTTACAAAGGCATTGGTGACTATAAATGGACTTTTCTTGTCAATGGATGGGATTCGCTTCACGTTTCTTGAGCTAAACATCTAATTATAATCTGTTTTAACAAAAAATGTAAAAAAATTAAACTTAAAATCAATAAGGAGATTATAAAACCATTTAAAGCGAGTAATAAGGCTTACAAAGGCATTGGTGACTATAAATGGACTTTTCTTGTCAATGGATGGGATTCGCTTCACGTTTTCCGAGAAAAATATCCAATTATAATCTGTTTTAACAAAAAATGTAAAAAAATTAAACTTAAAATCAATAATGAGATTATAAACCATTTAAAGCGAGTAATAAGACTTACAAAGGCATTGGTGACTATAAATGGACTTTTCTTGTCAATGGATGGGATTCGCTTCACGTTTCTTGAGCTAAACATCTAATTATAATCTGTTTTAACAAAAAATGTAAAAAAATTAAACTTAAAATCAATAATGAGATTATAAAACCATTTAAAGCGAGTAACAAGGCTTACAAAGGCATTGGTGACTATAAATGGACTTTTCTCTTGAATGGGTGGGATTCGCTTCACATTTCCCGAGGGAAACATCCAATTATAATCTGTTTTAACAAAAAATTCAAAAAAATTAAACTTAAAATCAATAATGAGATTATAAAACCATTTAAAGCGAGTAATAAGGCTTACAAAGACATTGGTGACTATAAATAGACTTTTCTTGTCAATGGATGGGATTCGCTTAACGTTTCTTGAGCTAAACATCTAATTATAATCTGTTTTAACAAAAAATGTAAAAAAATTAAACTTAAAATCAATAATGAGATTATAAAACCATTTAAAGCGAGTAATAAGGCTTACAAAGGCATTGGTGACTATAAATGGACTTTTCTTGTCAATGGATGAGATTCGCTTCACGTTTCTCGAGGAAAACATCCAATTATAATCTGTTTTAACAAAAAATATAAAAAAATTAAACTTAAAATCAATAATGAGATTATAAAACCATTTAAAGCGAGTAATAAGGCTTACAAAGGCATTGGTGACTATGAATGGACTTTTCTTGTCAATGGATGGGATTCGCTTCACGTTTCTTGAGCTAAACATCTAATTATGATCTGTTTCAAAAACAAATGTAAAAAAATTAAACTTAAAATCAATAATGAGATTATAAAACCATTTAAAGCGAGTAATAAGGCTTACAAAGGCATTGGTGACCATAAATGGACTTTTCTTGTCAATGGATGGGATTCGCTTCACGTTTCTTGAGCTAAACATCTAATTATAATCTGTTTCAACAAAAAATGTAAAAAAATTAAACTTAAAATCAATAATGAGATTATAAAACCATTTAAAGCGAGTAATAAGGCTTACAATGGCATTGGTGACTATAAATGGACTTTTCTTGTCAATGGATGGGATTCGCTTCACGTTTCCCGAGAAAAACATCCAATTATAATCTGTTTTAACAAAAAACGTAAAAAAATTAAACTTAAAATCAATAATGAGATTATAAAACCATTTAAAGCGAGTAATAAGGCTTACAAAGGCATTGGTGACTATAAATGGACTTTTCTTGTCAATGGATGGGATTCGCTTCACGTTTCTTGAGATAAACATCTAATTATAATCTGTTTCAACAAAAAATGTAAAATAATTAAACTTAAAATCAATAATGAGATTATAAAACCATTTAAAGCGAGTAATAAGGCTTACAAAGGCATTGGTGATCATAAATGGACTTTTCTTGTCAATGGATGGGATTCGCTTCACGTTTCTTGAGCTAAACATCTAATTATAATCTGTTTCAACAAAAAATGTAAAAAAATTAAACTTAAAATCAATAATGAGATTATAAAACCATTTAAAGCGAGTAATAAGGCTTACAAAGGCATTGGTGACTATAAATGGACTTTTCTTGTCAATGGATGGGATTCGCTTCACGTTTCCCGAGAAAAACATCCAATTATAATCTGTTTTAACAAAAAACGTAAAAAAATTAAACTTAAAATCAATAATGAGATTATAAAACCATTTAAAGCGAGTAATAAGGCTTACAAAGGCATTGGTGACTATAAATGGACTTTTCTTGTCAATGGATGGGATTCGCTTCACGTTTCCCGAGAAAAACATCCAATTATAATCTGTTTTAACAAAAAACGTAAAAAAATTAAACTTAAAATCAATAATGAGATTATAAAACCATTTAAAGCGAGTAATAAGGCTTACAAAGGCATTGGTGACTATAAATGGACTTTTCTTGTCAATGGATGGGATTCGCTTCACGTTTCTTGAGCTAAACATCTAATTATAATCTGTTTCAACAAAAAATGTAAAAAAATTAAACTTAAAATAAATAATGAGATTATAAAACCATTTAAAGCGAGTAATAAGGCTTACAAAGGCATTGGTGACCATAAATGGACTTTTCTTGTCAATGGATGGGATTCGCTTCACGTTTCTTGAGCTAAACATCTAATTATAATCTGTTTCAACAAAAAATGTAAAAAAATTAAACTTAAAATCAATAATGAGATTATAAAACCATTTAAAGCGAGTAATAAGGCTTACAAAGGCATTGGTGACTATAAATGGACTTTTCTTGTCAATGGATGGGATTCGCTTCATGTTTCTTGAGCTAAACATCTAATTATAATCTGTTTCAACAAAAAATGTAAAAAAATTAAACTTAAAATAAATAATGAGATTATAAAACCATTTAAAGCGAGTAATAAGGCTTACAAAGGCATTGGTGACCATAAATGGACTTTTCTTGTCAATGGATGGGATTCGCTTCACGTTTCTTGAGCTAAACATCTAATTATAATCTGTTTTAACAAAAAATGTAAAAAAATTAAACTTAAAATCAATAATGAGATTATAAAACCATTTAAAGCTTGTAATAAGGCTTACAAAGGCATTGGTGACTATAAATGGACTTTTCTTGTCAATGGATGGGATTCGCTTAACGTTTCTTGAGCTAAACATCTAATTATAATCTGTTTTAACAAAAAATGTAAAAAAATTAAACTTAAAATCAATAATGAGATTATAAAACCATTTAAAGCGAGTAATAAGGCTTACAAAGGCATTGGTGACTATAAATGGACTTTTCTCTTGAATGGATGGGATTCGCTTCACGTTTGTCGAGAGAAACATCCAATTATAATCTGTTTTAAGAAAAAATTCAAAAAAATTCAACTTAAAATCAATAATGAGATTATAAAACCATTTAAAGCGGGTAATAAGGCTTACAAAGACATTGGTGACTATAAATGGACTTTTCTTGTCAATGGATGGGATTCACTTCACGTTTCTTGAGCTAAACATCTAATTATAATCTGTTTTATCAAAAAATGTAAAAAAATTAAACTTAAAATCAATAATGAGATTATAAAACCATTTAAAGCGAGTAATAAGGCTTACAAAGGCATTGGTGACTATAAATGGACTTTTCTCTTGAATGGATGGGATTCGCTTCACGTTTGTCGAGAGAAACATCCGATTATAATCTGTTTTAGCAAAAAATGTAAAAAAATTACACTTAAAATCAATAATGAGATTATAAAACCATTTAAAGCGAGTAATAAGGCTTACAAAGGCATTGGTGACTATAAATGGACTTTTCTTGTCAATGGATGGGATTCACTTAACATTTCTTGAGCTAAACATCTAATTATAATCTGTTTTAACAAAAAATGTAAAACAATTACACTTAAAATCAATAATGAGATTATAAAACCATTTAAAGCTAGTAATAAGGCTTACAAAGGCATTGGTGACTATAAATGGACTTTTCTTGTCAGTGGATGGGATTCGCTTCACGTTTCCCGAGGAATACATCCAATTATAATCTGTTTTAATAAAAAATGTAAAAAAATTAAACTTAAAATCAATAATGAGATTATAAAACCATTTAAAGCGAGTAATAAGGCTTACAAAGGCATTGGTGACTATAAATGGACTTTTCTTGTCAATGGATGGGATTCGCTTCACGTTTCTTGAGCTAAACATCTAATTATAATCTGTTTTAACAAAAAATGTAAAAAAATTAAACTTAAAATCAATAAGGAGATTATAAAACCATTTAAAGCGAGTAATAAGGCTTACAAAGGCATTGGTGACTATAAATGGACTTTTCTTGTCAATGGATGGGATTCGCTTCACGTTTTCCGAGAAAAATATCCAATTATAATCTGTTTTAACAAAAAATGTAAAAAAATTAAACTTAAAATCAATAATGAGATTATAAACCATTTAAAGCGAGTAATAAGACTTACAAAGGCATTGGTGACTATAAATGGACTTTTCTTGTCAATGGATGGGATTCGCTTCACGTTTCTTGAGCTAAACATCTAATTATAATCTGTTTTAACAAAAAATGTAAAAAAATTAAACTTAAAATCAATAATGAGATTATAAAACCATTTAAAGCGAGTAACAAGGCTTACAAAGGCATTGGTGACTATAAATGGACTTTTCTCTTGAATGGGTGGGATTCGCTTCACATTTCCCGAGGGAAACATCCAATTATAATCTGTTTTAACAAAAAATTCAAAAAAATTAAACTTAAAATCAATAATGAGATTATAAAACCATTTAAAGCGAGTAATAAGGCTTACAAAGACATTGGTGACTATAAATAGACTTTTCTTGTCAATGGATGGGATTCGCTTAACGTTTCTTGAGCTAAACATCTAATTATAATCTGTTTTAACAAAAAATGTAAAAAAATTAAACTTAAAATCAATAATGAGATTATAAAACCATTTAAAGCGAGTAATAAGGCTTACAAAGGCATTGGTGACTATAAATGGACTTTTCTTGTCAATGGATGAGATTCGCTTCACGTTTCTCGAGGAAAACATCCAATTATAATCTGTTTTAACAAAAAATATAAAAAAATTAAACTTAAAATCAATAATGAGATTATAAAACCATTTAAAGCGAGTAATAAGGCTTACAAAGGCATTGGTGACTATGAATGGACTTTTCTTGTCAATGGATGGGATTCGCTTCACGTTTCTTGAGCTAAACATCTAATTATGATCTGTTTCAAAAACAAATGTAAAAAAATTAAACTTAAAATCAATAATGAGATTATAAAACCATTTAAAGCGAGTAATAAGGCTTACAAAGGCATTGGTGACCATAAATGGACTTTTCTTGTCAATGGATGGGATTCGCTTCACGTTTCTTGAGCTAAACATCTAATTATAATCTGTTTCAACAAAAAATGTAAAAAAATTAAACTTAAAATCAATAATGAGATTATAAAACCATTTAAAGCGAGTAATAAGGCTTACAATGGCATTGGTGACTATAAATGGACTTTTCTTGTCAATGGATGGGATTCGCTTCACGTTTCCCGAGAAAAACATCCAATTATAATCTGTTTTAACAAAAAACGTAAAAAAATTAAACTTAAAATCAATAATGAGATTATAAAACCATTTAAAGCGAGTAATAAGGCTTACAAAGGCATTGGTGACTATAAATGGACTTTTCTTGTCAATGGATGGGATTCGCTTCACGTTTCTTGAGCTAAACATCTAATTATAATCTGTTTCAACAAAAAATGTAAAATAATTAAACTTAAAATCAATAATGAGATTATAAAACCATTTAAAGCGAGTAATAAGGCTTACAAAGGCATTGGTGACCATAAATGGACTTTTCTTGTCAATGGATGGGATTCGCTTCACGTTTCTTGAGCTAAACATCTAATTATAATCTGTTTCAACAAAAAATGTAAAATAATTAAATTTAAAATCAATAATGAGATTATAAAACCATTTAAAGCGAGTAATAAGGCTTACAAAGGCATTGGTGACCATAAATGGACTTTTCTTGTCAATGGATGGGATTCGCTTCACGTTTCTTGAGCTAAACATCTAATTATAATCTGTTTCAACAAAAAATGTAAAAAAATTAAACTTAAAATCAATAATGAGATTATAAAACCATTTAAAGCGAGTAATAAGGCTTACAAAGGCATTGGTGACTATAAATGGACTTTTCTTGTCAATGGATGGGATTCGCTTCACGTTTTCCGAGAAAAATATCCAATTATAATCTGTTTTAACAAAAAATGTAAAAAAATTAAACTTAAAATCAATAATGAGATTATAAACCATTTAAAGCGAGTAATAAGACTTACAAAGGCATTGGTGACTATAAATGGACTTTTCTTGTCAATGGATGGGATTCGCTTCACGTTTCTTGAGCTAAACATCTAATTATAATCTGTTTTAACAAAAAATGTAAAAAAATTAAACTTAAAATCAATAATGAGATTATAAAACCATTTAAAGCGAGTAACAAGGCTTACAAAGGCATTGGTGACTATAAATGGACTTTTCTCTTGAATGGATGGGATTCGCTTCACATTTCCCGAGGGAAACATCCAATTATAATCTGTTTTAACAAAAAATTCAAAAAAATTAAACTTAAAATCAATAATGAGATTATAAAACCATTTAAAGCGAGTAATAAGGCTTACAAAGACATTGGTGACTATAAATAGACTTTTCTTGTCAATGGATGGGATTCGCTTAACGTTTCTTGAGCTAAAAATCTAATTATAATCTGTTTTAACAAAAAATGTAAAAAAATTAAACTTAAAATCAATAATGAGATTATAAAACCATTTAAAGCGAGTAATAAGGCTTACAAAGGCATTGGTGACTATAAATGGACTTTTCTTGTCAATGGATGAGATTCGCTTCACGTTTCTCGAGGAAAACATCCAATTATAATCTGTTTTAACAAAAAATATAAAAAAATTAAACTTAAAATCAATAATGAGATTATAAAACCATTTAAAGCGAGTAATAAGGCTTACAAAGGCATTGGTGACTATGAATGGACTTTTCTTGTCAATGGATGGGATTCGCTTCACGTTTCTTGAGCTAAACATCTAATTATGATCTGTTTCAAAAACAAATGTAAAAAAATTAAACTTAAAATCAATAATGAGATTATAAAACCATTTAAAGCGAGTAATAAGGCTTACAAAGGCATTGGTGACCATAAATGGACTTTTCTTGTCAATGGATGGGATTCGCTTCACGTTTCTTGAGCTAAACATCTAATTATAATCTGTTTCAACAAAAAATGTAAAAAAATTAAACTTAAAATCAATAATGAGATTATAAAACCATTTAAAGCGAGTAATAAGGCTTACAAAGGCATTGGTGACTATAAATGGACTTTTCTTGTCAATGGATGGGATTCGCTTCACGTTTCCCGAGAAAAACATCCAATTATAATCTGTTTTAACAAAAAACGTAAAAAAATTAAACTTAAAATCAATAATGAGATTATAAAACCATTTAAAGCGAGTAATAAGGCTTACAAAGGCATTGGTGACTATAAATGGACTTTTCTTGTCAATGGATGGGATTCGCTTCACGTTTCTTGAGCTAAACATCTAATTATAATCTGTTTTAACAAAAAATGTAAAAAAATTAAACTTAAAATCAATAATGAGATTATAAAACCATTTAAAGCGAGTAACAAGGCTTACAAAGGCATTGGTGACTATAAATGGACTTTTCTCTTGAATGGATGGGATTCGCTTCACATTTCCCGAGGGAAACATCCAATTATAATCTGTTTTAACAAAAAATTCAAAAAAATTAAACTTAAAATCAATAATGAGATTATAAAACCATTTAAAGCGAGTAATAAGGCTTACAAAGACATTGGTGACTATAAATAGACTTTTCTTGTCAATGGATGGGATTCGCTTAACGTTTCTTGAGCTAAACATCTAATTATAATCTGTTTTAACAAAAAATGTAAAAAAATTAAACTTAAAATCAATAATGAGATTATAAAACCATTTAAAGCGAGTAATAAGGCTTACAAAGGCATTGGTGACTATAAATGGACTTTTCTTGTCAATGGATGAGATTCGCTTCACGTTTCTCGAGGAAAACATCCAATTATAATCTGTTTTAACAAAAAATATAAAAAAATTAAACTTAAAATCAATAATGAGATTATAAAACCATTTAAAGCGAGTAATAAGGCTTACAAAGGCATTGGTGACTATGAATGGACTTTTCTTGTCAATGGATGGGATTCGCTTCACGTTTCTTGAGCTAAACATCTAATTATGATCTGTTTCAAAAACAAATGTAAAAAAATTAAACTTAAAATCAATAATGAGATTATAAAACCATTTAAAGCGAGTAATAAGGCTTACAAAGGCATTGGTGACCATAAATGGACTTTTCTTGTCAATGGATGGGATTCGCTTCATGTTTCTTGAGCTAAACATCTAATTATAATCTGTTTCAACAAAAAATGTAAAAAAATTAAACTTAAAATCAATAATGAGATTATAAAACCATTTAAAGCGAGTAATAAGGCTTACAAAGGCATTGGTGACTATAAATGGACTTTTCTTGTCAATGGATGGGATTCGCTTCATGTTTCTTGAGCTAAACATCTAATTATAATCTGTTTCAACAAAAAATGTAAAAAAATTAAACTTAAAATAAATAATGAGATTATAAAACCATTTAAAGCGAGTAATAAGACTTACAAAGGCATTGGTGACCATAAATGGACTTTTCTTGTCAATGGATGGGATTCGCTTCACGTTTCTTGAGCTAAACATCTAATTATAATCTGTTTTAACAAAAAATGTAAAAAAATTAAACTTAAAATCAATAATGAGATTATAAAACCATTTAAAGCTTGTAATAAGGCTTACAAAGGCATTGGTGACTATAAATGGACTTTTCTTGTCAATGGATGGGATTCGCTTAACGTTTCTTGAGCTAAACATCTAATTATAATCTGTTTTAACAAAAAATGTAAAAAAATTAAACTTAAAATCAATAATGAGATTATAAAACCATTTAAAGCGAGTAATAAGGCTTACAAAGGCATTGGTGACTATAAATGGACTTTTCTCTTGAATGGATGGGATTCGCTTCACGTTTGTCGAGAGAAACATCCAATTATAATCTGTTTTAAGAAAAAATTCAAAAAAATTCAACTTAAAATCAATAATGAGATTATAAAACCATTTAAAGCGGGTAATAAGGCTTACAAAGACATTGGTGACTATAAATGGACTTTTCTTGTCAATGGATGGGATTCGCTTCACGTTTCTTGAGCTAAACATCTAATTATAATCTGTTTTATCAAAAAATGTAAAAAAATTAAACTTAAAATCAATAATGAGATTATAAAACCATTTAAAGCGAGTAATAAGGCTTACAAAGGCATTGGTGACTATAAATGGACTTTTCTCTTGAATGGATGGGATTCGCTTCACGTTTGTCGAGAGAAACATCCGATTATAATCTGTTTTAGCAAAAAATGTAAAAAAATTAAACTTAAAATCAATAATGAGATTATAAAACCATTTAAAGCTTGTAATAAGGCTTACAAAGGCATTGGTGACTATAAATGGACTTTTCTTGTCAATGGATGGGATTCGCTTCACGTTTTCCGAGAAAAATATCCAATTATAATCTGTTTTAACAAAAAATGTAAAAAAATTAAACTTAAAATCAATAATGAGATTATAAAACCATTTAAAGCGAGTAATAAGACTTACAAAGGCATTGGTGACTATAAATGGACTTTTCTTGTCAATGAATGGGATTCGCTTCACGTTTCTTGAGCTAAACATCGAATTATAATCTGTTTTAACAAAAAATGTAAAAAAATTAAACTTAAAATCAATAATGAGATTATAAAACCATTTAAAGCGAGTAACAAGGCTTACAAAGGCATTGGTGACTATAAATGGACTTTTCTCTTGAATGGATGGGATTCGCTTCACATTTCCCGAGGGAAACATCCAATTATAATCTGTTTTAACAAAAAATTCAAAAAAATTAAACTTAAAATCAATAATAAGATTATAAAACCATTTAAAGCGAGTAATAAGGCTTACAAAGACATTGGTGACTATAAATAGACTTTTCTTGTCAATGGATGGGATTCGCTTAACGTTTCTTGAGCTAAACATCTAATTATAATCTGTTTTAACAAAAAATGTAAAAAAATTAAACTTAAAATCAATAATGAGATTATAAAACCATTTAAAGCGAGTAATAAGGCTTACAAAGGCATTGGTGACTATAAATGGACTTTTCTTGTCAATGGATGAGATTCGCTTCACGTTTCTCGAGGAAAACATCCAATTATAATCTGTTTTAACAAAAAATATAAAAAAATTAAACTTAAAATCAATAATGAGATTATAAAACCATTTAAAGCGAGTAATAAGGCTTACAAAGGCATTGGTGACTATGAATGGACTTTTCTTGTCAATGGATGGGATTCGCTTCACGTTTCTTGAGCTAAACATCTAATTATGATCTGTTTCAAAAACAAATGTAAAAAAATTAAACTTAAAATCAATAATGAGATTATAAAACCATTTAAAGCGAGTAATAAGGCTTACAAAGGCATTGGTGACCATAAATGGACTTTTCTTGTCAATGGATGGGATTCGCTTCACGTTTCTTGAGCTAAACATCTAATTATAATCTGTTTCAACAAAAAATGTAAAAAAATTAAACTTAAAATCAATAATGAGATTATAAAACCATTTAAAGCGAGTAATAAGGCTTACAAAGGCATTGGTGACTATAAATGGACTTTTCTTGTCAATGGATGGGATTCGCTTCACGTTTCCCGAGAAAAACATCCAATTATAATCTGTTTTAACAAAAAACGTAAAAAAATTAAACTTAAAATCAATAATGAGATTATAAAACCATTTAAAGCGAGTAATAAGGCTTACAAAGGCATTGGTGACTATAAATGGACTTTTCTTGTCAATGGATGGGATTCGCTTCACGTTTCCCGAGAAAAACATCCAATTATAATCTGTTTTAACAAAAAACGTAAAAAAATTAAACTTAAAATCAATAATGAGATTATAAAACCATTTAAAGCGAGTAATAAGGCTTACAAAGGCATTGGTGACTATAAATGGACTTTTCTTGTCAATGGATGGGATTCGCTTCACGTTTCTTGAGCTAAACATCTAATTATAATCTGTTTCAACAAAAAATGTAAAAAAATTAAACTTAAAATAAATAATGAGATTATAAAACCATTTAAAGCGAGTAATAAGGCTTACAAAGGCATTGGTGACCATAAATGGACTTTTCTTGTCAATGGATGGGATTCGCTTCACGTTTCTTGAGCTAAACATCTAATTATAATCTGTTTCAACAAAAAATGTAAAAAAATTAAACTTAAAATCAATAATGAGATTATAAAACCATTTAAAGCGAGTAATAAGGCTTACAAAGGCATTGGTGACTATAAATGGACTTTTCTTGTCAATGGATGGGATTCGCTTCATGTTTCTTGAGCTAAACATCTAATTATAATCTGTTTCAACAAAAAATGTAAAAAAATTAAACTTAAAATAAATAATGAGATTATAAAACCATTTAAAGCGAGTAATAAGGCTTACAAAGGCATTGGTGACCATAAATGGACTTTTCTTGTCAATGGATGGGATTCGCTTCACGTTTCTTGAGCTAAACATCTAATTATAATCTGTTTTAACAAAAAATGTAAAAAAATTAAACTTAAAATCAATAATGAGATTATAAAACCATTTAAAGCTTGTAATAAGGCTTACAAAGGCATTGGTGACTATAAATGGACTTTTCTTGTCAATGGATGGGATTCGCTTAACGTTTCTTGAGCTAAACATCTAATTATAATCTGTTTTAACAAAAAATGTAAAAAAATTAAACTTAAAATCAATAATGAGATTATAAAACCATTTAAAGCGAGTAATAAGGCTTACAAAGGCATTGGTGACTATAAATGGACTTTTCTCTTGAATGGATGGGATTCGCTTCACGTTTGTCGAGAGAAACATCCAATTATAATCTGTTTTAAGAAAAAATTCAAAAAAATTCAACTTAAAATCAATAATGAGATTATAAAACCATTTAAAGCGGGTAATAAGGCTTACAAAGACATTGGTGACTATAAATGGACTTTTCTTGTCAATGGATGGGATTCGCTTCACGTTTCTTGAGCTAAACATCTAATTATAATCTGTTTTATCAAAAAATGTAAAAAAATTAAACTTAAAATCAATAATGAGATTATAAAACCATTTAAAGCGAGTAATAAGGCTTACAAAGGCATTGGTGACTATAAATGGACTTTTCTCTTGAATGGATGGGATTCGCTTCACGTTTGTCGAGAGAAACATCCGATTATAATCTGTTTTAGCAAAAAATGTAAAAAAATTACACTTAAAATCAATAATGAGATTATAAAACCATTTAAAGCGAGTAATAAGGCTTACAAAGGCATTGGTGACTATAAATGGACTTTTCTTGTCAATGGATGGGATTCACTTAACATTTCTTGAGCTAAACATCTAATTATAATCTGTTTTAACAAAAAATGTAAAACAATTACACTTAAAATCAATAATGAGATTATAAAACCATTTAAAGCTAGTAATAAGGCTTACAAAGGCATTGGTGACTATAAATGGACTTTTCTTGTCAGTGGATGGGATTCGCTTCACGTTTCCCGAGGAATACATCCAATTATAATCTGTTTTAATAAAAAATGTAAAAAAATTAAACTTAAAATCAATAATGAGATTATAAAACCATTTAAAGCGAGTAATAAGGCTTACAAAGGCATTGGTGACTATAAATGGACTTTTCTTGTCAATGGATGGGATTCGCTTCACGTTTCTTGAGCTAAACATCTAATTATAATCTGTTTTAACAAAAAATGTAAAAAAATTAAACTTAAAATCAATAAGGAGATTATAAAACCATTTAAAGCGAGTAATAAGGCTTACAAAGGCATTGGTGACTATAAATGGACTTTTCTTGTCAATGGATGGGATTCGCTTCACGTTTTCCGAGAAAAATATCCAATTATAATCTGTTTTAACAAAAAATGTAAAAAAATTAAACTTAAAATCAATAATGAGATTATAAACCATTTAAAGCGAGTAATAAGACTTACAAAGGCATTGGTGACTATAAATGGACTTTTCTTGTCAATGGATGGGATTCGCTTCACGTTTCTTGAGCTAAACATCTAATTATAATCTGTTTTAACAAAAAATGTAAAAAAATTAAACTTAAAATCAATAATGAGATTATAAAACCATTTAAAGCGAGTAGCAAGGCTTACAAAGGCATTGGTGACTATAAATGGACTTTTCTCTTGAATGGGTGGGATTCGCTTCACATTTCCCGAGGGAAACATCCAATTATAATCTGTTTTAACAAAAAATTCAAAAAAATTAAACTTAAAATCAATAATGAGATTATAAAACCATTTAAAGCGAGTAATAAGGCTTACAAAGACATTGGTGACTATAAATAGACTTTTCTTGTCAATGGATGGGATTCGCTTAACGTTTCTTGAGCTAAACATCTAATTATAATCTGTTTTAACAAAAAATGTAAAAAAATTAAACTTAAAATCAATAATGAGATTATAAAACCATTTAAAGCGAGTAATAAGGCTTACAAAGGCATTGGTGACTATAAATGGACTTTTCTTGTCAATGGATGAGATTCGCTTCACGTTTCTCGAGGAAAACATCCAATTATAATCTGTTTTAACAAAAAATATAAAAAAATTAAACTTAAAATCAATAATGAGATTATAAAACCATTTAAAGCGAGTAATAAGGCTTACAAAGGCATTGGTGACTATGAATGGACTTTTCTTGTCAATGGATGGGATTCGCTTCACGTTTCTTGAGCTAAACATCTAATTATGATCTGTTTCAAAAACAAATGTAAAAAAATTAAACTTAAAATCAATAATGAGATTATAAAACCATTTAAAGCGAGTAATAAGGCTTACAAAGGCATTGGTGACTATGAATGGACTTTTCTTGTCAATGGATGGGATTCGCTTCACGTTTCTTGAGCTAAACATCTAATTATGATCTGTTTCAAAAACAAATGTAAAAAAATTAAACTTAAAATCAATAATGAGATTATAAAACCATTTAAAGCGAGTAATAAGGCTTACAAAGGCATTGGTGACCATAAATGGACTTTTCTTGTCAATGGATGGGATTCGCTTCACGTTTCTTGAGCTAAACATCTAATTATAATCTGTTTCAACAAAAAATGTAAAAAAATTAAACTTAAAATCAATAATGAGATTATAAAACCATTTAAAGCGAGTAATAAGGCTTACAATGGCATTGGTGACTATAAATGGACTTTTCTTGTCAATGGATGGGATTCGCTTCACGTTTCCCGAGAAAAACATCCAATTATAATCTGTTTTAACAAAAAACGTAAAAAAATTAAACTTAAAATCAATAATGAGATTATAAAACCATTTAAAGCGAGTAATAAGGCTTACAAAGGCATTGGTGACTATAAATGGACTTTTCTTGTCAATGGATGGGATTCGCTTCACGTTTCTTGAGCTAAACATCTAATTATAATCTGTTTCAACAAAAAATGTAAAATAATTAAACTTAAAATCAATAATGAGATTATAAAACCATTTAAAGCGAGTAATAAGGCTTACAAAGGCATTGGTGACCATAAATGGACTTTTCTTGTCAATGGATGGGATTCGCTTCACGTTTCTTGAGCTAAACATCTAATTATAATCTGTTTCAACAAAAAATGTAAAATAATTAAATTTAAAATCAATAATGAGATTATAAAACCATTTAAAGCGAGTAATAAGGCTTACAAAGGCATTGGTGACCATAAATGGACTTTTCTTGTCAATGGATGGGATTCGCTTCACGTTTCTTGAGCTAAACATCTAATTATAATCTGTTTCAACAAAAAATGTAAAAAAATTAAACTTAAAATCAATAATGAGATTATAAAACCATTTAAAGCGAGTAATAAGGCTTACAAAGGCATTGGTGACTATAAATGGACTTTTCTTGTCAATGGATGGGATTCGCTTCACGTTTTCCGAGAAAAATATCCAATTATAATCTGTTTTAACAAAAAATGTAAAAAAATTAAACTTAAAATCAATAATGAGATTATAAACCATTTAAAGCGAGTAATAAGACTTACAAAGGCATTGGTGACTATAAATGGACTTTTCTTGTCAATGGATGGGATTCGCTTCACGTTTCTTGAGCTAAACATCTAATTATAATCTGTTTTAACAAAAAATGTAAAAAAATTAAACTTAAAATCAATAATGAGATTATAAAACCATTTAAAGCGAGTAACAAGGCTTACAAAGGCATTGGTGACTATAAATGGACTTTTCTCTTGAATGGATGGGATTCGCTTCACATTTCCCGAGGGAAACATCCAATTATAATCTGTTTTAACAAAAAATTCAAAAAAATTAAACTTAAAATCAATAATGAGATTATAAAACCATTTAAAGCGAGTAATAAGGCTTACAAAGACATTGGTGACTATAAATAGACTTTTCTTGTCAATGGATGGGATTCGCTTAACGTTTCTTGAGCTAAACATCTAATTATAATCTGTTTTAACAAAAAATGTAAAAAAATTAAACTTAAAATCAATAATGAGATTATAAAACCATTTAAAGCGAGTAATAAGGCTTACAAAGGCATTGGTGACTATAAATGGACTTTTCTTGTCAATGGATGAGATTCGCTTCACGTTTCTCGAGGAAAACATCCAATTATAATCTGTTTTAACAAAAAATATAAAAAAATTAAACTTAAAATCAATAATGAGATTATAAAACCATTTAAAGCGAGTAATAAGGCTTACAAAGGCATTGGTGACTATGAATGGACTTTTCTTGTCAATGGATGGGATTCGCTTCACGTTTCTTGAGCTAAACATCTAATTATGATCTGTTTCAAAAACAAATGTAAAAAAATTAAACTTAAAATCAATAATGAGATTATAAAACCATTTAAAGCGAGTAATAAGGCTTACAAAGGCATTGGTGACCATAAATGGACTTTTCTTGTCAATGGATGGGATTCGCTTCACGTTTCTTGAGCTAAACATCTAATTATAATCTGTTTCAACAAAAAATGTAAAAAAATTAAACTTAAAATCAATAATGAGATTATAAAACCATTTAAAGCGAGTAATAAGGCTTACAAAGGCATTGGTGACTATGAATGGACTTTTCTTGTCAATGGATGGGATTCGCTTCACGTTTCTTGAGCTAAACATCTAATTATGATCTGTTTCAAAAACAAATGTAAAAAAATTAAACTTAAAATCAATAATGAGATTATAAAACCATTTAAAGCGAGTAATAAGGCTTACAAAGGCATTGGTGACCATAAATGGACTTTTCTTGTCAATGGATGGGATTCGCTTCACGTTTCTTGAGCTAAACATCTAATTATAATCTGTTTTATCAAAAAATGTAAAAAAATTAAACTTAAAATCAATAATGAGATTATAAAACCATTTAAAGCGAGTAATAAGGCTTACAAAGGCATTGGTGACTATAAATGGACTTTTCTCTTGAATGGATGGGATTCGCTTCACGTTTGTCGAGAGAAACATCCGATTATAATCTGTTTTAGCAAAAAATGTAAAAAAATTAAACTTAAAATCAATAATGAGATTATAAAACCATTTAAAGCTTGTAATAAGGCTTACAAAGGCATTGGTGACTATAAATGGACTTTTCTTGTCAATGGATGGGATTCGCTTCACGTTTTCCGAGAAAAATATCCAATTATAATCTGTTTTAACAAAAAATGTAAAAAAATTAAACTTAAAATCAATAATGAGATTATAAAACCATTTAAAGCGAGTAATAAGACTTACAAAGGCATTGGTGACTATAAATGGACTTTTCTTGTCAATGAATGGGATTCGCTTCACGTTTCTTGAGCTAAACATCGAATTATAATCTGTTTTAACAAAAAATGTAAAAAAATTAAACTTAAAATCAATAATGAGATTATAAAACCATTTAAAGCGAGTAACAAGGCTTACAAAGGCATTGGTGACTATAAATGGACTTTTCTCTTGAATGGATGGGATTCGCTTCACATTTCCCGAGGGAAACATCCAATTATAATCTGTTTTAACAAAAAATTCAAAAAAATTAAACTTAAAATCAATAATAAGATTATAAAACCATTTAAAGCGAGTAATAAGGCTTACAAAGACATTGGTGACTATAAATAGACTTTTCTTGTCAATGGATGGGATTCGCTTAACGTTTCTTGAGCTAAACATCTAATTATAATCTGTTTTAACAAAAAATGTAAAAAAATTAAACTTAAAATCAATAATGAGATTATAAAACCATTTAAAGCGAGTAATAAGGCTTACAAAGGCATTGGTGACTATAAATGGACTTTTCTTGTCAATGGATGAGATTCGCTTCACGTTTCTCGAGGAAAACATCCAATTATAATCTGTTTTAACAAAAAATATAAAAAAATTAAACTTAAAATCAATAATGAGATTATAAAACCATTTAAAGCGAGTAATAAGGCTTACAAAGGCATTGGTGACTATGAATGGACTTTTCTTGTCAATGGATGGGATTCGCTTCACGTTTCTTGAGCTAAACATCTAATTATGATCTGTTTCAAAAACAAATGTAAAAAAATTAAACTTAAAATCAATAATGAGATTATAAAACCATTTAAAGCGAGTAATAAGGCTTACAAAGGCATTGGTGACCATAAATGGACTTTTCTTGTCAATGGATGGGATTCGCTTCACGTTTCTTGAGCTAAACATCTAATTATAATCTGTTTCAACAAAAAATGTAAAAAAATTAAACTTAAAATCAATAATGAGATTATAAAACCATTTAAAGCGAGTAATAAGGCTTACAATGGCATTGGTGACTATAAATGGACTTTTCTTGTCAATGGATGGGATTCGCTTCACGTTTCCCGAGGAATACATCCAATTATAATCTGTTTTAATAAAAAATGTAAAAAAATTAAACTTAAAATCAATAATGAGATTATAAAACCATTTAAAGCGAGTAATAAGGCTTACAAAGGCATTGGTGACTATAAATGGACTTTTCTTGTCAATGGATGGGATTCGCTTCACGTTTCTTGAGCTAAACATCTAATTATAATCTGTTTTAACAAAAAATGTAAAAAAATTAAACTTAAAATCAATAAGGAGATTATAAAACCATTTAAAGCGAGTAATAAGGCTTACAAAGGCATTGGTGACTATAAATGGACTTTTCTTGTCAATGGATGGGATTCGCTTCACGTTTTCCGAGAAAAATATCCAATTATAATCTGTTTTAACAAAAAATGTAAAAAAATTAAACTTAAAATCAATAATGAGATTATAAACCATTTAAAGCGAGTAATAAGACTTACAAAGGCATTGGTGACTATAAATGGACTTTTCTTGTCAATGGATGGGATTCGCTTCACGTTTCTTGAGCTAAACATCTAATTATAATCTGTTTTAACAAAAAATGTAAAAAAATTAAACTTAAAATCAATAATGAGATTATAAAACCATTTAAAGCGAGTAGCAAGGCTTACAAAGGCATTGGTGACTATAAATGGACTTTTCTCTTGAATGGGTGGGATTCGCTTCACATTTCCCGAGGGAAACATCCAATTATAATCTGTTTTAACAAAAAATTCAAAAAAATTAAACTTAAAATCAATAATGAGATTATAAAACCATTTAAAGCGAGTAATAAGGCTTACAAAGACATTGGTGACTATAAATAGACTTTTCTTGTCAATGGATGGGATTCGCTTAACGTTTCTTGAGCTAAACATCTAATTATAATCTGTTTTAACAAAAAATGTAAAAAAATTAAACTTAAAATCAATAATGAGATTATAAAACCATTTAAAGCGAGTAATAAGGCTTACAAAGGCATTGGTGACTATAAATGGACTTTTCTTGTCAATGGATGAGATTCGCTTCACGTTTCTCGAGGAAAACATCCAATTATAATCTGTTTTAACAAAAAATATAAAAAAATTAAACTTAAAATCAATAATGAGATTATAAAACCATTTAAAGCGAGTAATAAGGCTTACAAAGGCATTGGTGACTATGAATGGACTTTTCTTGTCAATGGATGGGATTCGCTTCACGTTTCTTGAGCTAAACATCTAATTATGATCTGTTTCAAAAACAAATGTAAAAAAATTAAACTTAAAATCAATAATGAGATTATAAAACCATTTAAAGCGAGTAATAAGGCTTACAAAGGCATTGGTGACTATGAATGGACTTTTCTTGTCAATGGATGGGATTCGCTTCACGTTTCTTGAGCTAAACATCTAATTATGATCTGTTTCAAAAACAAATGTAAAAAAATTAAACTTAAAATCAATAATGAGATTATAAAACCATTTAAAGCGAGTAATAAGGCTTACAAAGGCATTGGTGACCATAAATGGACTTTTCTTGTCAATGGATGGGATTCGCTTCACGTTTCTTGAGCTAAACATCTAATTATAATCTGTTTCAACAAAAAATGTAAAAAAATTAAACTTAAAATCAATAATGAGATTATAAAACCATTTAAAGCGAGTAATAAGGCTTACAATGGCATTGGTGACTATAAATGGACTTTTCTTGTCAATGGATGGGATTCGCTTCACGTTTCCCGAGAAAAACATCCAATTATAATCTGTTTTAACAAAAAACGTAAAAAAATTAAACTTAAAATCAATAATGAGATTATAAAACCATTTAAAGCGAGTAATAAGGCTTACAAAGGCATTGGTGACTATAAATGGACTTTTCTTGTCAATGGATGGGATTCGCTTCACGTTTCTTGAGCTAAACATCTAATTATAATCTGTTTCAACAAAAAATGTAAAATAATTAAACTTAAAATCAATAATGAGATTATAAAACCATTTAAAGCGAGTAATAAGGCTTACAAAGGCATTGGTGACCATAAATGGACTTTTCTTGTCAATGGATGGGATTCGCTTCACGTTTCTTGAGCTAAACATCTAATTATAATCTGTTTCAACAAAAAATGTAAAATAATTAAATTTAAAATCAATAATGAGATTATAAAACCATTTAAAGCGAGTAATAAGGCTTACAAAGGCATTGGTGACCATAAATGGACTTTTCTTGTCAATGGATGGGATTCGCTTCACGTTTCTTGAGCTAAACATCTAATTATAATCTGTTTCAACAAAAAATGTAAAAAAATTAAACTTAAAATCAATAATGAGATTATAAAACCATTTAAAGCGAGTAATAAGGCTTACAAAGGCATTGGTGACTATAAATGGACTTTTCTTGTCAATGGATGGGATTCGCTTCACGTTTTCCGAGAAAAATATCCAATTATAATCTGTTTTAACAAAAAATGTAAAAAAATTAAACTTAAAATCAATAATGAGATTATAAACCATTTAAAGCGAGTAATAAGACTTACAAAGGCATTGGTGACTATAAATGGACTTTTCTTGTCAATGGATGGGATTCGCTTCACGTTTCTTGAGCTAAACATCTAATTATAATCTGTTTTAACAAAAAATGTAAAAAAATTAAACTTAAAATCAATAATGAGATTATAAAACCATTTAAAGCGAGTAACAAGGCTTACAAAGGCATTGGTGACTATAAATGGACTTTTCTCTTGAATGGATGGGATTCGCTTCACATTTCCCGAGGGAAACATCCAATTATAATCTGTTTTAACAAAAAATTCAAAAAAATTAAACTTAAAATCAATAATGAGATTATAAAACCATTTAAAGCGAGTAATAAGGCTTACAAAGACATTGGTGACTATAAATAGACTTTTCTTGTCAATGGATGGGATTCGCTTAACGTTTCTTGAGCTAAACATCTAATTATAATCTGTTTTAACAAAAAATGTAAAAAAATTAAACTTAAAATCAATAATGAGATTATAAAACCATTTAAAGCGAGTAATAAGGCTTACAAAGGCATTGGTGACTATAAATGGACTTTTCTTGTCAATGGATGAGATTCGCTTCACGTTTCTCGAGGAAAACATCCAATTATAATCTGTTTTAACAAAAAATATAAAAAAATTAAACTTAAAATCAATAATGAGATTATAAAACCATTTAAAGCGAGTAATAAGGCTTACAAAGGCATTGGTGACTATGAATGGACTTTTCTTGTCAATGGATGGGATTCGCTTCACGTTTCTTGAGCTAAACATCTAATTATGATCTGTTTCAAAAACAAATGTAAAAAAATTAAACTTAAAATCAATAATGAGATTATAAAACCATTTAAAGCGAGTAATAAGGCTTACAAAGGCATTGGTGACCATAAATGGACTTTTCTTGTCAATGGATGGGATTCGCTTCACGTTTCTTGAGCTAAACATCTAATTATAATCTGTTTCAACAAAAAATGTAAAAAAATTAAACTTAAAATCAATAATGAGATTATAAAACCATTTAAAGCGAGTAATAAGGCTTACAAAGGCATTGGTGACTATGAATGGACTTTTCTTGTCAATGGATGGGATTCGCTTCACGTTTCTTGAGCTAAACATCTAATTATGATCTGTTTCAAAAACAAATGTAAAAAAATTAAACTTAAAATCAATAATGAGATTATAAAACCATTTAAAGCGAGTAATAAGGCTTACAAAGGCATTGGTGACCATAAATGGACTTTTCTTGTCAATGGATGGGATTCGCTTCACGTTTCTTGAGCTAAACATCTAATTATAATCTGTTTTATCAAAAAATGTAAAAAAATTAAACTTAAAATCAATAATGAGATTATAAAACCATTTAAAGCGAGTAATAAGGCTTACAAAGGCATTGGTGACTATAAATGGACTTTTCTCTTGAATGGATGGGATTCGCTTCACGTTTGTCGAGAGAAACATCCGATTATAATCTGTTTTAGCAAAAAATGTAAAAAAATTAAACTTAAAATCAATAATGAGATTATAAAACCATTTAAAGCTTGTAATAAGGCTTACAAAGGCATTGGTGACTATAAATGGACTTTTCTTGTCAATGGATGGGATTCGCTTCACGTTTTCCGAGAAAAATATCCAATTATAATCTGTTTTAACAAAAAATGTAAAAAAATTAAACTTAAAATCAATAATGAGATTATAAAACCATTTAAAGCGAGTAATAAGACTTACAAAGGCATTGGTGACTATAAATGGACTTTTCTTGTCAATGAATGGGATTCGCTTCACGTTTCTTGAGCTAAACATCGAATTATAATCTGTTTTAACAAAAAATGTAAAAAAATTAAACTTAAAATCAATAATGAGATTATAAAACCATTTAAAGCGAGTAACAAGGCTTACAAAGGCATTGGTGACTATAAATGGACTTTTCTCTTGAATGGATGGGATTCGCTTCACATTTCCCGAGGGAAACATCCAATTATAATCTGTTTTAACAAAAAATTCAAAAAAATTAAACTTAAAATCAATAATAAGATTATAAAACCATTTAAAGCGAGTAATAAGGCTTACAAAGACATTGGTGACTATAAATAGACTTTTCTTGTCAATGGATGGGATTCGCTTAACGTTTCTTGAGCTAAACATCTAATTATAATCTGTTTTAACAAAAAATGTAAAAAAATTAAACTTAAAATCAATAATGAGATTATAAAACCATTTAAAGCGAGTAATAAGGCTTACAAAGGCATTGGTGACTATAAATGGACTTTTCTTGTCAATGGATGAGATTCGCTTCACGTTTCTCGAGGAAAACATCCAATTATAATCTGTTTTAACAAAAAATATAAAAAAATTAAACTTAAAATCAATAATGAGATTATAAAACCATTTAAAGCGAGTAATAAGGCTTACAAAGGCATTGGTGACTATGAATGGACTTTTCTTGTCAATGGATGGGATTCGCTTCACGTTTCTTGAGCTAAACATCTAATTATGATCTGTTTCAAAAACAAATGTAAAAAAATTAAACTTAAAATCAATAATGAGATTATAAAACCATTTAAAGCGAGTAATAAGGCTTACAAAGGCATTGGTGACCATAAATGGACTTTTCTTGTCAATGGATGGGATTCGCTTCACGTTTCTTGAGCTAAACATCTAATTATAATCTGTTTCAACAAAAAATGTAAAAAAATTAAACTTAAAATCAATAATGAGATTATAAAACCATTTAAAGCGAGTAATAAGGCTTACAATGGCATTGGTGACTATAAATGGACTTTTCTTGTCAATGGATGGGATTCGCTTCACGTTTCCCGAGAAAAACATCCAATTATAATCTGTTTTAACAAAAAACGTAAAAAAATTAAACTTAAAATCAATAATGAGATTATAAAACCATTTAAAGCGAGTAATAAGGCTTACAAAGGCATTGGTGACTATAAATGGACTTTTCTTGTCAATGGATGGGATTCGCTTCACGTTTCTTGAGCTAAACATCTAATTATAATCTGTTTCAACAAAAAATGTAAAATAATTAAACTTAAAATCAATAATGAGATTATAAAACCATTTAAAGCGAGTAATAAGGCTTACAAAGGCATTGGTGACCATAAATGGACTTTTCTTGTCAATGGATGGGATTCGCTTCACGTTTCTTGAGCTAAACATCTAATTATAATCTGTTTCAACAAAAAATGTAAAATAATTAAATTTAAAATCAATAATGAGATTATAAAACCATTTAAAGCGAGTAATAAGGCTTACAAAGGCATTGGTGACCATAAATGGACTTTTCTTGTCAATGGATGGGATTCGCTTCACGTTTCTTGAGCTAAACATCTAATTATAATCTGTTTCAACAAAAAATGTAAAAAAATTAAACTTAAAATCAATAATGAGATTATAAAACCATTTAAAGCGAGTAATAAGGCTTACAAAGGCATTGGTGACTATAAATGGACTTTTCTTGTCAATGGATGGGATTCGCTTCACGTTTCTTGAGCTAAACATCTAATTATAATCTGTTTCAACAAAAAATGTAAAAAAATTAAACTTAAAATCAATAATGAGATTATAAAACCATTTAAAGCGAGTAATAAGGCTTACAAAGGCATTGGTGACCATAAATGGACTTTTCTTGTCAATGGATGGGATTCGCTTCACGTTTCTTGAGCTAAACATCTAATTATAATCTGTTTTAACAAAAAATGTAAAAAAATTAAACTTAAAATCAATAATGAGATTATAAAACCATTTAAAGCTTGTAATAAGGCTTACAAAGGCATTGGTGACTATAAATGGACTTTTCTTGTCAATGGATGGGATTCGCTTAACGTTTCTTGAGCTAAACATCTAATTATAATCTGTTTTAACAAAAAATGTAAAAAAATTAAACTTAAAATCAATAATGAGATTATAAAACCATTTAAAGCGAGTAATAAGGCTTACAAAGGCATTGGTGACTATAAATGGACTTTTCTCTTGAATGGATGGGATTCGCTTCACGTTTGTCGAGAGAAACATCCAATTATAATCTGTTTTAAGAAAAAATTCAAAAAAATTCAACTTAAAATCAATAATGAGATTATAAAACCATTTAAAGCGGGTAATAAGGCTTACAAAGACATTGGTGACTATAAATGGACTTTTCTTGTCAATGGATGGGATTCGCTTCACGTTTCTTGAGCTAAACATCTAATTATAATCTGTTTTATCAAAAAATGTAAAAAAATTAAACTTAAAATCAATAATGAGATTATAAAACCATTTAAAGCGAGTAATAAGGCTTACAAAGGCATTGGTGACTATAAATGGACTTTTCTCTTGAATGGATGGGATTCGCTTCACGTTTGTCGAGAGAAACATCCAATTATAATCTGTTTTAGCAAAAAATGTAAAAAAATTACACTTAAAATCAATAATGAGATTATAAAACCATTTAAAGCGAGTAATAAGGCTTACAAAGGCATTGGTGACTATAAATGGACTTTTCTTGTCAATGGATGGGATTCACTTAACATTTCTTGAGCTAAACATCTAATTAGAATCTGTTTTAACAAAAAATGTAAAAAAATTAAACTTAAAATCAATAATGAGATTATCAAACCATTTAAAGCGAGTAATAAGGCTTACAAAGGCATTGGTGACTATAAATGGACTTTTCTCTTGAATGGATGGGATTCGCTTCACGTTTCTTGAGCTAAACATCTAATTATAATCTGTTTTAACAAAAAATGTAAAAAAATTAAACTTAAAATCAATAATGAGATTATAAAACCATTTAAAGCGAGTAATAAGGCTTACAAAGGCATTGGTGACTATAAATGGACTTTTCTTGTCAATGGATGAGATTCGCTTCACGTTTCTCGAGGAAAACATCCAATTATAATCTGTTTTAACAAAAAATATAAAAAAATTAAACTTAAAATCAATAATGAGATTATAAAACCATTTAAAGCGAGTAATAAGGCTTACAAAGGCATTGGTGACTATGAATGGACTTTTCTTGTCAATGGATGGGATTCGCTTCACGTTTCTTGAGCTAAACATCTAATTATGATCTGTTTCAAAAACAAATGTAAAAAAATTAAACTTAAAATCAATAATGAGATTATAAAACCATTTAAAGCGAGTAATAAGGCTTACAAAGGCATTGGTGACTATGAATGGACTTTTCTTGTCAATGGATGGGATTCGCTTCACGTTTCTTGAGCTAAACATCTAATTATGATCTGTTTCAAAAACAAATGTAAAAAAATTAAACTTAAAATCAATAATGAGATTATAAAACCATTTAAAGCGAGTAATAAGGCTTACAAAGGCATTGGTGACCATAAATGGACTTTTCTTGTCAATGGATGGGATTCGCTTCACGTTTCTTGAGCTAAACATCTAATTATAATCTGTTTCAACAAAAAATGTAAAAAAATTAAACTTAAAATCAATAATGAGATTATAAAACCATTTAAAGCGAGTAATAAGGCTTACAATGGCATTGGTGACTATAAATGGACTTTTCTTGTCAATGGATGGGATTCGCTTCACGTTTCCCGAGAAAAACATCCAATTATAATCTGTTTTAACAAAAAACGTAAAAAAATTAAACTTAAAATCAATAATGAGATTATAAAACCATTTAAAGCGAGTAATAAGGCTTACAAAGGCATTGGTGACTATAAATGGACTTTTCTTGTCAATGGATGGGATTCGCTTCACGTTTCTTGAGCTAAACATCTAATTATAATCTGTTTCAACAAAAAATGTAAAATAATTAAACTTAAAATCAATAATGAGATTATAAAACCATTTAAAGCGAGTAATAAGGCTTACAAAGGCATTGGTGACCATAAATGGACTTTTCTTGTCAATGGATGGGATTCGCTTCACGTTTCTTGAGCTAAACATCTAATTATAATCTGTTTCAACAAAAAATGTAAAATAATTAAATTTAAAATCAATAATGAGATTATAAAACCATTTAAAGCGAGTAATAAGGCTTACAAAGGCATTGGTGACCATAAATGGACTTTTCTTGTCAATGGATGGGATTCGCTTCACGTTTCTTGAGCTAAACAACTAATTATAATCTGTTTCAACAAAAAATGTAAAAAAATTAAACTTAAAATCAATAATGAGATTATAAAACCATTTAAAGCGAGTAATAAGGCTTACAAAGGCATTGGTGACTATAAATGGACTTTTCTTGTCAATGGATGGGATTCGCTTCACGTTTTCCGAGAAAAATATCCAATTATAATCTGTTTTAACAAAAAATGTAAAAAAATTAAACTTAAAATCAATAATGAGATTATAAACCATTTAAAGCGAGTAATAAGACTTACAAAGGCATTGGTGACTATAAATGGACTTTTCTTGTCAATGGATGGGATTCGCTTCACGTTTCTTGAGCTAAACATCTAATTATAATCTGTTTTAACAAAAAATGTAAAAAAATTAAACTTAAAATCAATAATGAGATTATAAAACCATTTAAAGCGAGTAACAAGGCTTACAAAGGCATTGGTGACTATAAATGGACTTTTCTCTTGAATGGATGGGATTCGCTTCACATTTCCCGAGGGAAACATCCAATTATAATCTGTTTTAACAAAAAATTCAAAAAAATTAAACTTAAAATCAATAATGAGATTATAAAACCATTTAAAGCGAGTAATAAGGCTTACAAAGACATTGGTGACTATAAATAGACTTTTCTTGTCAATGGATGGGATTCGCTTAACGTTTCTTGAGCTAAACATCTAATTATAATCTGTTTTAACAAAAAATGTAAAAAAATTAAACTTAAAATCAATAATGAGATTATAAAACCATTTAAAGCGAGTAATAAGGCTTACAAAGGCATTGGTGACTATAAATGGACTTTTCTTGTCAATGGATGAGATTCGCTTCACGTTTCTCGAGGAAAACATCCAATTATAATCTGTTTTAACAAAAAATATAAAAAAATTAAACTTAAAATCAATAATGAGATTATAAAACCATTTAAAGCGAGTAATAAGGCTTACAAAGGCATTGGTGACTATGAATGGACTTTTCTTGTCAATGGATGGGATTCGCTTCACGTTTCTTGAGCTAAACATCTAATTATGATCTGTTTCAAAAACAAATGTAAAAAAATTAAACTTAAAATCAATAATGAGATTATAAAACCATTTAAAGCGAGTAATAAGGCTTACAAAGGCATTGGTGACCATAAATGGACTTTTCTTGTCAATGGATGGGATTCGCTTCACGTTTCTTGAGCTAAACATCTAATTATAATCTGTTTCAACAAAAAATGTAAAAAAATTAAACTTAAAATCAATAATGAGATTATAAAACCATTTAAAGCGAGTAATAAGGCTTACAATGGCATTGGTGACTATAAATGGACTTTTCTTGTCAATGGATGGGATTCGCTTCACGTTTCCCGAGAAAAACATCCAATTATAATCTGTTTTAACAAAAAACGTAAAAAAATTAAACTTAAAATCAATAATGAGATTATAAAACCATTTAAAGCGAGTAATAAGGCTTACAAAGGCATTGGTGACTATAAATGGACTTTTCTTGTCAATGGATGGGATTCGCTTCACGTTTCTTGAGCTAAACATCTAATTATAATCTGTTTCAACAAAAAATGTAAAATAATTAAACTTAAAATCAATAATGAGATTATAAAACCATTTAAAGCGAGTAATAAGGCTTACAAAGGCATTGGTGACCATAAATGGACTTTTCTTGTCAATGGATGGGATTCGCTTCACGTTTCTTGAGCTAAACATCTAATTATAATCTGTTTCAACAAAAAATGTAAAATAATTAAATTTAAAATCAATAATGAGATTATAAAACCATTTAAAGCGAGTAATAAGGCTTACAAAGGCATTGGTGACCATAAATGGACTTTTCTTGTCAATGGATGGGATTCGCTTCACGTTTCTTGAGCTAAACATCTAATTATAATCTGTTTCAACAAAAAATGTAAAAAAATTAAACTTAAAATCAATAATGAGATTATAAAACCATTTAAAGCGAGTAATAAGGCTTACAAAGGCATTGGTGACTATAAATGGACTTTTCTTGTCAATGGATGGGATTCGCTTCACGTTTCTTGAGCTAAACATCTAATTATAATCTGTTTCAACAAAAAATGTAAAAAAATTAAACTTAAAATCAATAATGAGATTATAAAACCATTTAAAGCGAGTAATAAGGCTTACAAAGGCATTGGTGACCATAAATGGACTTTTCTTGTCAATGGATGGGATTCGCTTCACGTTTCTTGAGCTAAACATCTAATTATAATCTGTTTTAACAAAAAATGTAAAAAAATTAAACTTAAAATCAATAATGAGATTATAAAACCATTTAAAGCTTGTAATAAGGCTTACAAAGGCATTGGTGACTATAAATGGACTTTTCTTGTCAATGGATGGGATTCGCTTAACGTTTCTTGAGCTAAACATCTAATTATAATCTGTTTTAACAAAAAATGTAAAAAAATTAAACTTAAAATCAATAATGAGATTATAAAACCATTTAAAGCGAGTAATAAGGCTTACAAAGGCATTGGTGACTATAAATGGACTTTTCTCTTGAATGGATGGGATTCGCTTCACGTTTGTCGAGAGAAACATCCAATTATAATCTGTTTTAAGAAAAAATTCAAAAAAATTCAACTTAAAATCAATAATGAGATTATAAAACCATTTAAAGCGGGTAATAAGGCTTACAAAGACATTGGTGACTATAAATGGACTTTTCTTGTCAATGGATGGGATTCGCTTCACGTTTCTTGAGCTAAACATCTAATTATAATCTGTTTTATCAAAAAATGTAAAAAAATTAAACTTAAAATCAATAATGAGATTATAAAACCATTTAAAGCGAGTAATAAGGCTTACAAAGGCATTGGTGACTATAAATGGACTTTTCTCTTGAATGGATGGGATTCGCTTCACGTTTGTCGAGAGAAACATCCAATTATAATCTGTTTTAGCAAAAAATGTAAAAAAATTACACTTAAAATCAATAATGAGATTATAAAACCATTTAAAGCGAGTAATAAGGCTTACAAAGGCATTGGTGACTATAAATGGACTTTTCTTGTCAATGGATGGGATTCACTTAACATTTCTTGAGCTAAACATCTAATTAGAATCTGTTTTAACAAAAAATGTAAAAAAATTAAACTTAAAATCAATAATGAGATTATCAAACCATTTAAAGCGAGTAATAAGGCTTACAAAGGCATTGGTGACTATAAATGGACTTTTCTCTTGAATGGATGGGATTCGCTTCACGTTTCTTGAGCTAAACATCTAATTATAATCTGTTTTAACAAAAAATGTAAAAAAATTAAACTTAAAATCAATAATGAGATTATAAAACCATTTAAAGCTTGTAATAAGGCTTACAAAGGCATTGGTGACAATAAATGGACTTTTCTTGTCAATGGATGGGATTCGCTTAACGTTTCTTGAGCTAAACATCTAATTATAATCTGTTTTAACAAAAAATGTAAAAAAATTAAACTTAAAATCAATAATGAGATTATAAAACCATTTAAAGCGAGTAATAAGGCTTACAAAGGCATTGGTGACTATAAATGGACTTTTCTCTTAAATGGATGGGATTCGCTTCACGTTTGTCGAGAGAAACATCCAATTATAATCTATTTTAAGAAAAAATTCAAAAAAATTCAACTTAAAATCAATAATGAGATTATAAAACCATTTAAAGCGAGTAATAAGGCTTACAAAGACATTGGTGACTATAAATGGACTTTTCTTGTCAATGGATGGGATTCGCTTCACGTTTCTTGAGCTAAACATCTAATTATAATCTGTTTTATCAAAAAATGTAAAAAAATTAAACTTAAAATCAATAATGAGATTATAAAACCATTTAAAGCGAGTAATAAGGCTTACAAAGGCATTGGTGACTATAAATGGACTTGTCTCTTGAATGGATGGGATTCGCTTCACGTTTGTCGAGAGAAACATCCAATTATAATCTGTTTTAGCAAAAAATGTAAAAAAATTACACTTAAAATCAATAATGAGATTATAAAACCATTTAAAGCGAGTAATAAGGCTTAGAAAGGCATTGGTGACTATAAATGGACTTTTCTTGTCAATGGATGGGATTCACTTAACATTTCTTGAGCTAAACATCTAACTAGAATCTGTTTTAACAAAAAATGTAAAAAAATTAAACTTAAAATCAATAATGAGATTATAAAACCATTTAAAGCGAGTAATAAGGCTTACAAAGGCATTGGTGACTATAAATGGACTTTTCTTGTCAATGGATGGGATTCGCTTAACGTTTCTTGAGCTAAACATCTAATTATAATCTGTTTTAACAAAAAATGTAAAAAAATTAAACTTAAAATCAATAATGAGATGATCAAACCATTTAAAGCGAGTAATAAGGCTTACAAAGGCATTGGTGACTATAAATGGACTTTTCTCTTGAATGGATGGGATTCGCTTCACGTTTGTCGAGAGAAACATCCAATTATAATCTGTTTTAAGAAAAAATTCAAAAAAATTCAACTTAAAATCAATAATGAGATTATAAAACCATTTAAAGCTTGTAATAAGGCTTACAAAGGCATTGGCGACAATAAATGGACTTTTCTTGTCAATGGATGGGATTCGCTTAACGTTTCTTGAGCTAAACATCTAATTATAATCTGTTTTAACAAAAAATGTAAAAAAATTACACTTAAAATCAATAATGAGATTATAAAACCATTTAAAGCGAGTAATAAGGCTTACAAAGGCATTGGTGACTATAAATGGACTTTTCTTGTCAATGGATGGGATTCGCTTCACGTTTTCCGAGAAAAATATCCAATTATAATCTGTTTTAACAAAAAATGTAAAAAAATTAAACTTAAAATCAATAATGAGATTATAAAACCATTTAAAGCGAGTAATAAGACTTACAAAGGCATTGGTGACTATAAATGGACTTTTCTTGTCAATGGATGGGATTCGCTTCACGTTTCTTGAGCTAAACATCTAATTATAATCTGTTTTAACAAAAAATGTAAAAAAATTAAACTTAAAATCAATAATGAGATTATAAAACCATTTAAAGCGAGTAACAAGGCTTACAAAGGCATTGGTGACTATAAATGGACTTTTCTCTTGAATGGATGGGATTCGCTTCACATTTCCCGAGGGAAACATCCAATTATAATCTGTTTTAACAAAAAATTCAAAAAAATTAAACTTAAAATCAATAATGAGATTATAAAACCATTTAAAGCGAGTAATAAGGCTTACAAAGACATTGGTGACTATAAATAGACTTTTCTTGTCAATGGATGGGATTCGCTTAACGTTTCTTGAGCTAAACATCTAATTATAATCTGTTTTAACAAAAAATGTAAAAAAATTAAACTTAAAATCAATAATGAGATTATAAAACCATTTAAAGCGAGTAATAAGGCTTACAAAGGCATTGGTGACTATAAATGGACTTTTCTTGTCAATGGATGAGATTCGCTTCACGTTTCTCGAGGAAAACATCCAATTATAATCTGTTTTAACAAAAAATATAAAAAAATTAAACTTAAAATCAATAATGAGATTATAAAACCATTTAAAGCGAGTAATAAGGCTTACAAAGGCATTGGTGACTATGAATGGACTTTTCTTGTCAATGGATGGGATTCGCTTCACGTTTCTTGAGCTAAACATCTAATTATGATCTGTTTCAAAAACAAATGTAAAAAAATTAAACTTAAAATCAATAATGAGATTATAAAACCATTTAAAGCGAGTAATAAGGCTTACAAAGGCATTGGTGACCATAAATGGACTTTTCTTGTCAATGGATGGGATTCGCTTCACGTTTCTTGAGCTAAACATCTAATTATAATCTGTTTCAACAAAAAATGTAGAAAAATTAAACTTAAAATCAATAATGAGATTATAAAACCATTTAAAGCGAGTAATAAGGCTTACAAAGGCATTGGTGACTATAAATGGACTTTTCTTGTCAATGGATGGGATTCGCTTCACGTTTCCCGAGAAAAACATCCAATTATATTCTGTTTTAACAAAAAACGTAAAAAAATTAAACTTAAAATCAATAATGAGATTATAAAACCATTTAAAGCGAGTAATAAGGCTTACAAAGGCATTGGTGACTATAAATGGACTTTTCTTGTCAATGGATGGGATTCGCTTCACGTTTCTTGAGCTAAACATCTAATTATAATCTGTTTCAACAAAAAATGTAAAATAATTAAACTTAAAATCAATAATGAGATTATAAAACCATTTAAAGCGAGTAATAAGGCTTACAAAGGCATTGGTGACCATAAATGGACTTTTCTTGTCAATGGATGGGATTCGCTTCACGTTTCTTGAGCTAAACATCTAATTATAATCTGTTTCAACAAAAAATGTAAAAAAATTAAACTTAAAATAAATAATGAGATTATAAAACCATTTAAAGCGAGTAATAAGGCTTACAAAGGCATTGGTGACCATAAATGGACTTTTCTTGTCAATGGATGGGATTCGCTTCACGTTTCTTGAGCTAAACATCTAATTATAATCTGTTTCAACAAAAAATGTAAAAAAATTAAACTTAAAATCAATAATGAGATTATAAAACCATTTAAAGCGAGTAATAAGGCTTACAAAGGCATTGGTGACTATAAATGGACTTTTCTCTTGAATGGATGGGATTCGCTTCACGTTTGTCGAGAGAAACATCCAATTATATTCTGTTTTAAGAAAAAATTCAAAAAAATTCAACTTAAAATCAATAATGAGATTATAAAACCATTTAAAGCTTGTAATAAGGCTTACAAAGGCATTGGTGACAATAAATGGACTTTTCTTGTCAATGGATGGGATTCGCTTAACGTTTCTTGAGCTAAACATCTAATTATAATCTGTTTTAACAAAAAATGTAAAAAAATTACACTTAAAATCAATAATGAGATTATAAAACCATTTAAAGCGAGTAATAAGGCTTACAAAGGCATTGGTGACTATAAATGGACTTTTCTTGTCAATGGATGGGATTCGCTTCACGTTTCTTGAGCTAAACATCTAATTATAATCTGTTTCAACAAAAAATGTAAAATAATTAAACTTAAAATCAATAATGAGATTATAAAACCATTTAAAGCGAGTAATAAGGCTTACAAAGGCATTGGTGACTATAAATGGACTTTTCTCTTGAATGGATGGGATTCGCTTCACGTTTGTCGAGAGAAACATCCAATTATATTCTGTTTTAAGAAAAAATTCAAAAAAATTCAACTTAAAATCAATAATGAGATTATAAAACCATTTAAAGCTTGTAATAAGGCTTACAAAGGCATTGGTGACAATAAATGGACTTTTCTTGTCAATGGATGGGATTCGCTTAACGTTTCTTGAGCTAAACATCTAATTATAATCTGTTTTAACAAAAAATGTAAAAAAATTACACTTAAAATCAATAATGAGATTATAAAACCATTTAAAGCGAGTAATAAGGCTTACAAAGGCATTGGTGACTATAAATGGACTTTTCTTGTCAATGGATGGGATTCGCTTCACGTTTCCCTAGAAAAACATCCAATTATAATCTGTTTTAACAAAAAACGTAAAAAAATTAAACTTAAAATCAATAATGAGATTATAAAACCATTTAAAGCGAGTAATAAGGCTTACAAAGGCATTGGTGACTATAAATGGACTTTTCTTGTCAATGGATGGGATTCGCTTCACGTTTCTTGAGCTAAACATCTAATTATAATCTGTTTCAACAAAAAATGTAAAAAAATTAAACTTAAAATCAATAATGAGATTATAAAACCATTTAAAGCGAGTAATAAGGCTTACAAAGGCATTGGTGACTATAAATGGACTTTTCTTTTTAATGGATGGGATTCGCTTCACGTTTCTTGAGCTAAACATCTAATTATAATCTGTTTCAACAAAAAATGTAAAAAAATTAAACTTAAAATCAATAATGAGATTATAAAACCATTTAAAGCGAGTAATAAGGCTTACAAAGGCATTGGTGACCATAAATGGACTTTTCTTGTCGATGGATGGGATTCGCTTCACGTTTCTTGAGCTAAACATCTAATTATAATCTGTTTTAACAAAAAATGTAAAAAAATTAAACTTAAAATCAATAATGAGATTATAAAATCATTTAAAGCTTGTAATAAGGCTTACAAAGGCATTGGTGACTATAAATGGACTTTTCTTGTCAATGGATGGGATTCGCTTAACGTTTCTTGAGCTAAACATCTAATTATAATCTGTTTTAACAAAAAATGTAAAAAAATTAAACTTAAAATCAATAATGAGATTATAAAACCATTTAAAGCGAGTAATAAGGCTTACAAAGGCATTGGTGACTATAAATGGACTTTTCTTGTCAATGGATGGGATTCGCTTCACGTTTCTTGAGCTAAACATCTAATTATAATCTGTTTTAACAAAAAATGTAAAAAAATTAAACTTAAAATCAATAATGAGATTATAAAACCATTTAAAGCGAGTAACAAGGCTTACAAAGGCATTGGTGACTATAAATGGACTTTTCTCTTGAATGGATGGGATTCGCTTCACATTTCCCGAGGGAAACATCCAATTATAATCTGTTTTAACAAAAAATTCAAAAAAATTAAACTTAAAATCAATAATGAGATTATAAAACCATTTAAAGCGAGTAATAAGGCTTACAAAGACATTGGTGACTATAAATAGACTTTTCTTGTCAATGGATGGGATTCGCTTAACGTTTCTTGAGCTAAACATCTAATTATAATCTGTTTTAACAAAAAATGTAAAAAAATTAAACTTAAAATCAATAATGAGATTATCAAACCATTTAAAGCGAGTAATAAGGCTTACAAAGGCATTGGTGACTATAAATGGACTTTTCTCTTGAATGGATGGGATTCGCTTCACGTTTCTTGAGCTAAACATCTAATTATAATCTGTTTTAACAAAAAATGTAAAAAAATTAAACTTAAAATCAATAATGAGATTATAAAACCATTTAAAGCTTGTAATAAGGCTTACAAAGGCATTGGTGACAATAAATGGACTTTTCTTGTCAATGGATGGGATTCGCTTAACGTTTCTTGAGCTAAACATCTAATTATAATCTGTTTTAACAAAAAATGTAAAAAAATTAAACTTAAAATCAATAATGAGATTATAAAACCATTTAAAGCTTGTAATAAGGCTTACAAAGGCATTGGTGACAATAAATGGACTTTTCTTGTCAATGGATGGGATTCGCTAAACGTTTCTTTAGCTAAACATCTAATTATAATCTGTTTTTAACAAAAAATGTAAAAAAATTAAACTTAAAATCAATAATGAGATTATAAAACCATTTAAAGCGAGTAATAAGGCTTACAAAGGCATTGGTGACTATAAATGGACTTTTTTCTTGAATGGATGGGATTCGCTTCACGTTTGTCGAGAGAAACATCCAATTATAATCTATTTTAAGAAAAAATTCAAAAAAATTCAACTTAAAATCAATAATGAGATTATAAAACCATTTAAAGCGAGTAATAAGGCTTACAAAGACATTGGTGACTATAAATGGACTTTTCTTGTCAATGGATGGGATTCGCTTCACGTTTCTTGAGCTAAACATCTAATTATAATCTGTTTTATCAAAAAATGTAAAAAAATTAAACTTAAAATCAATAATGAGATTATAAAACCATTTAAAGCGAGTAATAAGGCTTACAAAGGCATTGGTGACTATAAATGGACTTGTCTCTTGAATGGATGGGATTCGCTTCACGTTTGTCGAGAGAAACATCCAATTATAATCTGTTTTAGCAAAAAATGTAAAAAAATTACACTTAAAATCAATAATGAGATTATAAAACCATTTAAAGCGAGTAATAAGGCTTAGAAAGGCATTGGTGACTATAAATGGACTTTTCTTGTCAATGGATGGGATTCACTTAACATTTCTTGAGCTAAACATCTAATTAGAATCTGTTTTAACAAAAAATGTAAAAAAATTAAACTTAAAATCAATAATGAGATTATAAAACCATTTAAAGCGAGTAATAAGGCTTACAAAGGCATTGGTGACTATAAATGGACTTTTCTTGTCAATGGATGAGATTCGCTTAACGTTTCTTGAGCTAAACATCTAATTATAATCTGTTTTAACAAAAAATGTAAAAAAATTAAACTTAAAATCAATAATGAGATTATAAAACCATTTAAAGCGAGTAATAAGGCTTACAAAGGCATTGGTGACTATAAATGGACTTTTCTTGTCAATGGATGAGATTCGCTTCACGTTTCTCGAGGAAAACATCCAATTATAATCTGTTTTAACAAAAAATATAAAAAAATTAAACTTAAAATCAATAATGAGATTATAAAACCATTTAAAGCGAGTAATAAGGCTTACAAAGGCATTGGTGACTATGAATGGACTTTTCTTGTCAATGGATGGGATTCGCTTCACGTTTCTTGAGCTAAACATCTAATTATGATCTGTTTCAAAAACAAATGTAAAAAAATTAAACTTAAAATCAATAATGAGATTATAAAACCATTTAAAGCGAGTAATAAGGCTTACAAAGGCATTGGTGACCATAAATGGACTTTTCTTGTCAATGGATGGGATTCGCTTCACGTTTCTTGAGCTAAACATCTAATTATAATCTGTTTCAACAAAAAATGTAGAAAAATTAAACTTAAAATCAATAATGAGATTATAAAACCATTTAAAGCGAGTAATAAGGCTTACAAAGGCATTGGTGACTATAAATGGACTTTTCTTGTCAATGGATGGGATTCGCTTCACGTTTCCCGAGAAAAACATCCAATTATATTCTGTTTTAACAAAAAACGTAAAAAAATTAAACTTAAAATCAATAATGAGATTATAAAACCATTTAAAGCGAGTAATAAGGCTTACAAAGGCATTGGTGACTATAAATGGACTTTTCTTGTCAATGGATGGGATTCGCTTCACGTTTCTTGAGCTAAACATCTAATTATAATCTGTTTCAACAAAAAATGTAAAATAATTAAACTTAAAATCAATAATGAGATTATAAAACCATTTAAAGCGAGTAATAAGGCTTACAAAGGCATTGGTGACCATAAATGGACTTTTCTTGTCAATGGATGGGATTCGCTTCACGTTTCTTGAGCTAAACATCTAATTATAATCTGTTTCAACAAAAAATGTAAAAAAATTAAACTTAAAATAAATAATGAGATTATAAAACCATTTAAAGCGAGTAATAAGGCTTACAAAGGCATTGGTGACCATAAATGGACTTTTCTTGTCAATGGATGGGATTCGCTTCACGTTTCTTGAGCTAAACATCTAATTATAATCTGTTTCAACAAAAAATGTAAAAAAATTAAACTTAAAATCAATAATGAGATTATAAAACCATTTAAAGCGAGTAATAAGGCTTACAAAGGCATTGGTGACTATAAATGGACTTTTCTCTTGAATGGATGGGATTCGCTTCACGTTTGTCGAGAGAAACATCCAATTATATTCTGTTTTAAGAAAAAATTCAAAAAAATTCAACTTCAAATCAATAATGAGATTATAAAACCATTTAAAGCTTGTAATAAGGCTTACAAAGGCATTGGTGACAATAAATGGACTTTTCTTGTCAATGGATGGGATTCGCTTAACGTTTCTTGAGCTAAACATCTAATTATAATCTGTTTCAACAAAAAATGTAAAAAAATTAAACTTAGAATCAATAATGAGATTATAAAACCATTTAAAGCGAGTAATAAGGCTTACAAAGGCATTGGTGACTATGAATGGACTTTTCTTGTCAATGGATGGGATTCGCTTCACGTTTCTTGAGCTAAACATCTAATTATGATCTGTTTCAAAAACAAATGTAAAAAAATTAAACTTAAAATCAATAATGAGATTATAAAACCATTTAAAGCGAGTAATAAGGCTTACAAAGGCATTGGTGACCATAAATGGACTTTTCTTGTCAATGGATGGGAGTCGCTTCACGTTTCTTGAGCTAAACATCTAATTATAATCTGTTTCAACAAAAAATGTAAAAAAATTAAACTTAAAATCAATAATGAGATTATAAAACCATTTAAAGCGAGTAATAAGGCTTACAAAGGCATTGGTGACTATAAATAGACTTTTCTCTTGAATGGATGGGATTCGCTTCACGTTTGTCGAGAGAAACATCCAATTATATTCTGTTTTAAGAAAAAATTCAAAAAAATTCAACTTAAAATCAATAATGAGATTATAAAACCATTTAAAGCTTGTAATAAGGCTTACAAAGGCATTGGTGACAATAAATGGACTTTTCTTGTCAATGGATGGGATTCGCTTCACGTTTCTTGAGCTAAACATCTAATTATAATCTGTTTTATCAAAAAATGTAAAAAAATTAAACTTAAAATCAATAATGAGATTATAAAACCATTTAAAGCGAGTAATAAGGCTTACAAAGGCATTGGTGACTATAAATGGACTTTTCTCTTGAATGGATGGGATTCGCTTCACGTTTGTCGAGAGAAACATCCAATTATAATCTATTTTAAGAAAAAATTCAAAAAAATTCAACTTAAAATCAATAATGAGATTATAAAACCATTTAAAGCGAGTAATAAGGCTTACAAAGACATTGGTGACTATAAATGGACTTTTCTTGTCAATGGATGGGATTCGCTTCACGTTTCTTGAGCTAAACATCTAATTATAATCTGTTTTAACAAAAAATGTAAAAAAATTAAACTTAAAATCAATAATGAGTTTATAAAACCATTTAAAGCGAGTAACAAGGCTTACAAAGGCATTGGTGACTATAAATGGACTTTTCTCTTGAATGGATGGGATTCGCTTCACATTTCCCGAGGGAAACATCCAATTATAATCTGTTTTAACAAAAAATTCAAAAAAATTAAACTTAAAATCAATAATGAGATTATAAAACCATTTAAAGCGAGTAATAAGGCTTACAAAGACATTGGTGACTATAAATAGACTTTTCTTGTCAATGGATGGGATTCGCTTAACGTTTCTTGAGCTAAACATCTAATTATAATCTGTTTTAACAAAAAATGTAAAAAAATTAAACTTAAAATCAATAATGAGATTATAAAACCATTTAAAGCGAGTAATAAGGCTTACAAAGGCATTGGTGACTATAAATGGACTTTTCTTGTCAATGGATGAGATTCGCTTCACGTTTCTCGAGGAAAACATCCAATTATAATCTGTTTTAACAAAAAATATAAAAAAATTAAATTTAAAATCAATAATGAGATTATAAAACAATTTAAAGCGAGTAATAAGGCTTACAAAGGCATTGGTGACTATGAATGGACTTTTCTTGTCAATGGATGGGATTCGCTTCACGTTTCTTGAGCTAAACATCTAATTATGATCTGTTTTAATAAAAAATGTTAAAAAATTAAACTTAAAATCAATAATGAGATTATAAAACCATTTAAAGCGAGTAATAAGGCTTACAAAGGCATTGGTGACCATAAATGGACTTTTCTTGTCAATGGATGGGATTCGCTTCACGTTTCTTGAGCTAAACATCTAATTATAATCTGTTTGAACAAAAAATGTAAAAAAATTAAACTTAAAATCAATAATGAGATTATAAAATCATTTAAAGCTTGTAATAAGGCTTACAAAGGCATTGGTGACTATAAATGGACTTTTCTTGTCAATGGATGGGATTCGCTTAACGTTTCTTGAGCTAAACATCTAATTATAATCTGTTTTAACAAAAAATGTAAAAAAATTAAACTTAAAATCAATAATGAGATTATAAAACCATTTAAAGCGAGTAATAAGGCTTACAAAGGCATTGGTGACTATAAATGGACTTTTCTTGTCAATGGATGGGATTCGCTTCACGTTTCTTGAGCTAAACATCTAATTATAATCTGTTTTAATAAAAAATGTAAAAAAATTAAACTTAAAATCAATAATGAGATTATAAAACCATTTAAAGCGAGTAACAAGGCTTACAAAGGCATTGGTGACTATAAATGGACTTTTCTCTTGAATGGATGGGATTCGCTTCACATTTCCCGAGGGAAACATCCAATTATAATCTGTTTTAACAAAAAATTCAAAAAAATTAAACTTAAAATCAATAATGAGATTATAAAACCATTTAAAGCGAGTAATAAGGCTTACAAAGACATTGGTGACTATAAATAGACTTTTCTTGTCAATGGATGGGATTCGCTTAACGTTTCTTGAGCTAAACATCTAATTATAATCTGTTTTAACAAAAAATGTAAAAAAATTAAACTTAAAATCAATAATGAGATTATCAAACCATTTAAAGCGAGTAATAAGGCTTACAAAGGCATTGGTGACTATAAATGGACTTTTCTCTTGAATGGATGGGATTCGCTTCACGTTTCTTGAGCTAAACATCTAATTATAATCTGTTTTAACAAAAAATGTAAAAAAATTAAACTTAAAATCAATAATGAGATTATAAAACCATTTAAAGCTTGTAATAAGGCTTACAAAGGCATTGGTGACAATAAATGGACTTTTCTTGTCAATGGATGGGATTCGCTTAACGTTTCTTGAGCTAAACATCTAATTATAATCTGTTTTAACAAAAAATGTAAAAAAATTAAACTTAAAATCAATAATGAGATTATAAAACCATTTAAAGCTTGTAATAAGGCTTACAAAGGCATTGGTGACAATAAATGGACTTTTCTTGTCAATGGATGGGATTCGCTTAACGTTTCTTGAGCTAAACATCTAATTATAATCTGTTTTTAACAAAAAATGTAAAAAAATTAAACTTTAAATCAATAATGAGATTATAAAACCATTTAAAGCGAGTAATAAGGCTTACAAAGGCATTGGTGACTATAAATGGACTTTTCTTGTCAATGGATGAGATTCGCTTCACGTTTCTCGAGGAAAACATCCAATTATAATCTGTTTTAATAAAAAATATAAAAAAATTAAACTTAAAATCAATAATGAGATTATAAAACCATTTAAAGCGAGTAATAAGGCTTACAAAGGCATTGGTGACTATGAATGGACTTTTCTTGTCAATGGATGGGATTCGCTTCACGTTTCTTGAGCTAAACATCTAATTATGATCTGTTTCAAAAACAAATGTAAAAAAATTAAACTTCAAATCAATAATGAGATTATAAAACCATTTAAAGCGAGTAATAAGGCTTACAAAGGCATTGGTGACCATAAATGGACTTTTCTTGTCAATGGATGGGATTCGCTTCACGTTTCTTGAGCTAAACATCTAATTATAATCTGTTTCAACAAAAAATGTAAAAAAATTAAACTTAAAATCAATAATGAGATTATAAAACCATTTAAAGCGAGTAATAAGGCTTACAAAGGCATTGGTGACTATAAATGGACTTTTCTTGTCAATGGATGGGATTCGCTTCACGTTTCCCGAGAAAAACATCCAATTATAATCTGTTTTAACAAAAAACGTAAAAAAATTAAACTTAAAATCAATAATGAGATTATAAAACCATTTAAAGCGAGTAATAAGGCTTACAAAGGCATTGGTGACTATAAATGGACTTTTCTTGTCAATGGATGGGATTCGCTTCACGTTTCTTGAGCTAAACATCTAATTATAATCTGTTTCAACAAAAAATGTAAAATAATTAAACTTAAAATCAATAATGAGATTATAAAACCATTTAAAGCGAGTAATAAGGCTTACAAAGGCATTGGTGACCATAAATGGACTTTTCTTGTCAATGGATGGGATTCGCTTCACGTTTCTTGAGCTAAACATCTAATTATAATCTGTTTCAACAAAAAATGTAAAAAAATTAAACTTAAAATCAATAATGAGATTATAAAACCATTTAAAGCGAGTAATAAGGCTTACAAAGGCATTGGTGACTATAAATGGACTTTTCTTGTCAATGGATGGGATTCGCTTCACGTTTCTTGAGCTAAACATCTAATTATAATCTGTTTCAACAAAAAATGTAAAAAAATTAAACTTAAAATCAATAATGAGATTATAAAACCATTTAAAGCGAGTAATAAGGCTTACAAAGGCATTGGCGACCATAAATGGACTTTTCTTGTCAATGGATGGGATTCGCTTCACGTTTCTTGAGCTAAACATCTAATTATAATCTGTTTTAACAAAAAATGTAAAAAAATTAAACTTAAAATCAATAATGAGATTATAAAATCATTTAAAGCTTGTAATAAGGCTTACAAAGGCATTGGTGACTATAAATGGACTTTTCTTGTCAATGGATGGGATTCGCTTAACGTTTCTTGAGCTAAACATCTAATTATAATCTGTTTTAACAAAAAAAGTAAAAAAATTAAACTTAAAATCAATAATGAGATTATAAAACCATTTAAAGCGAGTAATAAGGCTTACAAAGGCATTGGTGACTATAAATGGACTTTTCTCTTGAATGGATGGGATTCGCTTCACGTTTGTCGAGAGAAACATCCAATTATAATCTGTTTTAAGAAAAAATTCAAAAAAATTCAACTTAAAATCAATAATGAGATTATAAAACCATTTAAAGCAGGTAATAAGGCTTACAAAGACATTGGTGACTATAAATGGACTTTTCTTGTCAATGGATGGGATTCGCTTCACGTTTCTTGAGCTAAACATCTAATTATAATCTGTTTTATCAAAAAATGTAAAAAAATTAAACTTAAAATCAATAATGAGATTATAAAACCATTTAAAGCGAGTAATAAGGCTTACAAAGGCATTGGTGACTATAAATGGACTTTTCTCTTGAATGGATGGGATTCGCTTCACGTTTGTCGAGAGAAACATCCAATTATAATCTGTTTTAGCAAAAAATGTAAAAAAATTACACTTAAAATCAATAATGAGATTATAAAACCATTTAAAGCGAGTAATAAGGCTTACAAAGGCATTGGTGACTATAAATGGACTTTTCTTGTCAATGGATGGGATTCACTTAACATTTCTTGAGCTAAACATCTAATTAGAATCTGTTTTAACAAAAAATGTAAAAAAATTAAACTTAAAATCAATAATGAGATTATCAAACCATTTAAAGCGAGTAATAAGGCTTACAAAGGCATTGGTGACTATAAATGGACTTTTCTCTTGAATGGATGGGATTCGCTTCACGTTTCTTGAGCTAAACATCTAATTATAATCTGTTTTAACAAAAAATGTAAAAAAATTAAACTTAAAATCAATAATGAGATTATAAAACCATTTAAAGCGAGTAATAAGGCTTACAAAGACATTGGTGACTATAAATGGACTTTTCTTGTCAATGGATGGGATTCGCTTCACGTTTCTTGAGCTAAACATCTAATTATAATCTGTTTTATCAAAAAATGTAAAAAAATTAAACTTAAAATCAATAATGAGATTATAAAACCATTTAAAGCGAGTAATAAGGCTTACAAAGGCATTGGTGACTATAAATGGACTTTTCTCTTGAATGGATGGGATTCGCTTCACGTTTGTCGAGAGAAACATCCAATTATAATCTATTTTAAGAAAAAATTCAAAAAAATTCAACTTAAAATCAATAATGAGATTATAAAACCATTTAAAGCGAGTAATAAGGCTTACAAAGACATTGGTGACTATAAATGGACTTTTCTTGTCAATGGATGGGATTCGCTTCACGTTTCTTGAGCTAAACATCTAATTATAATCTGTTTTATCAAAAAATGTAAAAAAATTAAACTTAAAATCAATAATGAGATTATAAAACCATTTAAAGCGAGTAATAAGGCTTACAAAGGCATTGGTGACTATAAATGGACTTTTCTCTTGAATGGATGGGATTCGCTTCACGTTTGTCGAGAGAAACATCCAATTATAATCTGTTTTAGCAAAAAATGTAAAAAAATTACACTTAAAATCAATAATGAGATTATAAAACCATTTAAAGCGAGTAATAAGGCTTACAAAGGCATTGGTGACTATAAATGGACTTTTCTTGTCAATGGATGGGATTCACTTAACATTTCTTGAGCTAAACATCTAATTAGAATCTGTTTTAACAAAAAATGTAAAAAAATTAAACTTAAAATCAATAATGAGATTATCAAACCATTTAAAGCGAGTAATAAGGCTTACAAAGGCATTGGTGACTATAAATGGACTTTTCTCTTGAATGGATGGGATTCGCTTCACGTTTCTTGAGCTAAACATCTAATTATAATCTGTTTTAACAAAAAATGTAAAAAAATTAAACTTAAAATCAATAATGAGATTATAAAACCATTTAAAGCGAGTAATAAGGCTTACAAAGGCATTGGTGACTATAAATGGACTTTTCTCTTGAATGGATGGGATTCGCTTCACGTTTCTTGAGCTAAACATCTAATTATAATCTGTTTTAACAAAAAATGTAAAAAAATTAAACTTAAAATCAATAATGAGATTATAAAACCATTTAAAGCGAGTAATAAGGCTTACAAAGACATTGGTGACTATAAATGGACTTTTCTTGTCAATGGATGGGATTCGCTTCACGTTTCTTGAGCTAAACATCTAATTATAATCTGTTTTATCAAAAAATGTAAAAAAATTAAACTTAAAATCAATAATGAGATTATAAAACCATTTAAAGCGAGTAATAAGGCTTACAAAGGCATTGGTGACTATAAATGGACTTTTCTCTTGAATGGATGGGATTCGCTTCACGTTTGTCGAGAGAAACATCCAATTATAATCTATTTTAAGAAAAAATTCAAAAAAATTCAACTTAAAATCAATAATGAGATTATAAAACCATTTAAAGCGAGTAATAAGGCTTACAAAGACATTGGTGACTATAAATGGACTTTTCTTGTCAATGGATGGGATTCGCTTCACGTTTCTTGAGCTAAACATCTAATTATAATCTGTTTTATCAAAAAATGTAAAAAAATTAAACTTAAAATCAATAATGAGATTATAAAACCATTTAAAGCGAGTAATAAGGCTTACAAAGGCATTGGTGACTATAAATGGACTTTTCTCTTGAATGGATGGGATTCGCTTCACGTTTGTCGAGAGAAACATCCAATTATAATCTATTTTAAGAAAAAATTCAAAAAAATTCAACTTAAAATCAATAATGAGATTATAAAACCATTTAAAGCGAGTAATAAGGCTTACAAAGGCATTGGTGACTATAAATGGACTTTTCTTGTCAATGGATGGGATTCGCTTCACGTTTCTTGAGCTAAACATCTAATTATAATCTGTTTTAACAAAAAATGTAAAAAAATTAAACTTAAAATCAATAATGAGATTATAAAATCATTTAAAGCTTGTAATAAGGCTTACAAAGGCATTGGTGACTATAAATGGACTTTTCTTGTCAATGGATGGGATTCGCTTAACGTTTCTTGAGCTAAACATCTAATTATAATCTGTTTTAACAAAAAAAGTAAAAAAATTAAACTTAAAATCAATAATGAGATTATAAAACCATTTAAAGCGAGTAATAAGGCTTACAAAGGCATTGGTGACTATAAATGGACTTTTCTCTTGAATGGATGGGATTCGCTTCACGTTTGTCGAGAGAAACATCCAATTATAATCTGTTTTAAGAAAAAATTCAAAAAAATTCAACTTAAAATCAATAATGAGATTATAAAACCATTTAAAGCAGGTAATAAGGCTTACAAAGACATTGGTGACTATAAATGGACTTTTCTTGTCAATGGATGGGATTCGCTTCACGTTTCTTGAGCTAAACATCTAATTATAATCTGTTTTATCAAAAAATGTAAAAAAATTAAACTTAAAATCAATAATGAGATTATAAAACCATTTAAAGCGAGTAATAAGGCTTACAAAGGCATTGGTGACTATAAATGGACTTTTCTCTTGAATGGATGGGATTCGCTTCACGTTTGTCGAGAGAAACATCCAATTATAATCTGTTTTAGCAAAAAATGTAAAAAAATTACACTTAAAATCAATAATGAGATTATAAAACCATTTAAAGCGAGTAATAAGGCTTACAAAGGCATTGGTGACTATAAATGGACTTTTCTTGTCAATGGATGGGATTCACTTAACATTTCTTGAGCTAAACATCTAATTAGAATCTGTTTTAACAAAAAATGTAAAAAAATTAAACTTAAAATCAATAATGAGATTATCAAACCATTTAAAGCGAGTAATAAGGCTTACAAAGGCATTGGTGACTATAAATGGACTTTTCTCTTGAATGGATGGGATTCGCTTCACGTTTCTTGAGCTAAACATCTAATTATAATCTGTTTTAACAAAAAATGTAAAAAAATTAAACTTAAAATCAATAATGAGATTATAAAACCATTTAAAGCGAGTAATAAGGCTTACAAAGGCATTGGTGACTATAAATGGACTTTTCTCTTGAATGGATGGGATTCGCTTCACGTTTCTTGAGCTAAACATCTAATTATAATCTGTTTTAACAAAAAATGTAAAAAAATTAAACTTAAAATCAATAATGAGATTATAAAACCATTTAAAGCGAGTAATAAGGCTTACAAAGACATTGGTGACTATAAATGGACTTTTCTTGTCAATGGATGGGATTCGCTTCACGTTTCTTGAGCTAAACATCTAATTATAATCTGTTTTATCAAAAAATGTAAAAAAATTAAACTTAAAATCAATAATGAGATTATAAAACCATTTAAAGCGAGTAATAAGGCTTACAAAGGCATTGGTGACTATAAATGGACTTTTCTCTTGAATGGATGGGATTCGCTTCACGTTTGTCGAGAGAAACATCCAATTATAATCTATTTTAAGAAAAAATTCAAAAAAATTCAACTTAAAATCAATAATGAGATTATAAAACCATTTAAAGCGAGTAATAAGGCTTACAAAGACATTGGTGACTATAAATGGACTTTTCTTGTCAATGGATGGGATTCGCTTCACGTTTCTTGAGCTAAACATCTAATTATAATCTGTTTTATCAAAAAATGTAAAAAAATTAAACTTAAAATCAATAATGAGATTATAAAACCATTTAAAGCGAGTAATAAGGCTTACAAAGGCATTGGTGACTATAAATGGACTTTTCTCTTGAATGGATGGGATTCGCTTCACGTTTGTCGAGAGAAACATCCAATTATAATCTATTTTAAGAAAAAATTCAAAAAAATTCAACTTAAAATCAATAATGAGATTATAAAACCATTTAAAGCGAGTAATAAGGCTTACAAAGACATTGGTGACTATAAATGGACTTTTCTTGTCAATGGATGGGATTCGCTTCACGTTTCTTGAGCTAAACATCTAATTATAATCTGTTTTAACAAAAAATGTAAAAAAATTAAACTTAAAATCAATAATGAGATTATAAAACCATTTAAAGCGAGTAATAAGGCTTACAAAGGCATTGGTGACTATAAATGGACTTTTCTCTTGAATGGATGGGATTCGCTTCACGTTTGTCGAGAGAAACATCCAATTATAATCTATTTTAAGAAAAAATTCAAAAAAATTCAACTTGAAATCAATAATGAGATTATAAAACCATTTAAAGCGAGTAATAAGGCTTACAAAGACATTGGTGACTATAAATGGACTTTTCTTGTCAATGGATGGGATTCGCTTCACGTTTCTTGAGCTAAACATCTAATTATAATCTGTTTTATCAAAAAATGTAAAAAAATTAAACTTAAAATCAATAATGAGATTATAAAACCATTTAAAGCGAGTAATAAGGCTTACAAAGGCATTGGTGACTATAAATGGACTTGTCTCTTGAATGGATGGGATTCGCTTCACGTTTGTCGAGAGAAACATCCAATTAGAATCTGTTTTAGCAAAAAATGTAAAAAAATTACACTTAAAATCAATAATGAGATTATAAAACCATTTAAAGCGAGTAATAAGGCTTAGAAAGGCATTGGTGACTATAAATGGACTTTTCTTGTCAATGGATGGGATTCACTTAACATTTCTTGAGCTAAACATCTAATTAGAATCTGTTTTAACAAAAAATGTAAAAAAATTAAACTTAAAATCAATAATGAGATTATAAAACCATTTAAAGCGAGTAATAAGGCTTACAAAGGCATTGGTGACTATAAATGGACTTTTCTTGTCAATGGATGGGATTCGCTTAACGTTTCTTGAGCTAAACATCTAATTATAATCTGTTTTAACAAAAAATGTAAAAAAATTAAACTTAAAATCAATAATGAGATTATAAAACCATTTAAAGCGAGTAATAAGGCTTACAAAGGCATTGGTGACTATAAATGGACTTTTCTCTTGAATGGATGGGATTCGCTTCACGTTTGTCGAGAGAAACATCCAATTATAATCTGTTTTAAGAAAAAATTCAAAAAAATTCAACTTAAAATCAATAATGAGATTATAAAACCATTTAAAGCTTGTAATAAGGCTTACAAAGGCATTGGTGACAATAAATGGACTTTTCTTGTCAATGGATGGGATTCGCTTAACGTTTCTTGAGCTAAACATCTAATTATAATCTGTTTTAACAAAAAATGTAAAAAAATTACACTTAAAATCAATAATGAGATTATAAAACCATTTAAAGCGAGTAATAAGGCTTACAAAGGCATTGGTGACTATAAATGGACTTTTCTTGTCAATGGATGGGATTCGCTTCACGTTTTCCGAGAAAAATATCCAATTATAATCTGTTTTAACAAAAAATGTAAAAAAATTAAACTTAAAATCAATAATGAGATTATAAAACCATTTAAAGCGAGTAATAAGACTTACAAAGGCATTGGTGACTATAAATGGACTTTTCTTGTCAATGGATGGGATTCGCTTCACGTTTCTTGAGCTAAACATCTAATTATAATCTGTTTTAACAAAAAATGTAAAAAAATTAAACTTAAAATCAATAATGAGTTTATAAAACCATTTAAAGCGAGTAACAAGGCTTACAAAGGCATTGGTGACTATAAATGGACTTTTCTCTTGAATGGATGGGATTCGCTTCACATTTCCCGAGGGAAACATCCAATTATAATCTGTTTTAACAAAAAATTCAAAAAAATTAAACTTAAAATCAATAATGAGATTATAAAACCATTTAAAGCGAGTAATAAGGCTTACAAAGACATTGGTGACTATAAATAGACTTTTCTTGTCAATGGATGGGATTCGCTTAACGTTTCTTGAGCTAAACATCTAATTATAATCTGTTTTAACAAAAAATGTAAAAAAATTAAACTTAAAATCAATAATGAGATTATAAAACCATTTAAAGCGAGTAATAAGGCTTACAAAGGCATTGGTGACTATAAATGGACTTTTCTTGTCAATGGATGAGATTCGCTTCACGTTTCTCGAGGAAAACATCCAATTATAATCTGTTTTAACAAAAAATATAAAAAAATTAAATTTAAAATCAATAATGAGATTATAAAACAATTTAAAGCGAGTAATAAGGCTTACAAAGGCATTGGTGACTATGAATGGACTTTTCTTGTCAATGGATGGGATTCGCTTCACGTTTCTTGAGCTAAACATCTAATTATGATCTGTTTCAAAAACAAATGTAAAAAAATTAAACTTAAAATCAATAATGAGATTATAAAACCATTTAAAGCGAGTAATAAGGCTTACAAAGGCATTGGTGACCATAAATGGACTTTTCTTGTCAATGGATAGGATTCGCTTCACGTTTCTTGAGCTAAACATCTAATTATAATCTGTTTCAACAAAAAATGTAAAAAAATTAAACTTAAAATCAATAATGAGATTATAAAACCATTTAAAGCGAGTAATAAGGCTTACAAAGGCATTGGTGACTATAAATGGAGTTTTCTTGTCAATGGATGGGATTCGCTTCACGTTTCCCGAGAAAAACATCCAATTATAATCTGTTTTAACAAAAAACGTAAAAAAATTAAACTTAAAATCAATAATGAGATTATAAAACCATTTAAAGCGAGTAATAAGGCTTACAAAGGCATTGGTGACTATAAATGGACTTTTCTTGTCAATGGATGGGATTCGCTTCACGTTTCTTGAGCTAAACATCTAATTAGAATCTGTTTTAACAAAAAATGTAAAATAATTAAACTTAAAATCAATAATGAGATTATAAAACCATTTAAAGCGAGTAATAAGGCTTACAAAGGCATTGGTGACCATAAATGGACTTTTCTTGTCAATGGATGGGATTCGCTTCACGTTTCTTGAGCTAAACATCTAATTATAATCTGTTTCAACAAAAAATGTAAAAAAATTAAACTTAAAATCAATAATGAGATTATAAAACCATTTAAAGCGAGTAATAAGGCTTACAAAGGCATTGGTGACTATAAATGGACTTTTCTTGTCAATGGATGGGATTCGCTTCACGTTTCTTGAGCTAAACATCTAATTATAATCTGTTTCAACAAAAAATGTTAAAAAATTAAACTTAAAATCAATAATGAGATTATAAAACCATTTAAAGCGAGTAATAAGGCTTACAAAGGCATTGGTGACCATAAATGGACTTTTCTTGTCAATGGATGGGATTCGCTTCACGTTTCTTGAGCTAAACATCTAATTATAATCTGTTTGAACAAAAAATGTAAAAAAATTAAACTTAAAATCAATAATGAGATTATAAAATCATTTAAAGCTTGTAATAAGGTTTACAAAGGCATTGGTGACTATAAATGGACTTTTCTTGTCAATGGATGGGATTCGCTTAACGTTTCTTGAGCTAAACATCTAATTATAATCTGTTTTAACAAAAAATGTAAAAAAATTAAACTTAAAATCAATAATGAGATTATAAAACCATTTAAAGCGAGTAATAAGGCTTACAAAGGCATTGGTGACTATAAATGGACTTTTCTTGTCAATGGATGGGATTCGCTTCACGTTTCTTGAGCTAAACATCTAATTAGAATCTGTTTTAACAAAAAATGTAAAATAATTAAACTTAAAATCAATAATGAGATTATAAAACCATTTAAAGCGAGTAATAAGGCTTACAAAGGCATTGGTGACCATAAATGGACTTTTCTTGTCAATGGATGGGATTCGCTTCACGTTTCTTGAGCTAAACATCTAATTATAATCTGTTTCAACAAAAAATGTAAAAAAATTAAACTTAAAATCAATAATGAGATTATAAAATCATTTAAAGCTTGTAATAAGGCTTACAAAGGCATTGGTGACTATAAATGGACTTTTCTTGTCAATGGATGGGATTCGCTTAACGTTTCTTGAGCTAAACATCTAATTATAATCTGTTTTAACAAAAAATGTAAAAAAATTAAACTTAAAATCAATAATGAGATTATAAAATCATTTAAAGCTTGTAATAAGGCTTACAAAGGCATTGGTGACTATAAATGGACTTTTCTTGTCAATGGATGGGATTTGCTTCACGTTTCTTGAGCTAAACATCTAATTATAATCTGTTTCAACAAAAAATGTAAAAAAATTAAACTTAAAATCAATAATGAGATTATAAAACCATTTAAAGCGAGTAATAAGGCTTACAAAGGCATTGGTGACTATAAATGGACTTTTCTTGTCAATGGATGGGATTCGCTTCACGTTTCCCGAGAAAAAAATCCAATTATAATCTGTTTTAACAAAAAACGTAAAAAAATTAAACTTAAAATCAATAATGAGATTATAAAACCATTTAAAGCGAGTAATAAGGCTTACAAAGGCATTGGTGACTATAAATGGACTTTTCTTGTCAATGGATGGGATTCGCTTCACGTTTCTTGAGCTAAACATCTAATTAGAATCTGTTTTAACAAAAAATGTAAAATAATTAAACTTAAAATCAATAATGAGATTATAAAACCATTTAAAGCGAGTAATAAGGCTTACAAAGGCATTAGTGACCATAAATGGACTTTTCTTGTCAATGGATGGGATTCGCTTCACGTTTCTTGAGCTAAACATCTAATTATAATCTGTTTCAACAAAAAATGTAAAAAAATTAAACTTAAAATGAATAATGAGATTATAAAACCATTTAAAGCGAGTAATAAGGCTTACAAAGGCATTGGTGACTATAAATGGACTTTTCTTGTCAATGGATGGGATTCGCTTCACGTTTCTTGAGCTAAACATCTAATTATAATCTGTTTCAACAAAAAATGTAAAAAAATTAAACTTAAAATCAATAATGAGATTATAAAACCATTTAAAGCGAGTAATAAGGCTTACAAAGGCATTGGTGACCATAAATGGACTTTTCTTGTCAATGGATGGGATTCGCTTCACGTTTCTTGAGCTAAACATCTAATTATAATCTGTTTTAACAAAAAATGTAAAAAAATTAAACTTAAAATCAATAATGAGATTATAAAATCATTTAAAGCTTGTAATAAGGCTTACAAAGGCATTGGTGACTATAAATGGACTTTTCTTGTCAATGGATGGGATTCGCTTAACGTTTCTTGAGCTAAACATCTAATTATAATCTGTTTTAACAAAAAATGTAAAAAAATTAAACTTAAAATCAATAATGAGATTCTAAAACCATTTAAAGCGAGTAATAAGGCTAACAAAGGCATTGGTGACTATAAATGGACTTTTCTCTTGAATGGACGGGATTCGCTTCACGTTTGTCGAGAGAAACATCCAATTATAATCTGTTTTAAGAAAAAATTCAAAAAAATTCAACTTAAAATCAATAATGAGATTATAAAACCATTTAAAGCGGGTAATAAGGCTTACAAAGACATTGGTGACTATAAATGGACTTTTCTTGTCAATGGATGGGATTCGCTTCACGTTTCTTGAGCTAAACATCTAATTATAATCTGTTTTATTAAAAAATGTAAAAAAATTAAACTTAAAATCAATAATGAGATTATAAAACCATTTAAAGCGAGTAATAAGGCTTACAAAGGCATTGGTGACTATAAATGGACTTTTCTCTTGAATGGATGGGATTCGCTTCACGTTTGTCGAGAGAAACATCCAATTATAATCTGTTTTAGCAAAAAATGTAAAACAATTACACTTAAAATCAATAATGAGATTATAAAACCATTTAAAGATAGTAATAAGGCTTACAAAGGCATTGGTGACTATAAATGGACTTTTCTTGTCAATGGATGGGATTCACTTAACATTTCTTGAGCTAAACATCTAATTAGAATCTGTTTTAACAAAAAATGTAAAAAAATTAAACTTAAAATCAATAATGAGATTATCAAACCATTTAAAGCGAGTAATAAGGCTTACAAAGGCATTGGTGACTATAAATGGACTTTTCTCTTGAATGGATGGGATTCGCTTCACGTTTCTTGAGCTAAACATCTAATTATACTCTGTTTTAACAAAAAATGTAAAAAAATTAAACTTAGAATCAATAATGAGATTATAAAACCATTTAAAGCTTGTAATAAGGCTTACAAAGGCATTGGTGACAATAAATGGACTTTTCTTGTCAATGGATGGGATTCGCTTAACGTTTCTTGAGCTAAACATCTAATTATAATCTGTTTTAACAAAAAATGTAAAAAAATTAAACTTAAAATCAATAATGAGATTATAAAACCATTTAAAGCGAGTAATAAGGCTTACAAAGGTATTGGTGACTATAAATGGACTTTTCTCTTGAATGGATGGGATTCGCTTCACGTTTGTCGAGAGAAACATCCAATTATAATCTATTTTAAGAAAAAATTCAAAAAAATTCAACTTAAAATCAATAATGAGATTATAAAACCATTTAAAGCGAGTAATAAGGCTTACAAAGACATTGGTGACTATAAATGGACTTTTCTTGTCAATGGATGGGATTCGCTTCACGTTTCTTGAGCTAAACATCTAATTATAATCTGTTTTATCAAAAAATGTAAAAAAATTAAACTTAAAATCAATAATGAGATTATAAAACCATTTAAAGCGAGTAATAAGGCTTACAAAGGCATTGGTGAGTATAAATGGACTTGTCTCTTGAATGGATGGGATTCGCTTCACGTTTGTCGAGAGAAACATCCAATTATAATCTGTTTTAGCAAAAAATGTAAAAAAATTACACTTAAAATCAATAATGAGATTATAAAACCATTTAAAGCGAGTAATAAGGCTTAGAAAGGCATTGGTGACTATAAATGGACTTTTCTTGTCAATGGATGGGATTCACTTAACATTTCTTGAGCTAAACATCTAATTAGAATCTGTTTTAACAAAAAATGTAAAAAAATTAAACTTAAAATCAATAATGAGATTATAAAACCATTTAAAGCGAGTAATAAGGCTTACAAAGGCATTGGTGACTATAAATGGACTTTTCTTGTCAATGGATGGGATTCGCTTAACGTTTCTTGAGCTAAACATCTAATTATAATCTGTTTTAACAAAAAATGTAAAAAAATTAAACTTAAAATCAATAATGAGATTATAAAACCATTTAAAGCGAGTAATAAGGCTTACAAAGGCATTGGTGACTATAAATGGACTTTTCTTGTCAATGGATGGGATTCGCTTCAGGTTTCCCGAGAAAAACATCCAATTATAATCTGTTTTAACAAAAAACGTAAAAAAATTAAACTTAAAATCAATAATGAGATTATAAAACCATTTAAAGCGAGTAATAAGGCTTACAAAGGCATTGGTGACTATAAATGGACTTTTCTTATCAATGGATGGGATTCGCTTAACGTTTCTTGAGCTAAACATCTAATTATAATCTGTTTCAACAAAAAATGTAAAAAAATTAAACTTAAAATCAATAATGAGATTATAAAACCATTTAAAGCGAGTAATAAGGCTTACAAAGGCATTGGTGACTATAAATGGACTTTTCTTGTCAATGGATGGGATTCGCTTCACGTTTCTTGAGCTAAACATCTAATTATAATCTGTTTCAACAAAAAATGTAAAAAAATTAAACTTAAAATCAATAATGAGATTATAAAACCATTTAAAGCGAGTAATAAGGCTTACAAAGGCATTGGTGACCATAAATGGACTTTTCTTGTCAATGGATGGGATTCGCTTCACGTTTCTTGAGCTAAACATCTAACTATAATCTGTTTTAACAAAAAATGTAAAAAAATTAAACTTAAAATCAATAATGAGATTATAAAATCATTTAAAGCTTGTAATAAGGCTTACAAATGCATTGGTGACTATAAATGGACTTTTCTTGTCAATGGATGGGATTCGCTTAACGTTTCTTGAGCTAAACATCTAATTATAATCTGTTTTAACAAAAAATGTAAAAAAATTAAACTTAAAATCAATAATGAGATTATAAAACCATTTAAAGCGAGTAATAAGGCTTACAAAGGCATTGGTGACTATAAATGGACTTTTCTCTTGAATGGATGGGATTCGCTTCACGTTTGTCGAGAGAAACATCCAATTATAATCTGTTTTAAGAAAAAATTCAAAAAAATTCAACTTAAAATCAATAATGAGATTATAAAACCATTTAAAGCGGGTAATAAGGCTTACAAAGACATTGGTGACTATAAATGGACTTTTCTTGTCAATGGATGGGATTCGCTTAACGTTTCTTGAGCTAAACATCTAATTATAATCTGTTTCAACAAAAAATGTAAAAAAATTAAACTTAAAATCAATAATGAGATTATAAAACCATTTAAAGCTTGTAATAAGGCTTACAAAGGCATTGGTGACTATAAATGGACTTTTCTTATCAATGGATGGGATTCGCTTAACGTTTCTTGAGCTAAACATCTAATTATAATCTGTTTTAACAAAAAATGTAAAAAAATTAAACTTAAAATCAATAATGAGATTATAAAACCATTTAAAGCGAGTAATAAGGCTTACAAAGGCATTGGTGACTATAAATGGACTTTTCTCTTGAATGGATGGGATTCGCTTCACGTTTCTTGAGCTAAACATCTAATTATAATCTGTTTTAACAAAAAATATAAAAAAATTAAACTTAAAATCAATAATGAGATTATAAAACCATTTAAAGCTTGTAATAAGGCTTACAAAGGCATTGGTGACTATAAATGGACTTTTCTTATCAATGGATGGGATTCGCTTAACGTTTCTTGAGCTAAACATCTAATTATAATCTGTTTTAACAAAAAATGTAAAAAAATTAAACTTAAAATCAATAATGAGATTATAAAACCATTTAAAGCGAGTAATAAGGCTTACAAAGGCATTGGTGACTATAAATGGACTTTTCTCTTGAATGGATGGGATTCGCTTCACGTTTCTTGAGCTAAACATCTAATTATAATCTGTTTTAACAAAAAATGTAAAAAAATTAAACTTAAAATCAATAATGAGATTATAAAACCATTTAAAGCGAGTAATAAGGCTTACAAAGGCATTGGTGACTATAAATGGACTTTTCTCTTGAATGGATGGGATTCGCTTCACGTTTGTCGAGAGAAACATCCAATTATAATCTATTTTAAGAAAAAATTCAAAAAAATTCAACTTAAAATCAATAATGAGATTATAAAACCATTTAAAGCGAGTAATAAGGCTTACAAAGACATTGGTGACTATAAATGGACTTTTCTTGTCAATGGATGGGATTCGCTTCACGTTTCTTGAGCTAAACATCTAATTATAATCTGTTTTATCAAAAAATGTAAAAAAATTAAACTTAAAATCAATAATGAGATTATAAAACCATTTAAAGCGAGTAATAAGGCTTACAAAGGCATTGGTGACTATAAATGGACTTGTCTCTTGAATGGATGGGATTCGCTTCACGTTTGTCGACAGAAACATCCAATTATAATCTGTTTTAGCAAAAAATGTAAAAAAGTTACACTTAAAATCAATAATGAGATTATAAAACCATTTAAAGCGAGTAATAAGGCTTAGAAAGGCATTGGTGACTATAAATGGACTTTTCTTGTCAATGGATGGGATTCACTTAACATTTCTTGAGCTAAACATCTAATTAGAATCTGTTTTAACAAAAAATGTAAAAAAATTAAACTTAAAATCAATAATGAGATTATAAAACCATTTAAAGCGAGTAATAAGGCTTACAAAGGCATTGGTGACTATAAATGGACTTTTCTTGTCAATGGATGGGATTCGCTTAACATTTCTTGAGCTAAACATCTAATTATAACCTGTTTTAACAAAAAATGTAAAAAAATTAAACTTAAAATCAATAATGAGATTATAAAACCATTTAAAGCGAGTAATAAGGCTTACAAAGGCATTGGTGACTATAAATGGACTTTTCTCTTGAATGGATGGGATTCGCTTCACGTTTGTCGAGAGAAACATCCAATTATAATCTGTTTTAAGAAAAAATTCAAAAAAATTCAACCTAAAATCAATAATGAGATTATAAAACCATTTAAAGCTTGTAATAAGGCTTACAAAGGCATTGGTGACAATAAATGGACTTTTCTTGTCAATGGATGGGATTCGCTTAACGTTTCTTGAGCTAAACATCTAATTATATTCTGTTTTAACAAAAAATGTAAAAAAATTACACTTAAAATCAATAATGAGATTATAAAACCATTTAAAGCGAGTAATAAGGCTTACAAAGGCATTGGTGACTATAAATGGACTTTTCTTGTCAATGGATGGGATTCGCTTCACGTTTCTCGAGAAAAACATCCAATTATAATCTGTTTTAACAAAAAACGTAAAAAAATTAAACTTAAAATCAATAATGAGATTATAAAACCATTTAAAGCGAGTAATAAGGCTTACAAAGGCATTGGTGACTATAAATGGACTTTTCTTGTCAATGGATGGGATTCGCTTCACGTTTCTTGAGCTAAACATCTAATTATAATCTGTTTCAACAAAAAATGTAAAAAAATTAAACTTAGAATCAATAATGAGATTATAAAACCATTTAAAGCGAGTAATAAGGCTTACAAAGGCATTGGTGACCATAAATGGACTTTTCTTGTCAATGGATGGGATTCGCTTCACGTTTCTTGAGCTAAACATCTAATTATAATCTGTTTCAACAAAAAATGTAAAAAAATTAAACTTAAAATCAATAATGAGATTATAAAACCATTTAAAGCGAGTAATAAGGCTTACAAAGGCATTGGTGACTATAAATGGACTTTTCTTGTCAATGGATGGGATTCGCTTAACGTTTCTTGAGCTAAAAATCTAATTATAATCTGTTTTAACAAAAAATGTAAAAAAATTAACCTTAAAATCAATAATGAGATTATAAAACCATTTAAAGCGATTAATAAGGCTTACAAAGGCATTGGTGACTATAAATGGACTTTTCTCTTGAATGGATGGGATTCGCTTCACGTTTCTTGAGCTAAGCATCTAATTATAATCTGTTTTAACAAAAAATGTAAAAAAATTAAACTTAAAATCAATAATGAGATTATAAAACCATTTAAAGCTTGTAATAAGGCTTACAAAGGCATTGGTGACTATAAATGGACTTTTCTTATCAATGGATGGGATTCGCTTAACGTTTCTTGAGCTAAACATCTAATTATAATCTGTTTTAACAAAAAATGTAAAAAAATTAAACTTAAAATCAATAATGAGATTATAAAACCATTTAAAGCGAGTAATAAGGCTTACAAAGGCATTGGTGACTATAAATGGACTTTTCTCTTGAATGGATGGGATTCGCTTCACGTTTCTTGAGCTAAACATCTAATTATAATCTGTTTTAACAAAAAATGTAAAAAAATTAAACTTAAAATCAATAATGAGATTATAAAACCATTTAAAGCTTGTAATAAGGCTTACAAAGGCATTGGTGACTATAAATGGACTTTTCTTGTCAATGGATGGGATTCGCTTAACGTTTCTTGAGCTAAACATCTAATTATAATCTGTTTTAACAAGAAATGTAAAAAAATTAAACTTAAAATCAATAATGAGATTATAAAACCATTTAAAGCGAGTAATAAGGCTTACAAAGGCATTGGTGACTATAAATGGACTTTTCTCTTGAATGGATGGGATTCGCTTCACGTTTGTCGACAGAAACATCCAATTATAATCTGTTTTAGCAAAAAATGTAAAAAAGTTACACTTAAAATCAATAATGAGATTATAAAACCATTTAAAGCGAGTAATAAGGCTTAGAAAGGCATTGGTGACTATAAATGGACTTTTCTTGTCAATGGATGGGATTCACTTAACATTTCTTGAGCTAAACATCTAATTAGAATCTGTTTTAACAATAAATGTAAAAATATTAAACTTAAAATCAATAATGAGATTATAAAACCATTTAAAGCGAGTAATAAGGCTTACAAAGGCATTGGTGACTATAAATGGACTTTTCTTGTCAATGGATGGGATTCGCTTAACGTTTCTTGAGCTAAACATCTAATTAGAATCTGTTTTAACAAAAAATGTAAAAAAATTACACTTAAAATCAATAATGAGATTATAAAACCATTTAAAGCGAGTAATAAGGCTTACAAAGGCATTGGTGACTATAAATGGACTTTTCTTGTCAATGGATGGGATTCGCTTCACGTTTCTCGAGAAAAACATCCAATTATAATCTGTTTTAACAAAAAACGTAAAAAAATTAAACTTAAAATCAATAATGAGATTATAAAACCATTTAAAGCGAGTAATAAGGCTTACAAAGGCATTGGTGACTATAAATGGACTTTTCTTGTCAATGGATGGGATTCGCTTCACGTTTCTTGAGCTAAACATCTAATTATAATCTGTTTCAACAAAAAATGTAAAAAAGTTGAACTTAAAATCAATAATGAGTTTATAAAACCATTTAAAGCGAGTAATAAGGCTTACAAAGGCATTGGTGACCATAAATGGACTTTTCTTGTCAATGGATGGGATTCGCTTCACGTTTCTTGAGCTACACTTCTAATTATAATCTGTTTCAACAAAAAATGTAAAAAAATTAAACTTAAAATCAATAATGAGATTATAAAACCATTTAAAGCGAGTAATAAGGCTTACAAAGGCATTGGTGACTATAAATGGACTTTTCTTGTCAATGGATGGGATTCGCTTCACGTTTCTCGAGAAAAACATCCAATTATAATCTGTTTTAACAAAAAACGTAAAAAAATTAAACTTAAAATCAATAATGAGATTATAAAACCATTTAAAGCGAGTAATAAGGCTTACAAAGGCATTGGTGACTATAAATGGACTTTTCTTGTCAATGGATGGGATTCGCTTCACGTTTCTTGAGCTAAACATCTAATTATAATCTGTTTCAACAAAAAATGTAAAAAAATTAAACTTAAAATCAATAATGAGATTATAAAACCATTTAAAGCGAGTAATAAGGCTTACAAAGGCATTGGTGACCATAAATGGACTTTTCTTGTCAATGGATGGGATTCGCTTCACGTTTCTTGAGCTAAACATCTAATTATAATCTGTTTCAACAAAAAATGTAAAAAAATTAAACTTAAAATCAATAATGAGATTATAAAACCATTTAAAGCGAGTAATAAGGCTTACAAAGGCATTGGTGACTATAAATGGACTTTTCTTGTCAATGGATGGGATTCGCTTAACGTTTCTTGAGCTAAAAATCTAATTATAATCTGTTTTAACAAAAAATGTAAAAAAATTAACCTTAAAATCAATAATGAGATTATAAAACCATTTAAAGCGAGTAATAAGGCTTACAAAGGCATTGGTGACTATAAATGGACTTTTCTCTTGAATGGATGGGATTCGCTTCACGTTTCTTGAGCTAAGCATCTAATTATAATCTGTTTTAACAAAAAATGTAAAAAAATTAAACTTAAAATCAATAATGAGATTATAAAACCATTTAAAGCTTGTAATAAGGCTTACAAAGGCATTGGTGACTATAAATGGACTTTTCTTATCAATGGATGGGATTCGCTTAACGTTTCTTGAGCTAAACATCTAATTATAATCTGTTTTAACAAAAAATGTAAAAAAATTAAACTTAAAATCAATAATGAGATTATAAAACCATTTAAAGCGAGTAATAAGGCTTACAAAGGCATTGGTGACTATAAATGGACTTTTCTCTTGAATGGATGGGATTCGCTTCACGTTTCTTGAGCTAAACATCTAATTATAATCTGTTTTAACAAAAAATGTAAAAAAATTAAACTTAAAATCAATAATGAGATTATAAAACCATTTAAAGCTTGTAATAAGGCTTACAAAGGCATTGGTGACTATAAATGGACTTTTCTTCTCAATGGATGGGATTCGCTTAACGTTTCTTGAGCTAAACATCTAATTATAATCTGTTTTAACAAAAAATGTAAAAAAATTAAACTTAAAATCAATAATGAGATTATAAAACCATTTAAAGCGAGTAATAAGGCTTACAAAGGCATTGGTGACTATAAATGGACTTTTCTCTTGAATGGATGGGATTCGCTTCACGTTTCTTGAGCTAAACATCTAATTATAATCTGTTTTAACAAAAAATGTAAAAAAATTAAACTTAAAATCAATAATGAGATTATAAAACCATTTAAAGCGAGTAATAAGGCTTACAAAGGCATTGGTGACTATAAATGGACTTTTCTCTTGAATGGATGGGATTCGCTTCACGTTTGTCGAGAGAAACATCCAATTATAATCTATTTTAAGAAAAAATTCAAAAAAATTCAACTTAAAATCAATAATGAGATTATAAAACCATTTAAAGCGAGTAATAAGGCTTACAAAGACATTAGTGACTATAAATGGACTTTTCTTGTCAATGGATGGGATTCGCTTCACGTTTCTTGAGCTAAACATCTAATTATAATCTGTTTTATCAAAAAATGTAAAAAAATTAAACTTAAAATCAATAATGAGATTATAAAACCATTTAAAGCGAGTAATAAGGCTTACAAAGGCATTGGTGACTATAAATGGACTTGTCTCTTGAATGGATGGGATTCGCTTCACGTTTGTCGACAGAAACATCCAATTATAATCTGTTTTAGCAAAAAATGTAAAAAAGTTACACTTAAAATCAATAATGAGATTATAAAACCATTTAAAGCGAGTAATAAGGCTTAGAAAGGCATTGGTGACTATAAATGGACTTTTCTTGTCAATGGATGGGATTCACTTAACATTTCTTGAGCTAAACATCTAATTAGAATCTGTTTTAACAAAAAATGTAAAAAAATTAAACTTAAAATCAATAATGAGATTATAAAACCATTTAAAGCGAGTAATAAGGCTTACAAAGGCATTGGTGACTATAAATGGACTTTTCTTGTCAATGGATGGGATTCGCTTAACGTTTCTTGAGCTAAACATCTAATTATAACCTGTTTTAACAAAAAATGTAAAAAAATTAAACTTAAAATCAATAATGAGATTATAAAACCATTTAAAGCGAGTAATAAGGCTTACAAAGGCATTGGTGACTATAAATGGACTTTTCTCTTGAATGGATGGGATTCGCTTCACGTTTGTCGAGAGAAACATCCAATTATAATCTGTTTTAAGAAAAAATTCAAAAAAATTCAACTTAAAATCAATAATGAGATTATAAAACCATTTAAAGCTTGTAATAAGGCTTACAAAGGCATTGGTGACAATAAATGGACTTTTCTTGTCAATGGATGGGATTCGCTTAACGTTTCTTGAGCTAAACATCTAATTATAATCTGTTTTAACAAAAAATGTAAAAAAATTACACTTAAAATCAATAATGAGATTATAAAACCATTTAAAGCGAGTAATAAGGCTTACAAAGGCATTGGTGACTATAAATGGACTTTTCTTGTCAATGGATGGGATTCGCTTCACGTTTCTCGAGAAAAACATCCAATTATAATCTGTTTTAACAAAAAACGTAAAAAAATTAAACTTAAAATCAATAATGAGATTATAAAACCATTTAAAGCGAGTAATAAGGCTTACAAAGGCATTGGTGACTATAAATGGACTTTTCTTGTCAATGGATGGGATTCGCTTCACGTTTCTTGAGCTAAACATCTAATTATAATCTGTTTCAACAAAAAATGTAAAAAAATTAAACTTAAAATCAATAATGAGATTATAAAACCATTTAAAGCGAGTAATAAGGCTTACAAAGGCATTGGTGACCATAAATGGACTTTTCTTGTCAATGGATGGGATTCGCTTCACGTTTCTTGAGCTAAACATCTAATTATAATCTGTTTCAACAAAAAATGTAAAAAAATTAAACTTAAAATCAATAATGAGATTATAAAACCATTTAAAGCGAGTAATAAGGCTTACAAAGGCATTGGTGACTATAAATGGACTTTTCTTGTCAATGGATGGGATTCGCTTAACGTTTCTTGAGCTAAAAATCTAATTATAATCTGTTTTAACAAAAAATGTAAAAAAATTAACCTTAAAATCAATAATGAGATTATAAAACCATTTAAAGCGAGTAATAAGGCTTACAAAGGCATTGGTGACTATAAATGGACTTTTCTCTTGAATGGATGGGATTCGCTTCACGTTTCTTGAGCTAAGCATCTAATTATAATCTGTTTTAACAAAAAATGTAAAAAAATTAAACTTAAAATCAATAATGAGATTATAAAACCATTTAAAGCTTGTAATAAGGCTTACAAAGGCATTGGTGACTATAAATGGACTTTTCTTATCAATGGATGGGATTCGCTTAACGTTTCTTGAGCTAAACATCTAATTATAATCTGTTTTAACAAAAAATGTAAAAAAATTAAACTTAAAATCAATAATGAGATTATAAAACCATTTAAAGCGAGTAATAAGGCTTACAAAGGCATTGGTGACTATAAATGGACTTTTCTCTTGAATGGATGGGATTCGCTTCACGTTTCTTGAGCTAAACATCTAATTATAATCTGTTTTAACAAAAAATGTAAAAAAATTAAACTTAAAATCAATAATGAGATTATAAAACCATTTAAAGCTTGTAATAAGGCTTACAAAGGCATTGGTGACTATAAATGGACTTTTCTTCTCAATGGATGGGATTCGCTTAACGTTTCTTGAGCTAAACATCTAATTATAATCTGTTTTAACAAAAAATGTAAAAAAATTAAACTTAAAATCAATAATGAGATTATAAAACCATTTAAAGCGAGTAATAAGGCTTACAAAGGCATTGGTGACTATAAATGGACTTTTCTCTTGAATGGATGGGATTCGCTTCACGTTTCTTGAGCTAAACATCTAATTATAATCTGTTTTAACAAAAAATGTAAAAAAATTAAACTTAAAATCAATAATGAGATTATAAAACCATTTAAAGCGAGTAATAAGGCTTACAAAGGCATTGGTGACTATAAATGGACTTTTCTCTTGAATGGATGGGATTCGCTTCACGTTTGTCGAGAGAAACATCCAATTATAATCTATTTTAAGAAAAAATTCAAAAAAATTCAACTTAAAATCAATAATGAGATTATAAAACCATTTAAAGCGAGTAATAAGGCTTACAAAGACATTAGTGACTATAAATGGACTTTTCTTGTCAATGGATGGGATTCGCTTCACGTTTCTTGAGCTAAACATCTAATTATAATCTGTTTTATCAAAAAATGTAAAAAAATTAAACTTAAAATCAATAATGAGATTATAAAACCATTTAAAGCGAGTAATAAGGCTTACAAAGGCATTGGTGACTATAAATGGACTTGTCTCTTGAATGGATGGGATTCGCTTCACGTTTGTCGACAGAAACATCCAATTATAATCTGTTTTAGCAAAAAATGTAAAAAAGTTACACTTAAAATCAATAATGAGATTATAAAACCATTTAAAGCGAGTAATAAGGCTTAGAAAGGCATTGGTGACTATAAATGGACTTTTCTTGTCAATGGATGGGATTCACTTAACATTTCTTGAGCTAAACATCTAATTAGAATCTGTTTTAACAAAAAATGTAAAAAAATTAAACTTAAAATCAATAATGAGATTATAAAACCATTTAAAGCGAGTAATAAGGCTTACAAAGGCATTGGTGACTATAAATGGACTTTTCTTGTCAATGGATGGGATTCGCTTAACGTTTCTTGAGCTAAACATCTAATTATAACCTGTTTTAACAAAAAATGTAAAAAAATTAAACTTAAAATCAATAATGAGATTATAAAACCATTTAAAGCGAGTAATAAGGCTTACAAAGGCATTGGTGACTATAAATGGACTTTTCTCTTGAATGGATGGGATTCGCTTCACGTTTGTCGAGAGAAACATCCAATTATAATCTGTTTTAAGAAAAAATTCAAAAAAATTCAACTTAAAATCAATAATGAGATTATAAAACCATTTAAAGCTTGTAATAAGGCTTACAAAGGCATTGGTGACAATAAATGGACTTTTCTTGTCAATGGATGGGATTCGCTTAACGTTTCTTGAGCTAAACATCTAATTATAATCTGTTTTAACAAAAAATGTAAAAAAATTACACTTAAAATCAATAATGAGATTATAAAACCATTTAAAGCGAGTAATAAGGCTTACAAAGGCATTGGTGACTATAAATGGACTTTTCTTGTCAATGGATGGGATTCGCTTCACGTTTCTCGAGAAAAACATCCAATTATAATCTGTTTTAACAAAAAACGTAAAAAAATTAAACTTAAAATCAATAATGAGATTATAAAACCATTTAAAGCGAGTAATAAGGCTTACAAAGGCATTGGTGACTATAAATGGACTTTTCTTGTCAATGGATGGGATTCGCTTCACGTTTCTTGAGCTAAACATCTAATTATAATCTGTTTCAACAAAAAATGTAAAAAAATTAAACTTAAAATCAATAATGAGATTATAAAACCATTTAAAGCGAGTAATAAGGCTTACAAAGGCATTGGTGACCATAAATGGACTTTTCTTGTCAATGGATGGGATTCGCTTCACGTTTCTTGAGCTAAACATCTAATTATAATCTGTTTCAACAAAAAATGTAAAAAAATTAAACTTAAAATCAATAATGAGATTATAAAACCATTTAAAGCGAGTAATAAGGCTTACAAAGGCATTGGTGACTATAAATGGACTTTTCTTGTCAATGGATGGGATTCGCTTAACGTTTCTTGAGCTAAAAATCTAATTATAATCTGTTTTAACAAAAAATGTAAAAAAATTAACCTTAAAATCAATAATGAGATTATAAAACCATTTAAAGCGAGTAATAAGGCTTACAAAGGCATTGGTGACTATAAATGGACTTTTCTCTTGAATGGATGGGATTCGCTTCACGTTTCTTGAGCTAAGCATCTAATTATAATCTGTTTTAACAAAAAATGTAAAAAAATTAAACTTAAAATCAATAATGAGATTATAAAACCATTTAAAGCTTGTAATAAGGTTTACAAAGGCATTGGTGACTATAAATGGACTTTTCTTATCAATGGATGGGATTCGCTTAACGTTTCTTGAGCTAAACATCTAATTATAATCTGTTTTAAGAAAAAATGTAAAAAAATTAAACTTAAAATCAATAATGAGATTATAAAACCATTTAAAGCGAGTAATAAGGCTTACAAAGGCATTGGTGACTATAAATGGACTTTTCTCTTGAATGGATGGGATTCGCTTCACGTTTCTTGAGCTAAACATCTAATTATAATCTGTTTTAACAAAAAATGTAAAAAAATTAAACTTAAAATCAATAATGAGATTATAAAACCATTTAAAGCTTGTAATAAGGCTTACAAAGGCATTGGTGACTATAAATGGACTTTTCTTATCAATGGATGGGATTCGCTTAACGTTTCTTGAGCTAAACATCTAATTATAATCTGTTTTAACAAAAAATGTAAAAAAATTAAACTTAAAATCAATAATGAGATTATAAAACCATTTAAAGCGAGTAATAAGGCTTACAAAGGCATTGGTGACTATAAATGGACTTTTCTCTTGAATGGATGGGATTCGCTTCACGTTTCTTGAGCTAAACATCTAATTATAATCTGTTTTAACAAAAAATGTAAAAAAATTAAACTTAAAATCAATAATGAGATTATAAAACCATTTAAAGCGAGTAATAAGGCTTACAAAGGCATTGGTGACTATAAATGGACTTTTCTCTTGAATGGATGGGATTCGCTTCACGTTTGTCGAGAGAAACATCCAATTATAATCTATTTTAAGAAAAAATTCAAAAAAATTCAACTTAAAATCAATAATGAGATTATAAAACCATTTAAAGCGAGTAATAAGGCTTACAAAGACATTGGTGACTATAAATGGACTTTTCTTGTCAATGGATGGGATTCGCTTCACGTTTCTTGAGCTAAACATCTAATTATAATCTGTTTTATCAAAAAATGTAAAAAAATTAAACTTAAAATCAATAATGAGATTATAAAACCATTTAAAGCGAGTAATAAGGCTTACAAAGGCATTGGTGACTATAAATGGACTTGTCTCTTGAATGGATGGGATTCGCTTCACTTTTGTCGACAGAAACATCCAATTATAATCTGTTTTAGCAAAAAATTTAAAAAAGTTACACTTAAAATCAATAATGAGATTATAAAACCATTTAAAGCGAGTAATAAGGCTTAGAAAGGCATTGGTGACTATAAATGGACTTTTCTTGTCAATGGATGGGATTCACTTAACATTTCTTGAGCTAAACATCTAATTAGAATCTGTTTTAACAAAAAATGTAAAAAAATTAAACTTAAAATCAATAATGAGATTATAAAACCATTTAAAGCGAGTAATAAGGCTTACAAAGGCATTGGTGACTATAAATGGACTTTTCTTGTCAATGGATGGGATTCGCTTAACGTTTCTTGAGCTAAACATCTAATTATAACCTGTTTTAACAAAAAATGTAAAAAAATTAAACTTAAAATCAATAATGAGATTATAAAACCATTTAAAGCGAGTAATAAGGCTTACAAAGGCATTGGTGACTATAAATGGACTTTTCTCTTGAATGGATGGGATTCGCTTCACGTTTGTCGAGAGAAACATCCAATTATAATCTGTTTTAAGAAAAAATTCAAAAAAATTCAACTTAAAATCAATAATGAGATTATAAAACCATTTAAAGCTTGTAATAAGGCTTACAAAGGCATTGGTGACAATAAATGGACTTTTCTTGTCAATGGATGGGATTCGCTTAACGTTTCTTGAGCTAAACATCTAATTATAATCTGTTTTAACAAAAAATGTAAAAAAATTACACTTAAAATCAATAATGAGATTATAAAACCATTTAAAGCGAGTAATAAGGCTTACAAAGGCATTGGTGACTATAAATGGACTTTTCTTGTCAATGGATGGGATTCGCTTCACGTTTCTCGAGAAAAACATCCAATTATAATCTGTTTTAACAAAAAACGTAAAAAAATTAAACTTAAAATCAATAATGAGATTATAAAACCATTTAAAGCGAGTAATAAGGCTTACAAAGGCATTGGTGACTATAAATGGACTTTTCTTGTCAATGGATGGGATTCGCTTCACGTTTCTTGAGCTAAACATCTAATTATAATCTGTTTTAACAAAAAATGTAAAAAAATTAAACTTAAAATCAATAATGAGATTATAAAACCATTTAAAGCGAGTAATAAGGCTTACAAAGGCATTGGTGACTATAAATGGACTTTTCTCTTGAATGGATGGGATTCGCTTCACGTTTGTCGAGAGAAACATCCAATTATAATCTATTTTAAGAAAAAATTCAAAAAAATTCAACTTAAAATCAATAATGAGATTATAAAACCATTTAAAGCGAGTAATAAGGCTTACAAAGACATTGGTGACTATAAATGGACTTTTCTTGTCAATGGATGGGATTCGCTTCACGTTTCTTGAGCTAAACATCTAATTATAATCTGTTTTATCAAAAAATGTAAAAAAATTAAACTTAAAATCAATAATGAGATTATAAAACCATTTAAAGCGAGTAATAAGGCTTACAAAGGCATTGGTGACTATAAATGGACTTGTCTCTTGAATGGATGGGATTCGCTTCACTTTTGTCGACAGAAACATCCAATTATAATCTGTTTTAGCAAAAAATTTAAAAAAGTTACACTTAAAATCAATAATGAGATTATAAAACCATTTAAAGCGAGTAATAAGGCTTAGAAAGGCATTGGTGACTATAAATGGACTTTTCTTGTCAATGGATGGGATTCACTTAACATTTCTTGAGCTAAACATCTAATTAGAATCTGTTTTAACAAAAAATGTAAAAAAATTAAACTTAAAATCAATAATGAGATTATAAAACCATTTAAAGCGAGTAATAAGGCTTACAAAGGCATTGGTGACTATAAATGGACTTTTCTTGTCAATGGATGGGATTCGCTTAACGTTTCTTGAGCTAAACATCTAATTATAACCTGTTTTAACAAAAAATGTAAAAAAATTAAACTTAAAATCAATAATGAGATTATAAAACCATTTAAAGCGAGTAATAAGGCTTACAAAGGCATTGGTGACTATAAATGGACTTTTCTCTTGAATGGATGGGATTCGCTTCACGTTTGTCGAGAGAAACATCCAATTATAATCTGTTTTAAGAAAAAATTCAAAAAAATTCAACTTAAAATCAATAATGAGATTATAAAACCATTTAAAGCTTGTAATAAGGCTTACAAAGGCATTGGTGACAATAAATGGACTTTTCTTGTCAATGGATGGGATTCGCTTAACGTTTCTTGAGCTAAACATCTAATTATAATCTGTTTTAACAAAAAATGTAAAAAAATTACACTTAAAATCAATAATGAGATTATAAAACCATTTAAAGCGAGTAATAAGGCTTACAAAGGCATTGGTGACTATAAATGGACTTTTCTTGTCAATGGATGGGATTCGCTTCACGTTTCTCGAGAAAAACATCCAATTATAATCTGTTTTAACAAAAAACGTAAAAAAATTAAACTTAAAATCAATAATGAGATTATAAAACCATTTAAAGCGAGTAATAAGGCTTACAAAGGCATTGGTGACTATAAATGGACTTTTCTTGTCAATGGATGGGATTCGCTTCACGTTTCTTGAGCTAAACATCTAATTATAATCTGTTTCAACAAAAAATGTAAAAAAATTAAACTTAAAATCAATAATGAGATTATAAAACCATTTAAAGCGAGTAATAAGGCTTACAAAGGCATTGGTGACCATAAATGGACTTTTCTTGTCAATGGATGGGATTCGCTTCACGTTTCTTGAGCTAAACATCTAATTATAATCTGTTTCAACAAAAAATGTAAAAAAATTAAACTTAAAATCAATAATGAGATTATAAAACCATTTAAAGCTTGTAATAAGGCTTACAAAGGCATTGGTGACAATAAATGGACTTTTCTTGTCAATGGATGGGATTCGCTTAACGTTTCTTGAGCTAAACATCTAATTATAATCTGTTTTAACAAAAAATGTAAAAAAATTACACTTAAAATCAATAATGAGATTATAAAACCATTTAAAGCGAGTAATAAGGCTTACAAAGGCATTGGTGACTATAAATGGACTTTTCTTGTCAATGGATGGGATTCGCTTCACGTTTCTCGAGAAAAACATCCAATTATAATCTGTTTTAACAAAAAACGTAAAAAAATTAAACTTAAAATCAATAATGAGATTATAAAACCATTTAAAGCGAGTAATAAGGCTTACAAAGGCATTGGTGACTATAAATGGACTTTTCTTGTCAATGGATGGGATTCGCTTCACGTTTCTTGAGCTAAACATCTAATTATAATCTGTTTCAACAAAAAATGTAAAAAAATTAAACTTAAAATCAATAATGAGATTATAAAACCATTTAAAGCGAGTAATAAGGCTTACAAAGGCATTGGTGACTATAAATGGACTTTTCTTGTCAATGGATGGGATTCGCTTAACGTTTCTTGAGCTAAAAATCTAATTATAATCTGTTTTAACAAAAAATGTAAAAAAATTAACCTTAAAATCAATAATGAGATTATAAAACCATTTAAAGCGAGTAATAAGGCTTACAAAGGCATTGGTGACTATAAATGGACTTTTCTCTTGAATGGATGGGATTCGCTTCACGTTTCTTGAGCTAAGCATCTAATTATAATCTGTTTTAACAAAAAATGTAAAAAAATTAAACTTAAAATCAATAATGAGATTATAAAACCATTTAAAGCTTGTAATAAGGCTTACAAAGGCATTGGTGACTATAAATGGACTTTTCTTATCAATGGATGGGATTCGCTTAACGTTTCTTGAGCTAAACATCTAATTATAATCTGTTTTAACAAAAAATGTAAAAAAATTAACCTTAAAATCAATAATGAGATTATAAAACCATTTAAAGCGAGTAATAAGGCTTACAAAGGCATTGGTGACTATAAATGGACTTTTCTCTTGAATGGATGGGATTCGCTTCACGTTTCTTGAGCTAAGCATCTAATTATAATCTGTTTTAACAAAAAATGTAAAAAAATTAAACTTAAAATCAATAATGAGATTATAAAACCATTTAAAGCTTGTAATAAGGCTTACAAAGGCATTGGTGACTATAAATGGACTTTTCTTATCAATGGATGGGATTCGCTTAACGTTTCTTGAGCTAAAAATCTAATTATAATCTATTTTAACAAAAAATGTAAAAAAATTAACCTTAAAATCAATAATGAGATTATAAAACCATTTAAAGCGAGTAATAAGGCTTACAAAGGCATTGGTGACTATAAATGGACTTTTCTCTTGAATGGATGGGATTCGCTTCACGTTTCTTGAGCTAAGCATCTAATTATAATCTGTTTTAACAAAAAATGTAAAAAAATTAAACTTAAAATCAATAATGAGATTATAAAACCATTTAAAGCTTGTAATAAGGCTTACAAAGGCATTGGTGACTATAAATGGACTTTTCTTATCAATGGATGGGATTCGCTTAACGTTTCTTGAGCTAAACATCTAATTATAATCTGTTTTAACAAAAAATGTAAAAAAATTAAACTTAAAATCAATAATGAGATTATAAAACCATTTAAAGCGAGTAATAAGGCTTACAAAGGCATTGGTGACTATAAATGGACTTTTCTCTTGAATGGATGGGATTCGCTTCACGTTTCTTGAGCTAAACATCTAATTATAATCTGTTTTAACAAAAAATGTAAAAAAATTAAACTTAAAATCAATAATGAGATTATAAAACCATTTAAAGCTTGTAATAAGGCTTACAAAGGCATTGGTGACTATAAATGGACTTTTCTTGTCAATGGATGGGATTCGCTTAACGTTTCTTGAGCTAAACATCTAATTATAATATGTTTTAACAAAAAATGTAAAAAAATTAAACTTAAAATCAATAATGAGATTATAAAACCATTTAAAGCGAGTAATAAGGCTTACAAAGGCATTGGTGACTATAAATGGACTTTTCTCTTGAATGGATGGGATTCGCTTCACGTTTGTAGAGAGAAACATCCAATTATAATCTGTTTTAAGAAAAACTTCAAAAAAATTCAACTTAAAATCAATAATGAGATTATAAAACCATTTAAAGCGAGTAATAAGGCTTACAAAGACATTGGTGACTGTAAATGGACTTTTCTTGTCAATGGATGGGATTCGCTTCACGTTTCTTGAGCTAAACATCTAATTATAATCTGTTTTAACAAAAAATGTAAAAAAATTAAACTTAAAATCAATAATGAGATTATAAAACCATTTAAAGCGAGTAATAAGGCTTACAAAGGCATTGGTGACTATAAATGGACTTTTCTCTTGAATGGATGGGATTCGCTTCACGTTTCTTGAGCTAAACATCTAATTATAATCTGTTTTAACAAAAAATGTAAAACAATTAAACTTAAAATCAATAATGAGATTATAAAACCATTTAAAGCTTGTAATAAGGCTTACAAAGGCATTGGTGACTATAAATGGACTTTTCTCTTGAATGGATGGGATTCGCTTCACGTTTGTCGAGAGAAACATCCAATTATAATCTGTTTTAAGAAAAACTTCAAAAAAATTCAACTTAAAATCAATAATGAGATTATAAAACCATTTAAAGCTTGTAATAAGGCTTACAAAGACATTGGTGACTGTAAATGGACTTTTCTTGTCAATGGATGGGATTCGCTTCACGTTTCTTGAGCTAAACATCTAATTATAATCTGTTTTAACAAAAAATGTAAAAAAATTAAACTTAAAATCTATAATGAGATTATAAAACCATTTAAAGCGAGTAATAAGGCTTACAAAAGCATTGGTGACTATAAATGGACTTTTCTCTTGAATGGATGGGATTCGCTTCACGTTTCTTGACCTAAACATCTAATTATAATCTGTTTTAACAAAAAATGTAAAAAAATTAAACTTAAAATCAATAATGAGATTATAAAACCATTTAAAGCGAGTAATAAGGCTTACAAAGGCATTGGTGACTATAAATGGACTTTTCTCTTGAATGGATGGGATTCGCTTCACGTTTGTCGAGAGAAACATCCAATTATAATCTGTTTTAAGAAAAACTTCAAAAAAATTCAACTTAAAATCAATAATGAGATTATAAAACCATTTAAAGCGAGTAATAAGGCTTACAAAGACATTGGTGACTGTAAATGGACTTTTCTTATCAATAGATGGGATTCGGTTAACGTTTCTTGAGCTAAACATCTAATTATAATCTGTTTTAACAAAAAATGTAAAAAAATTAAACTTAAAATCAATAATGAGATTATAAAACCATTTAAAGCGAGTAATAAGGCTTACAAAGGCATTGGTGACTATAAATGGACTTTTCTCTTGAATGGATGGGATTCACTTCACGTTTCTTGAGCTAAACATCTAATTATAATCTGTTTTAACAAAAAATGTAAAAAAATTAAACTTAAAATCAATAATGAGATTATAAAACCATTTAAAGCTTGTAATAAGGCTTACAAAGGCATTGGTGACTATAAATGGACTTTTCTTGTCAATGGATGGGATTCGCTTAACGTTTCTTGAGCTAAACATCTAATTATAATCTGTTTTAACAAAAAATGTAAAAAAATTAAACTTAAAATCAATAATGAGATTATAAAACCATTTAAAGCGAGTAATAAGGCTTACAAAGGCATTGGTGACTATAAATGGACTTTTCTCTTGAATGGATGGGATTCGCTTCACGTTTGTCGAGAGAAACATCCAATTATAATCTGTTTTAAGAAAAAATTCAAAAAAATTCAACTTAAAATCAATAATGAGATTATAAAACCATTTAAAGCTTGTAATAAGGCTTACAAAGGCATTGGTGACAATAAATGGACTTTTCTTGTCAATGGATGGGATTCGCTTAACGTTTCTTGAGCTAAACATCTAATTATAATCTGTTTTAACAAAAAATGTAAAAAAATTACACTTAAAATCAATAATGAGAGTATAAAACCATTTAAAGCGAGTAATAAGGCTTACAAAGGCATTAGTGACTATAAATGGACTTTTCTTGTCAATGGATGGGATTCGCTTCACGTTTCTCGAGAAAAACATCCAATTATAATCTGTTTTAACAAAAAACGTAAAAAAATTAAACTTAAAATCAATAATGAGATTATAAAACCATTTAAAGCGAGTAATAAGGCTTACAAAGGCATTGGTGACTATAAATGGACTTTTCTTGTCAATGGATGGGATTCGCTTCACGTTTCTTGAGCTAAACATCTAATTATAATCTGTTTCAACAAAAAATGTAAAAAATTAAACTTAAAATCAATAATGAGATTATAAAACCATTTAAAGCGAGTAATAAGGCTTACAAAGGCATTGGTGACCATAAATGGACTTTTCTTGTCAATGGATGGGATTCGCTTCACGTTTCTTGAGCTAAACATCTAATTATAATCTGTTTCAACAAAAAATGTAAAAAAATTAAACTTAAAATCAATAATGAGATTATAAAACCATTTAAAGCGAGTAATAAGGCTTACAAAGGCATTGGTGACTATAAATGGACTTTTCTTGTCAATGGATGGGATTCGCTTAACGTTTCTTGAGCTAAAAATCTAATTATAATCTGTTTTAACAAAAAATGTAAAAAAATTAACCTTAAAATCAATAATGAGATTATAAAACCATTTAAAGCGAGTAATAAGGCTTACAAAGGCATTGGTGACTATAAATGGACTTTTCTCTTGAATGGATGGGATTCGCTTCACGTTTCTTGAGCTAAGCATCTAATTATAATCTGTTTTAACAAAAAATGTAAAAAAATTAAACTTAAAATCAATAATGAGATTATAAAACCATTTAAAGCTTGTAATAAGGCTTACAAAGGCATTGGTGACTATAAATGGACTTTTCTTATCAATGGATGGGATTCGCTTAACGTTTCTTGAGCTAAACATCTAATTATAATCTGTTTTAACAAAAAATGTAAAAAAATTAAACTTAAAATCAATAATGAGATTATAAAACCATTTAAAGCGAGTAATAAGGCTTACAAAGGCATTGGTGACTATAAATGGACTTTTCTCTTGAATGGATGGGATTCGCTTCACGTTTCTTGAGCTAAACATCTAATTATAATCTGTTTTAACAAAAAATGTAAAAAAATTAAACTTAAAATCAATAATGAGATTATAAAACCATTTAAAGCTTGTAATAAGGCTTACAAAGGCATTGGTGACTATAAATGGACTTTTCTTGTCAATGGATGGGATTCGCTTAACGTTTCTTGAGCTAAACATCTAATTATAACCTGTTTTAACAAAAAATGTAAAAAAATTAAACTTAAAATCAATAATGAGATTATAAAACCATTTAAAGCGAGTAATAAGGCTTACAAAGGCATTGGTGACTATAAATGGACTTTTCTCTTGAATGGATGGGATTCGCTTCACGTTTGTCGAGAGAAACATCCAATTATAATCTGTTTTAAGAAAAAATTCAAAAAAATTCAACTTAAAATCAATAATGAGATTATAAAACCATTTAAAGCTTGTAATAAGGCTTACAAAGGCATTGGTGACAATAAATGGACTTTTCTTGTCAATGGATGGGATTCGCTTAACGTTTCTTGAGCTAAACATCTAATTATAATCTGTTTTAACAAAAAATGTAAAAAAATTACACTTAAAATCAATAATGAGAGTATAAAACCATTTAAAGCGAGTAATAAGGCTTACAAAGGCATTAGTGACTATAAATGGACTTTTCTTGTCAATGGATGGGATTCGCTTCATGTTTCTCGAGAAAAACATCCAATTATAATCTGTTTTAACAAAAAACGTAAAAAAATTAAACTTAAAATCAATAATGAGATTATAAAACCATTTAAAGCGAGTAATAAGGCTTACAAAGGCATTGGTGACTATAAATGGACTTTTCTTGTCAATGGATGGGATTCGCTTCACGTTTCTTGAGCTAAACATCTAATTATAATCTGTTTCAACAAAAAATGTAAAAAATTAAACTTAAAATCAATAATGAGATTATAAAACCATTTAAAGCGAGTAATAAGGCTTACAAAGGCATTGGTGACCATAAATGGACTTTTCTTGTCAATGGATGGGATTCGCTTCACGTTTCTTGAGCTAAACATCTAATTATAATCTGTTTCAACAAAAAATGTAAAAAAATTAAACTTAAAATCAATAATGAGATTATAAAACCATTTAAAGCGAGTAATAAGGCTTACAAAGGCATTGGTGACTATAAATGGACTTTTCTTGTCAATGGATGGGATTCGCTTAACGTTTCTTGAGCTAAAAATCTAATTATAATCTGTTTTAACAAAAAATGTAAAAAAATTAACCTTAAAATCAATAATGAGATTATAAAACCATTTAAAGCGAGTAATAAGGCTTACAAAGGCATTGGTGACTATAAATGGACTTTTCTCTTGAATGGATGGGATTCGCTTCACGTTTCTTGAGCTAAGCATCTAATTATAATCTGTTTTAACAAAAAATGTAAAAAAATTAAACTTAAAATCAATAATGAGATTATAAAACCATTTAAAGCTTGTAATAAGGCTTACAAAGGCATTGGTGACTATAAATGGACTTTTCTTATCAATGGATGGGATTCGCTTAACGTTTCTTGAGCTAAACATCTAATTATAATCTGTTTTAACAAAAAATGTAAAAAAATTAAACTTAAAATCAATAATGAGATTATAAAACCATTTAAAGCGAGTAATAAGGCTTACAAAGGCATTGGTGACTATAAATGGACTTTTCTCTTGAATGGATGGGATTCGCTTCACGTTTCTTGAGCTAAACATCTAATTATAATCTGTTTTAACAAAAAATGTAAAAAAATTAAACTTAAAATCAATAATGAGATTATAAAACCATTTAAAGCTTGTAATAAGGCTTACAAAGGCATTGGTGACTATAAATGGACTTTTCTTGTCAATGGATGGGATTCGCTTAACGTTTCTTGAGCTAAACATCTAATTATAATCTGTTTTAACAAAAAATGTAAAAAAATTAAACTTAAAATCAATAATGAGATTATAAAACCATTTAAAGCGAGTAATAAGGCTTACAAAGGCATTGGTGACTATAAATGGACTTTTCTCTTGAATGGATGGGATTTGCTTCACGTTTGTCGAGAGAAACATCCAATTATAATCTGTTTTAAGAAAAACTTCAAAAAAATTCAACTTAAAATCAATAATGAGATTATAAAACCATTTAAAGCGAGTAATAAGGCTTACAAAGACATTGGTGACTGTAAATGGACTTTTCTTGTCAATGGATGGGATTCGCTTCACGTTTCTTGAGCTAAACATCTAATTATAATCTGTTTTAACAAAAAATGTAAAAAAATTAAACTTAAAATCAATAATGAGATTATAAAACCATTTAAAGCGAGTAATAAGGCTTACAAAGGCATTGGTGACTATAAATGGACTTTTCTCTTGAATGGATGGGATTCGCTTCACGTTTCTTGAGCTAAACATCTAATTATAATCTGTTTTAACAAAAAATGTAAAAAAATTAAACTTAAAATCAATAATGAGATTATAAAACCATTTAAAGCGAGTAATAAGGCTTACAAAGGCATTGGTGACTATAAATGGACTTTTCTCTTGAATGGATGGGATTCGCTTCACGTTTGTCGAGAGAAACATCCAATTATAATCTGTTTTAAGAAAAACTTCAAAAAAATTCAACTTAAAATCAATAATGAGATTATAAAACCATTTAAAGCGAGTAATAAGGCTTACAAAGACATTGGTGACTGTAAATGGACTTTTCTTATCAATAGATGGGATTCGCTTAACGTTTCTTGAGCTAAACATCTAATTATAATCTGTTTTAACAAAAAATGTAAAAAAATTAAACTTAAAATCAATAATGAGATTATAAAACCATTTAAAGCGAGTAATAAGGCTTACAAAGGCATTGGTGACTATAAATGGACTTTTCTCTTGAATGGATGGGATTCGCTTCACGTTTCTTGAGCTAAACATCTAATTATAATCTGTTTTATCAAAAAATGTAAAAAAATTAAACTTAAAATCAATAATGAGATTATAAAACCATTTAAAGCGAGTAATAAGGCTTACAAAGGCATTGGTGACTATAAATGGACTTGTCTCTTGAATGGATGGGATTCGCTTCACGTTTGTCGACAGAAACATCCAATTATAATCTGTTTTAGCAAAAAATGTAAAAAAGTTACACTTAAAATCAATAATGAGATTATAAAACCATTTAAAGCGAGTAATAAGGCTTAGAAAGGCATTGGTGACTATAAATGGACTTTTCTTGTCAATGGATGGGATTCACTTAACATTTCTTGAGCTAAACATCTAATTAGAATCTGTTTTAACAAAAAATGTAAAAAAATTAAACTTAAAATCAATAATGAGATTATAAAACCATTTAAAGCGAGTAATAAGGCTTACAAAGGCATTGGTGACTATAAATGGACTTTTCTTGTCAATGGATGGGATTCGCTTAACATTTCTTGAGCTAAACATCTAATTATAACCTGTTTTAACAAAAAATGTAAAAAAATTAAACTTAAAATCAATAATGAGATTATAAAACCATTTAAAGCGAGTAATAAGGCTTACAAAGGCATTGGTGACTATAAATGGACTTTTCTCTTGAATGGATGGGATTCGCTTCACGTTTGTCGAGAGAAACATCCAATTATAATCTGTTTTAAGAAAAAATTCAAAAAAATTCAACTTAAAATCAATAATGAGATTATAAAACCTTTTAAAGCTTGTAATAAGGCTTACAAAGGCATTGGTGACAATAAATGGACTTTTCTTGTCAATGGATGGGATTCGCTTAACGTTTCTTGAGCTAAACATCTAATTATAATCTGTTTTAACAAAAAATGTAAAAAAATTACACTTAAAATCAATAATGAGATTATAAAACCATTTAAAGCGAGTAATAAGGCTTACAAAGGCATTGGTGACTATAAATGGACTTTTCTTGTCAATGGATGGGATTCGCTTCACGTTTCTAGAGAAAAACATCCAATTATAATCTGTTTTAACAAAAAACGTAAAAAAATTAAACTTAAAATCAATAATGAGATTATAAAACCATTTAAAGCGAGTAATAAGGCTTACAAAGGCATTGGTGACTATAAATGGACTTTTCTTGTCAATGGATGGGATTCGCTTCACGTTTCTTGAGCTAAACATCTAATTATAATCTGTTTCAACAAAAAATGTAAAAAAATTAAACTTAAAATCAATAATGAGATTATAAAACCATTTAAAGCGAGTAATAAGGCTTACAAAGGCATTGGTGACCATAAATGGACTTTTCTTGTCAATGGATGGGATTCGCTTCACGTTTCTTGAGCTAAACATCTAATTATAATTTGTTTCAACAAAAAATGTAAAAAAATTAAACTTAAAATCAATAATGAGATTATAAAACCATTTAAAGCGAGTAATAAGGCTTACAAAGGCATTGGTGACTATAAATGGACTTTTCTTGTCAATGGATGGGATTCGCTTAACGTTTCTTGAGCTAAAAATCTAATTATAATCTGTTTTAACAAAAAATGTAAAAAAATTAACCTTAAAATCAATAATGAGATTATAAAACCATTTAAAGCGAGTAATAAGGCTTACAAAGGCATTGGTGACTATAAATGTACTTTTCTCTTGAATGGATGGGATTCGCTTCACGTTTCTTGAGCTAAGCATCTAATTATAATCTGTTTTAACAAAAAATATAAAAAAATTAAACTTAAAATCAATAATGAGATTATAAAACCATTTAAAGCTTGTAATAAGGCTTACAAAGGCATTGGTGACTATAAATGGACTTTTCTTATCAATGGATGGGATTCGCTTAACGTTTCTTGAGCTAAACATCTAATTATAATCTGTTTTAACAAAAAATGTAAAAAAATTAAACTTAAAATCAATAATGAGATTATAAAACCATTTAAAGCGAGTAATAAGGCTTACAAAGGCATTGGTGACTATAAATGGACTTTTCTCTTGAATGGATGGGATTCGCTTCACGTTTCTTGAGCTAAACATCTAATTATAATCTGTTTTAACAAAAAATGTAAAAAAATTAAACTTAAAATCAATAATGAGATTATAAAACCATTTAAAGCTTGTAATAAGGCTTACAAAGGCATTGGTGACTATAAATGGACTTTTCTTGTCAATGGATGGGATTCGCTTAACGTTTCTTGAGCTAAACATCTAATTATAATCTGTTTTAACAAAAAATGTAAAAAAATTAAACTTAAAATCAATAATGAGATTATAAAACCATTTAAAGCGAGTAATAAGGCTTACAAAGGCATTGGTGACTATAAATGGACTTTTCTCTTGAATGGATGGGATTCGCTTCACGTTTGTCGAGAGAAACATCCAATTATAATCTGTTTTAAGAAAAACTTCAAAAAAATTCAACTTAAAATCAATAATGAGATTATAAAACCATTTAAAGCGAGTAATAAGGCTTACAAAGACATTGGTGACTGTAAATGGACTTTTCTTGTCAATGGATGGGATTCGCTTCACGTTTCTTGAGCTAAACATCTAATTATAATCTGTTTTATCAAAAAATATAAAAAAATTAAACTTAAAATCAATAATGAGATTATAAAACCATTTAAAGCGAGTAATAAGGCTTACAAAGGCATTGGTGACTATAAATGGACTTTTCTCTTGAATGGATGGGATTCGCTTCACGTTTGTCGAGAGAAACATCCAATTATAATCTGTTTTAGCAAAAAATGTAAAAAAATTACACTTAAAATCAATAATGAGATTATAAAACCATTTAAAGCGAGTAATAAGGCTTACAAAGGCATTGGTGACTATAAATGGACTTTTCTTGTCAATGGATGGGATTCACTTAACATTTCTTGAGCTAAACATCTAATTATAATCTGTTTTAACAAAAAATGTAAAAAAATTAAACTTAAAATCAATAATGAGATTATAAAACCATTTAAAGCGAGTAATAAGGCTTACAAAGGCATTGGTGACTATAAATGGACTTTTCTCTTGAATGGATGGGATTCGCTTCACGTTTCTTGAGCTAAACATCTAATTATAATCTGTTTTAACAAAAAATGTAAAAAAATTAAACTTAAAATCAATAATGAGATTATAAAACCATTTAAAGCTTGTAATAAGGCTTACAAAGGCATTGGTGACTATAAATGGACTTTTCTTGTCAATGGATGGCATTCGGTTAACGTTTCTTGAGCTAAACATCTAATTATAATCTGTTTTAACAAAAAATGTAAAAAAATTAAACTTAAAATCAATAATGAGATTATAAAACCATTTAAAGCGAGTAATAAGGCTTACAAAGGCATTGGTGACTATAAATGGACTTTTCTCTTGAATGGATGGGATTTGCTTCACGTTTGTCGAGAGAAACATCCAATTATAATCTGTTTTAAGAAAAAATTCAAAAAAATTCAACTTAAAATCAATAATGAGATTATAAAACCATTTAAAGCGAGTAATAAGGCTTACAAAGACATTGGTGACTATAAATGGACTTTTCTTGTCAATGGATGGGATTCGCTTCACGTTTCTTGAGCTAAACATCTAATTATAATCTGTTTTATCAAAAAATGTAAAAAAATTAAACTTAAAATCAATAATGAGATTATAAAACCATTTAAAGCGAGTAATAAGGCTTACAAAGGCATTGGTGACTATAAATGGACTTTTCTCTTGAATGGATGGGATTCGCTTCACGTTTGTCGAGAGAAACATCCAATTATAATCTGTTTTAGCAAAAAATGTAAAAAAATTACACTTAAAATCAATAATGAGATTATAAAACCATTTAAAGCGAGTAATAAGGCTTACAAAGGCATTGGTGACTATAAATGGACTTTTCTTGTCAATGGATGGGATTCACTTAACATTTCTTGAGCTAAACATCTAATTAGAATCTGTTTTAACAAAAAATGTAAAAAAATTAAACTTAAAATCAATAATGAGATTATAAAACCATTTAAAGCGAGTAATAAGGCTTACAAAGGCATTGGTGACTATAAATGGACTTTTCTCTTGAATGGATGGGATTCGCTTCACGTTTCTTGAGCTAAACATCTAATTATAATCTGTTTTAACAAAAAATGTAAAAAAATTAAACTTAAAATCAATAATGAGATTATAAAACCATTTAAAGCTTGTAATAAGGCTTACAAAGGCATTGGTGACAATAAATGGACTTTTCTTGTCAATGGATGGGATTCGCTTAACGTTTCTTTTGCTAAACATCTAATTATAATCTGTTTTAACAAAAAATGTAAAAAAATTAAACTTAAAATCAATAATGAGATTATAAAACCATTTAAAGCGAGTAATAAGGCTTACAAAGGCATTGGTGACTATAAATGGACTTTTCTCTTGAATGGATGGGATTCGCTTCACGTTTGTCGAGAGAAACATCCAATTATAATCTGTTTTAAGAAAAAATTCAAAAAAATTAAACTTAAAATCAATAATGAGATTATAAAACCATTTAAAGCGAGTAATAAGGCTTACAAAGACATTGGTGACTATAAATGGACTTTTCTTGTCAATGGATGGGATTCGCTTCACGTTTCTTGAGCTAAACATCTAATTATAATCTGTTTTATCAAAAAATGTAAAAAAATTAAACTTAAAATCAATAATGAGATTATAAAACCATTTAAAGCGAGTAATAAGGCTTACAAAGGCATTGGTGACTATAAATGGACTTTTCTCTTGAATGGATGGGATTCGCTTCACGTTTGTCGAGAGAAACATCCGATTATAATCTGTTTTAGCAAAAAATGTAAAAAAATTACACTTAAAATCAATAATGAGATTATAAAACCATTTAAAGCGAGTAATAAGGCTTACAAAGGCATTGGTGACTATAAATGGACTTTTCTCTTGAATGGATGGGATTCGCTTCACGTTTGTCGAGAGAAACATCCAATTATAATCTGTTTTAGCAAAAAATATAAAAAAATTACACTTAAAATCAATAATGAGATTATAAAACCATTTAAAGCGAGTAATAAGGCTTACAAAGGCATTGGTGACTATAAATGGACTTTTCTTGTCAATGGATGGGATTCACTTAACATTTCTTGAGCTAAACATCTAATTAGAATCTGTTTTAACAAAAAATGTAAAAAAATTAAGCTTAAAATCAATAATGAGATTATAAAACCATTTAAAGCGAGTAATAAGGCTTACAAAGGCATTGGTGACTATAAATGGACTTTTCTCTTGAATGGATGGGATTCGCTTCACGTTTCTTGAGCTAAACATCTAATTATAATCTGTTTTAACAAAAAATGTAAAAAAATTAAACTTAAAATCAATAATGAGATTATAAAACCATTTAAAGCTTGTAATAAGGCTTACAAAGGCATTGGTGACAATAAATGGACTTTTCTTGTCAATGGATGGGATTCGCTTAACGTTTCTTGAGCTAAACATCTAATTATAATATGTTTTAACAAAAAATGTAAAAAAATTAAACTTAAAATCAATAATGAGATTATAAAACCATTTAAAGCGAGTAATAAGGCTTACAAAGGCATTGGTGACTATAAATGGACTTTTCTCTTGAATGGATGGGATTCGCTTCACGTTTGTCGAGAGAAACATCCAATTATAATCTGTTTTAAGAAAAAATTCAAAAAAATTCAACTTAAAATCAATAATGAGATTATAAAACCATTTAAAGCGAGTAATAAGGCTTACAAAGACATTGGTGACTATAAATGGACTTTTCTTGTCAATGGATGGGATTCGCTTCACGTTTCTTGAGCTAAACATCTAATTATAATCTATTTTATCAAAAAATGTAAAAAAATTAAACTTAAAATCAATAATGAGATTATAAAACCATTTAAAGCGAGTAATAAGGCTTACAAAGGCATTGGTGACTATAAATGGACTTTTCTCTTGAATGGATGGGATTCGCTTCACGTTTGTCGAGAGAAACATCCGATTATAATCTGTTTTAGCAAAAAATGTAAAAAAATTACACTTAAAATCAATAATGAGATTATAAAACCATTTAAAGCGAGTAATAAGGCTTACAAAGGCATTGGTGACTATAAATGGACTTTTCTTGTCAATGGATGGGATTCACTTAACATTTCTTGAGCTAAACATCTAATTATAATCTGTTTTATCAAAAAATGTAAAAAAATTAAACTTAAAATCAATAATGAGATTATAAAACCATTTAAAGCGAGTAATAAGGCTTACAAAGGCATTGGTGACTATAAATGGACTTTTCTCTTGAATGGATGGGATTCGCTTCACGTTTGTCGAGAGAAACATCCGATTATAATCTGTTTTAGCAAAAAATGTAAAAAAATTACACTTAAAATCAATAATGAGATTATAAAACCATTTAAAGCGAGTAATAAGGCTTACAAAGGCATTGGTGACTATAAATGGACTTTTCTTGTCAATGGATGGGATTCACTTAACATTTCTTGAGCTAAACATCTAATTAGAATCTGTTTTAACAAAAAATGTAAAAAAATTAAACTTAAACTCAATAATGAGATTATAAAACCATTTAAAGCGAGTAATAAGGCTTACAAAGGCATTGGTGACTATAAATGGACTTTTCTCTTGAATGGATGGGATTCGCTTCACGTTTCTTGAGCTAAACATCTAATTATAATCTGTTTTAACAAAAAATGTAAAAAAATTAAACTTAAAATCAATAATGAGATTATAAAACCATTTAAAGCGAGTAATAAGGCTTACAAAGGCATTGGTGACTATAAATGGACTTTTCTCTTGAATGGATGGGATTCGCTTCACGTTTCTTGAGCTAAACATCTAATTATAATCTGTTTTAACAAAAAATGTAAAAAAATTAAACTTAAAATCAATAATGAGATTATAAAACCATTTAAAGCTTGTAATAAGGCTTACAAAGGCATTGGTGACAATAAATGGACTTTTCTTGTCAATGGATGGGATTCGCTTAACGTTTCTTGAGCTAAACATCTAATTATAATATGTTTTAACAAAAAATGTAAAAAAATTAAACTTAAAATCAATAATGAGATTATAAAACCATTTAAAGCGAGTAATAAGGCTTACAAAGGCATTGGTGACTATAAATGGACTTTTCTCTTGAATGGATGGGATTCGCTTCACGTTTGTCGAGAGAAACATCCAATTATAATCTGTTTTAAGAAAAAATTCAAAAAAATTCAACTTAAAATCAATAATGAGATTATAAAACCATTTAAAGCGAGTAATAAGGCTTACAAAGACATTGGTGACTATAAATGGACTTTTCTTGTCAATGGATGGGATTCGCTTCACGTTTCTTGAGCTAAACATCTAATTATAATCTATTTTATCAAAAAATGTAAAAAAATTAAACTTAAAATCAATAATGAGATTATAAAACCATTTAAAGCGAGTAATAAGGCTTACAAAGGCATTGGTGACTATAAATGGACTTTTCTCTTGAATGGATGGGATTCGCTTCACGTTTGTCGAGAGAAACATCCGATTATAATCTGTTTTAGCAAAAAATGTAAAAAAATTACACTTAAAATCAATAATGAGATTATAAAACCATTTAAAGCGAGTAATAAGGCTTACAAAGGCATTGGTGACTATAAATGGACTTTTCTTGTCAATGGATGGGATTCACTTAACATTTCTTGAGCTAAACATCTAATTATAATCTGTTTTATCAAAAAATGTAAAAAAATTAAACTTAAAATCAATAATGAGATTATAAAACCATTTAAAGCGAGTAATAAGGCTTACAAAGGCATTGGTGACTATAAATGGACTTTTCTCTTGAATGGATGGGATTCGCTTCACGTTTGTCGAGAGAAACATCCGATTATAATCTGTTTTAGCAAAAAATGTAAAAAAATTACACTTAAAATCAATAATGAGATTATAAAACCATTTAAAGCGAGTAATAAGGCTTACAAAGGCATTGGTGACTATAAATGGACTTTTCTTGTCAATGGATGGGATTCACTTAACATTTCTTGAGCTAAACATCTAATTAGAATCTGTTTTAACAAAAAATGTAAAAAAATTAAACTTAAACTCAATAATGAGATTATAAAACCATTTAAAGCGAGTAATAAGGCTTACAAAGGCATTGGTGACTATAAATGGACTTTTCTCTTGAATGGATGGGATTCGCTTCACGTTTCTTGAGCTAAACATCTAATTATAATCTGTTTTAACAAAAAATGTAAAAAAATTAAACTTAAAATCAATAATGAGATTATAAAACCATTTAAAGCTTGTAATAAGGCTTACAAAGGCATTGGTGACAATAAATGGACTTTTCTTGTCAATGGATGGGATTCGCTTAACGTTTCTTGAGCTAAACATCTAATTATAATCTGTTTTAACAAAAAATGTAAAAAAATTAAACTTAAAATCAATAATGAGATTATAAAAACATTTAAAGCGAGTAATAAGGCTTACAAAGGCATTGGTGACTATAAATGGACTTTTTTCTTGAATGGATGGGATTCGCTTCACGTTTGTCGAGAGAAACATCCAATTATAATCTGTTTTAAGAAAAAATTCAAAAAAATTCAACTTAAAATCAATAATGAGATTATAAAACCATTTAAAGCGAGTAATAAGGCTTACAAAGATATTGGTGACTGTAAATGGACTTTTCTTGTCAATGGATGGGATTCGCTTCACGTTTCTTGAGCTAAACATCTAATTATAATCTGTTTTATCAAAAAATGTAAAAAAATTAAACTTAAAATCAATAATGAGATTATAAAACCATTTAAAGCGAGTAATAAGGCTTACAAAGGCATTGGTGACTATAAATGGACTTTTCTCTTGAATGGATGGGATTCGCTTCACGTTTGTCGAGAGAAACATCCAATTATAATCTGTTTTAGCAAAAAATGTAAAAAAATTACACTTAAAATCAATAATGAGATTATAAAACCATTTAAAGCGAGTAATAAGGCTTACAAAGGCATTGGTGACTATAAATGGACTTTTCTTGTCAATGGATGGGATTCACTTAACATTTCTTGAGCTAAACATCTAATTATAATCTGTTTTAACAAAAAATGTAAAAAAAATTAAACTTAAAATCAATAATGAGATTATAAAACCATTTAAAGCGAGTAATAAGGCTTACAAAGGCATTGGTGACTATAAATGGACTTTTCTCTTGAATGGATGGGATTCCCTTCACGTTTCTTGAGCTAAACATCTAATTATAATCTGTTTTAACAAAAAATGTAAAAAAATTAAACTTAAAATCAATAATGAGATTATAAAACCATTTAAAGCTTGTAATAAGGCTTACAAAGGCATTGGTGACTATAAATGGACTTTTCTTGTCAATGGATGGGATTCGCTTAACGTTTCTTGAGCTAAACATCTAATTATAATCTGTTTTAACAAAAAATGTAAAAAAATTAAACTTAAAATCAATAATGAGATTATAAAACCATTTAAAGCGAGTAATAAGGCTTACAAAGGCATTGGTGACTATAAATGGACTTTTCTCTTGAATGGATGGGATTTGCTTCACGTTTGTCGAGAGAAACATCCAATTATAATCTGTTTTAAGAAAAAATTCAAAAAAATTCAACTTAAAATCAATAATGAGATTATAAAACCATTTAAAGCGAGTAATAAGGCTTACAAAGACATTGGTGACTATAAATGGACTTTTCTTGTCAATGGATGGGATTCGCTTCACGTTTCTTGAGCTAAACATCTAATTATAATCTGTTTTATCAAAAAATGTAAAAAAATTAAACTTAAAATCAATAATGAGATTATAAAACCATTTAAAGCGAGTAATAAGGCTTACAAAGGCATTGGTGACTATAAATGGACTTTTCTCTTGAATGGATGGGATTCGCTTCACGTTTGTCGAGAGAAACATCCAATTATAATCTGTTTTAGCAAAAAATGTAAAAAAATTACACTTAAAATCAATAATGAGATTATAAAACCATTTAAAGCGAGTAATAAGGCTTACAAAGGCATTGGTGACTATAAATGGACTTTTCTTGTCAATGGATGGGATTCACTTAACATTTCTTGAGCTAAACATCTAATTAGAATCTGTTTTAACAAAAAATGTAAAAAAATTAAACTTAAAATCAATAATGAGATTATAAAACCATTTAAAGCGAGTAATAAGGCTTACAAAGGCATTGGTGACTATAAATGGACTTTTCTCTTGAATGGATGGGATTCGCTTCACGTTTCTTGAGCTAAACATCTAATTATAATCTGTTTTAACAAAAAATGTAAAAAAATTAAACTTAAAATCAATAATGAGATTATAAAACCATTTAAAGCTTGTAATAAGGCTTACAAAGGCATTGGTGACAATAAATGGACTTTTCTTGTCAATGGATGGGATTCGCTTAACGTTTCTTGAGCTAAACATCTAATTATAATCTGTTTTAACAAAAAATGTAAAAAAATTAAACTTAAAATCAATAATGAGATTATAAAACCATTTAAAGCGAGTAATAAGGCTTACAAAGGCATTGGTGACTATAAATGGACTTTTCTCTTGAATGGATGGGATTCGCTTCACGTTTGTCGAGAGAAACATCCAATTATAATCTGTTTTAAGAAAAAATTCAAAAAAATTCAACTTAAAATCAATAATGAGATTATAAAACCATTTAAAGCGAGTAATAAGGCTTACAAAGACATTGGTGACTATAAATGGACTTTTCTTGTCAATGGATGGGATTCGCTTCACGTTTCTTGAGCTAAACATCTAATTATAATCTGTTTTATCAAAAAATGTAAAAAAATTAAACTTAAAATCAATAATGAGATTATAAAACCATTTAAAGCGAGTAATAAGGCTTACAAAGGCATTGGTGACTATAAATGGACTTTTCTCTTGAATGGATGGGATTCGCTTCACGTTTGTCGAGAGAAACATCCGATTATAATCTGTTTTAGCAAAAAATGTAAAAAAATTACACTTAAAATCAATAATGAGATTATAAAACCATTTAAAGCGAGTAATAAGGCTTACAAAGGCATTGGTGACTATAAATGGACTTTTCTCTTGAATGGATGGGATTCGCTTCACGTTTGTCGAGAGAAACATCCAATTATAATCTGTTTTAGCAAAAAATGTAAAAAAATTACACTTAAAATCAATAATGAGATTATAAAACCATTTAAAGCGAGTAATAAGGCTTACAAAGGCATTGGTGACTATAAATGGACTTTTCTTGTCAATGGATGGGATTCACTTAACATTTCTTGAGCTAAACATCTAATTAGAATCTGTTTTAACAAAAAATGTAAAAAAATTAAACTTAAAATCAATAATGAGATTATAAAACCATTTAAAGCGAGTAATAAGGCTTACAAAGGCATTGGTGACTATAAATGGACTTTTCTCTTGAATGGATGGGATTCGCTTCACGTTTCTTGAGCTAAACATCTAATTATAATCTGTTTTAACAAAAAATGTAAAAAAATTAAACTTAAAATCAATAATGAGATTATAAAACCATTTAAAGCTTGTAATAAGGCTTACAAAGGCATTGGTGACAATAAATGGACTTTTCTTGTCAATGGATGGGATTCGCTTAACGTTTCTTGAGCTAAACATCTAATTATAATCTGTTTTAACAAAAAATGTAAAAAAATTAAACTTAAAATCAATAATGAGATTATAAAACCATTTAAAGCGAGTAATAAGGCTTACAAAGGCATTGGTGACTATAAATGGACTTTTCTCTTGAATGGATGGGATTCGCTTCACGTTTGTCGAGAGAAACATCCAATTATAATCTGTTTTAAGAAAAAATTCAAAAAAAATCAACTTAAAATCAATAATGAGATTATAAAACCATTTAAAGCGAGTAATAAGGCTTACAAAGACATTGGTGACTATAAATGGACTTTTCTTGTCAATGGATGGGATTCGCTTCACGTTTCTTGAGCTAAACATCTAATTATAATCTGTTTTATCAAAAAATGTAAAAAAATTAAACTTAAAATCAATAATGAGATTATAAAACAATTTAAAGCGAGTAATAAGGCTTACAAAGGCATTGGTGACTATAAATGGACTTTTCTCTTGAATGGATGGGATTCGCTTCACGTTTGTCGAGAGAAACATCCAATTATAATCTGTTTTAAGAAAAAATTCAAAAAAAATCAACTTAAAATCAATAATGAGATTATAAAACCATTTAAAGCGAGTAATAAGGCTTACAAAGACATTGGTGACTATAAATGGACTTTTCTTGTCAATGGATGGGATTCGCTTCACGTTTCTTGAGCTAAACATCTAATTATAATCTGTTTTATCAAAAAATGTAAAAAAATTAAACTTAAAATCAATAATGAGATTATAAAACCATTTAAAGCGAGTAATAAGGCTTACAAAGGCATTGGTGACTATAAATGGACTTTTCTTGTCAATGGATGGGATTCACTTAACATTTCTTGAGCTAAACATCTAATTATAATCTGTTTTATCAAAAAATGTAAAAAAATTAAACTTAAAATCAATAATGAGATTATAAAACCATTTAAAGCGAGTAATAAGGCTTACAAAGGCATTGGTGACTATAAATGGACTTTTCTCTTGAATGGATGGGATTCGCTTCACGTTTGTCGAGAGAAACATCCGATTATAATCTGTTTTAGCAAAAAATGTAAAAAAATTACACTTAAAATCAATAATGAGATTATAAAACCATTTAAAGCGAGTAATAAGGCTTACAAAGGCATTGGTGACTATAAATGGACTTTTCTTGTCAATGGATGGGATTCACTTAACATTTCTTGAGCTAAACATCTAATTAGAATCTGTTTTAACAAAAAATGTAAAAAAATTAAACTTAAAATCAATAATGAGATTATAAAACCATTTAAAGCGAGTAATAAGGCTTACAAAGGCATTGGTGACTATAAATGGACTTTTCTTGTCAATGGATGGGATTCGCTTCACGTTTCTTGAGCTAAACATCTAATTATAATCTGTTTTAACAAAAAATTTAAAAAAATTAAACTTAAAATCAATAATGAGATTATAAAACCATTTAAAGCGAGTAATAAGGCTTACAAAGGCATTGGTAACTATAAATGGACTTTTCTTGTCAATGGGTGGGATTCGCTTCACGTTTCTTGAGCTAAATATCTAATTATAATCTGTTTAAACAAAAAATGTAAAAAAATTAAACTTAAAATCAATAATGAGATTATAAAACCATTTAAAGCGAGTAATAAGGCTTACAAAGGCATTGGTGACTATAAATGGACTTTTCTTGTCAATGGATGGGATTCGCTTCACGTTTCCTGAGCTAAACATCTAATTATAATCTGTTTTAACAAAAAATGTAAAAAAAATTACACTTAAAATGAATAATGAGATTATAAAACCATTTAAAGCTAGTAATAAGGCTTACAAAGGCATTGGTGACTATAAATGGACTTTTCTTGTCAGTGGATGGGATTCGCTTCACGTTTCCCGAAGAATACATCCAATTATAATCTGTTTTAATAAAAAATGTAAAAAAATTAAACTTAAAATCAATAATGAGATTATAAAACCATTTAAAGCGAGTAATAAGGCTTACAAAGGCATTGGTGACTATAAATGGACTTTTCTTGTCAACGGATGGGATTCGCTTCACAATTCTTGAGCTAAACATCTAATTATAATCTGTTTTAACAAAAAATGTAAAAACATTAACCTTAAAATCAATAATGAGATTATAAAACCATTTAAAGCGAGTAATAAGGCTTACAAAGGCATTGGTGACTATAAATGGACTTTTCTTGTCAATGGATGGGATTCGCTTCACGTTTCTTGAGCTAAACATCTAATTATAATCTGTTTTAACAAAAAATGTAAAAAAATTAAACTTAAAATCAATAATGAGATTATAAAACCATTTAAAGCGAGTAATAAGGCTTACAAAGGTATTGGTGACTATAAATGGACTTTTCTTGTCAATGGATGGGATTCACTTAACATTTCTTGAGCTAAACATCTAATTATAATCTGTTTCAACAAAAAATATAAAAAAATTAAACTTAAAATCAATAATGAGATTATAAAACCATTTAAAGCGAGTAATAAGGCTTACAAAGGCATTGGTGACTATAAATGGACTTTTCTTGTCAATGGATGGGATTCGCTTCACGTTTCTTGAGCTAAACATCTAATTATAATCTGTTTCAACAAAAAATGTAAAAAAATTAAACTTAAAATCAATAATGAGATTATAAAACCATTTAAAGCGAGTAATAAGGCTTACAAAGGCATTGGTGACCATAAATGGACTTTTCTTGTCAATGGATGGGATTCGCTTCACGTTTCTTGAGCTAAACATCTAACTATAATCTGTTTTAACAAAAAATGTAAAAAAATTAAACTTAAAATCAATAATGAGATTATAAAATCATTTAAAGCTTGTAATAAGGCTTACAAAGGCATTGGTGACTATAAATGGACTTTTCTTGTCAATGGATGGGATTCGCTTCACGTTTCTTGAGCTAAACATCTAATTATAATCTGTTTGAACAAAAAATGTAAAAAAATTAAACTTAAAATCAATAATGAGATTATAAAACCATTTAAAGCGAGTAATAAGGCTTACAAAGGCATTGGTGACTATAAATAGACTTTTCTTGTCAATGGATGGGATTCGCTTCACGTTTCTTGAGCTAAACATCTAATTATAATCTGTTTTAACAAAAAATGTAAAAAAATTAAACTTAAAATCAATAATGAGATTATAAAACCATTTAAAGCGAGTAATAAGGCTTACAAAGGCATTGGTGACTATAAATGGACTTTTCTTGTCAGTGGAATTGATTCGCTTCACGTTTCCCGAGGAATACATCCAATGATAATCTGTTTTAATAAAAAATGTAAAAAAATTAAACTTAAAATCAATAATGAGATTATAAAATCATTTAAAGCGAGTAATAAGGCTTACAAAGGCATTGGTGACTATAAATGGACTTTTCTTGTCAATGGATGGGATTCGCTTCACGTTTCTTGAGCTAAACATCTAATTATAATCTGTTTGAACAAAAAATGTAAAAAAATTAAACTTAAAATCAATAATGAGATTATAAAACCATTTAAAGCGAGTAATAAGGCTTACAAAGGCATTGGTGACTATAAATAGACTTTTCTTGTCAATGGATGGGATTCGCTTCACGTTTCTTGAGCTAAACATCTAATTATAATCTGTTTTAACAAAAAATGTAAAAAAATTAAACTTAAAATCAATAATGAGATTATAAAACCATTTAAAGCGAGTAATAAGGCTTACAAAGGCATTGGTGACTATAAATGGACTTTTCTTGTCAATGGATGGGATTCGCTTCACGTTTCTTGAGCTAAACATCTAATTATAATCTGTTTTAACAAAAAATGTAAAAGAATTAAACTTAAAATCAATAATGAGATTATAAAACCATTTAAAGCGAGTAATAAGGCTTACAAAGGCATTGGTGACTATAAATGGACTTTTCTTGTCAATGGATGGGATTCGCTTCACGTTTCTTGAGCTAAACATCTAATTATAATCTGTTTTAACAAAAAATGTAAAAAAATTAAACTTAAAATCAATAATGAGATTATAAAACCATTTAAAGCGAGTAATAAGGCTTACAAAGGTATTGGTGACTATAAATGGACTTTTCTTGTCAATGGATGGGATTCACTTAACATTTCTTGAGCTAAACATCTAATTATAATCTGTTTTAACAAAAAATGTAAAAAAATTAAACTTAAAATCAATAATGAGATTATAAAACCATTTAAAGCGAGTAATAAGGCTTACAAAGGCATTGGTGACTATAAATGGACTTTTCTTGTCAATGGATGGGATTCGCTTCACGTTTCTTGAGCTAAACATCTAATTATAATCTGTTTTAATAAAAAATGTAAAAAAATTAAACTTAAAATCAATAATGAGAATATAAAACCATTTAAAGCGAGTAATAAGGCTTACAAAGGCATTGGTGACTATAAATGGACTTTTCTTGTAAATGGATGGGATTCACTTAACATTTCTTGAGCTAAACATCTAATTATAATCTGTTTTAACAAAAAATATAAAAAAATTACACTTGAAATCAATAATGAGATTATAAAACCATTTAAAGCTAGTAATAAGGCTTACAAAGGCATTGGTGACTATAAATGGACTTTTCTTGTCAGTGGAATTGATTCGCTTCACGTTTCCCGAGGAATACATCCAATTATAATCTGTTTTAATAAAAAATGTAAAAAAATTAAACTTAAAATCAATAATGAGATTATAAAACCATTTAAAGCGAGTAATAAGGCTTACAAAGGCATTGGTGACTGTAAATGGACTTTTCTTGTCAATGGGTGGGATTCGCTTCACGTTTCTTGAGCTAAACATCTAATTATAATCTGTTTTAACAAAAAATGTAAAAAAATTAAACTTAAAATCAATAATGAGATTATAAAACCATTTAAAACGAGTAATAAGGCTTACAAAGGCATTGGTGACTATAAATGGACTTTTCTCTTGAATGGATGGGATTCGCTTCACGTTTGTCGAGAGAAACATCCGATTATAATCTGTTTTAGCAAAAAATGTAAAAAAATTACACTTAAAATCAATAATGAGATTATAAAACCATTTAAAGCGAATAATAAGGCTTACAAAGGCATTGGTGACTATAAATGGACTTTTCTTGTCAATGGATGGGATTCACTTAACATTTCTTGAGCTAAACATCTAATTAGAATCTGTTTTAACAAAAAATGTAAAAAAATTAAACTTAAAATCAATAATGAGATTATAAAACCATTTAAAGCGAGTAATAAGGCTTACAAAGGCATTGGTGACTATAAATGGACTTTTCTTGTCAATGGATGGGATTCGCTTCACGTTTCCCGAGAAAAACATCCAATTATAATCTATTTTAACAAAAAATGTAAAAAAATTAAACTTAAAATCAATAATGAGATTATAAAACCATTTAAAGCGAGTAATAAGGCTTCCAAAGGCATTGGTGACTGTAAATGGACTTTTCTTGTCAATGGATGGGATTCGCTTCACGTTTCTTGAGCTAAACATCTAATTATAATCTGTTTTAAAAAAAAATGTAAAAAAATTAAACTTAAAATCAATAATGAGATTATAAAACCATTTAAAGCGAGTAATAAGGCTTACAAAGGCATTGGTGACTATAAATGGACTTTTCTTGTCAATGGATGGGATTCGCTTCACGTTTCTTGAGCTAAACATCTAATTATAATCTGTTTTAACAAAAAATTTAAAAAAATTAAACTTAAAATCAATAATGAGATTATAAAACCATTTAAAGCGAGTAATAAGGCTTACAAAGGCATTGGTAACTATAAATGGACTTTTCTTGTCAATGGGTGGGATTCGCTTCACGTTTCTTGAGCTAAATATCTAATTATAATCTGTTTAAACAAAAAATGTAAAAAAATTAAACTTAAAATCAATAATGAGATTATAAAACCATTTAAAGCGAGTAATAAGGCTTACAAAGGCATTGGTGACTATAAATGGACTTTTCTTGTCAATGGATGGGATTCGCTTCACGTTTCCTGAGCTAAACATCTAATTATAATCTGTTTTAACAAAAAATGTAAAAAAAATTACACTTAAAATCAATAATGAGATTATAAAACCATTTAAAGCTAGTAATAAGGCTTACAAAGGCATTGGTGACTATAAATGGACTTTTCTTGTCAGTGGATGGGATTCGCTTCACGTTTCCCGAAGAATACATCCAATTATAATCTGTTTTAATAAAAAATGTAAAAAAATTAAACTTAAAATCAATAATGAGATTATAAAACCATTTAAAGCGAGTAATAAGGCTTACAAAGGCATTGGTGACTATAAATGGACTTTTCTTGTCAACGGATGGGATTCGCTTCACAATTCTTGAGCTAAACATCTAATTATAATCTGTTTTAACAAAAAATGTAAAAACATTAAACTTAAAATCAATAATGAGATTATAAAACCATTTAAAGCGAGTAATAAGGCTTACAAAGGCATTGGTGACTATAAATGGACTTTTCTTGTCAATGGATGGGATTCGCTTCACGTTTCTTGAGCTAAACATCTAATTATAATCTGTTTTAACAAAAAATGTAAAAAAATTAAACTTAAAATCAATAATGAGATTATAAAACCATTTAAAGCGAGTAATAAGGCTTACAAAGGTATTGGTGACTATAAATGGACTTTTCTTGTCAATGGATGGGATTCACTTAACATTTCTTGAGCTAAACATCTAATTATAATCTGTTTCAACAAAAAATGTAAAAAAATTAAACTTAAAATCAATAATGAGATTATAAAACCATTTAAAGCGAGTAATAAGGCTTACAAAGGCATTGGTGACTATAAATGGACTTTTCTTGTCAATGGATGGGATTTGCTTCACGTTTCTTGAGCTAAACATCTAATTATAATCTGTTTTAACAAAAAATGTAAAAAAATTAAACTTAAAATCAATAATGAGAATATAAAACCATTTAAAGCGAGTAATAAGGCTTACAAAGGCATTGGTGACTATAAATGGACTTTTCTTGTAAATGGATGGGATTCACTTAACATTTCTTGAGCTAAACATATAATTATAATCTGTTTTAACAAAAAATATAAAAAAATTACACTTAAAATCAATAATGAGATTATAAAACCATTTAAAGCTAGCAATAAGGCTTACAATGGCATTGGTGACTATAAATGGACTTTTCTTGTCAGTGGAATTGATTCGCTTCACGTTTCCCGAGGAATACATCCAATTATAATCTGTTTTAATAAAAAATATAAAAAAATTAAACTTAAAATCAATAATGAGATTATAAAATCATTTAAAGCGAGTAATAAGGCTTACAAAGGCATTGGTGACTATAAATGGACTTTTCTTGTCAATGGATGGGATTCGCTTCACGTTTCTTGAGCTAAACATCTAATTATAATCTGTTTGAACAAAAAATGTAAAAAAATTAAACTTAAAATCAATAATGAGATTATAAAACCATTTAAAGCGAGTAATAAGGCTTACAAAGGCATTGGTGACTATAAATAGACTTTTCTTGTCAATGGATGGGATTCGCTTCACGTTTCTTGAGCTAAACATCTAATTATAATCTGTTTTAACAAAAAATGTAAAACAATTAAACTTAAAATCAATAATGAGATTATAAAACCATTTAAAGCGAGTAATAAGGCTTACAAAGGCATTGGTGACTATAAATGGACTTTTCTTGTCAATGGATGGGATTCGCTTCACGTTTCTTGAGCTAAACATCTAATTATAATCTGTTTTAACAAAAAATGTAAAAGAATTAAACTTAAAATCAATAATGACATTATAAAACCATTTAAAGCGAGTAATAAGGCTTACAAAGGCATTGGTGACTATAAATGGACTTTTCTTGTCAATGGATGGGATTCGCTTCACGTTTCTTGAGCTAAACATCTAATTATAATCTGTTTTAACAAAAAATGTAAAAAAATTAAACTTAAAATCAATAATGAGATTATAAAACCATTTAAAGCGAGTAATAAGGCTTACAAAGGTATTGGTGACTATAAATGGACTTTTCTTGTCAATGGATGGGATTCACTTAACATTTCTTGAGCTAAACATCTAATTATAATCTGTTTTAACAAAAAATGTAAAAAAATTAAACTTAAAATCAATAATGAGATTATAAAACCATTTAAAGCGAGTAATAAGGCTTACAAAGGCATTGGTGACTATAAATGGACTTTTCTTGTCAATGGATGGGATTCGCTTCACGTTTCTTGAGCTAAACATCTAATTATAATCTGTTTTAATAAAAAATGTAAAAAAATTAAACTTAAAATCAATAATGAGAATATAAAACCATTTAAAGCGAGTAATAAGGCTTACAAAGGCATTGGTGACTATAAATGGACTTTTCTTGTAAATGGATGGGATTCACTTAACATTTCTTGAGCTAAACATCTAATTATAATCTGTTTTAACAAAAAATATAAAAAAATTACACTTGAAATCAATAATGAGATTATAAAACCATTTAAAGCTAGTAATAAGGCTTACAAAGGCATTGGTGACTATAAATGGACTTTTCTTGTCAGTGGAATTGATTCGCTTCACGTTTCCCGAGGAATACATCCAATTATAATCTGTTTTAATAAAAAATGTAAAAAAATTAAACTTAAAATCAATAATGAGATTATAAAACCATTTAAAGCGAGTAATAAGGCTTACAAAGGCATTGGTGACTGTAAATGGACTTTTCTTGTCAATGGGTGGGATTCGCTTCACGTTTCTTGAGCTAAACATCTAATTATAATCTGTTTTAACAAAAAATGTAAAAAAATTAAACTTAAAATCAATAATGAGATTATAAAACCATTTAAAACGAGTAATAAGGCTTACAAAGGCATTGGTGACTATAAATGGACTTTTCTTGTCAATGGATGGGATTCGCTTCACGTTTCCCGAGGAAAACATCCAATTATAATCTGTTTTAACAAAAAATGTAAAAAAATTACACTTAAAATCAATAATGAGATTATAAAACCATTTAAAGCGAGTAATAAGGCTTACAAAGGCATTGGTGACTATAAATGGACTTTTCTTGTCAATGGATGGGATTCGCTTCACGTTTCCTGAGCTAAACATCTAATTATAATCTGTTTTAACAAAAAATGTAAAAAAAATTACACTTAAAATCAATAATGAGATTATAAAACCATTTAAAGCTAGTAATAAGGCTTACAAAGGCATTGGTGACTATAAATGGACTTTTCTTGTCAGTGGATGGGATTCGCTTCACGTTTCCCGAAGAATACATCCAATTATAATCTGTTTTAATAAAAAATGTAAAAAAATTAAACTTAAAATCAATAATGAGATTATAAAACCATTTAAAGCGAGTAATAAGGCTTACAAAGGCATTGGTGACTATAAATGGACTTTTCTTGTCAACGGATGGGATTCGCTTCACAATTCTTGAGCTAAACATCTAATTATAATCTGTTTTAACAAAAAATGTAAAAACATTAAACTTAAAATCAATAATGAGATTATAAAACCATTTAAAGCGAGTAATAAGGCTTACAAAGGCATTGGTGACTATAAATGGACTTTTCTTGTCAATGGATGGGATTCGCTTCACGTTTCTTGAGCTAAACATCTAATTATAATCTGTTTTAACAAAAAATGTAAAAAAATTAAACTTAAAATCAATAATGAGAATATAAAACCATTTAAAGCGAGTAATAAGGCTTACAAAGGCATTGGTGACTATAAATGGACTTTTCTTGTAAATGGATGGGATTCACTTAACATTTCTTGAGCTAAACATATAATTATAATCTGTTTTAACAAAAAATATAAAAAAATTACACTTAAAATCAATAATGAGATTATAAAACCATTTAAAGCTAGCAATAAGGCTTACAAAGGCATTGGTGACTATAAATGGACTTTTCTTGTCAGTGGAATTGATTCGCTTCACGTTTCCCGAGGAATATATCCAATTATAATCTGTTTTAATAAAAAATGTAAAAAAATTAAACTTAAAATCAATAATGAGATTATAAAATCATTTAAAGCGAGTAATAAGGCTTACAAAGGCATTGGTGACTATAAATGGACTTTTCTTGTCAATGGATGGGATTCGCTTCACGTTTCTTGAGCTAAACATCTAATTATAATCTGTTTGAACAAAAAATGTAAAAAAATTAAACTTAAAATCAATAATGAGATTATAAAACCATTTAAAGCGAGTAATAAGGCTTACAAAGGCATTGGTGACTATAAATAGACTTTTCTTGTCAATGGATGGGATTCGCTTCACGTTTCTTGAGCTAAACATCTAATTATAATCTGTTTTAACAAAAAATGTAAAAAAATTAAACTTAAAATCAATAATGAGATTATAAAACCATTTAAAGCGAGTAATAAGGCTTACAAAGGCATTGGTGACTATAAATGGACTTTTCTTGTCAATGGATGGGATTCGCTTCACGTTTCTTGAGCTAAACATCTAATTATAATCTGTTTTAACAAAAAATGTAAAAGAATTAAACTTAAAATCAATAATGAGATTATAAAACCATTTAAAGCGAGTAATAAGGCTTACAAAGGCATTGGTGACTATAAATGGACTTTTCTTGTCAATGGATGGGATTCGCTTCACGTTTCTTGAGCTAAACATCTAATTATAATCTGTTTTAACAAAAAATGTAAAAAAATTAAACTTAAAATCAATAATGAGATTATAAAACCATTTAAAGCTAGTAATAAGGCTTACAAAGGTATTGGTGACTATAAATGGACTTTTCTTGTCAATGGATGGGATTCACTTAACATTTCTTGAGCTAAACATCTAATTATAATCTGTTTTAACAAAAAATGTAAAAAAATTAAACTTAAAATCAATAATGAGATTATAAAACCATTTAAAGCGAGTAATAAGGCTTACAAAGGCATTGGTGACTATAAATGGACTTTTCTTGTCAATGGATGGGATTCGCTTCACGTTTCTTGAGCTAAACATCTAATTATAATCTGTTTTAATAAAAAATGTAAAAAAATTAAACTTAAAATCAATAATGAGAATATAAAACCATTTAAAGCGAGTAATAAGGCTTACAAAGGCATTGGTGACTATAAATGGACTTTTCTTGTAAATGGATGGGATTCACTTAACATTTCTTGAGCTAAACATCTAATTATAATCTGTTTTAACAAAAAATATAAAAAAATTACACTTGAAATCAATAATGAGATTATAAAACCATTTAAAGCTAGTAATAAGGCTTACAAAGGCATTGGTGACTATAAATGGACTTTTCTTGTCAGTGGAATTGATTCGCTTCACGTTTCCCGAGGAATACATCCAATTATAATCTGTTTTAATAAAAAATGTAAAAAAATTAAACTTAAAATCAATAATGAGATTATAAAACCATTTAAAGCGAGTAATAAGGCTTACAAAGGCATTGGTGACTGTAAATGGACTTTTCTTGTCAATGGGTGGGATTCGCTTCACGTTTCTTGAGCTAAACATCTAATTATAATCTGTTTTAACAAAAAATGTAAAAAAATTAAACTTAAAATCAATAATGAGATTATAAAACCATTTAAAACGAGTAATAAGGCTTACAAAGGCATTGGTGACTATAAATGGACTTTTCTTGTCAATGGATGGGATTCGCTTCACGTTTCCCGAGGAAAACATCCAATTATAATCTGTTTTAACAAAAAATGTAAAAAAATTACACTTAAAATCAATAATGAGATTATAAAACCATTTAAAGCGAGTAATAAGGCTTACAAAGGCATTGGTGACTATAAATGGACTTTTCTTGTCAATGGATGGGATTCGCTTCATGTTTCCTGAGCTAAACATCTAATTATAATCTGTTTTAACAAAAAATGTAAAAAAAATTACACTTAAAATCAATAATGAGATTATAAAACCATTTAAAGCTAGTAATAAGGCTTACAAAGGCATTGGTGACTATAAATGGACTTTTCTTGTCAGTGGATGGGATTCGCTTCACGTTTCCCGAAGAATACATCCAATTATAATCTGTTTTAATAAAAAATGTAAAAAAATTAAACTTAAAATCAATAATGAGATTATAAAACCATTTAAAGCGAGTAATAAGGCTTACAAAGGCATTGGTGACTATAAATGGACTTTTCTTGTCAACGGATGGGATTCGCTTCACAATTCTTGAGCTAAACATCTAATTATAATCTGTTTTAACAAAAAATGTAAAAACATTAAACTTAAAATCAATAATGAGATTATAAAACCATTTAAAGCGAGTAATAAGGCTTACAAAGGCATTGGTGACTATAAATGGACTTTTCTTGTCAATGGATGGGATTCGCTTCACGTTTCTTGAGCTAAACATCTAATTATAATCTGTTTTAACAAAAAATGTAAAAAAATTAAACTTAAAATCAATAATGAGATTGTAAAACCATTTAAAGCGAGTAATAAGGCTTACAAAGGTATTGGTGACTATAAATGGACTTTTCTTGTCAATGGATGGGATTCACTTAACATTTCTTGAGCTAAACATCTAATTATAATCTGTTTCAACAAAAAATGTAAAAAAATTAAACTTAAAATCAATAATGAGATTATAAAACCATTTAAAGCGAGTAATAAGGCTTACAAAGGCATTGGTGACTATAAATGGACTTTTCTTGTCAATGGATGGGATTCGCTTCACGTTTCTTAAGCTAAACATCTAATTATAATCTGTTTTAACAAAAAATGTAAAAAAATTAAACTTAAAATCAATAATGAGAATATAAAACCATTTAAAGCGAGTGATAAGGCTTACAAAGGCATTGGTGACTATAAATGGACTTTTCTTGTAAATGGATGGGATTCACTTAACATTTCTTGAGCTAAACATCTAATTATAATCTGTTTTAACAAAAAATATAAAAAAATTACACTTAAAATCAATAATGAGATTATAAAACCATTTAAAGCTAGTAATAAGGCTTACAAAGGCATTTGTGACTATAAATGGACTTTTCTTGTCAGTGGAATTGATTCGCTTCACGTTTCCCGAGGAATACATCCAATTATAATCTGTTTTAATAAAAAATGTAAAAAAATTAAACTTAAAATCAATAATGAGATTATAAAATCTTTTAAAGCGAGTAATAAGGCTTACAAAGGCATTGGTGACTATAAATGGACTTTTCTTGTCAATGGATGGGATTCGCTTCACGTTTCTTAAGCTAAACATCTAATTATAATCTGTTTGAACAAAAAATGTAAAAAAATTAAACTTAAAATCAATAATGAGATTATAAAACCATTTAAAGCGAGTAATAAGGCTTACAAAGGCATTGGTGACTATAAATGGACTTTTCTTCTCAATGGATGGGATTCGCTTCACGTTTCTTGAGCTAAACATCTAATTATAATCTGTTTTAACAAAAAATGTAAAAGAATTAAACTTAAAATCAATAATGAGATTATAAAACCATGTAAAGCGAGTAATAAGGCTTACAAAGGCATTGGTGACTATAAATGGACTTTTCTTGTCAATGGATGGGATTCGCTTCACGTTTCTTGAGCTAAACATCTAATTATAATCTGTTTTAACAAAAAATGTAAAAAAATTAAACTTAAAATCAATAATGAGATTATAAAACCATTTAAAGCGAGTAATAAGGCTTACAAAGGCATTGGTGACTATAAATGGACTTTCCTTGTCAATGGATGGGATTCGCTTCACGTTTCTTGAGCTAAACATCTAATTATAATCTGTTTTAACCAAAAATGTAAAAAAATTAAACTTAAAATCAATAATGAGATTATAAAACCGTTTAAAGCGAGTAATAAGGCTTACAAAGGTATTGGTGACTATAAATGGACTTTTCTTGTCAATGGATGGGATTCACTTAACATTTCTTGAGCTAAACATCTAATTATAATCTGTTTTAACAAAAAATGTAAAAAAATTAAACTTAAAATCAATAATGAGATTATAAAACCATTTAAAGCGAGTAATAAGGCTTACAAAGGCATTGGTGACTATAAATGGACTTTTCTTGTCAATGGATGGGATTCGCTTCACGTTTCTTGAGCTAAACATCTAATTATAATCTGTTTTAACAAAAAATGTAAAAAAATTAAACTTAAAATCAATAATGAGAATATAAAACCATTTAAAGCGAGTAATAAGGCTTACAAAGGCATTGGTGACTATAAATGGAGTTTTCTTGTAAATGGATGGGATTCACTTAACATTTCTTGAGCTAAACATCTAATTATAATCTGTTTTAACAAAAAATAAAAAAAAATTACACTTGAAATCAATAATGAGATTATAAAACCATTTAAAGCTAGTAATACGGCTTACAAAGGCATTGGTGACTATAAATGGACTTTTCTTGTCAGTGGAATTGATTCGCTTCACGTTTCCCAAGGAATACATCCAATTATAATCTGTTTTAATAAAAAATGTAAAAAAATTAAACTTAAAATCAATAATGAGATTATAAAACCATTTAAAGCGAGTAATAAGGCTTACAAAGGCATTAGTGACTGTAAATGGACTTTTCTTGTCAATGGGTGGGATTCGCTTCACGTTTCTTGAGCTAAACATCTAATTATAATCTGTTTTAACAAAAAATGTAAAAAAATTAAACTTAAAATCAATAATGAGATTATAAAACCATTTAAAACGAGTAATAAGGCTTACAAAGGGATTGGTGACTATAAATCGACTTTTCTTGTCAATGGATGGGATTCGCTTCACGTTTCCCGAGGAAAACATCCAATTATAATCTGTTTTAACAAAAAATGTAAAAAAATTACACTTAAAATCAATAATGAGATTATAAAACCATTTAAAGCGAGTAATAAGGCTTACAAAGGCATTGGTGACTATAAATGGACTTTTCTTGTCAATGGATGGGATTCACTTAACATTTCTTGAGCTAAACATCTAATTATAATCTGTTTTAACAAAAAATGTAAAAAAAATTACACTTAAAATCAATAATGAGATTATAAAACCATTTAAAGCTAGTAATAAGGCTTACAAAGGCATTGGTGACTATAAATGGACTTTTCTTGTCAGTGGATGGGATTCGCTTCACGTTTCCCAAAGAATACATCCAATTATAATCTGTTTTAATAAAAAATGTAAAAACATTAAACTTAAAATCAATAATGAGATTATAAAACCATTTAAAGCGAGTAATAAGGCTTACAAAGGCATTGGTGACTATAAATGGACTTTTCTTGTCAATGGATGGGATTCGCTTCACAATTCTTGAGCTAAACATCTAATTATAATCTGTTTTAACAAAAAATGTAAAAGAATTAAACTTAAAATCAATAATGAGATTATAAAACCATTTAAAGCGAGTAATAAGGCTTACAAAGGCATTGGTGACTATAAATGGACTTTTCTTGTCAATGGATGGGATTCGCTTCACGTTTCTTGAGCTAAACATCTAATTATAATCTGTTTTAACAAAAAATGTAAAAAAATTAAACTTAAAATCAATAATGAGATTATAAAACCATTTAAAGCGAGTAATAAGGCTTACAAAGGCATTGGTGACTATAAATGGACTTTTCTTGTAAATGGATGGGATTCACTTAACATTTCTTGAGCTAAACATCTAATTATAATCTGTTTTAACAAAAAATATAAAAAAATTACACTTGAAATCAATAATGAGATTATAAAACCATTTAAAGCTAGTAATAAGGCTTACAAAGGCATTGGTGACTATAAATGGACTTTTCTTGTCAGTGGAATTGATTCGCTTCACGTTTCCCAAGGAATACATCCAATTATAATCTGTTTTAATAAAAAATGTAAAAAAATTAAACTTAAAATCAATAATGAGATTATAAAACCATTTAAAGCGAGTAATAAGGCTTACAAAGGCATTGGTGACTGTAAATGGACTTTTCTTGTCAATGGGTGGGATTCGCTTCACGTTTCTTGAGCTAAACATCTAATTATAATCTGTTTTAACAAAAAATGTAAAAAAATTAAACTTAAAATCAATAATGAGATTATAAAACCATTTAAAACGAGTAATAAGGCTTACAAAGGCATTGGTGACTATAAATGGACTTTTCTTGTCAATGGATGGGATTCGCTTCACGTTTCCCGAGGAAAACATCCAATTATAATCTGTTTTAACAAAAAATGTAAAAAAATTACACTTAAAATCAATAATGAGATTATAAAACCATTTAAAGCGAGTAATAAGGCTTACAAAGGCATTGGTGACTATAAATGGACTTTTCTTGTCAATGGATGGGATTCACTTAACATTTCTTGAGCTAAACATCTAATTATAATCTGTTTTAACAAAAAATGTAAAAAAAATTACACTTAAAATCAATAATGAGATTATAAAACCATTTAAAGCTAGTAATAAGGCTTACAAAGGCATTGGTGACTATAAATGGACTTTTCTTGTCAGTGGATGGGATTCGCTTCACGTTTCCCAAAGAATACATCCAATTATAATCTGTTTTAATAAAAAATGTAAAAACATTAAACTTAAAATCAATAATGAGATTATAAAACCATTTAAAGCGAGTAATAAGGCTTACAAAGGCATTGGTGACTATAAATGGACTTTTCTTGTCAATGGATGGGATTCGCTTCACAATTCTTGAGCTAAACATCTAATTATAATCTGTTTTAACAAAAAATGTAAAAGAATTAAACTTAAAATCAATAATGAGATTATAAAACCATTTAAAGCGAGTAATAAGGCTTACAAAGGCATTGGTGACTATAAATGGACTTTTCTTGTCAATGGATGGGATTCGCTTCACGTTTCTTGAGCTAAACATCTAATTATAATCTGTTTTAACAAAAAATGTAAAAAAATTAAACTTAAAATCAATAATGAGATTATAAAACCATTTAAAGGGAGTAATAAGGCTTACAAAGGCATTGGTGACTATAAATGGACTTTTCTTGTAAATGGATGGGATTCACTTAACATTTCTTGAGCTAAACATCTAATTATAATCTGTTTTAACAAAAAATATAAAAAAATTACACTTGAAATCAATAATGAGATTATAAAACCATTTAAAGCTAGTAATAAGGCTTACAAAGGCATTGGTGACTATAAATGGACTTTTCTTGTCAGTGGAATTGATTCGCTTCACGTTTCCCAAGGAATACATCCAATTATAATCTGTTTTAATAAAAAATGTAAAAAAATTAAACTTAAAATCAATAATGAGATTATAAAACCATTTAAAGCGAGTAATAAGGCTTACAAAGGCATTGGTGACTGTAAATGGACTTTTCTTGTCAATGGGTGGGATTCGCTTCACGTTTCTTGAGCTAAACATCTAATTATAATCTGTTTTAACAAAAAATGTAAAAAAATTAAACTTAAAATCAATAATGAGATTATAAAACCATTTAAAACGAGTAATAAGGCTTACAAAGGCATTGGTGACTATAAATGGACTTTTCTTGTCAATGGATGGGATTCGCTTCACGTTTCCCGAGGAAAACATCCAATTATAATCTGTTTTAACAAAAAATGTAAAAAAATTACACTTAAAATCAATAATGAGATTATAAAACCATTTAAAGCGAGTAATAAGGCTTACAAAGGCATTGGTGACTATAAATGGACTTTTCTTGTCAATGGATGGGATTCACTTAACATTTCTTGAGCTAAACATCTAATTATAATCTGTTTTAACAAAAAATGTAAAAAAAATTACACTTAAAATCAATAATGAGATTATAAAACCATTTAAAGCTAGTAATAAGGCTTACAAAGGCATTGGTGACTATAAATGGACTTTTCTTGTCAGTGGATGGGATTCGCTTCACGTTTCCCAAAGAATACATCCAATTATAATCTGTTTTAATAAAAAATGTAAAAACATTAAACTTAAAATCAATAATGAGATTATAAAACCATTTAAAGCGAGTAATAAGGCTTACAAAGGCATTGGTGACTATAAATGGACTTTTCTTGTCAATGGATGGGATTCGCTTCACAATTCTTGAGCTAAACATCTAATTATAATCTGTTTTAACAAAAAATGTAAAAGAATTAAACTTAAAATCAATAATGAGATTATAAAACCATTTAAAGCGAGTAATAAGGCTTACAAAGGCATTGGTGACTATAAATGGACTTTTCTTGTCAATGGATGGGATTCGCTTCACGTTTCTTGAGCTAAACATCTAATTATAATCTGTTTTAACAAAAAATGTAAAAAAATTAAACTTAAAATCAATAATGAGATTATAAAACCATTTAAAGCGAGTAATAAGGCTTACAAAGGCATTGGTGACTATAAATGGACTTTTCTTGTAAATGGATGGGATTCACTTAACATTTCTTGAGCTAAACATCTAATTATAATCTGTTTTAACAAAAAATATAAAAAAATTACACTTGAAATCAATAATGAGATTATAAAACCATTTAAAGCTAGTAATAAGGCTTACAAAGGCATTGGTGACTATAAATGGACTTTTCTTGTCAGTGGAATTGATTCGCTTCACGTTTCCCAAGGAATACATCCAATTATAATCTGTTTTAATAAAAAATGTAAAAAAATTAAACTTAAAATCAATAATGAGATTATAAAACCATTTAAAGCGAGTAATAAGGCTTACAAAGGCATTGGTGACTGTAAATGGACTTTTCTTGTCAATGGGTGGGATTCGCTTCACGTTTCTTGAGCTAAACATCTAATTATAATCTGTTTTAACAAAAAATGTAAAAAAATTAAACTTAAAATCAATAATGAGATTATAAAACCATTTAAAACGAGTAATAAGGCTTACAAAGGCATTGGTGACTATAAATGGACTTTTCTTGTCAATGGATGGGATTCGCTTCACGTTTCCCGAGGAAAACATCCAATTATAATCTGTTTTAACAAAAAATGTAAAAAAATTACACTTAAAATCAATAATGAGATTATAAAACCATTTAAAGCGAGTAATAAGGCTTACAAAGGCATTGGTGACTATAAATGGACTTTTCTTGTCAATGGATGGGATTCACTTAACATTTCTTGAGCTAAACATCTAATTATAATCTGTTTTAACAAAAAATGTAAAAAAAATTACACTTAAAATCAATAATGAGATTATAAAACCATTTAAAGCTAGTAATAAGGCTTACAAAGGCATTGGTGACTATAAATGGACTTTTCTTGTCAGTGGATGGGATTCGCTTCACGTTTCCCAAAGAATACATCCAATTATAATCTGTTTTAATAAAAAATGTAAAAACATTAAACTTAAAATCAATAATGAGATTATAAAACCATTTAAAGCGAGTAATAAGGCTTACAAAGGCATTGGTGACTATAAATGGACTTTTCTTGTCAATGGATGGGATTCGCTTCACAATTCTTGAGCTAAACATCTAATTATAATCTGTTTTAACAAAAAATGTAAAAGAATTAAACTTAAAATCAATAATGAGATTATAAAACCATTTAAAGCGAGTAATAAGGCTTACAAAGGCATTGGTGACTATAAATGGACTTTTCTTGTCAATGGATGGGATTCGCTTCACGTTTCTTGAGCTAAACATCTAATTATAATCTGTTTTAACAAAAAATGTAAAAAAATTAAACTTAAAATCAATAATGAGATTATAAAACCATTTAAAGCGAGTAATAAGGCTTACAAAGGTATTGGTGACTATAAATGGACTTTTCTTGTCAATGGATGGGATTCACTTAACATTTCTTGAGCTAAACATCTAATTATAATCTGTTTTAACAAAAAATGTAAAAAAATTAAACTTAAAATCAATAATGAGATTATAAAACCATTTAAAGCGAGTAATAAGGCTTACAAAGGCATTGGTGACTATAAATGGACTTTTCTTGTCAATGAATGGGATTCGCTTCACGTTTCTTGAGCTAAACATCTAATTATAATCTGTTTTAATAAAAAATGTAAAAAAATTAAACTTAAAATCAATAATGAGAATATAAAACCATTTAAAGCGAGTAATAAGGCTTACAAAGGCATTGGTGACTATAAATGGACTTTTCTTGTAAATGGATGGGATTCACTTAACATTTCTTGAGCTAAACATCTAATTATAATCTGTTTTAACAAAAAATATAAAACAATTACACTTGAAATCAATAATGAGATTATAAAACCATTTAAAGCTAGTAATAAGGCTTACAAAGGCATTGGTGACTATAAATGGACTTTTCTTGTCAGTGGAATTGATTCGCTTCACGTTTCCCAAGGAATACATCCAATTATAATCTGTTTTAATAAAAAATGTAAAAAAATTAAACTTAAAATCAATAATGAGATTATAAAACCATTTAAAGCGAGTAATAAGGCTTACAAAGGCATTGGTGACTGTAAATGGACTTTTCTTGTCAATGGGTGGGATTCGCTTCACGTTTCTTGAGCTAAACATCTAATTATAATCTGTTTTAACAAAAAATGTAAAAAAATTAAACTTAAAATCAATAATGAGATTATAAAACCATTTAAAACGAGTAATAAGGCTTACAAAGGCATTGGTGACTATAAATGGACTTTTCTTGTCAATGGATGGGATTCGCTTCACGTTTCCCGAGGAAAACATCCAATTATAATCTGTTTTAACAAAAAATGTAAAAAAATTACACTTAAAATCAATAATGAGATTATAAAACCATTTAAAGCGAGTAATAAGGCTTACAAAGGCATTGGTGACTATAAATGGACTTTTCTTGTCAATGGATGGGATTCGCTTCACGTTTCCTGAGTTAAACATCTAATTATAATCTGTTTTAACAAAAAATGTAAAAAAAATTACACTTAAAATCAATAATGAGATTATAAAACCATTTAAAGCTAGTAATAAGGCTTACAAAGGCATTGGTGACTATAAATGGACTTTTCTTGTCAGTGGATGGGATTCGCTTCACGTTTCCCGAGGAATACATCCAATTATAATCTGTTTTAATAAAAAATGTAAAAAAATTAAACTTAAAATCAATAATGAGATTATAAAATCATTTAAAGCGAGTAATAAGGCTTACAAAGGCATTGGTGACTATAAATGTACTTTTCTTGTCAATGGATGGGATTCGCTTCACGTTTCTTGAGCTAAACATCTAATTATAATCTGTTTGAACAAAAAATGTAAAAAAATTAAACTTAAAATCAATAATGAGATTATAAAACCATTTAAAGCGAGTAATAAGGCTTACAAAGGCATTGGTGACTATAAATGGACTTTTCTTCTCAATGGATGGGATTCGCTTCACGTTTCTTGAGCTAAACATCTAATTATAATCTGTTTTAACAAAAAATGTAAAAGAATTAAACTTAAAATCAATAATGAGATTATAAAACCATTTAAAGCGAGTAATAAGGCTTACAAAGGCATTGGTGACTATAAATGGACTTTTCTTGTCAATGGATGGGATTCGCTTCACGTTTCTTGAGCTAAACATCTAATTATAATCTGTTTTAACAAAAAATGTAAAAAAATTAAACTTAAAATCAATAATGAGATTATAAAACCATTTAAAGCTAGTAATAAGGCTTACAAAGGTATTGGTGACTATAAATGGACTTTTCTTGTCAATGGATGGGATTCACTTAACATTTCTTGAGCTAAACATCTAATTATAATCTGTTTTAACAAAAAATGTAAAAAAATTAAACTTAAAATCAATAATGAGATTATAAAACCATTTAAAGCGAGTAATAAGGCTTACAAAGGCATTGGTGACTATAAATGGACTTTTCTTGTCAATGGATGGGATTCGCTTCACGTTTCTTGAGCTAAACATCTAATTATAATCTGTTTTAATAAAAAATGTAAAAAAATTAAACTTAAAATCAATAATGAGAATATAAAACCATTTAAAGCGAGTAATAAGGCTTACAAAGGCATTGGTGACTATAAATGGACTTTTCTTGTAAATGGATGGGATTCACTTAACATTTCTTGAGCTAAACATCTAATTATAATCTGTTTTAACAAAAAATATAAAAAAATTACACTTGAAATCAATAATGAGATTATAAAACCATTTAAAGCTAGTAATAAGGCTTACAAAGGCATTGGTGACTATAAATGGACTTTTCTTGTCAGTGGAATTGATTCGCTTCACGTTTCCCGAGGAATACATCCAATTATAATCTGTTTTAATAAAAAATGTAAAAAAATTAAACTTAAAATCAATAATGAGATTATAAAACCATTTAAAGCGAGTAATAAGGCTTACAAAGGCATTGGTGACTGTAAATGGACTTTTCTTGTCAATGGGTGGGATTCGCTTCACGTTTCTTGAGCTAAACATCTAATTATAATCTGTTTTAACAAAAAATGTAAAAAAATTAAACTTAAAATCAATAATGAGATTATAAAACCATTTAAAACGAGTAATAAGGCTTACAAAGGCATTGGTGACTATAAATGGACTTTTCTTGTCAATGGATGGGATTCGCTTCACGTTTCCCGAGGAAAACATCCAATTATAATCTGTTTTAACAAAAAATGTAAAAAAATTACACTTAAAATCAATAATGAGATTATAAAACCATTTAAAGCGAGTAATAAGGCTTACAAAGGCATTGGTGACTATAAATGGACTTTTCTTGTCAATGGATGGGATTCGCTTCATGTTTCCTGAGCTAAACATCTAATTATAATCTGTTTTAACAAAAAATGTAAAAAAAATTACACTTAAAATCAATAATGAGATTATAAAACCATTTAAAGCTAGTAATAAGGCTTACAAAGGCATTGGTGACTATAAATGGACTTTTCTTGTCAGTGGATGGGATTCGCTTCACGTTTCCCGAAGAATACATCCAATTATAATCTGTTTTAATAAAAAATGTAAAAAAATTAAACTTAAAATCAATAATGAGATTATAAAACCATTTAAAGCGAGTAATAAGGCTTACAAAGGCATTGGTGACTATAAATGGACTTTTCTTGTCAACGGATGGGATTCGCTTCACAATTCTTGAGCTAAACATCTAATTATAATCTGTTTTAACAAAAAATGTAAAAACATTAAACTTAAAATCAATAATGAGATTATAAAACCATTTAAAGCGAGTAATAAGGCTTACAAAGGCATTGGTGACTATAAATGGACTTTTCTTGTCAATGGATGGGATTCGCTTCACGTTTCTTGAGCTAAACATCTAATTATAATCTGTTTTAACAAAAAATGTAAAAAAATTAAACTTAAAATCAATAATGAGATTGTAAAACCATTTAAAGCGAGTAATAAGGCTTACAAAGGTATTGGTGACTATAAATGGACTTTTCTTGTCAATGGATGGGATTCACTTAACATTTCTTGAGCTAAACATCTAATTATAATCTGTTTCAACAAAAAATGTAAAAAAATTAAACTTAAAATCAATAATGAGATTATAAAACCATTTAAAGCGAGTAATAAGGCTTACAAAGGCATTGGTGACTATAAATGGACTTTTCTTGTCAATGGATGGGATTCGCTTCACGTTTCTTAAGCTAAACATCTAATTATAATCTGTTTTAACAAAAAATGTAAAAAAATTAAACTTAAAATCAATAATGAGAATATAAAACCATTTAAAGCGAGTAATAAGGCTTACAAAGGCATTGGTGACTATAAATGGACTTTTCTTGTAAATGGATGGGATTCACTTAACATTTCTTGAGCTAAACATCTAATTATAATCTGTTTTAACAAAAAATATAAAAAAATTACACTTAAAATCAATAATGAGATTATAAAACCATTTAAAGCTAGTAATAAGGCTTACAAAGGCATTTGTGACTATAAATGGACTTTTCTTGTCAGTGGAATTGATTCGCTTCACGTTTCCCGAGGAATACATCCAATTATAATCTGTTTTAATAAAAAATGTAAAAAAATTAAACTTAAAATCAATAATGAGATTATAAAATCTTTTAAAGCGAGTAATAAGGCTTACAAAGGCATTGGTGACTATAAATGGACTTTTCTTGTCAATGGATGGGATTCGCTTCACGTTTCTTAAGCTAAACATCTAATTATAATCTGTTTGAACAAAAAATGTAAAAAAATTAAACTTAAAATCAATAATGAGATTATAAAACCATTTAAAGCGAGTAATAAGGCTTACAAAGGCATTGGTGACTATAAATGGACTTTTCTTCTCAATGGATGGGATTCGCTTCACGTTTCTTGAGCTAAACATCTAATTATAATCTGTTTTAACAAAAAATGTAAAAGAATTAAACTTAAAATCAATAATGAGATTATAAAACCATGTAAAGCGAGTAATAAGGCTTACAAAGGCATTGGTGACTATAAATGGACTTTTCTTGTCAATGGATGGGATTCGCTTCACGTTTCTTGAGCTAAACATCTAATTATAATCTGTTTTAACAAAAAATGTAAAAAAATTAAACTTAAAATCAATAATGAGATTATAAAACCATTTAAAGCGAGTAATAAGGCTTACAAAGGCATTGGTGACTATAAATGGACTTTCCTTGTCAATGGATGGGATTCGCTTCACGTTTCTTGAGCTAAACATCTAATTATAATCTGTTTTAACCAAAAATGTAAAAAAATTAAACTTAAAATCAATAATGAGATTATAAAACCGTTTAAAGCGAGTAATAAGGCTTACAAAGGTATTGGTGACTATAAATGGACTTTTCTTGTCAATGGATGGGATTCACTTAACATTTCTTGAGCTAAACATCTAATTATAATCTGTTTTAACAAAAAATGTAAAAAAATTAAACTTAAAATCAATAATGAGATTATAAAACCATTTAAAGCGAGTAATAAGGCTTACAAAGGCATTGGTGACTATAAATGGACTTTTCTTGTCAATGGATGGGATTCGCTTCACGTTTCTTGAGCTAAACATCTAATTATAATCTGTTTTAACAAAAAATGTAAAAAAATTAAACTTAAAATCAATAATGAGAATATAAAACCATTTAAAGCGAGTAATAAGGCTTACAAAGGCATTGGTGACTATAAATGGAGTTTTCTTGTAAATGGATGGGATTCACTTAACATTTCTTGAGCTAAACATCTAATTATAATCTGTTTTAACAAAAAATAAAAAAAAATTACACTTGAAATCAATAATGAGATTATAAAACCATTTAAAGCTAGTAATACGGCTTACAAAGGCATTGGTGACTATAAATGGACTTTTCTTGTCAGTGGAATTGATTCGCTTCACGTTTCCCAAGGAATACATCCAATTATAATCTGTTTTAATAAAAAATGTAAAAAAATTAAACTTAAAATCAATAATGAGATTATAAAACCATTTAAAGCGAGTAATAAGGCTTACAAAGGCATTAGTGACTGTAAATGGACTTTTCTTGTCAATGGGTGGGATTCGCTTCACGTTTCTTGAGCTAAACATCTAATTATAATCTGTTTTAACAAAAAATGTAAAAAAATTAAACTTAAAATCAATAATGAGATTATAAAACCATTTAAAACGAGTAATAAGGCTTACAAAGGCATTGGTGACTATAAATCGACTTTTCTTGTCAATGGATGGGATTCGCTTCACGTTTCCCGAGGAAAACATCCAATTATAATCTGTTTTAACAAAAAATGTAAAAAAATTACACTTAAAATCAATAATGAGATTATAAAACCATTTAAAGCGAGTAATAAGGCTTACAAAGGCATTGGTGACTATAAATGGACTTTTCTTGTCAATGGATGGGATTCACTTAACATTTCTTGAGCTAAACATCTAATTATAATCTGTTTTAACAAAAAATGTAAAAAAAATTACACTTAAAATCAATAATGAGATTATAAAACCATTTAAAGCTAGTAATAAGGCTTACAAAGGCATTGGTGACTATAAATGGACTTTTCTTGTCAGTGGATGGGATTCGCTTCACGTTTCCCAAAGAATACATCCAATTATAATCTGTTTTAATAAAAAATGTAAAAACATTAAACTTAAAATCAATAATGAGATTATAAAACCATTTAAAGCGAGTAATAAGGCTTACAAAGGCATTGGTGACTATAAATGGACTTTTCTTGTCAATGGATGGGATTCGCTTCACAATTCTTGAGCTAAACATCTAATTATAATCTGTTTTAACAAAAAATGTAAAAGAATTAAACTTAAAATCAATAATGAGATTATAAAACCATTTAAAGCGAGTAATAAGGCTTACAAAGGCATTGGTGACTATAAATGGACTTTTCTTGTCAATGGATGGGATTCGCTTCACGTTTCTTGAGCTAAACATCTAATTATAATCTGTTTTAACAAAAAATGTAAAAAAATTAAACTTAAAATAAATAATGAGATTATAAAACCATTTAAAGCGAGTAATAAGGCTTACAAAGGCATTGGTGACTATAAATGGACTTTTCTTGTAAATGGATGGGATTCACTTAACATTTCTTGAGCTAAACATCTAATTATAATCTGTTTTAACAAAAAATATAAAAAAATTACACTTGAAATCAATAATGAGATTATAAAACCATTTAAAGCTAGTAATAAGGCTTACAAAGGCATTGGTGACTATAAATGGACTTTTCTTGTCAGTGGAATTGATTCGCTTCACGTTTCCCAAGGAATACATCCAATTATAATCTGTTTTAATAAAAAATGTAAAAAAATTAAACTTAAAATCAATAATGAGATTATAAAACCATTTAAAGCGAGTAATAAGGCTTACAAAGGCATTGGTGACTGTAAATGGACTTTTCTTGTCAATGGGTGGGATTCGCTTCACGTTTCTTGAGCTAAACATCTAATTATAATCTGTTTTAACAAAAAATGTAAAAAAATTAAACTTAAAATCAATAATGAGATTATAAAACCATTTAAAACGAGTAATAAGGCTTACAAAGGCATTGGTGACTATAAATGGACTTTTCTTGTCAATGGATGGGATTCGCTTCACGTTTCCCGAGGAAAACATCCAATTATAATCTGTTTTAACAAAAAATGTAAAAAAATTACACTTAAAATCAATAATGAGATTATAAAACCATTTAAAGCGAGTAATAAGGCTTACAAAGGCATTGGTGACTATAAATGGACTTTTCTTGTCAATGGATGGGATTCACTTAACATTTCTTGAGCTAAACATCTAATTATAATCTGTTTTAACAAAAAATGTAAAAAAAATTACACTTAAAATCAATAATGAGATTATAAAACCATTTAAAGCTAGTAATAAGGCTTACAAAGGCATTGGTGACTATAAATGGACTTTTCTTGTCAGTGGATGGGATTCGCTTCACGTTTCCCAAAGAATACATCCAATTATAATCTGTTTTAATAAAAAATGTAAAAACATTAAACTTAAAATCAATAATGAGATTATAAAACCATTTAAAGCGAGTAATAAGGCTTACAAAGGCATTGGTGACTATAAATGGACTTTTCTTGTCAATGGATGGGATTCGCTTCACAATTCTTGAGCTAAACATCTAATTATAATCTGTTTTAACAAAAAATGTAAAAGAATTAAACTTAAAATCAATAATGAGATTATAAAACCATTTAAAGCGAGTAATAAGGCTTACAAAGGCATTGGTGACTATAAATGGACTTTTCTTGTCAATGGATGGGATTCGCTTCACGTTTCTTGAGCTAAACATCTAATTATAATCTGTTTTAACAAAAAATGTAAAAAAATTAAACTTAAAATCAATAATGAGATTATAAAACCATTTAAAGCGAGTAATAAGGCTTACAAAGGCATTGGTGACTATAAATGGACTTTTCTTGTAAATGGATGGGATTCACTTAACATTTCTTGAGCTAAACATCTAATTATAATCTGTTTTAACAAAAAATATAAAAAAATTACACTTGAAATCAATAATGAGATTATAAAACCATTTAAAGCTAGTAATAAGGCTTACAAAGGCATTGGTGACTATAAATGGACTTTTCTTGTCAGTGGAATTGATTCGCTTCACGTTTCCCAAGGAATACATCCAATTATAATCTGTTTTAATAAAAAATGTAAAAAAATTAAACTTAAAATCAATAATGAGATTATAAAACCATTTAAAGCGAGTAATAAGGCTTACAAAGGCATTGGTGACTGTAAATGGACTTTTCTTGTCAATGGGTGGGATTCGCTTCACGTTTCTTGAGCTAAACATCTAATTATAATCTGTTTTAACAAAAAATGTAAAAAAATTAAACTTAAAATCAATAATGAGATTATAAAACCATTTAAAACGAGTAATAAGGCTTACAAAGGCATTGGTGACTATAAATGGACTTTTCTTGTCAATGGATGGGATTCGCTTCACGTTTCCCGAGGAAAACATCCAATTATAATCTGTTTTAACAAAAAATGTAAAAAAATTACACTTAAAATCAATAATGAGATTATAAAACCATTTAAAGCGAGTAATAAGGCTTACAAAGGCATTGGTGACTATAAATGGACTTTTCTTGTCAATGGATGGGATTCACTTAACATTTCTTGAGCTAAACATCTAATTATAATCTGTTTTAACAAAAAATGTAAAAAAAATTACACTTAAAATCAATAATGAGATTATAAAACCATTTAAAGCTAGTAATAAGGCTTACAAAGGCATTGGTGACTATAAATGGACTTTTCTTGTCAGTGGATGGGATTCGCTTCACGTTTCCCAAAGAATACATCCAATTATAATCTGTTTTAATAAAAAATGTAAAAACATTAAACTTAAAATCAATAATGAGATTACAAAACCATTTAAAGCGAGTAATAAGGCTTACAAAGGCATTGGTGACTATAAATGGACTTTTCTTGTCAATGGATGGGATTCGCTTCACAATTCTTGAGCTAAACATCTAATTATAATCTGTTTTAACAAAAAATGTAAAAGAATTAAACTTAAAATCAATAATGAGATTATAAAACCATTTAAAGCGAGTAATAAGGCTTACAAAGGCATTGGTGACTATAAATGGACTTTTCTTGTCAATGGATGGGATTCGCTTCACGTTTCTTGAGCTAAACATCTAATTATAATCTGTTTTAACAAAAAATGTAAAAAAATTAAACTTAAAATCAATAATGAGATTATAAAACCATTTAAAGCGAGTAATAAGGCTTACAAAGGCATTGGTGACTATAAATGGACTTTTCTTGTAAATGGATGGGATTCACTTAACATTTCTTGAGCTAAACATCTAATTATAATCTGTTTTAACAAAAAATATAAAAAAATTACACTTGAAATCAATAATGAGATTATAAAACCATTTAAAGCTAGTAATAAGGCTTACAAAGGCATTGGTGACTATAAATGGACTTTTCTTGTCAGTGGAATTGATTCGCTTCACGTTTCCCAAGGAATACATCCAATTATAATCTGTTTTAATAAAAAATGTAAAAAAATTAAACTTAAAATCAATAATGAGATTATAAAACCATTTAAAGCGAGTAATAAGGCTTACAAAGGCATTGGTGACTGTAAATGGACTTTTCTTGTCAATGGGTGGGATTCGCTTCACGTTTCTTGAGCTAAACATCTAATTATAATCTGTTTTAACAAAAAATGTAAAAAAATTAAACTTAAAATCAATAATGAGATTATAAAACCATTTAAAACGAGTAATAAGGCTTACAAAGGCATTGGTGACTATAAATGGACTTTTCTTGTCAATGGATGGGATTCGCTTCACGTTTCCCGAGGAAAACATCCAATTATAATCTGTTTTAACAAAAAATGTAAAAAAATTACACTTAAAATCAATAATGAGATTATAAAACCATTTAAAGCGAGTAATAAGGCTTACAAAGGCATTGGTGACTATAAATGGACTTTTCTTGTCAATGGATGGGATTCACTTAACATTTCTTGAGCTAAACATCTAATTATAATCTGTTTTAACAAAAAATGTAAAAAAAATTACACTTAAAATCAATAATGAGATTATAAAACCATTTAAAGCTAGTAATAAGGCTTACAAAGGCATTGGTGACTATAAATGGACTTTTCTTGTCAGTGGATGGGATTCGCTTCACGTTTCCCAAAGAATACATCCAATTATAATCTGTTTTAATAAAAAATGTAAAAACATTAAACTTAAAATCAATAATGAGATTATAAAACCATTTAAAGCGAGTAATAAGGCTTACAAAGGCATTGGTGACTATAAATGGACTTTTCTTGTCAATGGATGGGATTCGCTTCACAATTCTTGAGCTAAACATCTAATTATAATCTGTTTTAACAAAAAATGTAAAAGAATTAAACTTAAAATCAATAATGAGATTATAAAACCATTTAAAGCGAGTAATAAGGCTTACAAAGGCATTGGTGACTATAAATGGACTTTTCTTGTCAATGGATGGGATTCGCTTCACGTTTCTTGAGCTAAACATCTAATTATAATCTGTTTTAACAAAAAATGTAAAAAAATTAAACTTAAAATCAATAATGAGATTATAAAACCATTTAAAGCGAGTAATAAGGCTTACAAAGGTATTGGTGACTATAAATGGACTTTTCTTGTCAATGGATGGGATTCACTTAACATTTCTTGAGCTAAACATCTAATTATAATCTGTTTTAACAAAAAATGTAAAAAAATTAAACTTAAAATCAATAATGAGATTATAAAACCATTTAAAGCGAGTAATAAGGCTTACAAAGGCATTGGTGACTATAAATGGACTTTTCTTGTCAATGAATGGGATTCGCTTCACGTTTCTTGAGCTAAACATCTAATTATAATCTGTTTTAATAAAAAATGTAAAAAAATTAAACTTAAAATCAATAATGAGAATATAAAACCATTTAAAGCGAGTAATAAGGCTTACAAAGGCATTGGTGACTATAAATGGACTTTTCTTGTAAATGGATGGGATTCACTTAACATTTCTTGAGCTAAACATCTAATTATAATCTGTTTTAACAAAAAATATAAAACAATTACACTTGAAATCAATAATGAGATTATAAAACCATTTAAAGCTAGTAATAAGGCTTACAAAGGCATTGGTGACTATAAATGGACTTTTCTTGTCAGTGGAATTGATTCGCTTCACGTTTCCCAAGGAATACATCCAATTATAATCTGTTTTAATAAAAAATGTAAAAAAATTAAACTTAAAATCAATAATGAGATTATAAAACCATTTAAAGCGAGTAATAAGGCTTACAAAGGCATTGGTGACTGTAAATGGACTTTTCTTGTCAATGGGTGGGATTCGCTTCACGTTTCTTGAGCTAAACATCTAATTATAATCTGTTTTAACAAAAAATGTAAAAAAATTAAACTTAAAATCAATAATGAGATTATAAAACCATTTAAAACGAGTAATAAGGCTTACAAAGGCATTGGTGACTATAAATGGACTTTTCTTGTCAATGGATGGGATTCGCTTCACGTTTCCCGAGGAAAACATCCAATTATAATCTGTTTTAACAAAAAATGTAAAAAAATTACACTTAAAATCAATAATGAGATTATAAAACCATTTAAAGCGAGTAATAAGGCTTACAAAGGCATTGGTGACTATAAATGGACTTTTCTTGTCAATGGATGGGATTCGCTTCACGTTTCCTGAGTTAAACATCTAATTATAATCTGTTTTAACAAAAAATGTAAAAAAAATTACACTTAAAATCAATAATGAGATTATAAAACCATTTAAAGCTAGTAATAAGGCTTACAAAGGCATTGGTGACTATAAATGGACTTTTCTTGTCAGTGGATGGGATTCGCTTCACGTTTCCCGAGGAATACATCCAATTATAATCTGTTTTAATAAAAAATGTAAAAAAATTAAACTTAAAATCAATAATGAGATTATAAAATCATTTAAAGCGAGTAATAAGGCTTACAAAGGCATTGGTGACTATAAATGTACTTTTCTTGTCAATGGATGGGATTCGCTTCACGTTTCTTGAGCTAAACATCTAATTATAATCTGTTTGAACAAAAAATGTAAAAAAATTAAACTTAAAATCAATAATGAGATTATAAAACCATTTAAAGCGAGTAATAAGGCTTACAAAGGCATTGGTGACTATAAATGGACTTTTCTTCTCAATGGATGGGATTCGCTTCACGTTTCTTGAGCTAAACATCTAATTATAATCTGTTTTAACAAAAAATGTAAAAGAATTAAACTTAAAATCAATAATGAGATTATAAAACCATTTAAAGCGAGTAATAAGGCTTACAAAGGCATTGGTGACTATAAATGGACTTTTCTTGTCAATGGATGGGATTCGCTTAACATTTCTTGAGCTAAACATCTAATTATAATCTGTTTTAACAAAAAATATAAAAAAATTACACTTGAAATCAATAATGAGATTATAAAATCATTTAAAGCGAGTAATAAGGCTTACAAAGGCATTGGTGACTATAAATGGACTTTTCTTGTCAGTGGAATTGATTCGCTTCACGTTTCCCGAGGAATACATCCAATTATAATCTGTTTTAATAAAAAATGTAAAAAAATTAAACTTAAAATCAATAATGAGATTATAAAACCATTTAAAGCGAGTAATAAGGCTTACAAAGGCATTGGTGACTGTAAATGGACTTTTCTTGTCAATGGGTGGGATTCGCTTCACGTTTCTTGAGCTAAACATCTAATTATAATCTGTTTTAACAAAAAATGTAAAAAAATTAAACTTAAAATCAATAATGAGATTATAAAACCATTTAAAACGAGTAATAAGGCTTACAAAGGCATTGGTGACTATAAATGGACTTTTCTTGTCAATGGATGGGATTCGCTTCACGTTTCCCGAGGAAAACATCCAATTATAATCTGTTTTAACAAAAAATGTAAAAAAATTACACTTAAAATCAATAATGAGATTATAAAACCATTTAAAGCGAGTAATAAGGCTTACAAAGGCATTGGTGACTATAAATGGACTTTTCTTGTCAATGGATGGGATTCACTTAGCATTTCTTGAGCTAAACATCTAATTATAATCTTTTTTAACAAAAAATGTAAAAAAAATTACACTTAAAATCAATAATGAGATTATAAAACCATTTAAAGCTAGTAATAAGGCTTACAAAGGCATTGGTGACTATAAATGGACTTTTCTTGTCAGTGGATGGGATTCGCTTCACGTTTCCCAAAGAAAACATCCAATTATAATCTGTTTTAATAAAAAATGTAAAAACATTAAACTTAAAATCAATAATGAGATTATAAAACCATTTAAAGCGAGTAATAAGGCTTACAAAGGCATTGGTGACTATAAATGGACTTTTCTTGTCAATGGATGGGATTCGCTTCACAATTCTTGAGCTAAACATCTAATTATAATCTGTTTTAACAAAAAATGTAAAAACATTAAACTTAAAATCAATAATGAGATTATAAAACCATTTAAAGCGAGTAATAAGGCTTTCAAAGGCATTGGTGACTATAAATGGACTTTTCTTGTCAATGGATGGGATTCCCTTAACATTTCTTGAGCTAAACATCTAATTATAATCTGTTTCAACAAAAAATGTAAAAAAATTAAACTTAAAATCAATAATGAGATTATAAAACCATTTAAAGCGAGTAATAAGGCTTACAAAGGCATTGGTGACTATAAATGGACTTTTCTTGTCAATGGATGGGATTCGCTTCACGTTTCTTGAGCTAAACATCTAATTATAATCTGTTTTAACAAAAAATGTAAAAAAATTAAACTTAAAATGAATAATGAGAATATAAAACCATTTAAAGCGAGTAATAAGGCTTACAAAGGCATTGGTGACTATAAATGGACTTTTCTTGTCAATGGATGGGATTCACTTAACATTTCTTGAGCTAAACATCAAATTATAATCTGTTTTAACAAAAAATATAAAAAAATTACACTTAAAATCAATAATGAGATTATAAAACCATTTAAAGCTAGTAATAAGGCTTACAAAGGCATTGGTGACTATAAATGGACTTTTCTTGTCAGTGGATGGGATTCGCTTCACGTTTCCCGAGGAATACATCCAGTTATAATCTGTTTTAATAAAAAATGTAAAAAAATTAAACTTAAAATCAATAATGAGATTATAAAACCATTTAAAGCGAGTAATAAGGCTTACAAAGGCATTGGCGACTATAAATGGACTTTTCTTGTCAATGGATGGGATTCGCTCCACGTTTCTTGAGCTAAACATCTAATTATAATCTGTTTTAACAAAAAATGTAAAAAAATTAAACTTAAAATCAATAATGAGATTATAAAACCATTTAGCGAGTAATAAGGCTTACAAAGGCATTGGTGACTATAAATGGACTTTTCTTGTCAATGGATGGGATTCGCTTCACGTTTTCCGAGAAAAACATCCAATTATAATCTGTTTTAACAAAAAATGTAAAAAAATTAAACTTAAAATCAATAATGAGATTATAAAACCATTTAAAGCGAGCAACAAGGCTTACAAAGGCATTGGTGACTATAAATGGACTTTTCTTGTCAATGGATGGGATTCGCTTCACGTTTCTCGAGAAAAACATCCAATTATAATCTATTTTAACAAAAAATGTAAAAAAATTAAACTTAAAATCAATAATGAGATTATAAAACCATTTAAAGCGAGTAATAAGGCTTACAAAGGCATTGGTGACTATAAATGGACTTTTCTTGTCAATGGATGGGATTCGCTTCACGTTTCCCGAGGAAAACATCCAATTATAATCTGTTTTAACAAAAAATGTAAAAAAATTAAACTTAAAATCAATAATGAGATTATAAAACCATTTAAAGCGAGTAATAAGGCTTCCAAAGGCATTGGTGACTATAAATGGACTTTTCTTGTCAATGGATGGGATTCGCTTAACGTTTCTTGAGCTAAACATCTAATTATAATCTGTTTTAGCAAAAAATGTAAAAAAATTACACTTAAAATCAACAAAGAGATTATAAAACCATTTAAAGCGAGTAATAAGGCTTACAAAGGCATTGGTGACTATAAATGGACTTTTCTTGTCAATGGATGGGATTCGCTTAACATTTCTTGAGCTAAACATCTAATTATAATCTGTTTTAACAAAAAATGTAAAAAAATTAAACTTAAAATGAATAATGAGATTATAAAACCATTTAAAGCGAGTAATAAGGCTTACAAAGGCATTGTTGACTATAAATGGACTTTTCTTGTCAATGGATGGGATTCGCTTCACGTTTCCCGAGGAAAGCATCCAATTATAATCTGTTTTAACAAAAAATGTAAAAAAATTACACTTAAAATCAATAATGATATTATAAAACCATTTAAAGCGAGTAATAAGGCTTACAAAGGCATTGGTGACTATAAATGGACTTTTCTTGTCAATGGATGGGATTCGCTTCACGTTTCTCGAGAAAAACATCCAATTATAATCTATTTTAACAAAAAATGTAAAAAAATTAAACTTAAAATCAATAATGAGATTATAAAACCATTTAAAGCGAGTAATAAGGCTTACAAAGGCATTGGTGACTGTAAATGGACTTTTCTTGTCAATGGATGGGATTCGCTTAACGTTTCTTGAGCTAAACATCTAATTATAATCTGTTTTAACAAAAAATGTAAAAAAATTAAACTTAAAATCAATAATGAGATTATAAAACCATTTAAAGCGAGTAATAAGGCTTCCAAAGGCATTGGTGACTATAAATGGACTTTTCTTGTCAATGGATGGGATTCGCTTAACATTTCTTGAGCTAAACATCTAATTATAATCTGTTTTAGCAAAAAATGTAAAAAAATTACACTTAAAATCGATAATGAGATTATAAAACCATTTAAAGCGAGTAATAAGGCTTACAAAGGCATTGGTGACTATAAATGGACTTTTCTTGTCAATGGATGGGATTCGCTTAACATTTCTTGAGCTAAACATCTAATTATAATCTGTTTTAACAAAAAATGTAAAAGAATTAAACTTAAAATCAATAATGAGATTATAAAACCATTTAAAGCGAGTAATAAGGCTTACAAAGGCATTGGTGACTATAAATGGACTTTTCTTGTCAATGGATGGGATTCGCTTCACGTTTCTTGAGCTAAACATCTAATTATAATCTGTTTTAACAAAAAATGTAAAAAAATTAAACTTAAAATGAATAATGAGATTATAAAACTATTTAAAGCGAGTAATAAGGCTTACAAAGGTATTGGTGACTATAAATGGACTTTTCTTGTCAATGGATGGGATTCACTTAACATTTCTTGAGCTAAACATCTAATTATAATCTGTTTTAACAAAAAATGTAAAAAAATTAAACTTAAAATCAATAATGAGATTATAAAACCATTTAAAGCGAGTAAGAAGGCTGACAAAGGCATTGGTGACTATAAATGGACTTTTCTTGTCAATGGATGGGATTCGCTTCACGTTTCTTGATCTAAACATCTAATTATAATCTGTTTTAATAAAAAATATAAAAAAATTAAACTTAAAATCAATAATGAGAATATAAAACCATTTAAAGCGAGTAATAAGGCTTACAAAGGCATTGGTGACTATAAATGGACTTTTCTTGTAAATGGATGGGATTCACTTAACATTTCTTGAGCTAAACATCTAATTATAATCTGTTTTAACAAAAAATATAAAAAAATTACACTTGAAATCAATAATGAGATTATAAAACCATTTAAAGCTAGTAATAAGGCTTACAAAGGCATTGGTGACTATAAATGGACTTTTCTTGTCAGTGGAATTGATTCGCTTCACGTTTCCCGAGGAATACATCCAATTATAATCTGTTTTAATAAAAAATGTAAAAAAATTAAACTTAAAATCAATAATGAGATTATAAAACCATTTAAAGCGAGTAATAAGGCTTACAAAGGCATTGGTGACTGTAAATGGACTTTTCTTGTCAATGGGTGGGATTCGCTTCACGTTTCTTGAGCTAAACATCTAATTATAATCTGTTTTAACAAAAAATGTAAAAAAATTAAACTTAAAATCAATAATGAGATTATAAAACCAATTAAAGCGAGTAATAAGGCTTCCAAAGGCATTGGTGACTATAAATGGACTTTTCTTGTCAATGGATGGGATTCGCTTAACATTTCTTGAGCTAAACATCTAATTATAATCTGTTTTAGCAAAAAATGTAAAAAAATTACACTTAAAATCGATAATGAGATTATAAAACCATTTAAAGCGAGTAATAAGGCTTACAAAGGCATTGGTGACTATAAATGGACTTTTCTTGTCAATGGATGGGATTCGCTTAACATTTCTTGAGCTAAACATCTAATTATAATCTGTTTTAACAAAAAATGTAAAAGAATTAAACTTAAAATCAATAATGAGATTATAAAACCATTTAAAGCGAGTAATAAGGCTTACAAAGGCATTGGTGACTATAAATGGACTTTTCTTGTCAATGGATGGGATTCGCTTCACGTTTCTTGAGCTAAACATCTAATTAGAATCTGTTTTAACAAAAAATGTAAAATAATTAAACTTAAAATCAATAATGAGATTATAAAACCATTTAAAGCGAGTAATAAGGCTTACAAAGGCATTGGTGACCATAAATGGACTTTTCTTGTCAATGGATGGGATTCGCTTAACGTTTCTTGAGCTAAACATCTAATTATAATCTGTTTTAACAAAAAATGTAAAAAAATTAAACTTAAAATCAATAATGAGATTATAAAACCATTTAAAGCGAGTAATAAGGCTTACAAAGGCATTGGTGACTATAAATGGACTTTTCTTGTCAATGGATGGGATTCGCTTCACGTTTCTCGAGAAAAACATCCAATTATAATCTATTTTAACAAAAAATGTAAAAAAATTAAACTTAAAATCAATAATGAGATTATAAAACCATTTAAAGCGAGTAATAAGGCTTACAAAGGCATTGGTGACTGTAAATGGACTTTTCTTGTCAATGGATGGGATTCGCTTAACGTTTCTTGAGCTAAACATCTAATTATAATCTGTTTTAACAAAAAATGTAAAAAAATTAAACTTAAAATCAATAATGAGATTATAAAACCATTTAAAGCGAGTAATAAGGCTTCCAAAGGCATTGGTGACTATAAATGGACTTTTCTTGTCAATGGATGGGATTCGCTTAACATTTCTTGAGCTAAACATCTAATTATAATCTGTTTTAGCAAAAAATGTAAAAAAATTACACTTAAAATCGATAATGAGATTATAAAACCATTTAAAGCGAGTAATAAGGCTTACAAAGGCATTGGTGACTATAAATGGACTTTTCTTGTCAATGGATGGGATTCGCTTAACATTTCTTGAGCTAAACATCTAATTATAATCTGTTTTAACAAAAAATGTAAAAGAATTAAACTTAAAATCAATAATGAGATTATAAAACCATTTAAAGCGAGTAATAAGGCTTACAAAGGCATTGGTGACTATAAATGGACTTTTCTTGTCAATGGATGGGATTCGCTTCACGTTTCTTGAGCTAAACATCTAATTATAATCTGTTTTAACAAAAAATGTAAAAAAATTAAACTTAAAATGAATAATGAGATTATAAAACTATTTAAAGCGAGTAATAAGGCTTACAAAGGTATTGGTGACTATAAATGGACTTTTCTTGTCAATGGATGGGATTCACTTAACATTTCTTGAGCTAAACATCTAATTATAATCTGTTTTAACAAAAAATGTAAAAAAATTAAACTTAAAATCAATAATGAGATTATAAAACCATTTAAAGCGAGTAAGAAGGCTTACAAAGGCATTGGTGACTATAAATGGACTTTTCTTGTCAATGGATGGGATTCGCTTCACGTTTCTTGATCTAAACATCTAATTATAATCTGTTTTAATAAAAAATATAAAAAAATTAAACTTAAAATCAATAATGAGAATATAAAACCATTTAAAGCGAGTAATAAGGCTTACAAAGGCATTGGTGACTATAAATGGACTTTTCTTGTAAATGGATGGGATTCACTTAACATTTCTTGAGCTAAACATCTAATTATAATCTGTTTTAACAAAAAATATAAAAAAATTACACTTGAAATCAATAATGAGATTATAAAACCATTTAAAGCTAGTAATAAGGCTTACAAAGGCATTGGTGACTATAAATGGACTTTTCTTGTCAGTGGAATTGATTCGCTTCACGTTTCCCGAGGAATACATCCAATTATAATCTGTTTTAATAAAAAATGTAAAAAAATTAAACTTAAAATCAATAATGAGATTATAAAACCATTTAAAGCGAGTAATAAGGCTTACAAAGGCATTGGTGACTGTAAATGGACTTTTCTTGTCAATGGGTGGGATTCGCTTCACGTTTCTTGAGCTAAACATCTAATTATAATCTGTTTTAACAAAAAATGTAAAAAAATTAAACTTAAAATCAATAATGAGATTATAAAACCAATTAAAGCGAGTAATAAGGCTTCCAAAGGCATTGGTGACTATAAATGGACTTTTCTTGTCAATGGATGGGATTCGCTTAACATTTCTTGAGCTAAACATCTAATTATAATCTGTTTTAGCAAAAAATGTAAAAAAATTACACTTAAAATCGATAATGAGATTATAAAACAATTTAAAGCGAGTAATAAGGCTTACAAAGGCATTGGTGACTATAAATGGACTTTTCTTGTCAATGGATGGGATTCGCTTAACATTTCTTGAGCTAAACATCTAATTATAATCTGTTTTAACAAAAAATGTAAAAGAATTAAACTTAAAATCAATAATGAGATTATAAAACCATTTAAAGCGAGTAATAAGGCTTACAAAGGCATTGGTGACTATAAATGGACTTTTCTTGTCAATGGATGGGATTCGCTTCACGTTTCTTGAGCTAAACATCTAATTATAATCTGTTTTAACAAAAAATTTAAAAAATTAAACTTAAAATCAATAATGAGATTATAAAACTATTTAAAGCGAGTAATAAGGCTTACAAAGGTATTGGTGACTATAAATGGACTTTTCTTATCAATGGATGGGATTCACTTAACATTTCTTGAGCTAAACATCTAATTATAATCTGTTTTAACAAAAAATGTAAAAAAATTAAACTTAAAATCAATAATGAGATTATAAAACCATTTAAAGCGAGTAAGAAGGCTTACAAAGGCATTGGTGACTATAAATGGACTTTTCTTGTCAATGGATGGGATTCGCTTCACGTTTCTTGATCTAAACATCTAATTATAATCTGTTTTAATAAAAAATATAAAAAAATTAAACTTAAAATCAATAATGAGAATATAAAACCATTTAAAGCGAGTAATAAGGCTTACAAAGGCATTGGTGACTATAAATGGACTTTTCTTGTAAATGGATGGGATTCACTTAACATTTCTTGAGCTAAACATCTAATTATAATCTGTTTTAACAAAAAATATAAAAAAATTACACTTGAAATCAATAATGAGATTATAAAACCATTTAAAGCTAGTAATAAGGCTTACAAAGGCATTGGTGACTATAAATGGACTTTTCTTGTCAGTGGAATTGATTCGCTTCACGTTTCCCGAGGAATACATCCAATTATAATCTGTTTTAATAAAAAATGTAAAAAAATTAAACTTAAAATCAATAATGAGATTATAAAACCATTTAAAGCGAGTAATAAGGCTTACAAAGGCATTGGTGACTGTAAATGGACTTTTCTTGTCAATGGGTGGGATTCGCTTCACGTTTCTTGAGCTAAAAATCTAATTATAATCTGTTTTAACAAAAAATGTAAAAAAATTAAACTTAAAATCAATAATGAGATTATAAAACCATTTAAAACGAGTAATAAGGCTTACAAAGGCATTGGTGACTATAAATGGACTTTTCTTGTCAACGGATGGGATTCGCTTCACAATTCTTGAGCTAAACATCTAATTATAATCTGTTTTAACAAAAAATGTAAAAACATTAAACTTAAAATCAATAATGAGATTATAAAACCATTTAAAGCGAGTAATAAGGCTTACAAAGGCATTGGTGACTATAAATGGACTTTTCTTGTCAATGGATGGGATTCACTTCACGTTTCTTGAGCTAAACATCTAATTATAATCTGTTTTAACAAAAAATGTAAAAAAATTAAACTTAAAATCAATAATGAGATTATAAAACCATTTAAAGCGAGTAATAAGGCTTACAAAGGTATTGGTGACTATAAATGGACTTTTCTTGTCAATGGATGGGATTCACTTAACATTTCTTGAGCTAAACATCTAATTATAATCTGTTTCAAGAAAAAATGTAAAAAAATTAAACTTAAAATCAATAATGAGATTATAAAACCATTTAAAGCGAGTAATAAGGCTTACAAAGGCATTGGTGACTATAAATGGACTTTTCTTGTCAATGGATTGGATTCGCTTCACGTTTCTTAAGCTAAACATCTAATTATAATCTGTTTTAACAAAAAATGTAAAAAAATTAAACTTAAAATCAATAATGAGAATATAAAACCATTTAAAGCGAGTAATAAGGCTTACAAAGGCATTGGTGACTATAAATGGACTTTTCTTGTAAATGGATTGGATTCACTTAACATTTCTTGAGCTAAACATCTAATTATAATCTGTTTTAACAAAAAATATAAAAAAATTACACTTAAAATCAATAATGAGATTATAAAACCATTTAAAGCTAGTAATAAGGCTTACAAAGGCATTGGTGACTATAAATGGACTTTTCTTGTCAGTGGAATTGATTCGCTTCACGTTTCCCGAGGAATACATCCAATTATAATCTGTTTTAATAAAAAATGTAAAAAAATTAAACTTAAAATCAATAATGAGATTATAAAATCATTTAAAGCGAGTAATAAGGCTTACAAAGGCATTGGTGACTATAAATGGACTTTTCTTGTCAATGGATGGGATTCGCTTCACGTTTCTTGAGCTAAACATCTAATTATAATCTGTTTTAACAAAAAATGTAAAAAAATTAAACTTAAAATCAATAATGAGATTATAAAACCATTTAAAGCGAGTAATAAGGCTTACAAAGGCATTGGTGACTATAAATGGACTTTTCTTCTCAATGGATGGGATTCGCTTCACGTTTCTTGAGCTAAACATCTAATTATAATCTGTTTTAACAAAAAATGTAAAAAATTAAACTTAAAATCAATAATGAGATTATAAAACCATTTAAAGCGAGTAATAAGGCTTACAAAGGCATTGGTGACTATAAATGGACTTTTCTTGTCAATGGATGGGATTCGCTTCACGTTTCTTGAGCTAAACATCTAATTATAATCTGTTTTAACAAAAAATGTAAAAAAATTAAACTTAAAATCAATAATGAGATTATAAAACCATTTAAAGCGAGTAATAAGGCTTACAAAGGTATTGGTGACTATAAATGGACTTTTCTTGTCAATGGATGGGATTCACTTAACATTTCTTGAGCTAAACATCTAATTATAATCTGTTTTAACAAAAAATGTAAAAAAATTAAACTTAAAATCAATAATGAGATTATAAAACCATTTAAAGCGAGTAATAAGGCTTACAAAGGCATTGGTGACTATAAATGGACTTTTCTTGTCAATGGATGGGATTCGCTTCACGTTTCTTGAGCTAAACATCTAATTATAATCTGTTTTAACAAAAAATGTAAAAAAATTAAACTTAAAATCAATAATGAGAATATAAAACCATTTAAAGCGAGTAATAAGGCTTACAAAGGCATTGGTGACTATAAATGGACTTTTCTTGTAAATGGATGGGATTCACTTAACATTTCTTGAGCTAAACATCTAATTATAATCTGTTTTAACAAAAAATATAAAAAAATTACACTTGAAATCAATAATGAGATTATAAAACCATTTAAAGCTAGTAATAAGGCTTACAAAGGCATTGGTGACTATAAATGGACTTTTCTTGTCAGTGGAATTGATTCGCTTCACGTTTCCCGAGGAATACATCCAATTATAATCTGTTTTAATAAAAAATGTAAAAAAATTAAACTTAAAATCAATAATGAGATTATAAAACCATTTAAAGCGAGTAATAAGGCTTACAAAGGCATTGGTGACTATAAATGGACTTTTCTTGTCAATGGATGGGATTCGCTTCACGTTTCCCGAGGAAAACATCCAATTATAATCTGTTTTAACAAAAAATGTAAAAAAATTACACTTAAAATCAATAATGAGATTATAAAACCATTTAAAGCGAGTAATAAGGCTTACAAATGCATTGGTGACTATAAATGGACTTTTCTTGTCAACGGATGGGATTCACTTAACATTTCTTGAGCTAAACATCTAATTATAATCTGTTTTAACAAAAAATGTAAAAAAAATTACACTTAAAATCAATAATGAGATTATAAAACCTTTTAAAGCTAGTAATAAGGGTTACAAAGGCATTGGTGACTATAAATGGACTTTTCTTGTCAGTGGATGGGATTCGCTTCACGTTTCCCAAAGAATACATCCAATTATAATCTGTTTTAATAAAAAATGTAAAAACATTAAACTTAAAATCAATAATGAGATTATAAAACCATTTAAAGCGAGTAATAAGGCTTACAAAGGCCTTGGTGACTATAAATGGACTTTTCTTGTCAATGGATGGGATTCGCTTCACAATTCTTGAGCTAAACATCTAATTATAATCTGTTTTAACAAAAAATGTAAAAACATTAAACTTAAAATCAATAATGAGATTATAAAACCATTTAAAGCGAGTAATAAGGCTTACAAAGGCATTGGTGACTATAAATGAACTTTTCTTGTCAATGGATGGGATTCCCTTAACATTTCTTGAGCTAAACATCTAATTATAATCTGTTTCAACAAAAAATGTAAAAAAATTAAACTTAAAATCAATAATGAGATTATAAAACCATTTAAAGCGAGTAATAAGGCTTACAAAGGCATTGGTGACTATAAATGGACTTTTCTTGTCAATGGATGGGATTCGCTTCACGTTTCTTGAGCTAAACATCTAATTATAATCTGTTTTAACAAAAAATGTAAAAAAATTAAACTTAAAATCAATAATGAGAATATAAAACCATTTAAAGCGAGTAATAAGGCTTACAAAGGCATTGGTGACTATAAATGGACTTTTCTTGTAAATGGATGGGATTCACTTAACATTTCTTGAGCTAAACATCTAATTATAATCTGTTTTAACAAAAAATATAAAAAAATTACACTTAAAATCAATAATGAGATTATAAAACCATTTAAAGCTAGTAATAAGGCTTACAAAGGCATTGGTGACTATAAATGGACTTTTCTTGTCAGTGGATGGGATTCGCTTCACGTTTCCCGAGGAATACATCCAGTTATAATCTGTTTTAATAAAAAATGTAAAAAAATTAAACTTAAAATCAATAATGAGATTATAAAACCATTTAAAGCGAGTAATAAGGCTTACAAAGGCATTGGTGACTATAAATGGACTTTTCTTGTCAATGGATGGGATTCGCTTCACGTTTCTTGAGCTAAACATCTAATTATAATCTGTTTTAACAAAAAATGTAAAAAAATTAAACTTAAAATCAATAATGAGATTATAAAACCATTTAGCGAGTAATAAGGCTTACAAAGGCATTGGTGACTATAAATGGACTTTTCTTGTCAATGGATGGGATTCGCTTCACGTTTTCCGAGAAAAACATCCAATTATAATCTGTTTTAACAAAAAATGTAAAAAAATTAAACTTAAAATCAATAATGAGATTATAAAACCATTTAAAGCGAGTAACAAGGCTTACAAAGGCATTGGTGACTATAAATGGACTTTTCTTGTCAATGGATGGGATTCGCTTCACGTTTCTCGAGAAAAACATCCAATTATAATCTATTTTAACAAAAAATGTAAAAAAATTAAACTTAAAATCAATAATGAGATTATAAAACCATTTAAAGCGAGTAATAAGGCTTACAAAGGCATTGGTGACTGTAAATGGACTTTTCTTGTCAATGGATGGGATTCGCTTAACGTTTCTTGAGCTAAACATCTAATTATAATCTGTTTTAACAAAAAATGTAAAAAAATTAAACTTAAAATCAATAATGAGATTATAAAACCATTTAAAGCGAGTAATAAGGCTTCCAAAGGCATTGGTGACTATAAATGGACTTTTCTTGTCAATGGATGGGATTCGCTTAACATTTCTTGAGCTAAACATCTAATTATAATCTGTTTTAACAAAAAATGTAAAAAAATTAAACTTAAAATCAATAATGAGATTATAAAACCATTTAAAGCGAGTAATAAGGCTTACAAAGGCATTGGTGACTATAAATGGACTTTTCTTGTCAATGGATGGGATTCGCTTAACATTTCTTGAGCTAAACATCTAATTATAATCTGTTTTAACAAAAAATGTAAAAAAATTAAACTTAAAATCAATAATGAGATTATAAAACCATTTAAAGCGAGTAATAAGGCTTACAAAGGCATTGGTGACTATAAATGGACTTTTCTTGTCAATGGATGGGATTCGCTTCACGTTTCCCAGGAAAACATCCAATTATAATCTGTTTTAACAAAAAATGTAAAAAAATTACACTTAAAATCAATAATGAGATTATAAAACCATTTAAAGCGAGTAATAAGGCTTACAAAGGCGTTGGTGACTATAAATGGACTTTTCTTGTCAATGGATGGGATTCGCTTCACGTTTCTTGAGCTAAACATCTAATTATAATCTGTTTTATCAAAAAATGTAAAAACATTAAACTTAAAATCAAGAATGAGATTATAAAACCATTTAAGGCGAGTAATAAGGCTTACAAAGGAATTGGTGACTATAAATGGACTTTTCTTGTCAATGGATGGGATTCGCTTCATGTTTCCCGAGAAAAACATCCAATTATAATCTATTTTAAAAAAAAAATGTAAAAAAATTAATCTTAAAATCAATAATGAGATTATAAAACCATTTAAAGCGAGTAATAAGGCTTACAAAGGCATTGGTGACTGTTAATGGACTTTTCTTGTCAATGGATGGGATTCGCTTAACGTTTCTTGAGCTAAACATCTAATTATAATCTGTTTTAACAAAAAATGTAAAAAAATTAAACTTAAAATCAATAATGAGATTATAAAACCATTTAAAGCGAGTAATAAGGCTTACAAAGGCATTGGTGACTATAAATGGACTTTTCTTGTCAATGGATGGGATTCGCTTCACGTTTCTTGAGCTAAACATCTAATTATAATCTGTTTTAACAAAAAATGTAAAAAAATTAAACTTAAAATCAATAATGAGAATATAAAACCATTTAAAGCGAGTAATAAGGCTTACAAAGGCATTGGTGACTATAAATGGACTTTTCTTGTCAATGGATGGGATTCACTTAACATTTCTTGAGCTAAACATCTAATTATAATCTGTTTTAACAAAAAATATAAAAAAATTACACTTAAAATCAATAATGAGATTATAAAACCATTTAAAGCTAGTAATAAGGCTTACAAAGGCATTGGTGACTATAAATGGACTTTTCTTGTCAGTGGATGGGATTCGCTTCACGTTTCCCGAGGAATACATCCAGTTATAATCTGTTTTAATAAAAAATGTAAAAAAATTAAACTTAAAATCAATAATGAGATTATAAAACCATTTAAAGCGAGTAATAAGGCTTACAAAGGCATTGGTGACTATAAATGGACTTTTCTTGTCAATGGATGGGATTCGCTTCACGTTTCTTGAGCTAAACATCTAATTATAATCTGTTTTAACAAAAAATGTAAAAAAATTAAACTTAAAATCAATAATGAGATTATAAAACCATTTAGCGAGTAATAAGGCTTACAAAGGCATTGGTGACTATAAATGGACTTTTCTTGTCAATGGATGGGATTCGCTTCACGTTTTCCGAGAAAAACATCCAATTATAATCTGTTTTAACAAAAAATGTAAAAAAATTAAACTTAAAATCAATAATGAGATTATAAAACCATTTAAAGCGAGTAACAAGGCTTACAAAGGCATTGGTGACTATAAATGGACTTTTCTTGTCAATGGATGGGATTCGCTTCACGTTTCCCGAGAAAAACATCCAATTATAATCTATTTTAACAAAAAATGTAAAAAAATTAAACTTAAAATCAATAATGAGATTATAAAACCATTTAAAGCGAGTAATAAGGCTTACAAAGGCATTGGTGACTGTAAATGGACTTTTCTTGTCAATGGATGGGATTCGCTTAACGTTTCTTGAGCTAAGCATCTAATTATAATCTGTTTTAACAAAAAATGTAAAAAAATTAAACTTAAAATCAATAATGAGATTATAAAACCATTTAAAGCTAGTAATAAGGCTTCCAAAGGCATTGGTGACTATAAATGGACTTTTCTTGTCAATGGATGGGATTCGCTTAACGTTTCTTGAGCTAAACATCTAATTATAATCTGTTTTAGCAAAAAATGTAAAAAAATTACACTTAAAATCAACAAAGAGATTATAAAACCATTTAAAGCGAGTAATAAGGCTTACAAAGGCATTGGTGACTATAAATGGACTTTTCTTGTCAATGGATGGGATTCGCTTAACATTTCTTGAGCTAAACATCTAATTATAATCTGTTTTAACAAAAAATGTAAAAAAATTAAACTTAAAATGAATAATGAGATTATAAAACCATTTAAAGCGAGTAATAAGGCTTACAAAGGCATTGGTGACTATAAATGGACTTTTCTTGTCAATGGATGGGATTCGCTTCACGTTTCCCGAGGAAAACATCCAATTATAATCTGTTTTAACAAAAAATGTAAAAAAATTACACTTAAAATCAATAATGAGATTATAAAACCATTTAAAGCGAGTAATAAGGCTTACAAAGGCATTGGTGACTATAAATGGACTTTTCTTGTCAATGGATGGGATTCGCTTCACGTTTCTTGAGCTAAACATCTAATTATAATCTGTTTTATCAAAAAATGTAAAAAAATTAAACTTAAAATCAATAATGAGATTATAAAACCATTTAAAGCGAGTAATAAGGCTTACAAAGGCATTGGTGACTATAAATGGACTTTTCTTGTCAATGGATGGGATTCGCTTCACGTTTCTCGAGAAAAACATCCAATTATAATCTATTTTAACAAAAAATGTAAAAAAATTAAACTTAAAATCAATAATGAGATTATAAAACCATTTAAAGCGAGTAATAAGGCTTACAAAGGCATTGGTGACTGTAAATGGACTTTTCTTGTCAATGGATGGGATTCGCTTAACGTTTCTTGAGCTAAACATCTAATTATAATCTGTTTTAACAAAAAATGTAAAAAAATTAAACTTAAAATCAATAATGAGATTATAAAACCATTTAAAGCGAGTAATAAGGCTTCCAAAGGCATTGGTGACTATAAATGGACTTTTCTTGTCAATGGATGGGATTCGCTTAACATTTCTTGAGCTAAACATCTAATTATAATCTGTTTTAACAAAAAATGTAAAAAAATTAAACTTAAAATCAATAATGAGATTATAAAACCATTTAAAGCGAGTAATAAGGCTTACAAAGGCATTGGTGACTATAAATGGACTTTTCTTCTCAATGGATGGGATTCGCTTCACGTTTCTTGAGCTAAACATCTAATTATAATCTGTTTTAACAAAAAATGTAAAAAATTAAACTTAAAATCAATAATGAGATTATAAAACCATTTAAAGCGAGTAATAAGGCTTACAAAGGCATTGGTGACTATAAATGGACTTTTCTTGTCAATGGATGGGATTCGCTTCACGTTTCTTGAGCTAAACATCTAATTATAATCTGTTTTAACAAAAAATGTAAAAAAATTAAACTTAAAATCAATAATGAGATTATAAAACCATTTAAAGCGAGTAATAAGGCTTACAAAGGTATTGGTGACTATAAATGGACTTTTCTTGTCAATGGATGGGATTCACTTAACATTTCTTGAGCTAAACATCTAATTATAATCTGTTTTAACAAAAAATGTAAAAAAATTAAACTTAAAATCAATAATGAGATTATAAAACCATTTAAAGCGAGTAATAAGGCTTACAAAGGCATTGGTGACTATAAATGGACTTTTCTTGTCAATGGATGGGATTCGCTTCACGTTTCTTGAGCTAAACATCTAATTATAATCTGTTTTAACAAAAAATGTAAAAAAATTAAACTTAAAATCAATAATGAGAATATAAAACCATTTAAAGCGAGTAATAAGGCTTACAAAGGCATTGGTGACTATAAATGGACTTTTCTTGTAAATGGATGGGATTCACTTAACATTTCTTGAGCTAAACATCTAATTATAATCTGTTTTAACAAAAAATATAAAAAAATTACACTTGAAATCAATAATGAGATTATAAAACCATTTAAAGCTAGTAATAAGGCTTACAAAGGCATTGGTGACTATAAATGGACTTTTCTTGTCAGTGGAATTGATTCGCTTCACGTTTCCCGAGGAATACATCCAATTATAATCTGTTTTAATAAAAAATGTAAAAAAATTAAACTTAAAATCAATAATGAGATTATAAAACCATTTAAAGCGAGTAATAAGGCTTACAAAGGCATTGGTGACTATAAATGGACTTTTCTTGTCAATGGATGGGATTCGCTTCACGTTTCCCGAGGAAAACATCCAATTATAATCTGTTTTAACAAAAAATGTAAAAAAATTACACTTAAAATCAATAATGAGATTATAAAACCATTTAAAGCGAGTAATAAGGCTTACAAATGCATTGGTGACTATAAATGGACTTTTCTTGTCAACGGATGGGATTCACTTAACATTTCTTGAGCTAAACATCTAATTATAATCTGTTTTAACAAAAAATGTAAAAAAAATTACACTTAAAATCAATAATGAGATTATAAAACCTTTTAAAGCTAGTAATAAGGCTTACAAAGGCATTGGTGACTATAAATGGACTTTTCTTGTCAGTGGATGGGATTCGCTTCACGTTTCCCAAAGAATACATCCAATTATAATCTGTTTTAATAAAAAATGTAAAAACATTAAACTTAAAATCAATAATGAGATTATAAAACCATTTAAAGCGAGTAATAAGGCTTACAAAGGCCTTGGTGACTATAAATGGACTTTTCTTGTCAATGGATGGGATTCGCTTCACAATTCTTGAGCTAAACATCTAATTATAATCTGTTTTAACAAAAAATGTAAAAACATTAAACTTAAAATCAATAATGAGATTATAAAACCATTTAAAGCGAGTAATAAGGCTTACAAAGGCATTGGTGACTATAAATGAACTTTTCTTGTCAATGGATGGGATTCCCTTAACATTTCTTGAGCTAAACATCTAATTATAATCTGTTTCAACAAAAAATGTAAAAAAATTAAACTTAAAATCAATAATGAGATTATAAAACCATTTAAAGCGAGTAATAAGGCTTACAAAGGCATTGGTGACTATAAATGGACTTTTCTTGTCAATGGATGGGATTCGCTTCACGTTTCTTGAGCTAAACATCTAATTATAATCTGTTTTAACAAAAAATGTAAAAAAATTAAACTTAAAATCAATAATGAGAATATAAAACCATTTAAAGCGAGTAATAAGGCTTACAAAGGCATTGGTGACTATAAATGGACTTTTCTTGTAAATGGATGGGATTCACTTAACATTTCTTGAGCTAAACATCTAATTATAATCTGTTTTAACAAAAAATATAAAAAAATTACACTTAAAATCAATAATGAGATTATAAAACCATTTAAAGCTAGTAATAAGGCTTACAAAGGCATTGGTGACTATAAATGGACTTTTCTTGTCAGTGGATGGGATTCGCTTCACGTTTCCCGAGGAATACATCCAGTTATAATCTGTTTTAATAAAAAATGTAAAAAAATTAAACTTAAAATCAATAATGAGATTATAAAACCATTTAAAGCGAGTAATAAGGCTTACAAAGGCATTGGTGACTATAAATGGACTTTTCTTGTCAATGGATGGGATTCGCTTCACGTTTCTTGAGCTAAACATCTAATTATAATCTGTTTTAACAAAAAATGTAAAAAAATTAAACTTAAAATCAATAATGAGATTATAAAACCATTTAGCGAGTAATAAGGCTTACAAAGGCATTGGTGACTATAAATGGACTTTTCTTGTCAATGGATGGGATTCGCTTCACGTTTTCCGAGAAAAACATCCAATTATAATCTGTTTTAACAAAAAATGTAAAAAAATTAAACTTAAAATCAATAATGAGATTATAAAACCATTTAAAGCGAGTAACAAGGCTTACAAAGGCATTGGTGACTATAAATGGACTTTTCTTGTCAATGGATGGGATTCGCTTCACGTTTCTCGAGAAAAACATCCAATTATAATCTATTTTAACAAAAAATGTAAAAAAATTAAACTTAAAATCAATAATGAGATTATAAAACCATTTAAAGCGAGTAATAAGGCTTACAAAGGCATTGGTGACTGTAAATGGACTTTTCTTGTCAATGGATGGGATTCGCTTAACGTTTCTTGAGCTAAACATCTAATTATAATCTGTTTTAACAAAAAATGTAAAAAAATTAAACTTAAAATCAATAATGAGATTATAAAACCATTTAAAGCGAGTAATAAGGCTTCCAAAGGCATTGGTGACTATAAATGGACTTTTCTTGTCAATGGATGGGATTCGCTTAACATTTCTTGAGCTAAACATCTAATTATAATCTGTTTTAACAAAAAATGTAAAAAAATTAAACTTAAAATCAATAATGAGATTATAAAACCATTTAAAGCGAGTAATAAGGCTTACAAAGGCATTGGTGACTATAAATGGACTTTTCTTGTCAATGGATGGGATTCGCTTAACATTTCTTGAGCTAAACATCTAATTATAATCTGTTTTAACAAAAAATGTAAAAAAATTAAACTTAAAATCAATAATGAGATTATAAAACCATTTAAAGCGAGTAATAAGGCTTACAAAGGCATTGGTGACTATAAATGGACTTTTCTTGTCAATGGATGGGATTCGCTTCACGTTTCCCAGGAAAACATCCAATTATAATCTGTTTTAACAAAAAATGTAAAAAAATTACACTTAAAATCAATAATGAGATTATAAAACCATTTAAAGCGAGTAATAAGGCTTACAAAGGCGTTGGTGACTATAAATGGACTTTTCTTGTCAATGGATGGGATTCGCTTCACGTTTCTTGAGCTAAACATCTAATTATAATCTGTTTTATCAAAAAATGTAAAAACATTAAACTTAAAATCAAGAATGAGATTATAAAACCATTTAAGGCGAGTAATAAGGCTTACAAAGGAATTGGTGACTATAAATGGACTTTTCTTGTCAATGGATGGGATTCGCTTCATGTTTCCCGAGAAAAACATCCAATTATAATCTATTTTAAAAAAAAAATGTAAAAAAATTAATCTTAAAATCAATAATGAGATTATAAAACCATTTAAAGCGAGTAATAAGGCTTACAAAGGCATTGGTGACTGTTAATGGACTTTTCTTGTCAATGGATGGGATTCGCTTAACGTTTCTTGAGCTAAACATCTAATTATAATCTGTTTTAACAAAAAATGTAAAAAAATTAAACTTAAAATCAATAATGAGATTATAAAACCATTTAAAGCGAGTAATAAGGCTTACAAAGGCATTGGTGACTATAAATGGACTTTTCTTGTCAATGGATGGGATTCGCTTCACGTTTCTTGAGCTAAACATCTAATTATAATCTGTTTTAACAAAAAATGTAAAAAAATTAAACTTAAAATCAATAATGAGAATATAAAACCATTTAAAGCGAGTAATAAGGCTTACAAAGGCATTGGTGACTATAAATGGACTTTTCTTGTCAATGGATGGGATTCGCTTCACGTTTCTTGAGCTAAACATCTAATTATAATCTGTTTTAACAAAAAATGTAAAAAAATTAAACTTAAAATCAATAATGAGAATATAAAACCATTTAAAGCGAGTAATAAGGCTTACAAAGGCATTGGTGACTATAAATGGACTTTTCTTGTAAATGGATGGGATTCACTTAACATTTCTTGAGCTAAACATCTAATTATAATCTGTTTTAACAAAAAATATAAAAAAATTACACTTAAAATCAATAATGAGATTATAAAACCATTTAAAGCTAGTAATAAGGCTTACAAAGGCATTGGTGACTATAAATGGACTTTTCTTGTCAGTGGAATTGATTCGCTTCACGTTTCCCGAGGAATACATCCAATTATAATCTGTTTTAATAAAAAATGTAAAAAAATTAAACTTAAAATCAATAATGAGATTATAAAATCATTTAAAGCGAGTAATAAGGCTTACAAAGGCATTGGTGACTATAAATGGACTTTTCTTGTCAATGGATGGGATTCGCTTCACGTTTCTTGGGCTAAACATCTAATTATAATCTGTTTTAACAAAAAATGTAAAAAAATTAAACTTAAAATCAATAATGAGATTATAAAACCATTTAAAGCGAGTAATAAGGCTTACAAAGGCATTGGTGACTATAAATGGACTTTTCTTCTCAATGGATGGGATTCGCTTCACGTTTCTTGAGCTAAACATCTAATTATAATCTGTTTTAACAAAAAATGTAAAAAAATTAAACTTAAAATCAATAATGAGATTATAAAACCATTTAAAGCGAGTAATAAGGCTTACAAAGGCATTGGTGACTATAAATGGACTTTTCTTGTCAATGGATGGGATTCGCTTCACGTTTCTTGAGCTAAACATCTAATTATAATCTGTTTTAACAAAAAATGTAAAAAAATTAAACTTAAAATCAATAATGAGAATATAAAACCATTTAAAGCGAGTAATAAGGCTTACAAAGGCATTGGTGACTATAAATGGACTTTTCTTGTAAATGGATGGGATTCACTTAACATTTCTTGAGCTAAACATCTAATTATAATCTGTTTTAACAAAAAATATAAAAAAATTACACTTGAAATCAATAATGAGATTATAAAACCATTTAAAGCTAGTAATAAGGTTTACAAAGGCATTGGTGACTATAAATGGACTTTTCTTGTCAGTGGATGGGATTCGCTTCACGTTTCCCAAAGAATACATCCAATTATAATCTGTTTTAATAAAAAATGTAAAAACATTAAACTTAAAATCAATAATGAGATTATAAAACCATTTAAAGCGAGTAATAAGGCTTACAAAGGCATTGGTGACTATAAATGGACTTTTCTTGTCAATGGATGGGATTCGCTTCACAATTCTTGAGCTAAACATCTAATTATAATCTGTTTTAACAAAAAATGTAAAAACATTAAACTTAAAATCAATAATGAGATTATAAAACCATTTAAAGCGAGTAATAAGGCTTACAAAGGCGTTGGTGACTATAAATGGACTTTTCTTGTCAATGGATGGGATTCGCTTCACGTTTCTTGAGCTAAACATCTAATTATAATCTGTTTTATCAAAAAATGTAAAAACATTAAACTTAAAATCAAGAATGAGATTATAAAACCATTTAAGGCGAGTAATAAGGCTTACAAAGGAATTGGTGACTATAAATGGACTTTTCTTGTCAATGGATGGGATTCGCTTCATGTTTCCCGAGAAAAACATCCAATTATAATCTATTTTAAAAAAAAAATGTAAAAAAATTAAACTTAAAATCAATAATGAGATTATAAAACCATTTAAAGCGAGTAATAAGGCTTACAAAGGCATTGGTGACTGTTAATGGACTTTTCTTGTCAATGGATGGGATTCGCTTAACGTTTCTTGAGCTAAACATCTAATTATAATCTGTTTTAACAAAAAATGTAAAAAAATTAAACTTAAAATCAATAATGAGATTATAAAACCATTTAAAGCGAGTAATAAGGCTTACAAAGGCATTGGTGACTATAAATGGACTTTTCTTGTCAATGGATGGGATTCGCTTCACGTTTCTTGAGCTAAACATCTAATTATAATCTGTTTTAACAAAAAATGTAAAAAAATTAAACTTAAAATCAATAATGAGAATATAAAACCATTTAAAGCGAGTAATAAGGCTTACAAAGGCATTGGTGACTATAAATGGACTTTTCTTGTCAATGGATGGGATTCGCTTCACGTTTCTTGAGCTAAACATCTAATTATAATCTGTTTTAACAAAAAATGTAAAAAAATTAAACTTAAAATCAATAATGAGAATATAAAACCATTTAAAGCGAGTAATAAGGCTTACAAAGGCATTGGTGACTATAAATGGACTTTTCTTGTAAATGGATGGGATTCACTTAACATTTCTTGAGCTAAACATCTAATTATAATCTGTTTTAACAAAAAATATAAAAAAATTACACTTAAAATCAATAATGAGATTATAAAACCATTTAAAGCTAGTAATAAGGCTTACAAAGGCATTGGTGACTATAAATGGACTTTTCTTGTCAGTGGAATTGATTCGCTTCACGTTTCCCGAGGAATACATCCAATTATAATCTGTTTTAATAAAAAATGTAAAAAAATTAAACTTAAAATCAATAATGAGATTATAAAATCATTTAAAGCGAGTAATAAGGCTTACAAAGGCATTGGTGACTATAAATGGACTTTTCTTGTCAATGGATGGGATTCGCTTCACGTTTCTTGGGCTAAACATCTAATTATAATCTGTTTTAACAAAAAATGTAAAAAAATTAAACTTAAAATCAATAATGAGATTATAAAACCATTTAAAGCGAGTAATAAGGCTTACAAAGGCATTGGTGACTATAAATGGACTTTTCTTCTCAATGGATGGGATTCGCTTCACGTTTCTTGAGCTAAACATCTAATTATAATCTGTTTTAACAAAAAATGTAAAAAAATTAAACTTAAAATCAATAATGAGATTATAAAACCATTTAAAGCGAGTAATAAGGCTTACAAAGGCATTGGTGACTATAAATGGACTTTTCTTGTCAATGGATGGGATTCGCTTCACGTTTCTTGAGCTAAACATCTAATTATAATCTGTTTTAACAAAAAATGTAAAAAAATTAAACTTAAAATCAATAATGAGAATATAAAACCATTTAAAGCGAGTAATAAGGCTTACAAAGGCATTGGTGACTATAAATGGACTTTTCTTGTAAATGGATGGGATTCACTTAACATTTCTTGAGCTAAACATCTAATTATAATCTGTTTTAACAAAAAATATAAAAAAATTACACTTGAAATCAATAATGAGATTATAAAACCATTTAAAGCTAGTAATAAGGTTTACAAAGGCATTGGTGACTATAAATGGACTTTTCTTGTCAGTGGATGGGATTCGCTTCACGTTTCCCAAAGAATACATCCAATTATAATCTGTTTTAATAAAAAATGTAAAAACATTAAACTTAAAATCAATAATGAGATTATAAAACCATTTAAAGCGAGTAATAAGGCTTACAAAGGCATTGGTGACTATAAATGGACTTTTCTTGTCAATGGATGGGATTCGCTTCACAATTCTTGAGCTAAACATCTAATTATAATCTGTTTTAACAAAAAATGTAAAAACATTAAACTTAAAATCAATAATGAGATTATAAAACCATTTAAAGCGAGTAATAAGGCTTACAAAGGCATTGGTGACTATAAATGGACTTTTCTTGTCAATGGATGGGATTCCCTTAACATTTCTTGAGCTAAACATCTAATTATAATCTGTTTCAACAAAAAATGTAAAAAAATTAAACTTAAAATCAATAATGAGATTATAAAACCATTTAAAGCGAGTAATAAGGCTTACAAAGGCATTGGTGACTATAAATGGACTTTTCTTGTCAATGGATGGGATTCGCTTCACGTTTCTTGAGCTAAACATCTAATTATAATCTGTTTTAACAAAAAATGTAAAAAAATTAAACTTAAAATGAATAATGAGAATATAAAACCATTTAAAGCGAGTAATAAGGCTTACAAAGGCATTGGTGACTATAAATGGACTTTTCTTGTCAATGGATGGGATTCACTTAACATTTCTTGAGCTAAACATCTAATTATAATCTGTTTTAACAAAAAATATAAAAAAATTACACTTAAAATCAATAATGAGATTATAAAACCATTTAAAGCTAGTAATAAGGCTTACAAAGGCATTGGTGACTATAAATGGACTTTTCTTGTCAGTGGATGGGATTCGCTTCACGTTTCCCGAGGAATACATCCAGTTATAATCTGTTTTAATAAAAAATGTAAAAAAATTAAACTTAAAATCAATAATGAGATTATAAAACCATTTAAAGCGAGTAATAAGGCTTACAAAGGCATTGGTGACTATAAATGGACTTTTCTTGTCAATGGATGGGATTCGCTTCACGTTTCTTGAGCTAAACATCTAATTATAATCTGTTTTAACAAAAAATGTAAAAAAATTAAACTTAAAATCAATAATGAGATTATAAAACCATTTAGCGAGTAATAAGGCTTACAAAGGCATTGGTGACTATAAATGGACTTTTCTTGTCAATGGATGGGATTCGCTTCACGTTTTCCGAGAAAAACATCCAATTATAATCTGTTTTAACAAAAAATGTAAAAAAATTAAACTTAAAATCAATAATGAGATTATAAAACCATTTAAAGCGAGTAACAAGTCTTACAAAGGCATTGGTGACTATAAATGGACTTTTCTTGTCAATGGATGGGATTCGCTTCACGTTTCCCGAGAAAAACATCCAATTATAATCTATTTTAACAAAAAATGTAAAAAAATTAAACTTAAAATCAATAATGAGATTATAAAACCATTTAAAGCGAGTAATAAGGCTTACAAAGGCATTGGTGACTGTAAATGGACTTTTCTTGTCAATGGATGGGATTCGCTTAACGTTTCTTGAGCTAAACATCTAATTATAATCTGTTTTAACAAAAAATGTAAAAAAATTAAACTTAAAATCAATAATGAGATTATAAAACCATTTAAAGCGAGTAATAAGGCTTCCAAAGGCATTGGTGACTATAAATGGACTTTTCTTGTCAATGGATGGGATTCGCTTAACGTTTCTTGAGCTAAACATCTAATTATAATCTGTTTTAGCAAAAAATGTAAAAAAATTACACTTAAAATCAACAAAGAGATTATAAAACCATTTAAAGCGAGTAATAAGGCTTACAAAGGCATTGGTGACTATAAATGGACTTTTCTTGTCAATGGATGGGATTCGCTTAACATTTCTTGAGCTAAACATCTAATTATAATCTGTTTTAACAAAAAATGTAAAAAAATTAAACTTAAAATGAATAATGAGATTATAAAACCATTTAAAGCGAGTAATAAGGCTTACAAAGGCATTGGTGACTATAAATGGACTTTTCTTGTCAATGGATGGGATTCGCTTCACGTTTCCCGAGGAAAACATCCAATTATAATCTGTTTTAACAAAAAATGTAAAAAAATTACACTTAAAATCAATAATGAGATTATAAAACCATTTAAAGCGAGTAATAAGGCTTACAAAGGCATTGGTGACTATAAATGGACTTTTCTTGTCAATGGATGGGATTCGCTTCACGTTTCTTGAGCTAAACATCTAATTATAATCTGTTTTATCAAAAAATGTAAAAAAATTAAACTTAAAATCAATAATGAGATTATAAAACCATTTAAAGCGAGTAATAAGGCTTACAAAGGCATTGGTGACTATAAATGGACTTTTCTTGTCAATGGATGGGATTCGCTTCACGTTTCTCGAGAAAAACATCCAATTATAATCTATTTTAACAAAAAATGTAAAAAAATTAAACTTAAAATCAATAATGAGATTATAAAACCATTTAAAGCGAGTAATAAGGCTTACAAAGGCATTGGTGACTGTAAATGGACTTTTCTTGTCAATGGATGGGATTCGCTTAACGTTTCTTGAGCTAAACATCTAATTATAATCTGTTTTAACAAAAAATGTAAAAAAATTAAACTTAAAATCAATAATGAGATTATAAAACCATTTAAAGCGAGTAATAAGGCTTCCAAAGGCATTGGTGACTATAAATGGACTTTTCTTGTCAATGGATGGGATTCGCTTAACATTTCTTGAGCTAAACATCTAATTATAATCTGTTTTAGCAAAAAATGTAAAAAAATTACACTTAAAATCGATAATGAGATTATAAAACCATTTAAAGCGAGTAATAAGGCTTACAAAGGCATTGGTGACTATAAATGGACTTTTCTTGTCAATGGATGGGATTCGCTTAACATTTCTTGAGCTAAACATCTAATTATAATCTGTTTTAACAAAAAATGTAAAAAAATTAAACTTAAAATCAATAATGAGATTATAAAACCATTTAAAGCGAGTAATAAGGCTTACAAAGGCATTGGTGACTATAAATGGACTTTTCTTGTCAATGGATGGGATTCGCTTCACGTTTCCCAGGAAAACATCCAATTATAATCTGTTTTAACAAAAAATGTAAAAAAATTACACTTAAAATCAATAATGAGATTATAAAACCATTTAAAGCGAGTAATAAGGCTTACAAAGGCATTGGTGACTATAAATGGACTTTTCTTGTCAATGGATGGGATTCGCTTCACGTTTCTTGAGCTAAACATCTAATTATAATCTGTTTTAACAAAAAATGTAAAAAAATTAAACTTAAAATCAATAATGAGAATATAAAACCATTTAAAGCGAGTAATAAGGCTTACAAAGGCATTGGTGACTATAAATGGACTTTTCTTGTAAATGGATGGGATTCACTTAACATTTCTTGAGCTAAACATCTAATTATAATCTGTTTTAACAAAAAATATAAAAAAATTACACTTAAAATCAATAATGAGATTATAAAACCATTTAAAGCTAGTAATAAGGCTTACAAAGGCATTGGTGACTATAAATGGACTTTTCTTGTCAGTGGAATTGATTCGCTTCACGTTTCCCGAGGAATACATCCAATTATAATCTGTTTTAATAAAAAATGTAAAAAAATTAAACTTAAAATCAATAATGAGATTATAAAATCATTTAAAGCGAGTAATAAGGCTTACAAAGGCATTGGTGACTATAAATGGACTTTTCTTGTCAATGGATGGGATTCGCTTCACGTTTCTTGGGCTAAACATCTAATTATAATCTGTTTTAACAAAAAATGTAAAAAAATTAAACTTAAAATCAATAATGAGATTATAAAACCATTTAAAGCGAGTAATAAGGCTTACAAAGGCATTGGTGACTATAAATGGACTTTTCTTCTCAATGGATGGGATTCGCTTCACGTTTCTTGAGCTAAACATCTAATTATAATCTGTTTTAACAAAAAATGTAAAAAAATTAAACTTAAAATCAATAATGAGATTATAAAACCATTTAAAGCGAGTAATAAGGCTTACAAAGGCATTGGTGACTATAAATGGACTTTTCTTGTCAATGGATGGGATTCGCTTCACGTTTCTTGAGCTAAACATCTAATTATAATCTGTTTTAACAAAAAATGTAAAAAAATTAAACTTAAAATCAATAATGAGAATATAAAACCATTTAAAGCGAGTAATAAGGCTTACAAAGGCATTGGTGACTATAAATGGACTTTTCTTGTAAATGGATGGGATTCACTTAACATTTCTTGAGCTAAACATCTAATTATAATCTGTTTTAACAAAAAATATAAAAAAATTACACTTGAAATCAATAATGAGATTATAAAACCATTTAAAGCTAGTAATAAGGTTTACAAAGGCATTGGTGACTATAAATGGACTTTTCTTGTCAGTGGATGGGATTCGCTTCACGTTTCCCAAAGAATACATCCAATTATAATCTGTTTTAATAAAAAATGTAAAAACATTAAACTTAAAATCAATAATGAGATTATAAAACCATTTAAAGCGAGTAATAAGGCTTACAAAGGCATTGGTGACTATAAATGGACTTTTCTTGTCAATGGATGGGATTCGCTTCACAATTCTTGAGCTAAACATCTAATTATAATCTGTTTTAACAAAAAATGTAAAAACATTAAACTTAAAATCAATAATGAGATTATAAAACCATTTAAAGCGAGTAATAAGGCTTACAAAGGCATTGGTGACTATAAATGGACTTTTCTTGTCAATGGATGGGATTCCCTTAACATTTCTTGAGCTAAACATCTAATTATAATCTGTTTCAACAAAAAATGTAAAAAAATTAAACTTAAAATCAATAATGAGATTATAAAACCATTTAAAGCGAGTAATAAGGCTTACAAAGGCATTGGTGACTATAAATGGACTTTTCTTGTCAATGGATGGGATTCGCTTCACGTTTCTTGAGCTAAACATCTAATTATAATCTGTTTTAACAAAAAATGTAAAAAAATTAAACTTAAAATGAATAATGAGAATATAAAACCATTTAAAGCGAGTAATAAGGCTTACAAAGGCATTGGTGACTATAAATGGACTTTTCTTGTCAATGGATGGGATTCACTTAACATTTCTTGAGCTAAACATCTAATTATAATCTGTTTTAACAAAAAATATAAAAAAATTACACTTAAAATCAATAATGAGATTATAAAACCATTTAAAGCTAGTAATAAGGCTTACAAAGGCATTGGTGACTATAAATGGACTTTTCTTGTCAGTGGATGGGATTCGCTTCACGTTTCCCGAGGAATACATCCAGTTATAATCTGTTTTAATAAAAAATGTAAAAAAATTAAACTTAAAATCAATAATGAGATTATAAAACCATTTAAAGCGAGTAATAAGGCTTACAAAGGCATTGGTGACTATAAATGGACTTTTCTTGTCAATGGATGGGATTCGCTTCACGTTTCTTGAGCTAAACATCTAATTATAATCTGTTTTAACAAAAAATGTAAAAAAATTAAACTTAAAATCAATAATGAGATTATAAAACCATTTAGCGAGTAATAAGGCTTACAAAGGCATTGGTGACTATAAATGGACTTTTCTTGTCAATGGATGGGATTCGCTTCACGTTTTCCGAGAAAAACATCCAATTATAATCTGTTTTAACTAAAAATGTAAAAAAATTAAACTTAAAATCAATAATGAGATTATAAAACCATTTAAAGCGAGTAACAAGGCTTACAAAGGCATTGGTGACTATAAATGGACTTTTCTTGTCAATGGATGGGATTCGCTTCACGTTTCTCGAGAAAAACATCCAATTATAATCTATTTTAACAAAAAACGTAAAAAAATTAAACTTAAAATCAATAATGAGATTATAAAACCATTTAAAGCGAGTAATAAGGCTTACAAAGGCATTGGTGACTGTAAATGGACTTTTCTTGTCAATGGATGGGATTCGCTTAACGTTTCTTGAGCTAAACATCTAATTATAATCTGTTTTAACAAAAAATGTAAAAAAATTAAACTTAAAATCAATAATGAGATTATAAAACCATTTAAAGCGAGTAATAAGGCTTCCAAAGGCATTGGTGACTATAAATGGACTTTTCTTGTCAATGGATGGGATTCGCTTAACATTTCTTGAGCTAAACATCTAATTATAATCTGTTTTAACAAAAAATGTAAAAAAATTAAACTTAAAATCAATAATGAGATTATAAAACCATTTAAAGCGAGTAATAAGGCTTACAAAGGCATTGGTGACTATAAATGGACTTTTCTTGTCAATGGATGGGATTCCCTTAACATTTCTTGAGCTAAACATCTAATTATAATCTGTTTCAACAAAAAATGTAAAAAAATTAAACTTAAAATCAATAATGAGAATATAAAACCATTTAAAGCGAGTAATAAGGCTTACAAAGGCATTGGTGACTATAAATGGACTTTTCTTGTCAATGGATGGGATTCGCTTCACGTTTCTTGAGCTAAACATCTAATTATAATCTGTTTTAACAAAAAATGTAAAAAAATTAAACTTAAAATCAATAATGAGAATATAAAACCATTTAAAGCGAGTAATAAGGCTTACAAAGGCATTGGTGACTATAAATGGACTTTTCTTGTAAATGGATGGGATTCACTTAACATTTCTTGAGCTAAACATCTAATTATAATCTGTTTTAACAAAAAATATAAAAAAATTACACTTAAAATCAATAATGAGATTATAAAACCATTTAAAGCTAGTAATAAGGCTTACAAAGGCATTGGTGACTATAAATGGACTTTTCTTGTCAGTGGAATTGATTCGCTTCACGTTTCCCGAGGAATACATCCAATTATAATCTGTTTTAATAAAAAATGTAAAAAAATTAAACTTAAAATCAATAATGAGATTATAAAATCATTTAAAGCGAGTAATAAGGCTTACAAAGGCATTGGTGACTATAAATGGACTTTTCTTGTCAATGGATGGGATTCGCTTCACGTTTCTTGGGCTAAACATCTAATTATAATCTGTTTTAACAAAAAATGTAAAAAAATTAAACTTAAAATCAATAATGAGATTATAAAACCATTTAAAGCGAGTAATAAGGCTTACAAAGGCATTGGTGACTATAAATGGACTTTTCTTCTCAATGGATGGGATTCGCTTCACGTTTCTTGAGCTAAACATCTAATTATAATCTGTTTTAACAAAAAATGTAAAAAAATTAAACTTAAAATCAATAATGAGATTATAAAACCATTTAAAGCGAGTAATAAGGCTTACAAAGGCATTGGTGACTATAAATGGACTTTTCTTGTCAATGGATGGGATTCGCTTCACGTTTCTTGAGCTAAACATCTAATTATAATCTGTTTTAACAAAAAATGTAAAAAAATTAAACTTAAAATCAATAATGAGAATATAAAACCATTTAAAGCGAGTAATAAGGCTTACAAAGGCATTGGTGACTATAAATGGACTTTTCTTGTAAATGGATGGGATTCACTTAACATTTCTTGAGCTAAACATCTAATTATAATCTGTTTTAACAAAAAATATAAAAAAATTACACTTGAAATCAATAATGAGATTATAAAACCATTTAAAGCTAGTAATAAGGTTTACAAAGGCATTGGTGACTATAAATGGACTTTTCTTGTCAGTGGATGGGATTCGCTTCACGTTTCCCAAAGAATACATCCAATTATAATCTGTTTTAATAAAAAATGTAAAAACATTAAACTTAAAATCAATAATGAGATTATAAAACCATTTAAAGCGAGTAATAAGGCTTACAAAGGCATTGGTGACTATAAATGGACTTTTCTTGTCAATGGATGGGATTCGCTTCACAATTCTTGAGCTAAACATCTAATTATAATCTGTTTTAACAAAAAATGTAAAAACATTAAACTTAAAATCAATAATGAGATTATAAAACCATTTAAAGCGAGTAATAAGGCTTACAAAGGCATTGGTGACTATAAATGGACTTTTCTTGTCAATGGATGGGATTCCCTTAACATTTCTTGAGCTAAACATCTAATTATAATCTGTTTCAACAAAAAATGTAAAAAAATTAAACTTAAAATCAATAATGAGATTATAAAACCATTTAAAGCGAGTAATAAGGCTTACAAAGGCATTGGTGACTATAAATGGACTTTTCTTGTCAATGGATGGGATTCGCTTCACGTTTCTTGAGCTAAACATCTAATTATAATCTGTTTTAACAAAAAATGTAAAAAAATTAAACTTAAAATGAATAATGAGAATATAAAACCATTTAAAGCGAGTAATAAGGCTTACAAAGGCATTGGTGACTATAAATGGACTTTTCTTGTCAATGGATGGGATTCACTTAACATTTCTTGAGCTAAACATCTAATTATAATCTGTTTTAACAAAAAATATAAAAAAATTACACTTAAAATCAATAATGAGATTATAAAACCATTTAAAGCTAGTAATAAGGCTTACAAAGGCATTGGTGACTATAAATGGACTTTTCTTGTCAGTGGATGGGATTCGCTTCACGTTTCCCGAGGAATACATCCAGTTATAATCTGTTTTAATAAAAAATGTAAAAAAATTAAACTTAAAATCAATAATGAGATTATAAAACCATTTAAAGCGAGTAATAAGGCTTACAAAGGCATTGGTGACTATAAATGGACTTTTCTTGTCAATGGATGGGATTCGCTTCACGTTTCTTGAGCTAAACATCTAATTATAATCTGTTTTAACAAAAAATGTAAAAAAATTAAACTTAAAATCAATAATGAGATTATAAAACCATTTAGCGAGTAATAAGGCTTACAAAGGCATTGGTGACTATAAATGGACTTTTCTTGTCAATGGATGGGATTCGCTTCACGTTTTCCGAGAAAAACATCCAATTATAATCTGTTTTAACTAAAAATGTAAAAAAATTAAACTTAAAATCAATAATGAGATTATAAAACCATTTAAAGCGAGTAACAAGGCTTACAAAGGCATTGGTGACTATAAATGGACTTTTCTTGTCAATGGATGGGATTCGCTTCACGTTTCTCGAGAAAAACATCCAATTATAATCTATTTTAACAAAAAACGTAAAAAAATTAAACTTAAAATCAATAATGAGATTATAAAACCATTTAAAGCGAGTAATAAGGCTTACAAAGGCATTGGTGACTGTAAATGGACTTTTCTTGTCAATGGATGGGATTCGCTTAACGTTTCTTGAGCTAAACATCTAATTATAATCTGTTTTAACAAAAAATGTAAAAAAATTAAACTTAAAATCAATAATGAGATTATAAAACCATTTAAAGCGAGTAATAAGGCTTCCAAAGGCATTGGTGACTATAAATGGACTTTTCTTGTCAATGGATGGGATTCGCTTAACATTTCTTGAGCTAAACATCTAATTATAATCTGTTTTAACAAAAAATGTAAAAAAATTAAACTTAAAATCAATAATGAGATTATAAAACCATTTAAAGCGAGTAATAAGGCTTACAAAGGCATTGGTGACTATAAATGGACTTTTCTTGTCAATGGATGGGATTCCCTTAACATTTCTTGAGCTAAACATCTAATTATAATCTGTTTCAACAAAAAATGTAAAAAAATTAAACTTAAAATCAATAATGAGAATATAAAACCATTTAAAGCGAGTAATAAGGCTTACAAAGGCATTGGTGACTATAAATGGACTTTTCTTGTCAATGGATGGGATTCGCTTCACGTTTCTTGAGCTAAACATCTAATTATAATCTGTTTTAACAAAAAATGTAAAAAAATTAAACTTAAAATCAATAATGAGAATATAAAACCATTTAAAGCGAGTAATAAGGCTTACAAAGGCATTGGTGACTATAAATGGACTTTTCTTGTAAATGGATGGGATTCACTTAACATTTCTTGAGCTAAACATCTAATTATAATCTGTTTTAACAAAAAATATAAAAAAATTACACTTAAAATCAATAATGAGATTATAAAACCATTTAAAGCTAGTAATAAGGCTTACAAAGGCATTGGTGACTATAAATGGACTTTTCTTGTCAGTGGAATTGATTCGCTTCACGTTTCCCGAGGAATACATCCAATTATAATCTGTTTTAATAAAAAATGTAAAAAAATTAAACTTAAAATCAATAATGAGATTATAAAATCATTTAAAGCGAGTAATAAGGCTTACAAAGGCATTGGTGACTATAAATGGACTTTTCTTGTCAATGGATGGGATTCGCTTCACGTTTCTTGGGCTAAACATCTAATTATAATCTGTTTTAACAAAAAATGTAAAAAAATTAAACTTAAAATCAATAATGAGATTATAAAACCATTTAAAGCGAGTAATAAGGCTTACAAAGGCATTGGTGACTATAAATGGACTTTTCTTCTCAATGGATGGGATTCGCTTCACGTTTCTTGAGCTAAACATCTAATTATAATCTGTTTTAACAAAAAATGTAAAAAAATTAAACTTAAAATCAATAATGAGATTATAAAACCATTTAAAGCGAGTAATAAGGCTTACAAAGGCATTGGTGACTATAAATGGACTTTTCTTGTCAATGGATGGGATTCGCTTCACGTTTCTTGAGCTAAACATCTAATTATAATCTGTTTTAACAAAAAATGTAAAAAAATTAAACTTAAAATCAATAATGAGAATATAAAACCATTTAAAGCGAGTAATAAGGCTTACAAAGGCATTGGTGACTATAAATGGACTTTTCTTGTAAATGGATGGGATTCACTTAACATTTCTTGAGCTAAACATCTAATTATAATCTGTTTTAACAAAAAATATAAAAAAATTACACTTGAAATCAATAATGAGATTATAAAACCATTTAAAGCTAGTAATAAGGTTTACAAAGGCATTGGTGACTATAAATGGACTTTTCTTGTCAGTGGATGGGATTCGCTTCACGTTTCCCAAAGAATACATCCAATTATAATCTGTTTTAATAAAAAATGTAAAAACATTAAACTTAAAATCAATAATGAGATTATAAAACCATTTAAAGCGAGTAATAAGGCTTACAAAGGCATTGGTGACTATAAATGGACTTTTCTTGTCAATGGATGGGATTCGCTTCACAATTCTTGAGCTAAACATCTAATTATAATCTGTTTTAACAAAAAATGTAAAAACATTAAACTTAAAATCAATAATGAGATTATAAAACCATTTAAAGCGAGTAATAAGGCTTACAAAGGCATTGGTGACTATAAATGGACTTTTCTTGTCAATGGATGGGATTCCCTTAACATTTCTTGAGCTAAACATCTAATTATAATCTGTTTCAACAAAAAATGTAAAAAAATTAAACTTAAAATCAATAATGAGATTATAAAACCATTTAAAGCGAGTAATAAGGCTTACAAAGGCATTGGTGACTATAAATGGACTTTTCTTGTCAATGGATGGGATTCGCTTCACGTTTCTTGAGCTAAACATCTAATTATAATCTGTTTTAACAAAAAATGTAAAAAAATTAAACTTAAAATGAATAATGAGAATATAAAACCATTTAAAGCGAGTAATAAGGCTTACAAAGGCATTGGTGACTATAAATGGACTTTTCTTGTCAATGGATGGGATTCACTTAACATTTCTTGAGCTAAACATCTAATTATAATCTGTTTTAACAAAAAATATAAAAAAATTACACTTAAAATCAATAATGAGATTATAAAACCATTTAAAGCTAGTAATAAGGCTTACAAAGGCATTGGTGACTATAAATGGACTTTTCTTGTCAGTGGATGGGATTCGCTTCACGTTTCCCGAGGAATACATCCAGTTATAATCTGTTTTAATAAAAAATGTAAAAAAATTAAACTTAAAATCAATAATGAGATTATAAAACCATTTAAAGCGAGTAATAAGGCTTACAAAGGCATTGGTGACTATAAATGGACTTTTCTTGTCAATGGATGGGATTCGCTTCACGTTTCTTGAGCTAAACATCTAATTATAATCTGTTTTAACAAAAAATGTAAAAAAATTAAACTTAAAATCAATAATGAGATTATAAAACCATTTAGCGAGTAATAAGGCTTACAAAGGCATTGGTGACTATAAATGGACTTTTCTTGTCAATGGATGGGATTCGCTTCACGTTTTCCGAGAAAAACATCCAATTATAATCTGTTTTAACAAAAAATGTAAAAAAATTAAACTTAAAATCAATAATGAGATTATAAAACCATTTAAAGCGAGTAACAAGGCTTACAAAGGCATTGGTGACTATAAATGGACTTTTCTTGTCAATGGATGGGATTCGCTTCACGTTTCTCGAGAAAAACATCCAATTATAATCTATTTTAACAAAAAATGTAAAAAAATTAAACTTAAAATCAATAATGAGATTATAAAACCATTTAAAGCGAGTAATAAGGCTTACAAAGGCATTGGTGACTGTAAATGGACTTTTCTTGTCAATGGATGGGATTCGCTTAACGTTTCTTGAGCTAAACATCTAATTATAATCTGTTTTAACAAAAAATGTAAAAAAATTAAACTTAAAATCAATAATGAGATTATAAAACCATTTAAAGCGAGTAATAAGGCTTCCAAAGGCATTGGTGACTATAAATGGACTTTTCTTGTCAATGGATGGGATTCGCTTAACATTTCTTGAGCTAAACATCTAATTATAATCTGTTTTAACAAAAAATGTAAAAAAATTAAACTTAAAATCAATAATGAGATTATAAAACCATTTAAAGCGAGTAATAAGGCTTACAAAGGCATTGGTGACTATAAATGGACTTTTCTTGTCAATGGATGGGATTCGCTTCACGTTTCTTGAGCTAAACATCTAATTATAATCTGTTTTAACAAAAAATGTAAAAAAATTAAACTTAAAATCAATAATGAGAATATAAAACCATTTAAAGCGAGTAATAAGGCTTACAAAGGCATTGGTGACTATAAATGGACTTTTCTTGTCAATGGATGGGATTCGCTTCACGTTTCTTGAGCTAAACATCTAATTATAATCTGTTTTAACAAAAAATGTAAAAAAATTAAACTTAAAATGAATAATGAGATTATAAAACCATTTAAAGCGAGTAATAAGGCTTACAAAGGCATTGGTGACTATAAATGGACTTTTCTTGTCAATGGATGGGATTCGCTTCACGTTTCCCGAGGAAAACATCCAATTATAATCTGTTTTAACAAAAAATGTAAAAAAATTACACTTAAAATCAATAATGAGATTATAAAACCATTTAAAGCGAGTAATAAGGCTTACAAAGGCATTGGTGACTATAAATGGACTTTTCTTGTCAATGGATGGGATTCGCTTCACGTTTCTTGAGCTAAACATCTAATTATAATCTGTTTTATCAAAAAATGTAAAAAAATTAAACTTAAAATCAATAATGAGATTATAAAACCATTTAAAGCGAGTAATAAGGCTTACAAAGGCATTGGTGACTATAAATGGACTTTTCTTGTCAATGGATGGGATTCGCTTCACGTTTCTCGAGAAAAACATCCAATTATAATCTATTTTAACAAAAAATGTAAAAAAATTAAGCTTAAAATCAATAATGAGATTATAAAACCATTTAAAGCGAGTAATAAGGCTTACAAAGGCATTGGTGACTGTAAATGGACTTTTCTTGTCAATGGATGGGATTCGCTTAACGTTTCTTGAGCTAAACATCTAATTATAATCTGTTTTAACAAAAAATGTAAAAAAATTAAACTTAAAATCAATAATGAGATTATAAAACCATTTAAAGCGAGTAATAAGGCTTCCAAAGGCATTGGTGACTATAAATGGACTTTTCTTGTCAATGGATGGGATTCGCTTAACATTTCTTGAGCTAAACATCTAATTATAATCTGTTTTAGCAAAAAATGTAAAAAAATTACACTTAAAATCGATAATGAGATTATAAAACCATTTAAAGCGAGTAATAAGGCTTACAAAGGCATTGGTGACTATAAATGGACTTTTCTTGTCAATGGATGGGATTCGCTTAACATTTCTTGAGCTAAACATCTAATTATAATCTGTTTTAACAAAAAATGTAAAAAAATTAAACTTAAAATCAATAATGAGATTATAAAACCATTTAAAGCGAGTAATAAGGCTTACAAAGGCATTGGTGACTATAAATGGACTTTTCTTGTCAATGGATGGGATTCGCTTCACGTTTCCCAGGAAAACATCCAATTATAATCTGTTTTAACAAAAAATGTAAAAAAATTACACTTAAAATCAATAATGAGATTATAAAACCATTTAAAGCGAGTAATAAGGCTTACAAAGGCGTTGGTGACTATAAATGGACTTTTCTTGTCAATGGATGGGATTCGCTTCACGTTTCTTGAGCTAAACATCTAATTATAATCTGTTTTATCAAAAAATGTAAAAACATTAAACTTAAAATCAAGAATGAGATTATAAAACCATTTAAGGCGAGTAATAAGGCTTACAAAGGAATTGGTGACTATAAATGGACTTTTCTTGTCAATGGATGGGATTCGCTTCACGTTTCCCGAGAAAAACATCCAATTATAATCTATTTTAAAAAAAAAATGTAAAAAAATTAAACTTAAAATCAATAATGAAATTATAAAACCATTTAAAGCGAGTAATAAGGCTTACAAAGGCATTGGTGACTGTTAATGGACTTTTCTTGTCAATGGATGGGATTCGCTTAACGTTTCTTGAGCTAAACATCTAATTATAATCTGTTTTAACAAAAAATGTAAAAAAATTAAACTTAAAATCAATAATGAGATTATAAAACCATTTAAAGCGAGTAATAAGGCTTACAAAGGCATTGGTGACTATAAATGGACTTTTCTTGTCAATGGATGGGATTCGCTTCACGTTTCTTGAGCTAAACATCTAATTATAATCTGTTTTAACAAAAAATGTAAAAAAATTAAACTTAAAATCAATAATGAGAATATAAAACCATTTAAAGCGAGTAATAAGGCTTACAAAGGCATTGGTGACTATAAATGGACTTTTCTTGTCAATGGATGGGATTCGCTTCACGTTTCTTGAGCTAAACATCTAATTATAATCTGTTTTAACAAAAAATGTAAAAAAATTAAACTTAAAATCAATAATGAGAATATAAAACCATTTAAAGCGAGTAATAAGGCTTACAAAGGCATTGGTGACTATAAATGGACTTTTCTTGTAAATGGATGGGATTCACTTAACATTTCTTGAGCTAAACATCTAATTATAATCTGTTTTAACAAAAAATATAAAAAAATTACACTTAAAATAAATAATGAGATTATAAAACCATTTAAAGCTAGTAATAAGGCTTACAAAGGCATTGGTGACTATAAATGGACTTTTCTTGTCAGTGGAATTGATTCGCTTCACGTTTCCCGAGGAATACATCCAATTATAATCTGTTTTAATAAAAAATGTAAAAAAATTAAACTTAAAGTCAATAATGAGATTATAAAATCATTTAAAGCGAGTAATAAGGCTTACAAAGGCATTGGTGACTATAAATGGACTTTTCTTGTCAATGGATGGGATTCGCTTCACGTTTCTTGAGCTAAATATCTAATTATAATCTGTTTTAACAAAAAATATAAAAAAATTAAACTTAAAATCAATAATGAGATTATAAAACCATTTAAAGCGAGTAATAAGGCTTTCAAAGGCATTGGTGACTATAAATGGACTTTTCTTGTCAATGGATGGGATTCGCTTCACGTTTCTTGAGCTAAACATCTAATTATAATCTGTTTTAACAAAAAATGTTAAAAAATTAAACTTAAAATCAATAATGAGATTATAAAACCATTTAAAGCGAGTAATAAGGCTTACAAAGGCATTGGTGACTATAAATGGACTTTTCTTGTCAATGGATGGGATTCGCTTCGCGTTTCTTGAGCTAAACATCTAATTATAATCTGTTTTAACAAAAAATGTAAAAAAATTAAACTTAAAATCAATAATGAGATTATAAAACCATTTAAAGCGAGTAATAAGGCTTACAAAGGCATTGGTGACTATAAATGGACTTTTCTTGTCAATGGATGGGATTCACTTAACATTTCTTGAGCTAAACATCTAATTATAATCTGTTTTAACAAAAAATGTAAAAAAAATTACACTTAAAATCAATAATAAGATTATAAAACCATTTAAAGCTAGTAATAAGGCTTCCAAAGGCATTGGTGACTATAAATGGACTTTTCTTGTCAGTGGATGGGATTCGCTTCACGTTTCCCGAAGAATACATCCAATTATAATCTGTTTTAATAAAAAATGTAAAAAAATTAAACTTAAAATCAATAATGAGATTATAAAATCATTTAAAGCGAGTAATAAGGCTTACAAAGGCATTGGTGACTATAAATGGACTTTTCTTGTCAATGGATGGGATTCGCTTCACAATTCTTGAGCTAAACATCTAATTATAATCTGTTTTAACAAAAAATGTAAAAACATTAAACTTAAAATCAATAATGAGATTATAAAACCATTTAAAGCGAGTAATAAGGCTTACAAAGGCATTGGTGACTATAAATGGACTTTTCTTGTCAATGGATGGGATTCACTTAACATTTCTTGAGCTAAACATCTAATTATAATCTGTTTCAACAAAAAATGTAAAAAAATTACACTTAAAATCAATAATGAGATTATAAAACCATTTAAAGCTAGTAATAAGGCTTACAAAGGCATTGGTGACTATAAATGGACTTTTCTTGTCAATGGATGGGATTCACTTAACATTTCTTGAGCTAAACATCTAATTATAATCTGTTTTAACAAAAAATGTAAAAAAAATTACACTTAAAATCAATAATGAGATTATAAAACCATTTAAAGCTAGTAATAAGGCTTACAAAGGCATTGGTGACTATAAATGGACTTTTCTTGTCAGTGGATGGGATTCGCTTCACGTTTCCCGAAGAATACATCCAATTATAATCTGTTTTAATAAAAAATGTAAAAAAATTAAACTTAAAATCAATAATGAGATTATAAAACCATTTAAAGCGAGTAATAAGGCTTACAAAGGCATTGTTACTATAAATGGACTTTTCTTGTCAATGGATGGGATTCGCTTCACAATTCTTGAGCTAAACATCTAATTATAATCTGTTTTAACAAAAAATGTAAAAACATTAAACTTAAAATCAATAATGAGATTATAAAACCATTTAAAGCGAGTAATAAGGCTTACAAAGGCATTGGTGACTATAAATGGACTTTTCTTGTCAATGGATGGGATTCACTTAACATTTCTTGAGCTAAACATCTAATTATAATCTGTTTTAACAAAAAATGTAAAAAAAATTACACTTAAAATCAATAATGAGATTATAAAACCATTTAAAGCGAGTAATAAGGCTTACAAAGGCATTGGTGACTATAAATGGACTTTTCTTGTCAGTGGATGGGATTCGCTTCACGTTTCCCGAAGAATACATCCAATTATAATCTGTTTTAATAAAAAATGTAAAAAAATTAAACTTAAAATCAATAATGAGATTATAAAACCATTTAAAGCGAGTAATAAGGCTTACAAAGGCATTGGTGACTATAAATGGACTTTTCTTGTCAGTGGAATTGATTCGCTTCACGTTTCCCGAGGAATACATCCAATTATAATCTGTTTTAATAAAAAATGTAAAAAAATTAAACTTAAAATCAATAATGAGATTATAAAATCATTTAAAGCGAGTAATAAGGCTTACAAAGGCATTGGTGACTATAAATGGACTTTTCTTGTCAATGGATGGGATTCGCTTCACGTTTCTTGAGCTAAATATCTAATTATAATCTGTTTTAACAAAAAATGTAAAAACATTAAACTTAAAATCAATAATGAGATTATAAAACCATTTAAAGCGAGTAATAAGGCTTACAAAGGCATTGGTGACTATAAATGGACTTTTCTTGTCAATGGATGGGATTCGCTTCACGTTTCTTGAGCTAAACATCTAATTATAATCTGTTTTAACAAAAAATGTAAAAAAATTAAACTTAAAATCAATAATGAGATTATAAAACCATTTAAAGCGAGTAATAAGGCTTACAAAGGCATTGGTGACTATAAATGGACTTTTCTTGTCAATGGATGGGATTCGCTTCACGTTTCTTGAGCTAAACATCTAATTATAATCTGTTTTAACAAAAAATGTAAAAAAATTACACTTAAAATCAATAATGAGATTATAAAACCATTTAAAGCGAGTAATAAGGCTTACAATGGCATTGGTGACTATAAATGGACTTTTCTTGTCAATGGATGGGATTCGCCTCACGTTTCTTGAGCTAAACATCTAATTATAATCTGTTTTATCAAAAAATGTAAAAACATTAAACTTAAAATCAAGAATGAGATTATAAAACCATTTAAAGCGAGTAATAAGGCTTACAAAGGAATTGGTGACTATAAATGGACTTTTCTTGTCAATGGATGGGATTCGCTTCACGTTTCCCGAGAAAAACATCCAATTATAATCTATTTTAACAAAAAATGTAAAAAAATTAAACTTAAAATCAATAATGAGATTATAAAACCATTTAAAGCGAGTAATAAGGCTTACAAAGGCATTGGTGACTGTTAATGGACTTTTCTTGTCAATGGATGGGATTCGCTTAACGTTTCTTGAGCTAAACATCTAATTATAATCTGTTTTAACAAAAAATGTAAAAAAATTAAACTTAAAATCAATAATGATATTATAAAACCATTTAAAGCGAGTAATAAGGCTTACAAAGGCATTGGTGACTATAAATGGACTTTTCTTGTCAATGGATGGGATTCGCTTCACGTTTCCCGAGAAAAACATCCAATTATAATCTATTTTAACAAAAAATGTAAAAAAATTAAACTTAAAATCAATAATGAGATTATAAAACCATTTAAAGCGAGTAATAAGGCTTACAAAGGCATTGGTGACTGTAAATGGACTTTTCTTGTCAATGGATGGGATTCGCTTCACGTTTCTTGAGCTAAACATCTAATTATAATCTGTTTTAACAAAAAATGTAAAAAAATTACACTTAAAATCAATAATGAGATTATAAAACCATTTAAAGCGAGTAATAAGGCTTACAAAGGCATTGGTGACTATAAATGGACTTTTCTTGTCAATGGATGGGATTCGCTTCACGTTTCCCGAGGAATACATCCAATTATAATCTGTTTTAATAAAAAATGTAAAAAAATTAAACTTAAAATCAATAATGAGATTATAAAACCATTTAAAGCGAGTAATAAGGCTTACAAAGGCATTGGTGACTATAAATGGACTTTTCTTGTCAATGGATGGGATTCGCTTCACGTTTCCCGAGGAATACATCCAATTATAATCTGTTTTAATAAAAAATGTAAAAAAATTAAACTTAAAATCAATAATGAGATTATAAAACCATTTAAAGCGAGTAATAAGGCTTACAAAGGCATTGGTGACTATAAATGGACTTTTCTTGTCAATGGATGGGATTCGCTTCACGTTTCCCGAGAAAAACATCCAATTATAATCTATTTTAACAAAAAATGTAAAAAAATTAAACTTAAAATCAATAATGAGATTATAAAACCATTTAAAGCGAGTAATAAGACTTACAAAGGCATTGGTGACTATAAATGGACTTTTCTTGTCAATGGATGGGATTCGCTTCACGTTTCCCGAGAAAAACATCCAATTATAATCTATTTTAACAAAAAATGTAAAAAAATTAAACTTAAAATCAATAATGAGATTATAAAACCATTTAAAGCGAGTAATAAGGCTTACAAAGGCATCGGTGACTGTAAATGGACTTTTCTTGTCAATGGATGGGATTCGCTTAACGTTTCTTGAGCTAAACATCTAATTATAATCTGTTTTAACAAAAAATGTAAAAAAATTAAACTTAAAATCAATACTGAGATTATAAAACCATTTAAAGCGAGTAATAAGGCTTCCAAACGCATTGGTGACTATAAATGGACTTTTCTTGTCAATGGATGGGAGTCGCTTAACATTTCTTGAGCTAAACATCTAATTATAATCTGTTTTAGCAAAAAATGTAAAAAAATTACACTTAAAATCAATAATGAGATTATAAAACCATTTAAAGCGAGTAATAAGGCTTACAAAGGCATTAGTGACTATAAATGGACTTTTCTTGTCAATGGATGGGATTCGCTTAACATTTCTTGAGCTAAACATCTAATTATAATCTGTTTTAACAAAAAATGTAAAAAAATTAAACTTAAAATCAATAATGAGATTATAAAACCATTTAAAGCGAGTAATAAGGCTTACAAAGGCATTGGTGACTATAAATGGACTTTTCTTGTCAATGGATGGGATTCGCTTCACGTTTCCTGAGCTAAACATCTAATTATAATCTGTTTTAACAAAAAATCTAAAAACATTAAACTTAAAATCAATAATGAGATTATAAAACCATTTAAAGCGAGTAATAAGGCTTACAAAGGCATTGGTGACTATAAATGGACTTTTCTTGTCAATGGATGGGATTCGCTTCACGTTTCTTGAGCTAAACATCTAATTATAATCTGTTTTAACAAAAAATGTAAAAAAATTAAACTTAAAATCAATAATGAGATTATAAAACCATTTAAAGCGAGTAATAAGGCTTACAAAGGTATTGGTGACTATAAATGGACTTTTCTTGTCAATGGATGGGATTCACTTAACATTTCTTGAGCTAAACATCTAATTATAATCTGTTTCAACAAAAAATGTAAAAAAATTAAACTTAAAATCAATAATGAGATTATAAAACCATTTAAAGCGAGTAATAAGGCTTACAAAGGCATCGGTGACTATAAATGGACTTTTCTTGTCAATGGATGGGATTCGCTTCACGTTTCTTGAGCTAAATATCTAATTATAATCTGTTTTAACAAAAAATGTAAAAACATTAAACTTAAAATCAATAATGAGATTATAAAACCATTTAAAGCGAGTAATAAGGCTTACAAAGGCATTGGTGACTGTTAATGGACTTTTCTTGTCAATGGATGGGATTCGCTTAACGTTTCTTGAGCTAAACATCTAATTATAATCTGTTTTAACAAAAAATGTAAAAATATTAAACTTAAAATCAATAATGAGATTATAAAACCATTTAAAGCGAGTAATAAGGCTTACAAAGGCATTGGTGACTATAAATGGACTTTTCTTGTCAATGGATGGGATTCGCTTCACGTTTCTTGAGCTAAATATCTAATTATAATCTGTTTTAACAAAAAATGTAAAAACATTAAACTTAAAATCAATAATGAGATTATAAAACCATTTAAAGCGAGTAATAAGGCTTACAAAGGCATTGGTGACTATAAATGGACTTTTCTTGTCAATGGATGGGATTCGCTTCACGTTTCTTGAGCTAAACATCTAATTATAATCTGTTTTAACAAAAAATATAAAAAAATTAAACTTAAAATCAATAATGAGATTATAAAACCATTTAAAGCGAGTAATAAGGCTTACAAAGGTATTGGTGACTATAAATGGACTTTTCTTGTCAATGGATGGGATTCACTTAACATTTCTTGAGCTAAACATCTAATTATAATCTGTTTCAACAAAAAATGTAAAAAACTTAAACTTAAAATCAATAATGAGATTATAAAACCATTTAAAGCGAGTAATAAGGCTTACAAAGGCATTGGTGACTATAAATGGACTTTTCTTGTCAATGGATGGGATTCGCTTCACGTTTCTTAAGCTAAACATCTAATTATAATCTGTTTTAACAAAAAATGTAAAAAAATTAAACTTAAAATCAATAATGAGAATATAAAACCATTTAAAGCGAGTAATAAGGCTTACAAAGGCATTGGTGACTATAAATGGACTTTTCTTGTAAATGGATGGGATTCACTTAACATTTCTTGAGCTAAACATCTAATTATAATCTGTTTTAACAAAAAATATAAAAAAATTACACTTAAAATCAATAATGAGATTATAAAACCATTTAAAGCTAGTAATAAGGCTTAGAAAGGCATTGGTGACTATAAATGGACTTTTCTTGTCAGTGGAATTGATTCGCTTCACGTTTCCCGAGGAATACATCCAATTATAATCTATTTTAATAAAAAATGTAAAAAAATTAAACTTAAAATCAATAATGAGATTATAAAATCATTTAAAGCGAGTAATAAGGCTTACAAAGGCATTGGTGACTATAAATGGACTTTTCTTGTCAATGGATGGGATTCGCTTCACGTTTCTTGAGCTAAACATCTAATTATAATCTGTTTTAACAAAAAATGTAAAAAATTAAACTTAAAATCAATAATGAGATTATAAAACCATTTAAAGCGAGTAATAAGGCTTACAAAGGCATTGGTGACTATAAATGGACTTTTCTTGTCAATGGATGGGATTCGCTTCACGTTTCCTGAGCTAAACATCTAATTATAATCTGTTTTAACAAAAAATCTAAAAACATTAAACTTAAAATCAATAATGAGATTATAAAACCATTTAAAGCGAGTAATAAGGCTTACAAAGGCATTGGTGACTATAAATGGACTTTTCTTCTCAATGGATGGGATTCGCTTCACGTTTCTTGAGCTAAACATCTAATTATAATCTGTTTTAACAAAAAATGTAAAAAAATTAAACTTAAAATCAATAATGAGATTATAAAACCATTTAAAGCGAGTAATAAGGCTTACAAAGGCATTGGTGACTATAAATGGACTTTTCTTGTCAATGGATGGGATTCGCTTCACGTTTCTTGAGCTAAACATCTAATTATAATCTGTTTTAACAAAAAATGTAAAAAAATTAAACTTAAAATCAATAATGAGATTATAAAACCATTTAAAGCGAGTAATAAGGCTTACAAAGGCATTGGTGACTATAAATGGACTTTTCTTGTCAATGGATGGGATTCGCTTCACGTTTCTTGAGCTAAACATCTAATTATAATCTGTTTTAACAAAAAATGGAAAAAAATTAAACTTAAAATCAATAATGAGATTATAAAACCATTTAAAGCGAGTAATAAGGCTTACAAAGGTATTGGTGACTATAAATGGACTTTTCTTGTCAATGGATGGGATTCCCTTAACATTTCTTGAGCTAAACATCTAATTATAATCTGTTTTAACAAAAAATGTAAAAAAATTAAACTTAAAATCAATAATGAGATTATAAAACCATTTAAAGCGAGTAATAAGGCTTACAAAGGCATTGGTGACTATAAATGGACTTTTCTTGTCAATGGATGGGATTCGCTTCACGTTTCTTGAGCTAAACATCTAATTATAATCTGTTTTAACAAAAAATATAAAAAAATTAAACTTAAAATCAATAATGAGAATATAAAACCATTTAAAGCGAGTAATAAGGCTTACAAAGGCATTGGTGACTATAAATGGACTTTTCTTGTAAATGGATGGGATTCACTTAACATTTCTTGAGCTAAACATCTAATTATAATCTGTTTTAACAAAAAATATAAAAAAATTACACTTGAAATCAATAATGAGATTATAAAACCATTTAAAGCTAGTAATAAGGCTTACAAAGGCATTGGTGACTATAAATGGACTTTTCTTGTCAGTGGAATTGATTCGCTTCACGTTTCCCGAGGAATACATCCAATTATAATCTGTTTTAATAATAAATGTAAAAAAATTAAACTTAAAATCAATAATGAGATTATAAAACCATTTAAAGCGAGTAATAAGGCTTACAAAGGCATTGGTGACTGTAAATGGACTTTTCTTGTCAATGGGTGGGATTCGCTTCACGTTTCTTGAGCTAAACATCTAATTATAATCTGTTTTAACAAAAAATGAAAAAAAAATTAAACTTAAAATCAATAATGAGATTATAAAACCATTTAAAACGAGTAATAAGGCTTACAAAGGCATTGGTGACTATAAATGGACTTTTCTTGTCAATGGATGGGATTCGCTTCACGTTTCCCGAGGAAAACATCCAATTATAATCTGTTTTAACAAAAAATGTAAAAAAATTACACTTAAAATCAATAATGAGATTATAAAACCATTTAAAGCGAGTAATAAGGCTTACAAAGGCATTGGTGACTATAAATGGACTTTTCTTGTCAATGGATGGGATTCACTTAACATTTCTTGAGCTAAACATCTAATTATACTCTGTTTTAACAAAAAATGTAAAAAAAATTACACTTAAAATCAATAATGAGATTATAAAACCATTTAAAGCTAGTAATAAGGCTTACAAAGGCATTGGTGACTATAAATGGACTTTTCTTGTCAGTGGATGGGATTCGCTTCACGTTTCCCAAAGAATACATCCAATTATAATCTGTTTTAATAAAAAATGTAAAAACATTAAACTTAAAATCAATAATGAGATTATAAAACCATTTAAAGCGAGTAATAAGGCTTACAAAGGCATTGGTGACTATAAATGGACTTTTCTTGTCAATGGATGGGATTCGCTTCACAATTCTTGAGCTAAACATCTAATTATAATCTGTTTTAACAAAAAATGTAAAAACATTAAACTTAAAATCAATAATGAGATTGTAAAACCATTTAAAGCGAGTAATAAGGCTTACAAAGGCATTGGTGACTATAAATGGACTTTTCTTGTCAATGGATGGGATTCCCTTAACATTTCTTGAGCTAAACATCTAATTATAATCTGTTTCAACAAAAAATGTAAAAAAATTAAACTTAAAATCAATAATGAGATTATAAAACCATTTAAAGCGAGTAATAAGGCTTACAAAGGCATTGCTGACTATAAATGGACTTTTCTTGTCAATGGATGGGATTCGCTTCACGTTTCTTAAGCTAAACATCTAATTATAATCTGTTTTAACAAAAAATGTAAAAAAATTAAACTTAAAATCAATAATGAGAATATAAAACCATTTAAAGCGAGTAATAAGGCTTACAAAGGCATTGGTGACTATAAATGGACTTTTCTTGTAAATGGATGGGATTCACTTAACATTTCTTGAGCTAAACATCTAATTATAATCTGTTTTAACAAAAAATATAAAAAAATTACACTTAAAATCAATAATGAGATTATAAAACCATTTAAAGCTAGTAATAAGGCTTACAAAGGCATTGGTGACTATAAATGGACTTTTCTTGTCAGTGGAATTGATTCGCTTCACGTTTCCCGAGGAATACATCCAATTATAATCTGTTTTAATAAAAAATGTAAAAAAATTAAACTTAAAATCAATAATGAGATTATAAAATCATTTAAAGCGAGTAATAAGGCTTACAAAGGCATTGGTGACTATAAATGGACTTTTCTTGTCAATGGATGGGATTCGCTTCACGTTTCTTGAGCTAAACATCTAATTATAATCTGTTTGAACAAAAAATGTAAAAAAATTAAACTTAAAATCAATAATGAGATTATAAAACCATTTAAAGCGAGTAATAAGGCTTACAAAGGCATTGGTGACTATAAATGGACTTTTCTTCTCAATGGATGGGATTCGCTTCACGTTTCTTGAGCTAAACATCTAATTATAATCTGTTTTAACAAAAAATGAAAAAAAATTAAACTTCAAATCAATAATGAGATTATAAAACCATTTAAAGCGAGTAATAAGGCTTACAAAGGCATTGGTGACTATAAATGGACTTTTCTTGTCAATGGATGGGATTCGCTTAACGTTTCTTGAGCTAAACATCTAATTATAATCTGTTTTAACAAAAAATGTAAAAAAATTAAACTTAAAATCAATAATTAGAATATAAAACCATTTAAAGCGAGTAATAAGGCTTACAAAGGCATTGGTGACTATAAATGGACTTTTCTTGTCAATGGATGGGATTCGCTTCACGTTTCTTGAGCTAAACATCTAATTATAATCTGTTTTAACAAAAAATGTAAAAAAATTAAACTTAAAATCAATAATGAGATTATAAAACCATTTAAAGCGAGTAATAAGGCTTACAAAGGCATTGGTGACTATAAATAGACTTTTCTTGTCAATGGATGGGATTCGCTTCACGTTTCTTGAGCTAAACATCTAATTATAATCTGTTTTAACAAAAAATGTAAAAAAAATAAACTTAAAATCAATAATGAGATTATAAAACCATTTAAAGCGAGTAATAAGGCTTACAAAGGCATTGGTGACTATAAATGGACTTTTCTTGTCAATGGATGGGATTCGCTTCACGTTTCTTGAGCTAAACATCTAATTATAATCTGTTTTAACAAAAAATGTAAAAAAATTAAACTTAAAATCAATAATGAGATTATAAAACCATTTAAAGCGAGTAATAAGGCTTACAAAGGCATTGGTGACTATAAATGGACTTTTCTTGTCAATGGATGGGATTCGCTTCACGTTTCTTGAGCTAAACATCTAATTATAATCTGTTTTAACAAAAAATGTAAAAAAATTAAACTTAAAATCAATAATGAGAATATAAAACCATTTAAAGCGAGTAATAAGGCTTACAAAGGCATTGGTGACTATAAATGGACTTTTCTTGTAAATGGATGGGATTCACTTAACATTTCTTGAGCTAAACATCTAATTATAATCTGTTTTAACAAAAAATATAAAAAAATTACACTTAAAATCAATAATGAGATTATAAAACCATTTAAAGCTAGTAATAAGGCTTACAAAGGCATTGGTGACTATAAATGGACTTTTCTTGTCAGTGGAATTGATTCGCTTCACGTTTCCCGAGGAATACATCCAATTATAATCTGTTTTAATAAAAAATGTAAAAAAATTAAACTTAAAATCAATAATGAGATTATAAAATCATTTAAAGCGAGTAATAAGGCTTACAAAGGCATTGGTGACTATAAATGGACTTTTCTTGTCAATGGATGGGATTCGCTTCACGTTTCTTGAGCTAAACATCTAATTATAATCTGTTTGAACAAAAAATGTAAAAAAATTAAACTTAAAATCAATAATGAGATTATAAAACCATTTAAAGCGAGTAATAAGGCTTACAAAGGCATTGGTGACTATAAATGGACTTTTCTTCTCAATGGATGGGATTCGCTTCACGTTTCTTGAGCTAAACATCTAATTATAATCTGTTTTAACAAAAAATGAAAAAAAATTAAACTTCAAATCAATAATGAGATTATAAAACCATTTAAAGCGAGTAATAAGGCTTACAAAGGCATTGGTGACTATAAATGGACTTTTCTTGTCAATGGATGGGATTCGCTTAACGTTTCTTGAGCTAAACATCTAATTATAATCTGTTTTAACAAAAAATGTAAAAAAATTAAACTTAAAATCAATAATTAGAATATAAAACCATTTAAAGCGAGTAATAAGGCTTACAAAGGCATTGGTGACTATAAATGGACTTTTCTTGTCAATGGATGGGATTCGCTTCACGTTTCTTGAGCTAAACATCTAATTATAATCTGTTTTAACAAAAAATGTAAAAAAATTAAACTTAAAATCAATAATGAGATTATAAAACCATTTAAAGCGAGTAATAAGGCTTACAAAGGCATTGGTGACTATAAATGGACTTTTCTTCTCAATGGATGGGATTCGCTTCACGTTTCTTGAGCTAAACATCTAATTATAATCTGTTTTAACAAAAAATGAAAAAAAATTAAACTTCAAATCAATAATGAGATTATAAAACCATTTAAAGCGAGTAATAAGGCTTACAAAGGCATTGGTGACTATAAATGGACTTTTCTTGTCAATGGATGGGATTCGCTTAACGTTTCTTGAGCTAAACATCTAATTATAATCTGTTTTAACAAAAAATGTAAAAAAATTAAACTTAAAATCAATAATTAGAATATAAAACCATTTAAAGCGAGTAATAAGGCTTACAAAGGCATTGGTGACTATAAATGGACTTTTCTTGTCAATGGATGGGATTCGCTTCACGTTTCTTGAGCTAAACATCTAATTATAATCTGTTTTAACAAAAAATGTAAAAAAATTAAACTTAAAATCAATAATGAGATTATAAAACCATTTAAAGCGAGTAATAAGGCTTACAAAGGCATTGGTGACTATAAATAGACTTTTCTTGTCAATGGATGGGATTCGCTTCACGTTTCTTGAGCTAAACATCTAATTATAATCTGTTTTAACAAAAAATGTAAAAAAATTAAACTTAAAATCAATAATGAGATTATAAAACCATTTAAAGCGAGTAATAAGGCTTACAAAGGCATTGGTGACTATAAATGGACTTTTCTTGTCAATGGATGGGATTCGCTTCACGTTTCTTGAGCTAAACATCTAATTATAATCTGTTTTAACAAAAAATGTAAAAAAATTAAACTTAAAATCAATAATGAGATTATAAAACCATTTAAAGCGAGTAATAAGGCTTACAAAGGCATTGGTGACTATAAATGGACTTTTCTTGTCAATGGATGGGATTCGCTTCACGTTTCTTGAGCTAAACATCTAATTATAATCTGTTTTAACAAAAAATGTAAAAAAATTAAACTTAAAATCAATAATGAGATTATAAAACCATTTAAAGCGAGTAATAAGGCTTACAAAGGCATTGGTGACTATAAATGGACTTTTCTTGTCAATGGATGGGATTCGCTTCACGTTTCTTGAGCTAAACATCTAATTATAATCTGTTTTAACAAAAAATGGAAAAAAATTAAACTTAAAATCAATAATGAGATTATAAAACCATTTAAAGCGAGTAATAAGGCTTACAAAGGTATTGGTGACTATAAATGGACTTTTCTTGTCAATGGATGGGATTCCCTTAACATTTCTTGAGCTAAACATCTAATTATAATCTGTTTTAACAAAAAATGTAAAAAAATTAAACTTAAAATCAATAATGAGATTATAAAACCATTTAAAGCGAGTAATAAGGCTTACAAAGGCATTGGTGACTATAAATGGACTTTTCTTGTCAATGGATGGGATTCGCTTCACGTTTCTTGAGCTAAACATCTAATTATAATCTGTTTTAACAAAAAATGTAAAAAAATTAAACTTAAAATCAATAATGAGAATATAAAACCATTTAAAGCGAGTAATAAGGCTTACAAAGGCATTGGTGACTATAAATGGACTTTTCTTGTAAATGGATGGGATTCACTTAACATTTCTTGAGCTAAACATCTAATTATAATCTGTTTTAACAAAAAATATAAAAAAATTACACTTAAAATCAATAATGAGATTATAAAACCATTTAAAGCTAGGAATAAGGCTTACAAAGGCATTGGTGACTATAAATGGACTTTTCTTGTCAGTGGAATTGATTCGCTTCACGTTTCCCGAGGAATACATCCAATTATAATCTGTTTTAATAAAAAATGTAAAAAAATTAAACTTAAAATCAATAATGAGATTATAAAATCATTTAAAGCGAGTAATAAGGCTTACAAAGGCATTGGTGACTATAAATGGACTTTTCTTGTCAATGGATGGGATTCGCTTCACGTTTCTTGAGCTAAACATCTAATTATAATCTGTTTGAACAAAAAATGTAAAAAAATTAAACTTAAAATCAATAATGAGATTATAAAACCATTTAAAGCGAGTAATAAGGCTTACAAAGGCATTGGTGACTATAAATGGACTTTTCTTCTCAATGGATGGGATTCGCTTCACGTTTCTTGAGCTAAACATCTAATTATAATCTGTTTTAACAAAAAATGAAAAAAAATTAAACTTCAAATCAATAATGAGATTATAAAACCATTTAAAGCGAGTAATAAGGCTTACAAAGGCATTGGTGACTATAAATGGACTTTTCTTGTCAATGGATGGGATTCGCTTAACGTTTCTTGAGCTAAACATCTAATTATAATCTGTTTTAACAAAAAATGTAAAAAAATTAAACTTAAAATCAATAATTAGAATATAAAACCATTTAAAGCGAGTAATAAGGCTTACAAAGGCATTGGTGACTATAAATGGACTTTTCTTGTCAATGGATGGGATTCGCTTCACGTTTCTTGAGCTAAACATCTAATTATAATCTGTTTTAACAAAAAATGTAAAAAAATTAAACTTAAAATCAATAATGAGATTATAAAACCATTTAAAGCGAGTAATAAGGCTTACAAAGGCATTGGTGACTATAAATAGACTTTTCTTGTCAATGGATGGGATTCGCTTCACGTTTCTTGAGCTAAACATCTAATTATAATCTGTTTTAACAAAAAATGTAAAAAAATTAAACTTAAAATCAATAATGAGATTATAAAACCATTTAAAGCGAGTAATAAGGCTTACAAAGGCATTGGTGACTATAAATGGACTTTTCTTGTCAATGGATGGGATTCGCTTCACGTTTCTTGAGCTAAACATCTAATTATAATCTGTTTTAACAAAAAATGTAAAAAAATTAAACTTAAAATCAATAATGAGATTATAAAACCATTTAAAGCGAGTAATAAGGCTTACAAAGGCATTGGTGACTATAAATGGACTTTTCTTGTCAATGGATGGGATTCGCTTCACGTTTCTTGAGCTAAACATCTAATTATAATCTGTTTTAACAAAAAATGTAAAAAAATTAAACTTAAAATCAATAATGAGATTATAAAACCATTTAAAGCGAGTAATAAGGCTTACAAAGGCATTGGTGACTATAAATGGACTTTTCTTGTCAATGGATGGGATTCGCTTCACGTTTCTTGAGCTAAACATCTAATTATAATCTGTTTTAACAAAAAATGGAAAAAAATTAAACTTAAAATCAATAATGAGATTATAAAACCATTTAAAGCGAGTAATAAGGCTTACAAAGGTATTGGTGACTATAAATGGACTTTTCTTGTCAATGGATGGGATTCCCTTAACATTTCTTGAGCTAAACATCTAATTATAATCTGTTTTAACAAAAAATGTAAAAAAATTAAACTTAAAATCAATAATGAGATTATAAAACCATTTAAAGCGAGTAATAAGGCTTACAAAGGCATTGGTGACTATAAATGGACTTTTCTTGTCAATGGATGGGATTCGCTTCACGTTTCTTGAGCTAAACATCTAATTATAATCTGTTTTAACAAAAAATATAAAAAAATTAAACTTAAAATCAATAATGAGAATATAAAACCATTTAAAGCGAGTAATAAGGCTTACAAAGGCATTGGTGACTATAAATGGACTTTTCTTGTAAATGGATGGTATTCACTTAACATTTCTTGAGCTAAACATCTAATTATAATCTGTTTTAACAAAAAATATAAAAAAATTACACTTGAAATCGATAATGAGATTATAAAACCATTTAAAGCTAGTAATAAGGCTTACAAAGGCATTGGTGACTATAAATGGACTTTTCTTGTCAGTGGAATTGATTCGCTTCACGTTTCCCGAGGAATACATCCAATTATAATCTGTTTTAATAATAAATGTAAAAAAATTAAACTTAAAATCAATAATGAGATTATAAAACCATTTAAAGCGAGTAATAAGGCTTACAAAGGCATTGGTGACTGTAAATGGACTTTTCTTGTCAATGGGTGGGATTCGCTTCACGTTTCTTGAGCTAAACATCTAATTATAATCTGTTTTAACAAAAAATGAAAAAAAAATTAAACTTAAAATCAATAATGAGATTATAAAACCATTTAAAACGAGTAATAAGGCTTACAAAGGCATTGGTGACTATAAATGGACTTTTCTTGTCAATGGATGGGATTCGCTTCACGTTTCCCGAGGAAAACATCCAATTATAATCTGTTTTAACAAAAAATGTAAAAAAATTACACTTAAAATCAATAATGAGATTATAAAACCATTTAAAGCGAGTAATAAGGCTTACAAAGGCATTGGTGACTATAAATGGACTTTTCTTGTCAATGGATGGGATTCACTTAACATTTCTTGAGCTAAACATCTAATTATACTCTGTTTTAAAAAAAATGTAAAAAAAATTACACTTAAAATCAATAATGAGATTATAAAACCATTTAAAGCTAGTAATAAGGCTTACAAAGGCATTGGTGACTATAAATGGACTTTTCTTGTCAGTGGATGGGATTCGCTTCACGTTTCCCAAAGAATACATCCAATTATAATCTGTTTTAATAAAAAATGTAAAAACATTAAACTTAAAATCAATAATGAGATTATAAAACCATTTAAAGCGAGTAATAAGGCTTACAAAGGCATTGGTGACTATAAATGGACTTTTCTTGTCAATGGATGGGATTCGCTTCACAATTCTTGAGCTAAACATCTAATTATAATCTGTTTTAACAAAAAATGTAAAAACATTAAACTTAAAATCAATAATGAGATTATAAAACCATTTAAAGCGAGTAATAAGGCTTACAAAGGCATTGGTGACTATAAATGGACTTTTCTTGTCAATGGATGGGATTCCCTTAACATTTCTTGAGCTAAACATCTAATTATAATCTGTTTTAACAAAAAATGTAAAAATATTAAACTTAAAATCAATAATGAGATTATAAAACCATTTAAAGCGAGTAATAAGGCTTACAAAGGCATTGGTGACTATAAATGGACTTTTCTTGTCAATGGATGGGATTCGCTTCACAATTCTTGAGCTAAACATCTAATTATAATCTGTTTTAACAAAAAATGTAAAAACATTAAACTTAAAATCAATAATGAGATTATAAAACCATTTAAAGCGAGTAATAAGGCTTACAAAGGCATTGGTGACTATAAATGGACTTTTCTTGTCAATGGATGGGATTCGCTTCACGTTTCTTGAGCTAAACATCTAATTATAATCTGTTTTAACAAAAAATGTAAAAAAATTAAACTTAAAATCAATAATGAGAATATAAAACCATTTAAAGCGAGTAATAAGGCTTACAAAGGCATTGGTGACTATAAATGGACTTTTCTTGTAAATGGATGGGATTCACTTAACATTTCTTGAGCTAAACATCTAATTATAATCTGTTTTAACAAAAAATATAAAAAAATTACACTTAAAATCAATAATGAGATTATAAAACCATTTAAAGCTAGTAATAAGGCTTACAAAGGCATTGGTGACTATAAATGGACTTTTCTTGTCAGTGGAATTGATTCGCTTCACGTTTCCCGAGGAATACATCCAATTATAATCTGTTTTAATAAAAAATGTAAAAAAATTAAACTTAAAATCAATAATGAGATTATAAAATCATTTAAAGCGAGTAATAAGGCTTACAAAGGCATTGGTGACTATAAATGGACTTTTCTTGTCAATGGATGGGATTCGCTTCACGTTTCTTGAGCTAAACATCTAATTATAATCTGTTTGAACAAAAAATGTAAAAAAATTAAACTTAAAATCAATAATGAGATTATAAAACCATTTAAAGCGAGTAATAAGGCTTACAAAGGCATTGGTGACTATAAATGGACTTTTCTTCTCAATGGATGGGATTCGCTTCACGTTTCTTGAGCTAAACATCTAATTATAATCTGTTTTAACAAAAAATGAAAAAAAATTAAACTTCAAATCAATAATGAGATTATAAAACCATTTAAAGCGAGTAATAAGGCTTACAAAGGCATTGGTGACTATAAATGGACTTTTCTTGTCAATGGATGGGATTCGCTTAACGTTTCTTGAGCTAAACATCTAATTATAATCTGTTTTAACAAAAAATGTAAAAAAATTAAACTTAAAATCAATAATTAGAATATAAAACCATTTAAAGCGAGTAATAAGGCTTACAAAGGCATTGGTGACTATAAATGGACTTTTCTTGTCAATGGATGGGATTCGCTTCACGTTTCTTGAGCTAAACATCTAATTATAATCTGTTTTAACAAAAAATGTAAAAAAATTAAACTTAAAATCAATAATGAGATTATAAAACCATTTAAAGCGAGTAATAAGGCTTACAAAGGCATTGGTGACTATAAATAGACTTTTCTTGTCAATGGATGGGATTCGCTTCACGTTTCTTGAGCTAAACATCTAATTATAATCTGTTTTAACAAAAAATGTAAAAAAATTAAACTTAAAATCAATAATGAGATTATAAAACCATTTAAAGCGAGTAATAAGGCTTACAAAGGCATTGGTGACTATAAATGGACTTTTCTTGTCAATGGATGGGATTCGCTTCACGTTTCTTGAGCTAAACATCTAATTATAATCTGTTTTAACAAAAAATGTAAAAAAATTAAACTTAAAATCAATAATGAGATTATAAAACCATTTAAAGCGAGTAATAAGGCTTACAAAGGCATTGGTGACTATAAATGGACTTTTCTTGTCAATGGATGGGATTCGCTTCACGTTTCTTGAGCTAAACATCTAATTATAATCTGTTTTAACAAAAAATGTAAAAAAATTAAACTTAAAATCAATAATGAGATTATAAAACCATTTAAAGCGAGTAATAAGGCTTACAAAGGCATTGGTGACTATAAATGGACTTTTCTTGTCAATGGATGGGATTCGCTTCACGTTTCTTGAGCTAAACATCTAATTATAATCTGTTTTAACAAAAAATGGAAAAAAATTAAACTTAAAATCAATAATGAGATTATAAAACCATTTAAAGCGAGTAATAAGGCTTACAAAGGTATTGGTGACTATAAATGGACTTTTCTTGTCAATGGATGGGATTCCCTTAACATTTCTTGAGCTAAACATCTAATTATAATCTGTTTTAACAAAAAATGTAAAAAAATTAAACTTAAAATCAATAATGAGAATATAAAACCATTTAAAGCGAGTAATAAGGCTTACAAAGGCATTGGTGACTATAAATGGACTTTTCTTGTAAATGGATGGTATTCACTTAACATTTCTTGAGCTAAACATCTAATTATAATCTGTTTTAACAAAAAATATAAAAAAATTACACTTGAAATCGATAATGAGATTATAAAACCATTTAAAGCTAGTAATAAGGCTTACAAAGGCATTGGTGACTATAAATGGACTTTTCTTGTCAGTGGAATTGATTCGCTTCACGTTTCCCGAGGAATACATCCAATTATAATCTGTTTTAATAATAAATGTAAAAAAATTAAACTTAAAATCAATAATGAGATTATAAAACCATTTAAAGCGAGTAATAAGGCTTACAAAGGCATTGGTGACTGTAAATGGACTTTTCTTGTCAATGGGTGGGATTCGCTTCACGTTTCTTGAGCTAAACATCTAATTATAATCTGTTTTAACAAAAAATGAAAAAAAAATTAAACTTAAAATCAATAATGAGATTATAAAACCATTTAAAACGAGTAATAAGGCTTACAAAGGCATTGGTGACTATAAATGGACTTTTCTTGTCAATGGATGGGATTCGCTTCACGTTTCCCGAGGAAAACATCCAATTATAATCTGTTTTAACAAAAAATGTAAAAAAATTACACTTAAAATCAATAATGAGATTATAAAACCATTTAAAGCGAGTAATAAGGCTTACAAAGGCATTGGTGACTATAAATGGACTTTTCTTGTCAATGGATGGGATTCACTTAACATTTCTTGAGCTAAACATCTAATTATACTCTGTTTTAAAAAAAATGTAAAAAAAATTACACTTAAAATCAATAATGAGATTATAAAACCATTTAAAGCTAGTAATAAGGCTTACAAAGGCATTGGTGACTATAAATGGACTTTTCTTGTCAGTGGATGGGATTCGCTTCACGTTTCCCAAAGAATACATCCAATTATAATCTGTTTTAATAAAAAATGTAAAAACATTAAACTTAAAATCAATAATGAGATTATAAAACCATTTAAAGCGAGTAATAAGGCTTACAAAGGCATTGGTGACTATAAATGGACTTTTCTTGTCAATGGATGGGATTCGCTTCACAATTCTTGAGCTAAACATCTAATTATAATCTGTTTTAACAAAAAATGTAAAAACATTAAACTTAAAATCAATAATGAGATTATAAAACCATTTAAAGCGAGTAATAAGGCTTACAAAGGCATTGGTGACTATAAATGGACTTTTCTTGTCAATGGATGGGATTCCCTTAACATTTCTTGAGCTAAACATCTAATTATAATCTGTTTCAACAAAAAATGTAAAAAAATTAAACTTAAAATCAATAATGAGATTATAAAACCATTTAAAGCGAGTAATAAGGCTTACAAAGGCATTGCTGACTATAAATGGACTTTTCTTGTCAATGGATGGGATTCGCTTCACGTTTCTTAAGCTAAACATCTAATTATAATCTGTTTTAACAAAAAATGTAAAAAAATTAAACTTAAAATCAATAATGAGAATATAAAACCATTTAAAGCGAGTAATAAGGCTTACAAAGGCATTGGTGACTATAAATGGACTTTTCTTGTAAATGGATGGGATTCACTTAACATTTCTTGAGCTAAACATCTAATTATAATCTGTTTTAACAAAAAATATAAAAAAATTACACTTAAAATCAATAATGAGATTATAAAACCATTTAAAGCTAGTAATAAGGCTTACAAAGGCATTGGTGACTATAAATGGACTTTTCTTGTCAGTGGAATTGATTCGCTTCACGTTTCCCGAGGAATACATCCAATTATAATCTGTTTTAATAAAAAATGTAAAAAAATTAAACTTAAAATCAATAATGAGATTATAAAATCATTTAAAGCGAGTAATAAGGCTTACAAAGGCATTGGTGACTATAAATGGACTTTTCTTGTCAATGGATGGGATTCGCTTCACGTTTCTTGAGCTAAACATCTAATTATAATCTGTTTGAACAAAAAGTGTAAAAAAATTAAACTTAAAATCAATAATGAGATTATAAAACCATTTAAAGCGAGTAATAAGGCTTACAAAGGCATTGGTGACTATAAATGGACTTTTCTTCTCAATGGATGGGATTCGCTTCACGTTTCTTGAGCTAAACATCTAATTATAATCTGTTTTAACAAAAAATGAAAAAAAATTAAACTTAAAATCAATAATGAGATTATAAAACCATTTAAAGCGAGTAATAAGGCTTACAAAGGCATTGGTGACTATAAATGGACTTTTCTTGTCAATGGATGGGATTCGCTTAACGTTTCTTGAGCTAAACATCTAATTATAATCTGTTTTAACAAAAAATGTAAAAAAATTAAACTTAAAATCAATAATGAGAATATAAAACCATTTAAAGCGAGTAATAAGGCTTACAAAGGCATTGGTGACTATAAATGGACTTTTCTTGTCAATGGATGGGATTCGCTTCACGTTTCTTGAGCTAAACATCTAATTATAATCTGTTTTAACAAAAAATGTAAAAAAATTAAACTTAAAATCAATAATGAGATTATAAAACCATTTAAAGCGAGTAATAAGGCTTACAAAGGCATTGGTGACTATAAATAGACTTTTCTTGTCAATGGATGGGATTCGCTTCACGTTTCTTGAGCTAAACATCTAATTATAATCTGTTTTAACAAAAAATGTAAAAATATTAAACTTAAAATCAATAATGAGATTATAAAACCATTTAAAGCGAGTAATAAGGCTTACAAAGGCATTGGTGACTATAAATGGACTTTTCTTGTCAATGGATGGGATTCGCTTCACGTTTCTTGAGCTAAACATCTAATTATAATCTGTTTTAACAAAAAATGTAAAAAAATTAAACTTAAAATCAATAATGAGATTATAAAACCATTTAAAGCGAGTAATAAGGCTTACAAAGGCATTGGTGACTATAAATGGACTTTTCTTGTCAATGGATGGGATTCACTTAACATTTCTTGAGCTAAACATCTAATTATAATCTGTTTTAACAAAAAATGTAAAAAAAATTACACTTAAAATCAATAATAAGATTATAAAACCATTTAAAGCTAGTAATAAGGCTTCCAAAGGCATTGGTGACTGTAAATGGACTTTTCTTGTCAGTGGATGGGATTCGCTTCACGTTTCCCGAAGAATACATCCAATTATAATCTGTTTTAATAAAAAATGTAAAAAAATTAAACTTAAAATCAATAATGAGATTATAAAATCATTTAAAGCGAGTAATAAGGCTTACAAAGGCATTGGTGACTATAAATGGACTTTTCTTGTCAATGGATGGGATTCGCTTCACGTTTCTTGAGCTAAATATCCAATTATAATCTGTTTTAATAAAAAATGTAAAAAAATTAAACTTAAAATCAATAATGAGATTATAAAATCATTTAAAGCGAGTAATAAGGCTTACAAAGGCATTGGTGACTATAAATGGACTTTTCTTGTCAATGGATGGGATTCGCTTCACGTTTCTTGAGCTAAACATCTAATTATAATCTGTTTTAACAAAAAATGTAAAAAAATTAAACTTAAAATCAATAATGAGATTATAAAACCATTTAAAGCGAGTAATAAGGCTTACAAAGGCATTGGTGACTATAAATAGACTTTTCTTGTCAATGGATGGGATTCGCTTCACGTTTCTTGAGCTAAACATCTAATTATAATCTGTTTTAACAAAAAATGTAAAAATATTAAACTTAAAATCAATAATGAGATTATAAAACCATTTAAAGCGAGTAATAAGGCTTACAAAGGCATTGGTGACTATAAATGGACTTTTCTTGTCAATGGATGGGATTCGCTTCACGTTTCTTGAGCTAAACATCTAATTATAATCTGTTTTAACAAAAAATGTAAAAAAATTAAACTTAAAATCAATAATGAGATTATAAAACCATTTAAAGCGAGTAATAAGGCTTACAAAGGCATTGGTGACTATAAATGGACTTTTCTTGTCAATGGATGGGATTCACTTAACATTTCTTGAGCTAAACATCTAATTATAATCTGTTTTAACAAAAAATGTAAAAAAAATTACACTTAAAATCAATAATAAGATTATAAAACCATTTAAAGCTAGTAATAAGGCTTCCAAAGGCATTGGTGACTGTAAATGGACTTTTCTTGTCAGTGGATGGGATTCGCTTCACGTTTCCCGAAGAATACATCCAATTATAATCTGTTTTAATAAAAAATGTAAAAAAATTAAACTTAAAATCAATAATGAGATTATAAAATCATTTAAAGCGAGTAATAAGGCTTACAAAGGCATTGGTGACTATAAATGGACTTTTCTTGTCAATGGATGGGATTCGCTTCACGTTTCTTGAGCTAAATATCCAATTATAATCTGTTTTAATAAAAAATGTAAAAAAATTAAACTTAAAATCAATAATGAGATTATAAAATCATTTAAAGCGAGTAATAAGGCTTACAAAGGCATTGGTGACTATAAATGGACTTTTCTTGTCAATGGATGGGATTCGCTTCACGTTTCTTGAGCTAAATATCTAATTATAATCTGTTTTAACAAAAAATGTAAAAAAATTAAACTTAAAATCAATAATGAGATTATAAAACCATTTAAAGCGAGTAATAAGGCTTACAAAGGCATTGGTGACTATAAATGGACTTTTCTTGTCAATGGATGGGATTCGCTTCACGTTTCTTGAGCTAAACATCTAATTATAATCTGTTTTAACAAAAAATGTAAAAAAATTAAACTTAAAATCAATAATGAGATTATAAAACCATTTAAAGCGAGTAATAAGGCTTACAAAGGCATTGGTGACTATAAATGGACTTTTCTTGTCAATGGATGGGATTCACTTAACATTTCTTGAGCTAAACATCTAATTATAATCTGTTTTAACAAAAAATGTAAAAAAAATTACACTTAAAATCAATAATAAGATTATAAAACCATTTAAAGCTAGTAATAAGGCTTCCAAAGGCATTGGTGACTGTAAATGGACTTTTCTTGTCAGTGGATGGGATTCGCTTCACGTTTCCCGAAGAATACATCCAATTATAATCTGTTTTAATAAAAAATGTAAAAAAATTAAACTTAAAATCAATAATGAGATTATAAAATCATTTAAAGCGAGTAATAAGGCTTACAAAGGCATTGGTGACTATAAATGGACTTTTCTTGTCAATGGATGGGATTCGCTTCACGTTTCTTGAGCTAAATATCTAATTATAATCTGTTTTAACAAAAAATGTAAAAAAATTAAACTTAAAATCAATAATGAGATTATAAAACCATTTAAAGCGAGTAATAAGGCTTACAAAGGCATTGGTGACTATAAATGGACTTTTCTTGTCAATGGATGGGATTCGCTTCACGTTTCTTGAGCTAAACATCTAATTATAATCTGTTTTAACAAAAAATGTAAAAAAATTAAACTTAAAATCAATAATGAGATTATAAAACCATTTAAAGCGAGTAATAAGGCTTACAAAGGCATTGGTGACTATAAATGGACTTTTCTTGTCAATGGATGGGATTCGCTTCACGTTTCTTGAGCTAAACATCTAATTATAATCTGTTTTAACAAAAAATGTAAAAAAATTAAACTTAAAATCAATAATGAGATTATAAAACCATTTAAAGCGAGTAATAAGGCTTACAAAGGCATTGGTGACTATAAATGGACTTTTCTTGTCAATGGATGGGATTCGCTTCACGTTTCTTGAGCTAAACATCTAATTATAATCTGTTTTAACAAAAAATGTAAAAAAATTAAACTTAAAATCAATAATGAGATTATAAAACCATTTCAAGCGAGTAATAAGGCTTACAAAGGCATTGGTGACTATAAATGGACTTTTCTTGTCAATGGATGGGATTCACTTAACATTTCTTGAGCTAAACATCTAATTATAATCTGTTTTAACAAAAAATGTAAAAAAAATTACACTTAAAATCAATAATAAGATTATAAAACCATTTAAAGCTAGTAATAAGGCTTCCAAAGGCATTGGTGACTATAAATGGACTTTTCTTGTCAGTGGATGGGATTCGCTTCACGTTTCCCGAAGAATACATCCAATTATAATCTGTTTTAATAAAAAATGTAAAAAAATTAAACTTAAAATCAATAATGAGATTATAAAACCATTTAAAGCGAGTAATAAGGCTTACAAAGGCATTGGTGACTATAAATGGACTTTTCTTGTCAATGGATGGGATTCGCTTCACAATTCTTGAGCTAAACATCTAATTATAATCTGTTTTAACAAAAAATGTAAAAACATTAAACTTAAAATCAATAATGAGATTATAAAACCATTTAAAGCGAGTAATAAGGCTTACAAAGGCATTGGTGACTATAAATGGACTTTTCTTGTCAATGGATGGGATTCACTTAACATTTCTTGAGCTAAACATCTAATTATAATCTGTTTTAACAAAAAATGTAAAAAAAATTACACTTAAAATGAATAATGAGATTATAAAACCATTTAAAGCTAGTAATAAGGCTTACAAAGGCATTGGTGACTATAAATGGACTTTTCTTGTCAGTGGATGGGATTCGCTTCACGTTTCCCGAAGAATACATCCAATTATAATCTGTTTTAATAAAAAATGTAAAAAAATTAAACTTAAAATCAATAATGAGATTATAAAACCATTTAAAGCGAGTAATAAGGCTTACAAAGGCATTGTTACTATAAATGGACTTTTCTTGTCAATGGATGGGATTCGCTTCACAATTCTTGAGCTAAACATCTAATTATAATCTGTTTTAACAAAAAATGTAAAAACATTAAACTTAAAATCAATAATGAGATTATAAAACCATTTAAAGCGAGTAATAAGGCTTACAAAAGCATTGGTGACTATAAATGGACTTTTCTTGTCAATGGATGGGATTCACTTAACATTTCTTGAGCTAAACATCTAATTATAATCTGTTTTAACAAAAAATGTAAAAAAAATTACACTTAAAATCAATAATGAGATTATAAAACCATTTAAAGCTAGTAATAAGGCTTACAAAGGCATTGGTGACTATAAATGGACTTTTCTTGTCAGTGGATGGGATTCGCTTCACGTTTCCCGAAGAATACATCCAATTATAATCTGTTTTAATAAAAAATGTAAAAAAATTAAACTTAAAATCAATAATGAGATTATAAAACCATTTAAAGCGAGTAATAAGGCTTACAAAGGCATTGGTGACTATAAATGGACTTTTCTTGTCAGTGGAATTGATTCGCTTCACGTTTCCCGAGGAATACATCCAATTATAATCTGTTTTAATAAAAAATGTAAAAAAATTAAACTTAAAATCAATAATGAGATTATAAAATCATTTAAAGCGAGTAATAAGGCTTACAAAGGCATTGGTGACTATAAATGGACTTTTCTTGTCAATGGATGGGATTCGCTTCACGTTTCTTGAGCTAAATATCTAATTATAATCTGTTTTAACAAAAAATGTAAAAAAATTAAACTTAAAATCAATAATGAGATTATAAAACCATTTAAAGCGAGTAATAAGGCTTACAAAGGCATTGGTGACTATAAATGGACTTTTCTTGTCAATGGATGGGATTCGCTTCACGTTTCTTGAGCTAAACATCTAATTATAATCTGTTTTAACAAAAAATGTAAAAAAATTAAACTTAAAATCAATAATGAGATTATAAAACCATTTAAAGCGAGTAATAAGGCTTACAAAGGCATTGGTGACTATAAATGGACTTTTCTTGTCAATGGATGGGATTCGCTTCACGTTTCTTGAGCTAAACATCTAATTATAATATGTTTTAACAAAAAATGTAAAAAAATTAAACTTAAAATCAATAATGAGATTATAAAACCATTTAAAGCTAGTAATAAGGCTTACAAAGGCATTGGTGACTATAAATGGACTTTCCTTGTCAATGGATGGGATTCGCTTCACGTTTCCCGAGAAAAACATCCAATTATAATCTATTTTAACAAAAAATGTAAAAAAATTAAACTTAAAATCAATAATGAGATTATAAAACCATTTAAAGCGAGTAATAAGGCTTACAAAGGCATTGGTGACTGTTAATGGACTTTTCTTGTCAATGGATGGGATTCGCTTAACGTTTCTTGAGCTAAACATCTAATTATAATCTGTTTTAACAAAAAATGTAAAAAAATTAAACTTAAAATCAATAATGGTATTATAAAACCATTTAAAGCGAGTAATAAGGCTTACAAAGGCATTGGTGACTATAAATGGACTTTTCTTGTCAATGGATGGGATTCGCTTCACGTTTCCCGAGAAAAACATCCAATTATAATCTATTTTAACAAAAAATGTAAAAAAATTAAACTTAAAATCAATAATGAGATTATAAAACCATTTAAAGCGAGTAATAAGGCTTACAAAGGCATTGGTGACTGTTAATGGACTTTTCTTGTCAATGGATGGGATTCGCTTAACGTTTCTTGAGCTAAACATCTAATTATAATCTGTTTTAACAAAAAATGTAAAAAAATTAAACTTAAAATCAATAATGGTATTATAAAACCATTTAAAGCGAGTAATAAGGCTTACAAAGGCATTGGTGACTATAAATGGACTTTTCTTGTCAATGGATGGGATTCGCTTCACGTTTCCCGAGAAAAACATCCAATTATAATCTATTTTAACAAAAAATGTAAAAAAATTAAACTTAAAATCAATAATGAGATTATAAAACCATTTAAAGCGAGTAATAAGGCTTACAAAGGCATTGGTGACTGTAAATGGACTTTTCTTGTCAATGGATGGGATTCGCTTCACGTTTCTTGAGCTAAACATCTAATTATAATCTGTTTTAACAAAAAATGTAAAAAAATTATACTTAAAATCAATAATGACATTATAAAACCATTTAAAGCTAGTAATAAGGCTTACAAAGGCATTGGTGACTATAAATGGACTTTTCTTGTCAGTGGATGGGATTCGCTTCACGTTTCCCGAGGAATACATCCAATTATAATCTGTTTTAATAAAAAATGTAAAAAAATTAAACTTAAAATCAATAATGAGATTATAAAACCATTTAAAGCGAGTAATAAGGCTTACAAAGGCATTGGTGACTATAAATGGACTTTTCTTGTCAATGGATGGGATTCGCTTCACGTTTCCCGAGGAATACATCCAATTATAATCTGTTTTAATAAAAAATGTAAAAAAATTAAACTTAAAATCAATAATGAGATTATAAAACCATTTAAAGCGAGTAATAAGGCTTACAAAGGCATTGGTGACTATAAATGGACTTTTCTTGTCAATGGATGGGATTCGCTTCACGTTTCCCGAGGAATAAATCCAATTATAATCTGTTTTAATAAAAAATGTAAAAAAATTAAACTTAAAATCAATAATGAGATTATAAAACCATTTAAAGCGAGTAATAAGGCTTACAAAGGCATTGGTGACTATAAATGGACTTTTCTTGTCAATGGATGGGATTCGCTTCACGTTTCCCGAGAAAAACATCCAATTATAATCTATTTTAACAAAAAATGTAAAAAAATTAAACTTAAAATCAATAATGAGATTATAAAACCATTTAAAGCGAGTAATAAGGCTTACAAAGGCATCGGTGACTGTAAATGGACTTTTCTTGTCAATGGATGGGATACGCTTTACGTTTCTTGAGCTAAACATCTAATTATAATCTGTTTTAACAAAAAATGTAAAAAAATTAAACTTAAAATCAATAATGAGATTATAAAACCATTTAAAGCGAGTAATAAGGCTTCCAAAGGCATTGGTGACTATAAATGGACTTTTCTTGTCAATGGATGGGAGTCGCTTAACATTTCTTGAGCTAAACATCTAATTATAATCTGTTTTAGCAAAAAATGTAAAAAAATTACACTTAAAATCAATAATGAGATTATAAAACCATTTAAAGCGAGTAATAAGGCTTACAAAGGCATTAGTGACTATAAATGGACTTTTCTTGTCAATGGATGGGATTCGCTTAACATTTCTTGAGCTAAACATCTAATTATAATCTGTTTTAACAAAAAATGTAAAAAAATTAAACTTAAAATCAATAATGAGATTATAAAACCATTTAAAGCGAGTAATAAGGCTTACAAAGGCATTGGTGACTATAAATGGACTTTTCTTGTCAATGGATGGGATTCGCTTCACGTTTCCTGAGCTAAACATCTAATTATAATCTGTTTTAACAAAAAATGTTAAAAAATTAAACTTAAAATCAATAATGAGATTATAAAACCATTTAAAGCGAGTAATAAGGCTTACAAAGGCATTGGTGACTATAAATGGACTTTTCTTGTCAATGGATGGGATTCGCTACACGTTTCTTGAGCTAAACATCTAATTATAATCTGTTTTAACAAAAAATATAAAATAATTAAACTTAAAATCAATAATGAGATTATAAAACCATTTAAAGCGAGTAATAAGGCTTACAAAGGCATTGGTGACTATAAATGGACTTTTCTTGTCAATGGATGGGATTCGCTTCACGTTTCCTGAGCTAAACATCTAATTATAATCTGTTTTAACAAAAAATGTAAAAAAATTAAACTTAAAATTTATAATGAGATTATAAAACAATTTAAAGCGAGTAATAAGGCTTACAAAGGCATTGGTGACTATAAATGGACTTTTCTTGTCAATGGATGGGATTCGCTTCACGTTTTCCGAGAAAAACATCCAATTATAATCTGTTTTAACAAAAAATGTAAAAAAATTAAACTTAAAATCAATAATGAGATTATAAAACCATTTAAAGCGAGTAATAAGGCTTACAAAGGCATTGGTGACTCTAAATGGACTTTTCTTGTCAATGGATGGGATTCGCTTCACGTTTCCCGAGAAAAACATCCAATTATAATCTATTTTAACAAAAAATGTAAAAAAATTAAACTTAAAATCAATAATGAGATTATAAAACCGTTTAAAGCGAGTAATAAGGCTTCCAAAGGCATTGGTGACTGTAAATGGACTTTTCTTGTCAATGGATGGGATTCGCTTAACGTTTCTTGAGTTAAACATCTAATTATAATCTGTTTTAGCAAAAAATGTAAAAAAATTACACTTAAAATCAATAATGAGATTATAAAACCATTTAAACGAGTAATAAGGCTTACAAAGGCATTGGTGACTATAAATGGACTTTTCTTGTCAATGGATGGGATTCGCTTAACATTTCTTGAGCTAAACATCTAATTCTAATATGTTTTAACAAAAAATGTAAAAAAATTAAACTTAAAATTAATAATGAGATTATAAAACCATTTAAAGCGAGTAATAAGGATTACAAAGGCATTGGTGACTATAAATGGACTTTTCTTGTCAATGGGTGGGATTCGCTTCACGTTTCTTGAGCTAAACATCTAATTATAATCTGTTTTACCAAAAAATGTAAAAAAATTAAACTTAAAATCAATAATGAGATTATAAAACCATTTAAAGCGAGTAATAAGGCTTACAAAGGCATTGGTGACTATAAATGGACTTTTCTTGTCAATGGATGGGATTCGCTTCACGTTTCCCGAGAAAAACATCCAATTATAATCTATTTTAACAAAAAATATAAAAAAATTAAACTTAAAATCAATAATGAGATTATAAAACCATTTAAAGCGAGTAATAAGGCTTACAAAGGCATTGGTGACTCTAAATTGACTTTTCTTGTCAATGGATGGGATTCGCTTCACGTTTCCCGAGAAAAACATCCAATTATAATCTATTTTAATAAAAAATGTAAGAAAATTAAACTTAAAATCAATAATGAGATTATAAAACCATTTAAAGCGAGTAATAAGGCTTACAAAGGCATTGGTGACTGTAAATGGACTTTTCTTGTCAATGGATGGGATTCGCTTAACGTTTCTTGAGCTAAACATCTAATTATAATCTGTTTTAACAAAAAATGTAAAAAAATTACACTTAAAATCAATAATGAGATTATAAAACCATTTAAAGCGAGTAATAAGGCTTACAAAGGCATTGGTGACTATAAATGGACTTTTCTTGTCAATGGATGGGATTCGCTTAACATTTCTTGAGCTAAACATCTAATTATAATCTGTTTTAGCAAAAAATGTAAAAAAATTACACTTAAAATCAATAATGAGATTATAAAACCATTTAAAGCGAGTAATAAGGCTTACAAAGGCATTGGTGACTATAAATGGACTTTTCTTCTCAATGGATGGGATTCGCTACACGTTTCTTGAGCTAAACATCTAATTATAATCTGTTTTAACAAAAAATGTAAAAAAATTAAACTTAAAATCAATAATGAGATTATAAAACCATTTAAAGCGAGTAATAAGGCTTACAAAGGCATTGGTGACTATAAATGGACTTTTCTTGTCAATGGATGGGATTCGCTTCACGTTTCCTGAGCTAAACATCTAATTATAATCTGTTTTAACAAAAAATGTAAAAAAATTAAACTTAAAATCAATAATGAGATTATAAAACCATTTAAAGCGAGTAATAAGGCTTACAAAGGCATTGGTGACTATAAATGGACTTTTCTTGTCAATGGATGGGATTCGCTTCACGTTTTCCGAGAAAAACATCCAATTATAATCTGTTTTAACAAAAAATGTAAAAAAATTAAACTTAAAATCAATAATGAGATTATAAAACCATTTAAAGCGAGTAATAAGGCTTACAAAGGCATTGGTGACTGTAAATGGACTTTTCTTGTCAATGGATGGGATTCGCTTAACGTTTCTTGAGCTAAACATCTAATTATAATCTGTTTTAACAAAAAATGTAAAAAAATTAAACTTAAAATCAATAATGAGATTATAAAACCATTTAAAGCGAGTAATAAGGCTTCCAAAGGCATTGGTGACTATAAATGGACTTTTCTTGTCAATGGATGGGATTCGCTTAACATTTCTTGAGCTAAACATCTAATTATAATCTGTTTTAGCAAAAAATGTAAAAAAATTACACTTAAAATCAATAATGAGATTATAAAACCATTTAAACGAGTAATAAGGCTTACAAAGGCATTGGTGACTAGAAATGGACTTTTCTTGTCAATGGATGGGATTCGCTTAACATTTCTTGAGCTAAACATCTAATTCTAATCTGTTTTAACAAAAAATGTAAAAAAATTAAACTTAAAATCAATAATGAGATTATAAAACCATTTAAAGCGTGTAATAAGGCTTACAATGGCATTGGTGACTATAAATGGACTTTTCTTGTCAATGGATGGGATTCGCTTCATGTTTCTTGAGCTAAACATCTAATTATAATCTGTTTTATCAAAAAATGTAAAAAAATTAAACTTAAAATCAATAATGAGATTATAAAACCATTTAAAGCGAGTAATAAGGCTTACAAAGGCATTGGTGACTGTAAATGGACTTTTCTTGTCAATGGATGGGATTCGCTTCACGTTTCTTGAGCTAAACATCTAATTATAATCTGTTTTAACAAAAAATGTAAAAAAATTATACTTAAAATCAATAATGACATTATAAAACCATTTAAAGCTAGTAATAAGGCTTACAAAGGCATTGGTGACTATAAATGGACTTTTCTTGTCAGTGGATGGGATTCGCTTCACGTTTCCCGAGGAATACATCCAATTATAATCTGTTTTAATAAAAAATGTAAAAAAATTAAACTTAAAATCAATAATGAGATTATAAAACCATTTAAAGCGAGTAATAAGGCTTACAAAGGCATTGGTGACTATAAATGGACTTTTCTTGTCAATGGATGGGATTCGCTTCACGTTTCCCGAGGAATACATCCAATTATAATCTGTTTTAATAAAAAATGTAAAAAAATTAAACTTAAAATCAATAATGAGAATATAAAACCATTTAAAGCGAGTAATAAGGCTTACAAAGGCATTGGTGACTATAAATGGACTTTTCTTGTCAATGGATGGGATTCGCTTCACGTTTCCCGAGGAATAAATCCAATTATAATCTGTTTTAATAAAAAATGTAAAAAAATTAAACTTAAAATCAATAATGAGATTATAAAACCATTTAAAGCGAGTAATAAGGCTTACAAAGGCATTGGTGACTATAAATGGACTTTTCTTGTCAATGGATGGGATTCGCTTCACGTTTCCCGAGAAAAACATCCAATTATAATCTATTTTAACAAAAAATGTAAAAAAATTAAACTTAAAATCAATAATGAGATTATAAAACCATTTAAAGCGAGTAATAAGGCTTACAAAGGCATCGGTGACTGTAAATGGACTTTTCTTGTCAATGGATGGGATACGCTTTACGTTTCTTGAGCTAAACATCTAATTATAATCTGTTTTAACAAAAAATGTAAAAAAATTAAACTTAAAATCAATAATGAGATTATAAAACCATTTAAAGCGAGTAATAAGGCTTCCAAAGGCATTGGTGACTATAAATGGACTTTTCTTGTCAATGGATGGGAGTCGCTTAACATTTCTTGAGCTAAACATCTAATTATAATCTGTTTTAGCAAAAAATGTAAAAAAATTACACTTAAAATCAATAATGAGATTATAAAACCATTTAAAGCGAGTAATAAGGCTTACAAAGGCATTAGTGACTATAAATGGACTTTTCTTGTCAATGGATGGGATTCGCTTAACATTTCTTGAGCTAAACATCTAATTATAATCTGTTTTAACAAAAAATGTAAAAAAATTAAACTTAAAATCAATAATGAGATTATAAAACCATTTAAAGCGAGTAATAAGGCTTACAAAGGCATTGGTGACTATAAATGGACTTTTCTTGTCAATGGATGGGATTCGCTTCACGTTTCCTGAGCTAAACATCTAATTATAATCTGTTTTAACAAAAAATGTTAAAAAATTAAACTTAAAATCAATAATGAGATTATAAAACCATTTAAAGCGAGTAATAAGGCTTACAAAGGCATTGGTGACTATAAATGGACTTTTCTTGTCAATGGATGGGATTCGCTACACGTTTCTTGAGCTAAACATCTAATTATAATCTGTTTTAACAAAAAATATAAAATAATTAAACTTAAAATCAATAATGAGATTATAAAACCATTTAAAGCGAGTAATAAGGCTTACAAAGGCATTGGTGACTATAAATGGACTTTTCTTGTCAATGGATGGGATTCGCTTCACGTTTCCTGAGCTAAACATCTAATTATAATCTGTTTTAACAAAAAATGTAAAAAAATTAAACTTAAAATTTATAATGAGATTATAAAACAATTTAAAGCGAGTAATAAGGCTTACAAAGGCATTGGTGACTATAAATGGACTTTTCTTGTCAATGGATGGGATTCGCTTCACGTTTTCCGAGAAAAACATCCAATTATAATCTGTTTTAACAAAAAATGTAAAAAAATTAAACTTAAAATCAATAATGAGATTATAAAACCATTTAAAGCGAGTAATAAGGCTTACAAAGGCATTGGTGACTCTAAATGGACTTTTCTTGTCAATGGATGGGATTCGCTTCACGTTTCCCGAGAAAAACATCCAATTATAATCTATTTTAACAAAAAATGTAAAAAAATTAAACTTAAAATCAATAATGAGATTATAAAACCGTTTAAAGCGAGTAATAAGGCTTCCAAAGGCATTGGTGACTGTAAATGGACTTTTCTTGTCAATGGATGGGATTCGCTTAACGTTTCTTGAGTTAAACATCTAATTATAATCTGTTTTAGCAAAAAATGTAAAAAAATTACACTTAAAATCAATAATGAGATTATAAAACCATTTAAACGAGTAATAAGGCTTACAAAGGCATTGGTGACTATAAATGGACTTTTCTTGTCAATGGATGGGATTCGCTTAACATTTCTTGAGCTAAACATCTAATTCTAATATGTTTTAACAAAAAATGTAAAAAAATTAAACTTAAAATTAATAATGAGATTATAAAACCATTTAAAGCGAGTAATAAGGATTACAAAGGCATTGGTGACTATAAATGGACTTTTCTTGTCAATGGGTGGGATTCGCTTCACGTTTCTTGAGCTAAACATCTAATTATAATCTGTTTTACCAAAAAATGTAAAAAAATTAAACTTAAAATCAATAATGAGATTATAAAACCATTTAAAGCGAGTAATAAGGCTTACAAAGGCATTGGTGACTATAAATGGACTTTTCTTGTCAATGGATGGGATTCGCTTCACGTTTCCCGAGAAAAACATCCAATTATAATCTATTTTAACAAAAAATATAAAAAAATTAAACTTAAAATCAATAATGAGATTATAAAACCATTTAAAGCGAGTAATAAGGCTTACAAAGGCATTGGTGACTCTAAATTGACTTTTCTTGTCAATGGATGGGATTCGCTTCACGTTTCCCGAGAAAAACATCCAATTATAATCTATTTTAATAAAAAATGTAAGAAAATTAAACTTAAAATCAATAATGAGATTATAAAACCATTTAAAGCGAGTAATAAGGCTTACAAAGGCATTGGTGACTGTAAATGGACTTTTCTTGTCAATGGATGGGATTCGCTTAACGTTTCTTGAGCTAAACATCTAATTATAATCTGTTTTAACAAAAAATGTAAAAAAATTACACTTAAAATCAATAATGAGATTATAAAACCATTTAAAGCGAGTAATAAGGCTTACAAAGGCATTGGTGACTATAAATGGACTTTTCTTGTCAATGGATGGGATTCGCTTAACATTTCTTGAGCTAAACATCTAATTATAATCTGTTTTAGCAAAAAATGTAAAAAAATTACACTTAAAATCAATAATGAGATTATAAAACCATTTAAAGCGAGTAATAAGGCTTACAAAGGCATTGGTGACTATAAATGGACTTTTCTTCTCAATGGATGGGATTCGCTACACGTTTCTTGAGCTAAACATCTAATTATAATCTGTTTTAACAAAAAATGTAAAAAAATTAAACTTAAAATCAATAATGAGATTATAAAACCATTTAAAGCGAGTAATAAGGCTTACAAAGGCATTGGTGACTATAAATGGACTTTTCTTGTCAATGGATGGGATTCGCTTCACGTTTCCTGAGCTAAACATCTAATTATAATCTGTTTTAACAAAAAATGTAAAAAAATTAAACTTAAAATCAATAATGAGATTATAAAACCATTTAAAGCGAGTAATAAGGCTTACAAAGGCATTGGTGACTATAAATGGACTTTTCTTGTCAATGGATGGGATTCGCTTCACGTTTTCCGAGAAAAACATCCAATTATAATCTATTTTAACAAAAAATGTAAAAAAATTAAACTTAAAATCAATAATGAGATTATAAAACCATTTAAAGCGAGTAATAAGGCTTACAAAGGCATTGGTGACTGTAAATGGACTTTTCTTGTCAATGGATGGGATTCGCTTCACGTTTCTTGAGCTAAACATCTAATTATAATCTGTTTTAACAAAAAATGTAAAAAAATTATACTTAAAATCAATAATGACATTATAAAACCATTTAAAGCTAGTAATAAGGCTTACAAAGGCATTGGTGACTATAAATGGACTTTTCTTGTCAGTGGATGGGATTCGCTTCACGTTTCCCGAGGAATACATCCAATTATAATCTGTTTTAATAAAAAATGTAAAAAAATTAAACTTAAAATCAATAATGAGATTATAAAACCATTTAAAGCGAGTAATAAGGCTTACAAAGGCATTGGTGACTATAAATGGACTTTTCTTGTCAATGGATGGGATTCGCTTCACGTTTCCCGAGGAATACATCCAATTATAATCTGTTTTAATAAAAAATGTAAAAAAATTAAACTTAAAATCAATAATGAGATTATAAAACCATTTAAAGCGAGTAATAAGGCTTACAAAGGCATTGGTGACTATAAATGGACTTTTCTTGTCAATGGATGGGATTCGCTTCACGTTTCCCGAGGAATAAATCCAATTATAATCTGTTTTAATAAAAAATGTAAAAAAATTAAACTTAAAATCAATAATGAGATTATAAAACCATTTAAAGCGAGTAATAAGGCTTACAAAGGCATTGGTGACTATAAATGGACTTTTCTTGTCAATGGATGGGATTCGCTTCACGTTTCCCGAGAAAAACATCCAATTATAATCTATTTTAACAAAAAATGTAAAAAAATTAAACTTAAAATCAATAATGAGATTATAAAACCATTTAAAGCGAGTAATAAGGCTTACAAAGGCATCGGTGACTGTAAATGGACTTTTCTTGTCAATGGATGGGATACGCTTTACGTTTCTTGAGCTAAACATCTAATTATAATCTGTTTTAACAAAAAATGTAAAAAAATTAAACTTAAAATCAATAATGAGATTATAAAACCATTTAAAGCGAGTAATAAGGCTTCCAAAGGCATTGGTGACTATAAATGGACTTTTCTTGTCAATGGATGGGAGTCGCTTAACATTTCTTGAGCTAAACATCTAATTATAATCTGTTTTAGCAAAAAATGTAAAAAAATTACACTTAAAATCAATAATGAGATTATAAAACCATTTAAAGCGAGTAATAAGGCTTACAAAGGCATTAGTGACTATAAATGGACTTTTCTTGTCAATGGATGGGATTCGCTTAACATTTCTTGAGCTAAACATCTAATTATAATCTGTTTTAACAAAAAATGTAAAAAAATTAAACTTAAAATCAATAATGAGATTATAAAACCATTTAAAGCGAGTAATAAGGCTTACAAAGGCATTGGTGACTATAAATGGACTTTTCTTGTCAATGGATGGGATTCGCTTCACGTTTCCTGAGCTAAACATCTAATTATAATCTGTTTTAACAAAAAATGTTAAAAAATTAAACTTAAAATCAATAATGAGATTATAAAACCATTTAAAGCGAGTAATAAGGCTTACAAAGGCATTGGTGACTATAAATGGACTTTTCTTGTCAATGGATGGGATTCGCTACACGTTTCTTGAGCTAAACATCTAATTATAATCTGTTTTAACAAAAAATATAAAATAATTAAACTTAAAATCAATAATGAGATTATAAAACCATTTAAAGCGAGTAATAAGGCTTACAAAGGCATTGGTGACTATAAATGGACTTTTCTTGTCAATGGATGGGATTCGCTTCACGTTTCCTGAGCTAAACATCTAATTATAATCTGTTTTAACAAAAAATGTAAAAAAATTAAACTTAAAATTTATAATGAGATTATAAAACAATTTAAAGCGAGTAATAAGGCTTACAAAGGCATTGGTGACTATAAATGGACTTTTCTTGTCAATGGATGGGATTCGCTTCACGTTTTCCGAGAAAAACATCCAATTATAATCTGTTTTAACAAAAAATGTAAAAAAATTAAACTTAAAATCAATAATGAGATTATAAAACCATTTAAAGCGAGTAATAAGGCTTACAAAGGCATTGGTGACTCTAAATGGACTTTTCTTGTCAATGGATGGGATTCGCTTCACGTTTCCCGAGAAAAACATCCAATTATAATCTATTTTAACAAAAAATGTAAAAAAATTAAACTTAAAATCAATAATGAGATTATAAAACCGTTTAAAGCGAGTAATAAGGCTTCCAAAGGCATTGGTGACTGTAAATGGACTTTTCTTGTCAATGGATGGGATTCGCTTAACGTTTCTTGAGTTAAACATCTAATTATAATCTGTTTTAGCAAAAAATGTAAAAAAATTACACTTAAAATCAATAATGAGATTATAAAACCATTTAAACGAGTAATAAGGCTTACAAAGGCATTGGTGACTATAAATGGACTTTTCTTGTCAATGGATGGGATTCGCTTAACATTTCTTGAGCTAAACATCTAATTCTAATATGTTTTAACAAAAAATGTAAAAAAATTAAACTTAAAATTAATAATGAGATTATAAAACCATTTAAAGCGAGTAATAAGGATTACAAAGGCATTGGTGACTATAAATGGACTTTTCTTGTCAATGGGTGGGATTCGCTTCACGTTTCTTGAGCTAAACATCTAATTATAATCTGTTTTACCAAAAAATGTAAAAAAATTAAACTTAAAATCAATAATGAGATTATAAAACCATTTAAAGCGAGTAATAAGGCTTACAAAGGCATTGGTGACTATAAATGGACTTTTCTTGTCAATGGATGGGATTCGCTTCACGTTTCCCGAGAAAAACATCCAATTATAATCTATTTTAACAAAAAATATAAAAAAATTAAACTTAAAATCAATAATGAGATTATAAAACCATTTAAAGCGAGTAATAAGGCTTACAAAGGCATTGGTGACTCTAAATTGACTTTTCTTGTCAATGGATGGGATTCGCTTCACGTTTCCCGAGAAAAACATCCAATTATAATCTATTTTAATAAAAAATGTAAGAAAATTAAACTTAAAATCAATAATGAGATTATAAAACCATTTAAAGCGAGTAATAAGGCTTACAAAGGCATTGGTGACTGTAAATGGACTTTTCTTGTCAATGGATGGGATTCGCTTAACGTTTCTTGAGCTAAACATCTAATTATAATCTGTTTTAACAAAAAATGTAAAAAAATTACACTTAAAATCAATAATGAGATTATAAAACCATTTAAAGCGAGTAATAAGGCTTACAAAGGCATTGGTGACTATAAATGGACTTTTCTTGTCAATGGATGGGATTCGCTTAACATTTCTTGAGCTAAACATCTAATTATAATCTGTTTTAGCAAAAAATGTAAAAAAATTACACTTAAAATCAATAATGAGATTATAAAACCATTTAAAGCGAGTAATAAGGCTTACAAAGGCATTGGTGACTATAAATGGACTTTTCTTCTCAATGGATGGGATTCGCTACACGTTTCTTGAGCTAAACATCTAATTATAATCTGTTTTAACAAAAAATGTAAAAAAATTAAACTTAAAATCAATAATGAGATTATAAAACCATTTAAAGCGAGTAATAAGGCTTACAAAGGCATTGGTGACTATAAATGGACTTTTCTTGTCAATGGATGGGATTCGCTTCACGTTTCCTGAGCTAAACATCTAATTATAATCTGTTTTAACAAAAAATGTAAAAAAATTAAACTTAAAATCAATAATGAGATTATAAAACCATTTAAAGCGAGTAATAAGGCTTACAAAGGCATTGGTGACTATAAATGGACTTTTCTTGTCAATGGATGGGATTCGCTTCACGTTTTCCGAGAAAAACATCCAATTATAATCTGTTTTAACAAAAAATGTAAAAAAATTAAACTTAAAATCAATAATGAGATTATAAAACCATTTAAAGCGAGTAATAAGGCTTACAAAGGCATTGGTGACTGTAAATGGACTTTTCTTGTCAATGGATGGGATTCGCTTAACGTTTCTTGAGCTAAACATCTAATTATAATCTGTTTTAACAAAAAATGTAAAAAAATTAAACTTAAAATCAATAATGAGATTATAAAACCATTTAAAGCGAGTAATAAGGCTTCCAAAGGCATTGGTGACTATAAATGGACTTTTCTTGTCAATGGATGGGATTCGCTTAACATTTCTTGAGCTAAACATCTAATTATAATCTGTTTTAGCAAAAAATGTAAAAAAATTACACTTAAAATCAATAATGAGATTATAAAACCATTTAAACGAGTAATAAGGCTTACAAAGGCATTGGTGACTAGAAATGGACTTTTCTTGTCAATGGATGGGATTCGCTTAACATTTCTTGAGCTAAACATCTAATTCTAATCTGTTTTAACAAAAAATGTAAAAAAATTAAACTTAAAATCAATAATGAGATTATAAAACCATTTAAAGCGTGTAATAAGGCTTACAATGGCATTGGTGACTATAAATGGACTTTTCTTGTCAATGGATGGGATTCGCTTCATGTTTCTTGAGCTAAACATCTAATTATAATCTGTTTTATCAAAAAATGTAAAAAAATTAAACTTAAAATCAATAATGAGATTATAAAACCATTTAAAGCGAGTAATAAGGCTTACAAAGGCATTGGTGACTGTAAATGGACTTTTCTTGTCAATGGATGGGATTCGCTTCACGTTTCCCGAGAAAAACATCCAATTATAATCTATTTTAACAAAAAATGTAAAAAAATTAAACTTAAAATCAATAATGAGATTATAAAACCATTTAAAGCGAGTAATAAGGCTTACAAAGGCATTGGTGACTATAAATGGACTTTTCTTGTCAATGGATGGGATTCGCTTCACGTTTCCCGAGAAAAACATCCAATTATAATCTATTTTAACAAAAAATGTAAAAAAATTAAACTTAAAATCAATAATGAGATTATACAACCATTTAAAGCGAGTAATAAGGCTTACAAAGGCATTGGTGACTGTAAATGGACTTTTCTTGTCAATGGATGGGATTCGCTTCACGTTTCTTGAGCTAAACATCTAATTATAATCTGTTTTAACAAAAAATGTAAAAAAATTAAACTTAAAATCAATAATGAGATTATAAAACCATTTAAAGCGACTAATAAGGCTTCCAAAGGCATTGGTGACTATAAATGGACTTTTCTTGTCAATGGATGGGATTCGCTTAACATTTCTTGAGCTAAACATCTAATTATAATCTGTTTTAGCAAAAAATGTAAAAAAATTACACTTAAAATCAATAATGAGATTATAAAACCATTTAAAGCGAGTAATAACGCTTACAAAGGCATTGGTGACTATAAATGGACTTTTCTTGTCAATGGATGGGATTCGCTTAACATTTCTTGAGCTAAACATCTAATTATAATCTGTTTTAACAAAAAATGTAAAAAAATTAAACTTAAAATCAATAATGAGATTATAAAACCATTTAAAGCGAGTAATAAGGCTTACAAAGGCATTGGTGACTATAAATGGACTTTTCTTGTCAATGGATGGGATTCGCTTCACGTTTCCCAAGGAAAACATCCAATTATAATCTGTTTTAACAAAAAATGTAAAAAAATTACACTTAAAATCAATAATGAGATTATAAAACCATTTAAAGCGAGTAATAAGAATTACAAAGGCATTGGTGACTATAAATGGACTTTTCTTGTCAATGGATGGGATTCGCTTCACGTTTCTTGAGCTAAACATCTAATTATAATCTAATTTATCAAAAAATGTAAAAAAATTAAACTTAAAATCAATAATGAGATTATAAAACCATTTAAAGCGAGTAATAAGGCTTACAAAGACATTGGTGACTATAAATGGACTTTTCTTGTCAATGGATGGGATTCACTTCACGTTTCCCGAGAAAAACATCCAATTATAATCTATTTTAACAAAAAATGTAAAAAAATTAAACTTAAAATCAATAATGAGATTATAAAACCATTTAAAGCGAGTAATAAGGCTTACAAAGGCATTGGTGACTGTAAATGGACTTTTCTTGTCAATGGATGGGATTCGCTTAACATTTCTTGAGCTAAACATCTAATTATAATCTGTTTTAACAAAAAATGTAAAAAAATTAAACTTAAAATCAATAATGAGATTATAAAACCATTTAAAGCGAGTAATAAGGCTTACAAAGGCATTGGTGACTATAAATGGACTTTTCTTGTCAATGGATGGGATTCGCTTAACATTTCTTGAGCTAAACATCTAATTATAATCTGTTTTAACAAAAAATGTAAAAAAATTACACTTAAAATCAATAATGAGATTATAAAACCATTTAAAGCCAGTAATAAGGCTTACAAAGGCATTGGTGACTATAAATGGACTTTTCTTGTCAGTGGATGGGATTCGCTTCACGTTTCTCGAGGAATACATCCAATTATAATCTGTTTTAATAAAAAATGTAAAAAAATTAAACTTAAAATCAATAATGAGATTATAAAACCATTTAAAGCGAGTAATAAGGCTTACAAAGGCATTGGTGACTATAAATGGACTTTTCTTGTCAATGGATGGGATTCGCTTCACGTTTCCTGAGCTAAACATCTAATTATAATCTGTTTTAACAAAAAATGTAAAAAAATTAAACTTAAAATCAATAATGAGATTATAAAACCATTTAAAGCAAGTAATAAGGCTTACAAAGGCATTGGTGACTATAAATGGACTTTTCTTGTCAATGGATGGGATTCGCTACACGTTTCTTGAGCTAAACGTCTAATTATAATCTATTTTAACAAAAAATGTAAAAAAATTAAACTTAAAATCAATAATGAGATTATAAAACCATTTAAAGTGAGTAATAAGGCTTACAAAGGCATTGGTGACTATAAATGGACTTTTCTTGTCAATGGATGGGATTCGCTTAACATTTCTTGAGCTAAACATCTAATTATAATCTGTTTTAGCAAAAAATGTAAAAAAATTACACTTAAAATTAATAATGAGATTATAAAACCATTTAAAGCGAGTAATAAGGCTTACAAAGGCATTGGTGACTATAAATGGACTTTTCTTGTCAATGGATGGGATTCGCTACACGTTTCTTGAGCTAAACATCTAATTATAATCTGTTTTAACAAAAAATGTAAAAAAATTAAACTTAAAATCAATAATGAGATTATAAAACCATTTAAAGCGAGTAATAAGGCTTACAAAGGCATTGGTGACTATAAATGGACTTTTCTTGTCAATGGATGGGATTCGCTTCACGTTTCCTGAGCTAAACATCTAATTATAATCTGTTTTAACAAAAAATGTAAAAAAATTAAACTTAAAATCAATAATGAGATTATAAAACCATTTAAAGCAAGTAATAAGGCTTACAAAGGCATTGGTGACTATAAATGGACTTTTCTTGTCAATGGATGGGATTCGCTACACGTTTCTTGAACTAAACATCTAATTATATTCTGTTCTAACAAAAAATGTAAAAAAATTAAACTTAAAATCAATAATGAGAATATAAAATCATTTAAAGCGAGTAATAAGGCTTTCAAAGGCATTGGTGACTATAAATGGACTTTTCTTGTCAATGGATGGGATTCGCTTCACGTTTCCTGAGCTAAACATCAGATTATAATCTGTTTTAACAAAAAATGTAAAAAATTAAACTTAAAATCAATAATGAGATTATAAAACCATTTAAAGCGAGTAATAAGGCTTACAAAGGCATTGGTGACTATAAATGGACTTTTCTTGTCAATGGATGGGATTCGCTTCACGTTTCCCGAGAAAAACATCCAATTATAGTCTATTTTAACAAAAAATATAAAAAAATTAAACTTAAAATCAATAATGAGATTATAAAACCATTTAAAGCGAGTAATAAGGCTTCCAAAGGCATTGGTGACTGTAAATGGACTTTTCTTGTCAATGGATGGGATTTGCTTAACGTTTCTTGAGCTAAACATCTAATTATAATCTGTTTTAACAAAAAATGTAAAAAAATTAAAGTAAAAATCAATAATGAGATTATAAAACCATTTAAAGCGAGTAATAAGGCTTCCAAAGGCATTGGTGACTATAAATGGACTTTTCTTGTCAATGGATGGGATTCGCTTAACATTTCTTGAGCTAAACATCTAATTATAATCTGTTTTAGCAAAAAATGTAAAAAAATTACACTTAAAATCAATAATGAGATTATAAAACCATTTAAACGAGTAATAAGGCTTACAAAGGCATTGGTGACTATAAATGGACTTTTCTTGTCAATGGATGGGATTCGCTTCACGTTTCCCGAGAAAAACATCCAATTATAATCTATTTTAACAAAAAATGTAAAAAAATTAAACTTAAAATCAATAATGAGATTATAAAACCATTTAAAGCGAGTAATAAGGCTTACAAAGGCATTGGTGACTGTAAATGGACTTTTCTTGTCAATGGATGGGATTCGCTTAACATTTCTTGAGCTAAACATCTAATTATAATCTGTTTTAACAAAAAATGTAAAAAAATTAAACTTAAAATCAATAATGAGATTATAAAACCATTTAAAGCGAGTAATAAGGCTTACAAAGGCATTGGTGACTATAAATGGACTTTTATTATCAATGGATGGGATTCGCTTAACATTTCTTGAGCTAAACATCTAATTATAATCTGTTTTAACAAAAAATGTAAAAAAATTACACTTAAAATCAATAATGAGATTATAAAACCATTTAAAGCTAGTAATAAGGCTTACAAAGGCATTGGTGACTCTAAATGGACTTTTCTTGTCAGTGGATGGGATTCGCTTCACGTTTCCCGAGGAATACATCCAATTATAATCTGTTTTAATAAAAAATGTAAAAAAATTAAACTTAAAATCAATAATGTGATTATAAAACCATTTAAAGCGAGTAATAAGGCTTACGAAGGCATTGGTGACTATAAATGGACTTTTCTTGTCAATGGATGGGATTCGCTTCACGTTTCCTGAGCTAACCATCTAATTATAATCTGTTTTAACAAAAAATGTAAAAAAATTAAACTTAAAATCAATAATGAGATTATAAAACCATTTAAAGCAAGTAATAAGGCTTACCAAGGCATTGGTGACTATAAATGGACTTTTCTTGTCAATGGATGGGATTCGCTACACGTTTCTTGAGCTAAATGTCTAATTATAATCTGTTTTAACAAAAAATGTAAAAAAACTAAACTTAAAATCAATAATGAGATTATAAAACCATTTAAAGCGAGTAATAAGGCTTACAAAGGCATTGGTGACTATAAATGGACTTTTCTTGTCAATGGATGGGATTCGCTTAACATTTCTTGAGCTAAACATCTAATTATAATCTGTTTTAGCAAAAAATTTAAAAAAATTACACTTAAAATCAATAATGAGATTATAAAACCATTTAAAGCGAGTAATAAGGCTTACAAAGGCATTGGTGACTATAAATGGACTTTTCTTGTCAATGGATGGGATTCGCTACACGTTTCTTGAGCTAAACATCTAATTATAATCTGTTTTAACAAAAAATGTAAAAAAATTAAACTTAAAATCAATAATGAGATTATAAAACCATTTAAAGCGAGTAATAAGGCTTACAAAGGCATTGGTGACTATAAATGGACTTTTCTTGTCAATGGATGGGATTCGCTTCACGTTTCCTGAGCTAAACATCTAATTATAATCTGTTTTAACAAAAAATGTAAAAAAATTAAACTTAAAATCAATAATGAGATTATAAAACCATTTAAAGCAAGTAATAAGGCTTACAAAGGCATTGGTGACTATAAATGGACTTTTCTTGTCAATGGATGGGATTCGCTACACGTTTCTTGAGCTAAACATCTAATTATAATCTGTTTTAACAAAAAATGTAAAAAAATTAAACTTAAAATCAATAATGAGATTATAAAATCATTTAAAGCGAGTAATAAGGCTTACAAAGGTATTGGTGACTATAAATGGACTTTTCTTGTCAATGGATGGGATTCGCTTCACGTTTCCTGAGCTAAACATCTAATTATAATCTGTTTTAACAAAAAATGTAAAAAAATTAAACTTAAAATCAATAATGAGATTATAAAACCATTTAAAGCGAGTAATAAGGCTTACAAAGGCATTGGTGACTATAAATGGACTTTTCTTGTCAATGGATGGGATTCGCTTCACGTTTTCCGAGAAAAACATCCAATTATAATCTGTTTTAACAAAAAATGTAAAAAAATTAAACTTAAAATCAATAATGAGATTATAAAACCATTTAAAGCGAGTAATAAGGCTTACAAAGGCATTGGTGACTATAAATGGACTTTTCTTGTCAATGGATGGGATTCGCTTCACGTTTCCCGAGAAAAACATCCAATTATAGTCTATTTTAACAAAAAATGTAAAAAAATTAAACTTAAAATCAATAATGAGATTATAAAACCATTTAAAGCGAGTAATAAGGCTTCCAAAGGCATTGGTGACTAGAAATGGACTTTTCTTGTCAATGGATTGGATTCGCTTAACGTTTCTTGAGCTAAACATCTAATTATAATCTGTTTTAACAAAATATGTAAAAAAATTAAAGTAAAAATCAATAATGAGATTATAAAACCATTTAAAGCGAGTAATAAGGCTTCCAAACGCATTGGTGACTATAAATGGACTTTTCTTGTCAATGGATGGGATTCGCTTAACATTTCTTGAGCTAAACATCTAATTATAATCTGTTTTAACAAAAAATGTAAAAAAATTAAACTTAAAATCAATAATGAGATTATAAAACCATTTAAAGCGAGTAATAAGGCTTCCAAAGGCATTGGTGACTGTAAATGGACTTTTCTTGTCAATGGATTGGATTCGCTTAACGTTTCTTGAGCTAAACATCTAATTATAATCTGTTTTAACAAAATATGTAAAAAAATTAAAGTAAAAATCAATAATGAGATTATAAAACCATTTAAGGCGAGTAATAAGGCTTCCAAAGGCATTGGTGACTATAAATGGACTTTCCTTGTCAATGGATGGGATTTGCTTAACATTTCTTGAGCTAAACATCTAATTATAATCTGTTTTAACAAAAAATGTAAAAAAATTAAACTTAAAATCAATAATGAGATTATAAAACCATTTAAAGCGAGTAATAAGGCTTACAAAGGCATTGGTGACTATAAATGGACTTTTCTTGTCAATGGGTGGGATTCGCTTCACGTTTCTTGAGCTAAACATCTAATTATAATCTGTTTTATCAAAAAATGTAAAAAAATTAAACTTAAAATCAATAATGAGATTATAAAACCATTTAAAGCGAGTAATAAGGCTTACAAAGGCATTGGTGACTATAAATGGACTTTTCTTGTCAATGGATGGGATTCGCTTCACGTTTCCCGAGAAAAACATCCAATTATAATCTATTTTAACAAAAAATGTAAAAAAATTAAACTTAAAATCAATAATGAGATTATAAAACCATTTAAAGCGAGTAATAAGGCTTACAAAGGCATTGGTGACTATAAATGGACTTTTCTTGTCAATGGATGGGATTCGCTTCACGTTTCCCGAGAAAAACATCCAATTATAATCTATTTTAACAAAAAATGTAAAAAAATTAAACTTAAAATCAATAATGAGATTATAAAACCATTTAGAGCGAGTAATAAGGCTTACAAAGGCATTGGTGACTGTAAATGGACTTTTCTTGTCAATGGATGGGATTCGCTTAACGTTTCTTGAGCTAAACATCTAATTATAATCTGTTTTAACAAAAAATGTAAAAAAATTAAACTTCAAATCAATAATGAGATTATAAAACCATTTAAAGCGAGTAATAAGGCTTCCAAAGGCATTGGTGACTATAAATGGACTTTTCTTGTCAATGGATGGGATTCACTTAACATTTCTTGAGCTAAACATCTAATTATAATCTGTTTTAACAAAAAATGTAAAAACATTACACTTAAAATCAATAATGAGATTATAAAACCATTTAAAGCGAGTAATAACGCTTACAAAGGCATTGGTGACTATAAATGGACTTTTCTTGTCAATGGATGGGATTCGCTTAACATTTCTTGAGCTAAACATCTAATTATAATCTGTTTTAACAAAAAATGTAAAAAAATTAAACCTAAAATCAATAATGAGATTATAAAACCATTTAAAGCGAGTAATAAGGCTTACAAAGGCATTGGTGACTATAAATGGACTTTTCTTGTCAATGGATGGGATTCGCTTCACGTTTCCCGAGGAAAACATCCAATTATAATCTGTTTTAACAAAAAATGTAAAAAAATTACACTTAAAATCAATAATGAGATTATAAAACCATTTAAAGCGAGTAATAAGGCTTACAAAGGCATTGGTGACTATAAATGGACTTTTCTTGTCAATGGATGGGATTCGCTTCATGTTTCTTGAGCTAAACATCTAATTATAATCTGTTTTATCAAAAAATGTAAAAAAATTAAACTTAAAATCAATAATGATATTATAAAACCATTTAAAGCGAGTAATAAGGCTTACAAAGGCATTGGTGACTATAAATGGACTTTTCTTGTCAATGGATGGGATTCGCTTCACGTTTCCCGAGGAAAAACATCCAATTATAATCTGTTTTAACAAAAAATGTAAAAAAATTAAACTTAAAATCAATAATGAGATTATAAAACCATTTAAAGCGAGTAATAAGGCTTCCAAAGGCATTGGTGACTAGAAATGGACTTTTCTTGTCAATGGATTGGATTCGCTTAACGTTTCTTGAGCTAAACATCTAATTATAATCTGTTTTAACAAAATATGTAAAAAAATTAAAGTAAAAATCAATAATGAGATTATAAAACCATTTAAAGCGAGTAATAAGGCTTCCAAACGCATTGGTGACTATAAATGGACTTTTCTTGTCAATGGATGGGATTCGCTTAACATTTCTTGAGCTAAACATCTAATTATAATCTGTTTTAACAAAAAATGTAAAAAAATTAAACTTAAAATCAATAATGAGATTATAAAACCATTTAAAGCGAGTAATAAGGCTTCCAAAGGCATTGGTGACTGTAAATGGACTTTTCTTGTCAATGGATTGGATTTGCTTAACGTTTCTTGAGCTAAACATCTAATTATAATCTGTTTTAACAAAATATGTAAAAAAATTAAACCTAAAATCAATAATGAGATTATAAAACCATTTAAAGCGAGTAATAAGGCTTACAAAGGCATTGGTGACTATAAATGGACTTTTCTTGTCAATGGATGGGATTCGCTTCACGTTTCCCGAGGAAAAACATCCAATTATAATCTGTTTTAACAAAAAATGTAAAAAAATTAAACTTAAAATCAATAATGAGATTATAAAACCATTTAAAGCGAGTAATAAGGCTTCCAAAGGCATTGGTGACTAGAAATGGACTTTTCTTGTCAATGGATTGGATTCGCTTAACGTTTCTTGAGCTAAACATCTAATTATAATCTGTTTTAACAAAATATGTAAAAAAATTAAAGTAAAAATCAATAATGAGATTATAAAACCATTTAAAGCGAGTAATAAGGCTTCCAAACGCATTGGTGACTATAAATGGACTTTTCTTGTCAATGGATGGGATTCGCTTAACATTTCTTGAGCTAAACATCTAATTATAATCTGTTTTAACAAAAAATGTAAAAAAATTAAACTTAAAATCAATAATGAGATTATAAAACCATTTAAAGCGAGTAATAAGGCTTCCAAAGGCATTGGTGACTGTAAATGGACTTTTCTTGTCAATGGATTGGATTCGCTTAACGTTTCTTGAGCTAAACATCTAATTATAATCTGTTTTAACAAAATATGTAAAAAAATTAAAGTAAAAATCAATAATGAGATTATAAAACCATTTAAGGCGAGTAATAAGGCTTCCAAAGGCATTGGTGACTATAAATGGACTTTCCTTGTCAATGGATGGGATTTGCTTAACATTTCTTGAGCTAAACATCTAATTATAATCTGTTTTAACAAAAAATGTAAAAAAATTAAACTTAAAATCAATAATGAGATTATAAAACCATTTAAAGCGAGTAATAAGGCTTCCAAAGGCATTGGTGACTGTAAATGGACTTTTCTTGTCAATGGATTGGATTCGCTTAACGTTTCTTGAGCTAAACATCTAATTATAATCTGTTTTAACAAAATATGTAAAAAAATTAAAGTAAAAATCAATAATGAGATTATAAAACCATTTAAGGCGAGTAATAAGGCTTCCAAAGGCATTGGTGACTATAAATGGACTTTCCTTGTCAATGGATGGGATTTGCTTAACATTTCTTGAGCTAAACATCTAATTATAATCTGTTTTAACAAAAAATGTAAAAAAATTAAACTTAAAATCAATAATGAGATTATAAAACCATTTAAAGCGAGTAATAAGGCTTACAAAGGCATTGGTGACTATAAATGGACTTTTCTTGTCAATGGGTGGGATTCGCTTCACGTTTCTTGAGCTAAACATCTAATTATAATCTGTTTTATCAAAAAATGTAAAAAAATTAAACTTAAAATCAATAATGAGATTATAAAACCATTTAAAGCGAGTAATAAGGCTTACAAAGGCATTGGTGACTATAAATGGACTTTTCTTGTCAATGGATGGGATTCGCTTCACGTTTCTCGAGAAAAACATCCAATTATAATCTATTTTAACAAAAAATGTAAAAAAATTAAACTTAAAATCAATAATGAGATTATAAAACCATTTAAAGCGAGTAATAAGGCTTACAAAGGCATTGGTGACTATAAATGGACTTTTCTTGTCAATGGATGGGATTCGCTTCACGTTTCCCGAGAAAAACATCCAATTATAATCTATTTTAACAAAAAATGTAAAAAAATTAAACTTAAAATCAATAATGAGATTATAAAACCATTTAGAGCGAGTAATAAGGCTTACAAAGGCATTGGTGACTGTAAATGGACTTTTCTTGTCAATGGATGGGATTCGCTTAACGTTTCTTGAGCTAAACATCTAATTATAATCTGTTTTAACAAAAAATGTAAAAAAATTAAACTTCAAATCAATAATGAGATTATAAAACCATTTAAAGCGAGTAATAAGGCTTCCAAAGGCATTGGTGACTATAAATGGACTTTTCTTGTCAATGGATGGGATTCACTTAACATTTCTTGAGCTAAACATCTAATTATAATCTGTTTTAACAAAAAATGTAAAAACATTACACTTAAAATCAATAATGAGATTATAAAACCATTTAAAGCGAGTAATAACGCTTACAAAGGCATTGGTGACTATAAATGGACTTTTCTTGTCAATGGATGGGATTCGCTTAACATTTCTTGAGCTAAACATCTAATTATAATCTGTTTTAACAAAAAATGTAAAAAAATTAAACCTAAAATCAATAATGAGATTATAAAACCATTTAAAGCGAGTAATAAGGCTTACAAAGGCATTGGTGACTATAAATGGACTTTTCTTGTCAATGGATGGGATTCGCTTCACGTTTCCCGAGGAAAACATCCAATTATAATCTGTTTTAACAAAAAATGTAAAAAAATTACACTTAAAATCAATAATGAGATTATAAAACCATTTAAAGCGAGTAATAAGGCTTACAAAGGCATTGGTGACTATAAATGGACTTTTCTTGTCAATGGATGGGATTCGCTTCATGTTTCTTGAGCTAAACATCTAATTATAATCTGTTTTATCAAAAAATGTAAAAAAATTAAACTTAAAATCAATAATGATATTATAAAACCATTTAAAGCGAGTAATAAGGCTTACAAAGGCATTGGTGACTATAAATGGACTTTTCTTGTCAATGGATGGGATTCGCTTCACGTTTTCCGAGAAAAACATCCAATTATAATCTGTTTTAACAAAAAATGTAAAAAAATTAAACTTAAAATCAATAATGAGATTATAAATCCATTTAAAGCGAGTAATAAGGCTTACAAAGGCATTGGTGACTATAAATGGACTTTTCTTGTCAATGGATGGGATTCGCTTCACGTTTCCTGAGAAAAACATCCAATTATAATCTATTTTAACAAAAAATGTAAAAAAATTAAACTTAAAATCATTAATGAGATTATAAAACCATTTAAAGCGAGTAATAAGGCTTCCAAAGGCATTGGTGACTGTAAATGGACTTTTCTTGTCAATGGATTGGATTCGCTTAACGTTTCTTGAGCTAAACATCTAATTATAATCTGTTTTAACAAAATATGTAAAAAAATTAAAGTAAAAATCAATAATGAGATTATAAAACCATTTAAAGCGAGTAATAAGGCTTCCAAAGGCATTGGTGACTATAAATGGACTTTTCTTGTCAATGGATGGGATTCGCTTAACATTTCTTGAGCTAAACATCTAATTATAATCTGTTTTAACAAAAAATGTAAAAAAATTAAACTTAAAATCAATAATGAGATTATAAAACCATTTAAAGCGAGTAATAAGGCTTACAAAGGCATTGGTGACTATAAATGGACTTTTCTTGTCAATGGGTGGGATTCGCTTCACGTTTCTTGAGCTAAACATCTAATTATAATCTGTTTTATCAAAAAATGTAAAAAAATTAAACTTAAAATCAATAATGAGATTATAAAACCATTTAAAGCGAGTAATAAGGCTTACAAAGGCATTGGTGACTATAAATGGACTTTTCTTGTCAATGGATGGGATTCGCTTCACGTTTCCCGAGAAAAACATCCAATTATAATCTATTTTAACAAAAAATGTAAAAAAATTAAACTTAAAATCAATAATGAGATTATAAAACCATTTAAAGCGAGTAATAAGGCTTACAAAGGCATTGGTGACTATAAATGGACTTTTCTTGTCAATGGATGGGATTCGCTTCACGTTTCCCGAGAAAAACATCCAATTATAATCTATTTTAACAAAAAATGTAAAAAAATTAAACTTAAAATCAATAATGAGATTATAAAACCATTTAGAGCGAGTAATAAGGCTTACAAAGGCATTGGTGACTGTAAATGGACTTTTCTTGTCAATGGATGGGATTCGCTTAACGTTTCTTGAGCTAAACATCTAATTATAATCTGTTTTAACAAAAAATGTAAAAAAATTAAACTTAAAATCAATAATGAGATTATAAAACCATTTAAAGCGAGTAATAAGGCTTCCAAAGGCATTGGTGACTATAAATGGACTTTTCTTGTCAATGGATGGGATTCACTTAACATTTCTTGAGCTAAACATCTAATTATAATCTGTTTTAACAAAAAATGTAAAAACATTACACTTAAAATCAATAATGAGATTATAAAACCATTTAAAGCGAGTAATAACGCTTACAAAGGCATTGGTGACTATAAATGGACTTTTCTTGTCAATGGATGGGATTCGCTTAACATTTCTTGAGCTAAACATCTAATTATAATCTGTTTTAACAAAAAATGTAAAAAAATTAAACCTAAAATCAATAATGAGATTATAAAACCATTTAAAGCGAGTAATAAGGCTTACAAAGGCATTGGTGACTATAAATGGACTTTTCTTGTCAATGGATGGGATTCGCTTCACGTTTCCCGAGGAAAACATCCAATTATAATCTGTTTTAACAAAAAATGTAAAAAAATTACACTTAAAATCAATAATGAGATTATAAAACCATTTAAAGCGAGTAATAAGGCTTACAAAGGCATTGGTGACTATAAATGGACTTTTCTTGTCAATGGATGGGATTCGCTTCATGTTTCTTGAGCTAAACATCTAATTATAATCTGTTTTATCAAAAAATGTAAAAAAATTAAACTTAAAATCAATAATGATATTATAAAACCATTTAAAGCGAGTAATAAGGCTTACAAAGGCATTGGTGACTATAAATGGACTTTTGTTGTCAATGGATGGGATTCGCTTCACGTTTGCCAAGAAAAACATCCAATTATAATCTATTTTAACAAACAATGTAAAAAAATTAAACTTAAAATCAATAATGAGATTATAAAACCATTGAAAGCGAGTAATAAGGCTTACAAAGGCATTGGTGACTATAAATGGACTTTTCTCTTGAATGGATGGGATTCGCTTCACATTTCCCGAGGGAAACATCCAATTATAATCTGTTTTAAAGAAAAATTCAAAACAATTAAACTTAAAATCAATAATGAGATTATAAAACCATTTAAAGCGAGTAATAAGGCTTACAAAGGCATTGGTGACTATAAATAGACTTTTCTTGTCACTGGATGGGATTCGCTTAACGTTTCTTGAGCTAAACATCTAATTATAATCTGTTTTAACAAAAATGGTAAAAAAATTAAACTTAAAATCAATAATGAGATTATAAAACCATTTAAAGCGAGTAATAAGGCTTACAAAGGCATTGGTGACTATAAATGGACTTTTCTTGTCAATGGATGGGATTCGCTTCACGTTTTCCGAGAAAAACATCCAATTATAATCTGTTTTAACAAAAAATGTAAAAAAATTAAACTTAAATTCAATAATGAGATTATAAAACCATTTAAAGCGAGTAATAAGGCTTACAAAGGCATTGGTGACTATAAATAGACTTTTCTTGTCAATGGATGGGATTCGCTTCACGTTTCCTGAGAAAAACATCCAATTATAATCTATTTTAACAAAAAATGTAAAAAAATTAAACTTAAAATCATTAATGAGATTATAAAACCATTTAAAGCGAGTAATAAGGCTTCCAAAGGCATTGGTGACTGTAAATAGACTTTTCTTGTCAATGGATGGGATTCGCTTAACGTTTCTTGAGCTAAACATCTAATTATAATCTGTTTTAACAAAAAATGTAAAAAAATTAAACTAAAAATCAATAATGAGATTATAAAACCATTTAAAGCGAGTAATAAGGCTTCCAAAGGCATTGGTGACTATAAATGGACTTTTCTTGTCAATGGATGGGATTCGCTTAACATTTCTTGAGCTAAACATCTAATTATAATCTGTTTTAGCAAAAAATGTAAAAAAATTACACTTAAAATCAATAATGAGATTATAAAACCATTTAAAGCGAGTAATAAGGCTTACAAAGGCATTGGTGACTATAGATGGACTTTTCTTGTCAATGGATGGGATTCGCTTAACATTTCTTGAGCTAAACATCTAATTATAATCTGTTTTAACAAAAAATGTAAAAAAATTAAACTTAAAATCAATAATGAGATTATAAAACCATTTAAAGCGAGTAATAAGGCTTACAAAGGCATTGGTGACTATAAATGGACTTTTCTTGTCAATGGATGGGATTCGCTTCACGTTTCTTGAGCTAAACATCTAATTATAATCTGTTTTATCAAAAAATGTAAAAAAATTAAACTTAAAATCAATAATGAGATTATAAAACCATTTAAAGCGAGTAATAAGGCTTACAAAGGCATTGGTGACTATAAATGGACTTTTCTTGTCAATGGATGGGATTCGCTTCACGTTTCCCGAGAAAAACATCCAATTATAATCTATTTTAACAAAAAATGTAAAAAAATTAAACTTAAAATCAATAATGAGATTATAAAACCATTTAAAGCGAGTAATAAGGCTTACAAAGGCATTGGTGACTGTAAATGGACTTTTCTTGTCAATGGATGGGATTCGCTTAACGTTTCTTGAGCTAAACATCTAATTATAATCTGTTTTAACAAAAAATGTAAAAAAATTAAACTTAAAATCAATAATGAGATTATAAAACCATTGAAAGCGAGTAATAAGGCTTCCAAAGGCATTGGTGACTATAAATGGACATTTCTTGTCAATGGATGGGATTCACTTAACATTTCTTGAGCTAAACATCTAATTATAATCTGTTTTAACAAAAAATGTAAAAACATTACACTTAAAATCAATAATGAGATTATAAAACCATTTAAAGCGAGTAATAACGCTTACAAAGGCATTGGTGACTATAAATGGACTTTTCTTGTCAATGGATGGGATTCGCTTAACATTTCTTGAGCTAAACATCTAATTATAATCTGTTTTAACAAAAAATGTAAAAAAATTAAACCTAAAATCAATAATGAGATTATAAAACCATTTAAAGCGAGTAATAAGGCTTACAAAGGCATTGGTGACTATAAATGGACTTTTCTTGTCAATGGATGGGATTCGCTTCACGTTTCCCGAGGAAAACATCCAATTATAATCTGTTTTAACAAAAAATGTAAAAAAATTACACTTAAAATCAATAATGAGATTATAAAACCATTTAAAGCGAGTAATAAGGCTTACAAAGGCATTGGTGACTATAAATGGACTTTTCTTGTCAATGGATGGGATTCGCTTCATGTTTCTTGAGCTAAACATCTAATTATAATCTGTTTTATCAAAAAATGTAAAAAAATTAAACTTAAAATCAATAATGATATTATAAAACCATTTAAAGCGAGTAATAAGGCTTACAAAGGCATTGGTGACTATAAATGGACTTTTGTTGTCAATGGATGGGATTCGCTTCACGTTTGCCAAGAAAAACATCCAATTATAATCTATTTTAACAAACAATGTAAAAAAATTAAACTTAAAATCAATAATGAGATTATAAAACCATTGAAAGCGAGTAATAAGGCTTAGAAAGGCATTGGTGACTATAAATGGACTTTTCTCTTGAATGGATGGGATTCGCTTCACATTTCCCGAGGGAAACATCCAATTATAATCTGTTTTAAAGAAAAATTCAAAACAATTAAACTTAAAATCAATAATGAGATTATAAAACCATTTAAAGCGAGTAATAAGGCTTACAAAGGCATTGGTGACTATAAATAGACTTTTCTTGTCACTGGATGGGATTCGCTTAACGTTTCTTGAGCTAAACATCTAATTATAATCTGTTTTAACAAAAAAGGTAAAAAAATTAAACTTAAAATCAATAATGAGATTATAAAACCATTTAAAGCGAGTAATAAGGCTTACAAAGGCATTGGTGACTATAAGTGGACTTTTCTTGTCAATGGATGGGATTCGCTTCACGTTTTCCGAGAAAAACATCCAATTATAATCTGTTTTAACAAAAAATGTAAAAAAATTAAACTTAAAATCATTAATGAGATTATAAAACCATTTAAAGCGAGTAATAAGGCTTCCAAAGGCATTGGTGACTGTAAATAGACTTTTCTTGTCAATGGATGGGATTCGCTTAACGTTTCTTGAGCTAAACATCTAATTATAATCTGTTTTAACAAAAAATGTAAAAAAATTAAACTTAAAATCAATAATGAGATTATAAAACCATTTAAAGCGAGTAATAAGGCTTCCAAAGGCATTGGTGACTGTAAATAGACTTTTCTTGTCAATGGATGGGATTCGCTTCACGTTTTCCGAGAAATACATCCAATTATAATCTGTTTTAACAAAAAATGTAAAAAAATTAAACTTAAAATCAATAATGAGATTATAAAACTATTTAAAGCGAGTATTAAGGCTTACAAAGGCATTGGTGACTATAAATGGACTTTTCTTGTCAATGGATGGGATTCGCTTCACGTTTCCTGAGAAAAACATCCAATTATAATCTATTTTAACAAAAAATGTAAAAAAATTAAACTTAAAATCATTAATGAGATTATAAAACCATTTAAAGCGAGTAATAAGGCTTCCAAAGGCATTGGTGACTGTAAATAGACTTTTCTTGTCAATGGATGGGATTCGCTTAACGTTTCTTGAGCTAAACATCTAATTATAATCTGTTTTAACAAAAAATGTAAAAAAATTAAACTTAAAATCAATAATGAGATTATAAAACCATTTAAAGCGAGTAATAAGGCTTCCAAAGGCATTGGTGACTATAAATGGACTTTTCTTGTCAATGGATGGGATTCGCTTAACATTTCTTGAGCTAAACATCTAATTATAATCTGTTTTAGCAAAAAATGTAAAAAAATTACACTTAAAATCAATAATGAGATTATAAAACCATTTAAAGCGAGTAATAAGGCTTACAAAGGCATTGGTGACTATAGATGGACTTTTCTTGTCAATGGATGGGATTCGCTTCACGTTTCTTGAGCTAAACATCTAATTATAATCTGTTTTAACAAAAAATGTAAAAAAATTAAACTTAAAATCAATAATGAGATTATAAAACCATTTAAAGCGAGTAATAAGGCTTACAAAGGCATTGGTGACTATAAATGGACTTTTCTTGTCAATGGATGGGATTCGCTTCACGTTTCTTGGGCTAAACATCTAATTATAATCTGTTTTATCAAAAAATGTAAAAAAATTAAACTTAAAATCAATAATGAGATTATAAAACCATTTAAAGCGAGTAATAAGGCTTACAAAGGCATTGGTGACTATAAATGGACTTTTCTTGTCAATGGATGGGATTCGCTTCACGTTTCCCGAGAAATACATCCAATTATAATCTATTTTAACAAAAAATGTAAAAAAATGAAACTTAAAATCAATAATGAGATTATAAAACCATTTAAAGCGAGTAATAAGGCTTACAAAGGCATTGGTGACTATAAATGGACTTTTCTTGTCAATGGATGGGATTCGCTTCACGTTTCCCGAGAAAAACATCCAATTATAATCTATTTTAACAAAAAATGTAAAAAAATTAAACTTGAAATCAATAATGAGATTATAAAACCATTTAAAGCGAGTAATAAGGCTTACAAAGGCATTGGTGACTGTAAATGGACTTTTCTTGTCAATGGATGGGATTCGCTTAACGTTTCTTGAGCTAAACATTTAATTATAATCTGTTTTAACAAAAAATGTAAAAAAATTAAACTTAAAATCAATAATGAGATTATAAAACCATTTAAAGCGAGTAATAAGGCTTCCAAAGGCATTGGTGACTATAAATGGACTTTTCTTGTCAATGGATGGGATTGGCTTAACATTTCTTGAGCTAAACATCTAATTATAATCTGTTTTAGCAAAAAATGTAAAAAAATTACACTTAAAATCAATAATGAGATTATAAAACAATTTAAAGCGAGTAATAAGGCTTACAAAGGCATTGGTGACTATAAATGGACTTTTCTTGTCAATGGATGGGATTCGCTTCATGTTTCTTGAGCTAAACATCTAATTATAATCTGTTTTATCAAAAAATGTAAAAAAATTAAACTTAAAATCAATAATGAGATTATAAAACCATTTAAAGCGAGTAATAAGGCTTACAAAGGCATTGGTGACTATAAATGGACTTTTGTTGTCAATGGATGGGATTCGCTTAACATTTCTTGAGCTAAACATCTAATTATAATCTGTTTTAGCAAAAAATGTAAAAAAATTACACTTAAAATCAATAATGAGATTATAAAACCATTTAAAGCCAGTAATAAGGCTTACAAAGGCATTGGTGACTATAAATGGACTTTTCTTGTCAATGGATGGGATTCGCTACACGTTTCTTGAGCTAAACATCTAATTATAATCTGTTTTAACAAAAAATGTCAAAAAATTAAACTTAAAATCAATAATGAGATTATAAAACCATTTAAAGCGAGTAATAAGGCTTACAAAGGCATTGGTGACTATAAATGGACTTTTCTTGTCAATGGATGGGATTCGCTTCACGTTTCCTGAGCTAAACATCTAATTATAATCTGTTTTAACAAAAAATGTAAAAAAATTAAACTTAAAATCAATAATGAGATTATAAAACCATTTAAAGCAAGTAATAAGGCTTGCAAAGGCATTGGTGACTATAAATGGACTTTTCTTGTCAATGGATGGGATTCGCTACACGTTTCTTGAGCTAAACATCTAATTATAATCTGTTTTAACAAAAAATGTAAAAAAATTAAACTTAAAATCAATAATGAGATTATAAAATCATTTAAAGCGAGTAATAAGGCTTACAAAGGCATTGGTGACTATAAATGGACTTTTCTTGTCAATGGATGGGATTCGCTTCACGTTTCCTGAGCTAAACATCTAATTATAATCTGTTTTAACAAAAAATGTAAAAAAATTAAACTTAAAATCAATAATGAGATTATAAAACCATTTAAAGCGAGTAATAAGGCTTACAAAGGCATTGGTGACTATAAATGTACTTTTCTTGTCAATGGATGGGATTCGCTTCACGTTTTCCGAGAAAAACATCCAATTATAATCTGTTTTAACAAAAAATGTAAAAAAATTAAACTTAAAATCAATAATGAGATTATAAAACCATTTAAAGCGAGTAATAAGGCTTACAAAGGCATTGGTGACTATAAATGGACTTTTCTTGTCAATGGATGGGATTCGCTTCACGTTTCCCGAGAAAAACATCCAATTATAGTCTATTTTAACAAAAAATGTAAAAAAATTAAACTTAAAATCAATAATGAGATTATAAAACCATTTAAAGCGAGTAATAAGGCTTCCAAAGGCATTGGTGACTGTAAATGGACTTTTCTTGTCAATGGATTGGATTCGCTTAACGTTTCTTGAGCTAAACATCTAATTATAATCTGTTTTAACAAAATATGTAAAAAAATTAAAGTAAAAATCAATAATGAGATTATAAAACCATTTAAAGCGAGTAATAAGGCTTCCAAACGCATTGGTGACTATAAATGGACTTTTCTTGTCAATGGATGGGATTCGCTTAACATTTCATGAGCTAAACATCTAATTATAATCTGTTTTAACAAAAAATGTAAAAAAATTAAACTTAAAATCAATAATGAGATTATAAAACCATTTAAAGCGAGTAATAAGGCTTCCAAAGGCATTGGTGACTGTAAATGGACTTTTCTTGTCAATGGATTGGATTCGCTTAACGTTTCTTGAGCTAAACATCTAATTATAATCTGTTTTAACAAAATATGTAAAAAAATTAAAGTAAAAATCAATAATGAGATTATAAAACCATTTAAAGCGAGTAATAAGGCTTCCAAAGGCATTGGTGACTATAAATGGACTTTTCTTGTCAATGGATGGGATTCGCTTAACATTTCTTGAGCTAAACATCTAATTATAATCTGTTTTAACAAAAAATGTAAAAAAATTAAACTTAAAATCAATAATGAGATTATAAAACCATTTAAAGCGAGTAATAAGGCTTACAAAGGCATTGGTGACTATAAATGGACTTTTCTTGTCAATGGGTGGGATTCGCTTCACGTTTCTTGAGCTAAACATCTAATTATAATCTGTTTTATCAAAAAATGTAAAAAAATTAAACTTAAAATCAATAATGAGATTATAAAACCATTTAAAGCGAGTAATAAGGCTTACAAAGGCATTGGTGACTATAAATGGACTTTTCTTGTCAATGGATGGGATTCGCTTCACGTTTCCCGAGAAAAACATCCAATTATAATCTATTTTAACAAAAAATGTTAAAAAATTAAACTTAAAATCAATAATGAGATTATAAAACCATTTAAAGCGAGTAATAAGGCTTACAAAGGCATTGGTGACTATAAATGGACTTTTCTTGTCAATGGATGGGATTCGCTTCACATTTCCCGAGAAAAACATCCAATTATAATCTATTTTAACAAAAAATGTAAAAAAATTAAACTTAAAATCAATAATGAGATTATAAAACCATTTAGAGCGAGTAATAAGGCTTACAAAGGCATTGGTGACTGTAAATGGACTTTTCTTGTCAATGGATGGGATTCGCTTAACGTTTCTTGAGCTAAACATCTAATTATAATCTGTTTTAACAAAAAATGTAAAAAAATTAAACTTAAAATCAATAATGAGATTATAAAACCATTTAAAGCGAGTAATAAGGCTTCCAAAGGCATTGGTGACTATAAATGGACTTTTCTTGTCAATGGATGGGATTCACTTAACATTTCTTGAGCTAAACATCTAATTATAATCTGTTTTAACAAAAGATGTAAAAACATTACACTTAAAATCAATAATGAGATTATAAAACCATTTAAAGCGAGTAATAACGCTTACAAAGGCATTGGTGACTATAAACGGACTTTTCTTGTCAATGGATGGGATTCGCTTAACATTTCTTGAGCTAAACATCTAATTATAATCTGCTTTAACAAAAAATGTAAAAAAATTAAACCTAAAATCAATAATGAGATTATAAAACCATTTAAAGCGAGTAATAAGGCTTACAAAGGCATTGGTGACTATAAATGGACTTTTCTTGTCAATGGATGGGATTCGCTTCACGTTTCCCGAGGAAAACATCCAATTATAATCTGTTTTAACAAAAAATGTAAAAAAATTACACTTAAAATCAATAATGAGATTATAAAACCATTTAAAGCGAGTAATAAGGCTTACAAAGGCATTGGTGACTATAAATGGACTTTTCTTGTCAATGGATGGGATTCGCTTCATGTTTCTTGAGCTAAACATCTAATTATAATCTGTTTTATCAAAAAATGTAAAAAAATTAAACTTAAAATCAATAATGATATTATAAAACCATTTAAAGCGAGTAATAAGGCCTACAAAGGCATTGGTGACTATAAATGGACTTTTGTTGTCAATGGATGGGATTCGCTTCACGTTTGCCAAGAAAAACATCCAATTATAATCTATTTTAACAAACAATGTAAAAAAATTAAACTTAAAATCAATAATGAGATTATAAAACCATTGAAAGCGAGTAATAAGGCTTACAAAGGCATTGGTGACTATAAATGGACTTTTCTCTTGAATGGATGGGATTCGCTTCACATTTCCCGAGGGAAACATCCAATTATAATCTGTTTTAAAGAAAAATTCAAAACAATTAAACTTAAAATCAATAATGAGATTATAAAACCATTTAAAGCGAGTAATAAGGCTTACAAAGGCATTGGTGACTATAAATAGACTTTTCTTGTCACTGGATGGGATTCGCTTAACGTTTCTTGAGCTAAACATCTAATTATAATCTGTTTTAACAAAAAAGGTAAAAAAATTAAACTTAAAATCAATAATGAGATTATAAAACCATTTAAAGCGAGTAATAAGGCTTACAAAGGCATTGGTGACTATAAATGGACTTTTCTTGTCAATGGATGGGATTCGCTTCACGTTTTCCGAGAAAAACATCCAATTATAATCTGTTTTAACAAAAAATGTAAAAAAATTAAACTTAAAATCAATAATGAGATTATAAATCCATTTAAAGCGAGTAATAAGGCTTACAAAGGCATTGGTGACTATAAATGGACTTTTCTTGTCAATGGATGGGATTCGCTTCACGTTTCCTGAGAAAAACATCCAATTATAATCTATTTTAACAAAAAATGTAAAAAAATTAAACTTAAAATCATTAATGAGATTATAAAACCATTTAAAGCGAGTAATAAGGCTTCCAAAGGCATTGGTGACTGTAAATGGACTTTTCTTGTCAATGGATTGGATTCGCTTAACGTTTCTTGAGCTAAACATCTAATTATAATCTGTTTTAACAAAATATGTAAAAAAATTAAAGTAAAAATCAATAATGAGATTATAAAACCATTTAAAGCGAGTAATAAGGCTTCCAAAGGCATTGGTGACTATAAATGGACTTTTCTTGTCAATGGATGGGATTCGCTTAACATTTCTTGAGCTAAACATCTAATTATAATCTGTTTTAACAAAAAATGTAAAAAAATTAAACTTAAAATCAATAATGAGATTATAAAACCATTTAAAGCGAGTAATAAGGCTTACAAAGGCATTGGTGACTATAAATGGACTTTTCTTGTCAATGGGTGGGATTCGCTTCACGTTTCTTGAGCTAAACATCTAATTATAATCTGTTTTATCAAAAAATGTAAAAAAATTAAACTTAAAATCAATAATGAGATTATAAAACCATTTAAAGCGAGTAATAAGGCTTACAAAGGCATTGGTGACTATAAATGGAATTTTCTTGTCAATGGATGGGATTCGCTTCACGTTTCCCGAGAAAAACATCCAATTATAATCTATTTTAACAAAAAATGTAAAAAAATTAAACTTAAAATCAATAATGAGATTATAAAACCATTTAAAGCGAGTAATAAGGCTTACAAAGGCATTGGTGACTATAAATGGACTTTTCTTGTCAATGGATGGGATTCGCTTCACGTTTCCCGAGAAAAACATCCAATTATAATCTATTTTAACAAAAAATGTAAAAAAATTAAACTTAAAATCAATAATGAGATTATAAAACCATTTAGAGCGAGTAATAAGGCTTACAAAGGCATTGGTGACTGTAAATGGACTTTTCTTGTCAATGGATGGGATTCGCTTAACGTTTCTTGAGCTAAACATCTAATTATAATCTGTTTTAACAAAAAATGTAAAAAAATTAAACTTAAAATCAATAATGAGATTATAAAACCATTTAAAGCGAGTAATAAGGCTTCCAAAGGCATTGGTGACTATAAATGGACTTTTCTTGTCAATGGATGGGATTCACTTAACATTTCTTGAGCTAAACAAATAATTATAATCTGTTTTAACAAAAAATGTAAAAACATTACACTTAAAATCAATAATGAGATTATAAAACCATTTAAAGCGAGTAATAACGCTTACAAAGGCATTGGTGACTATAAATGGACTTTTCTTGTCAATGGATGGGATTCGCTTAACATTTCTTGAGCTAAACATCTAATTATAATCTGTTTTAACAAAAAATGTAAAAAAATTAAACCTAAAATCAATAATGAGATTATAAAACCATTTAAAGCGAGTAATAAGGCTTACAAAGGCATTGGTGACTATAAATGGACTTTTCTTGTCAATGGATGGGATTCGCTTCACGTTTCCCGAGGAAAACATCCAATTATAATCTGTTTTAACAAAAAATGTAAAAAAATTACACTTAAAATCAATAATGAGATTATAAAACCATTTAAAGCGAGTAATAAGGCTTACAAAGGCATTGGTGACTATAAATGGACTTTTCTTGTCAATGGATGGGATTCGCTTCATGTTTCTTGAGCTAAACATCTAATTATAATCTGTTTTATCAAAAAATGTAAAAAAATTAAACTTAAAATCAATAATGATATTATAAAACCATTTAAAGCGAGTAATAAGGCTTACAAAGGCATTGGTGACTATAAATGGACTTTTGTTGTCAATGGATGGGATTCGCTTCACGTTTGCCAAGAAAAACATCCAATTATAATCTATTTTAACAAACAATGTAAAAAAATTAAACTTAAAATCAATAATGAGATTATAAAACCATTGAAAGCGAGTAATAAGGCTTACAAAGGCATTGGTGACTATAAATGGACTTTTCTCTTGAATGGATGGGATTCGCTTCACATTTCCCGAGGGAAACATCCAATTATAATCTGTTTTAAAGAAAAATTCAAAACAATTAAACTTAAAATCAATAATGAGATTATAAAACCATTTAAAGCGAGTAATAAGGCTTACAAAGGCATTGGTGACTATAAATAGACTTTTCTTGTCACTGGATGGGATTCGCTTAACGTTTCTTGAGCTAAACATCTAATTATAATCTGTTTTAACAAAAAAGGTAAAAAAATTAAACTTAAAATCAATAATGAGATTATAAAACCATTTAAAGCGAGTAATAAGGCTTACAAAGGCATTGGTGACTATAAATGGACTTTTCTTGTCAATGGATGGGATTCGCTTCACGTTTTCCGAGAAAAACATCCAATTATAATCTGTTTTAACAAAAAATGTAAAAAAATTAAACTTAAAATCAATAATGAGATTATAAAACCATTTAAAGCGAGTAATAAGGCTTACAAAGGCATTGGTGACTATAAATGGACTTTTCTTGTCAATGGATGGGATTCGCTTCACGTTTCCTGAGAAAAACATCCAATTATAATCTATTTTAACAAAAAATGTAAAAAAATTAAACTTAAAATCATTAATGAGATTATAAAACCATTTAAAGCGAGTAATAAGGCTTCCAAAGGCATTGGTGACTGTAAATAGACTTTTCTTGTCAATGGATGGGATTCGCTTAACGTTTCTTGAGCTAAACATCTAATTATAATCTGTTTTAACAAAAAATGTAAAAAAATTAAACTTAAAATCAATAATGAGATTACAAAACCATTTAAAGCGAGTAATAAGGCTTCCAAAGGCATTGGTGACTATAAATGGACTTTTCTTGTCAATGGATGGGATTCGCTTAACATTTCTTGAGCTAAACATCTAATTATAATCTGTTTTAGCAAAAAATGTAAAAAAATTACACTTAAAATCAATAATGAGATTATAAAACCATTTAAAGCGAGTAATAAGGCTTACAAAGGCATTGGTGACTATAGATGGACTTTTCTTGTCAATGGATGGGATTCGCTTAACATTTCTTGAGCTAAACATCTAATTATAATCTGTTTTAACAAAAAATGTAAAAAAATTAAACTTAAAATCAATAATGAGATTATAAAACCATTTAAAGCGAGTAATAAGGCTTACAAAGGCATTGGTGACTATAAATGGACTTTTCTTGTCAATGGATGGGATTCGCTTCACGTTTCTTGAGCTAAACATCTAATTATAATCTGTTTTATCAAAAAATGTAAAAAAATTAAACTTAAAATCAATAATGAGATTACAAAATCATTTAAAGCGAGTAATAAGGCTTCCAAAGGCATTGGTGACTATAAATGGACTTTTCTTGTCAATGGATGGGATTCGCTTCACGTTTCCTGAGCTAAACATCTAATTATAATCTGTTTTAACAAAAAATGTAAAAAAATTAAACTTAAAATCAATAATGAGATTATAAAACCATTTAAAGCAAGTAATAAGGCTTACAAAGGCATTGGTGACTATAAATGGACTTTTCTTGTCAATGGATGGGATTCGCTACACGTTTCTTGAGCTAAACATCTAATTATAATCTGTTTTAACAAAAAATGTAAAAAAATTAAACTTAAAATCAATAATGAGATTATAAAATCATTTAAAGCGAGTAATAAGGCTTACAAAGGCATTGGTGACTATAAATGGACTTTTCTTGTCAATGGATGGGATTCGCTTCACGTTTCCCGAGAAAAACATCCAATTATAATCTATTTTAACAAAAAATGTAAAAAAATTAAACTTAAAATCAATAATGAGATTATAAAACCATTTAAAGCGAGTAATAAGGCTTACAAAGGCATTGGTGACTGTAAATGGACTTTTCTTGTCAATGGATGGGATTCGCTTAACGTTTCTTGAGCTAAACATCTAATTATAATCTGTTTTAACAAAAAATGTAAAAAAATTAAACTTAAAATCAATAATGAGATTATAAAACCATTGAAAGCGAGTAATAAGGCTTCCAAAGGCATTGGTGACTATAAATGGACTTTTCTTGTCAATGGATGGGATTCACTTAACATTTCTTGAGCTAAACATCTAATTATAATCTGTTTTAACAAAAAATGTAAAAACATTACACTTAAAATCAATAATGAGATTATAAAACCATTTAAAGCGAGTAATAACGCTTACAAAGGCATTGGTGACTATAAATGGACTTTTCTTGTCAATGGATGGGATTCGCTTAACATTTCTTGAGCTAAACATCTAATTATAATCTGTTTTAACAAAAAATGTAAAAAAATTAAACCTAAAATCAATAATGAGATTATAAAACCATTTAAAGCGAGTAATAAGGCTTACAAAGGCATTGGTGACTATAAATGGACTTTTCTTGTCAATGGATGGGATTCGCTTCACGTTTCCCGAGGAAAACATCCAATTATAATCTGTTTTAACAAAAAATGTAAAAAAATTACACTTAAAATCAATAATGAGATTATAAAACCATTTAAAGCGAGTAATAAGGCTTACAAAGGCATTGGTGACTATAAATGGACTTTTCTTGTCAATGGATGGGATTCGCTTCATGTTTCTTGAGCTAAACATCTAATTATAATCTGTTTTATCAAAAAATGTAAAAAAATTAAACTTAAAATCAATAATGATATTATAAAACCATTTAAAGCGAGTAATAAGGCTTACAAAGGCATTGGTGACTATAAATGGACTTTTGTTGTCAATGGATGGGATTCGCTTCACGTTTGCCAAGAAAAACATCCAATTATAATCTATTTTAACAAACAATGTAAAAAAATTAAACTTAAAATCAATAATGAGATTATAAAACCATTGAAAGCGAGTAATAAGGCTTACAAAGGCATTGGTGACTATAAATGGACTTTTCTCTTGAATGGATGGGATTCGCTTCACATTTCCCGAGGGAAACATCCAATTATAATCTGTTTTAAAGAAAAATTCAAAACAATTAAACTTAAAATCAATAATGAGATTATAAAACCATTTAAAGCGAGTAATAAGGCTTACAAAGGCATTGGTGACTATAAATAGACTTTTCTTGTCACTGGATGGGATTCGCTTAACGTTTCTTGAGCTAAACATCTAATTATAATCTGTTTTAACAAAAAAGGTAAAAAAATTAAACTTAAAATCAATAATGAGATTATAAAACCATTTAAAGCGAGTAATAAGGCTTACAAAGGCATTGGTGACTATAAATGGACTTTTCTTGTCAATGGATGGGATTCGCTTCACGTTTTCCGAGAAAAACATCCAATTATAATCTATTTTAACAAAAAATGTAAAAAAATTAAACTTAAAATCAATAATGAGATTATAAATCCATTTAAAGCGAGTAATAAGGCTTACAAAGGCATTGGTGACTATAAATGGACTTTTCTTGTCAATGGATGGGATTCGCTTCACGTTTCCTGAGAAAAACATCCAATTATAATCTATTTTAACAAAAAATGTAAAAAAATTAAACTTAAAATCATTAATGAGATTATAAAACCATTTAAAGCGAGTAATAAGGCTTCCAAAGGCATTGGTGACTGTAAATGGACTTTTCTTGTCAATGGATTGGATTCGCTTAACGTTTCTTGAGCTAAACATCTAATTATAATCTGTTTTAACAAAATATGTAAAAAAATTAAAGTAAAAATCAATAATGAGATTATAAAACCATTTAAAGCGAGTAATAAGGCTTCCAAAGGCATTGGTGACTATAAATGGACTTTTCTTGTCAATGGATGGGATTCGCTTAACATTTCTTGAGCTAAACATCTAATTATAATCTGTTTTAACAAAAAATGTAAAAAAATTAAACTTAAAATCAATAATGAGATTATAAAACCATTTAAAGCGAGTAATAAGGCTTACAAAGGCATTGGTGACTATAAATGGACTTTTCTTGTCAATGGGTGGGATTCGCTTCACGTTTCTTGAGCTAAACATCTAATTATAATCTGTTTTATCAAAAAATGTAAAAAAATTAAACTTAAAATCAATAATGAGATTATAAAACCATTTAAAGCGAGTAATAAGGCTTACAAAGGCATTGGTGACTATAAATGGACTTTTCTTGTCAATGGATGGGATTCGCTCCACGTTTCCCGAGAAAAACATCCAATTATAATCTATTTTAACAAAAAATGTAAAAAAATTAAACTTAAAATCAATATTGAGATTATAAAACCATTTAAAGCGAGTAATAAGGCTTACAAAGGCATTGGTGACTATAAATGGACTTTTCTTGTCAATGGATGGGATTCGCTTCACGTTTCCCGAGAAAAACATCCAATTATAATCTATTTTAACAAAAAATGTAAAAAAATTAAACTTAAAATCAATAATGAGATTATAAAACCATTTAGAGCGAGTAATAAGGCTTACAAAGGCATTGGTGACTGTAAATGGACTTTTCTTGTCAATGGATGGGATTCGCTTAACGTTTCTTGAGCTAAACATCTAATTATAATCTGTTTTAACAAAAAATGTAAAAAAATTAAACTTAAAATCAATAATGAGATTATAAAACCATTTAAAGCGAGTAATAAGGCTTCCAAAGGCATTGGTGACTATAAATGGACTTTTCTTGTCAATGGATGGGATTCACTTAACATTTCTTGAGCTAAACATCTAATTATAATCTGTTTTAACAAAAAATGTAAAAACATTACACTTAAAATCAATAATGAGATTATAAAACCATTTAAAGCGAGTAATAACGCTTACAAAGGCATTGGTGACTATAAATGGACTTTTCTTGTCAATGGATGGGATTCGCTTAACATTTCTTGAGCTAAACATCTAATTATAATCTGTTTTAACAAAAAATGTAAAAAAATTAAACCTAAAATCAATAATGAGATTATAAAACCATTTAAAGCGAGTAATAAGGCTTACAAAGGCATTGGTGACTATAAATGGACTTTTCTTGTCAATGGATGGGATTCGCTTCACGTTTCCCGAGGAAAACATCCAATTATAATCTGTTTTAACAAAAAATGTAAAAAAATTACACTTAAAATCAATAATGAGATTATAAAACCATTTAAAGCGAGTAATAAGGCTTACAAAGGCATTGGTGACTATAAATGGACTTTTCTTGTCAATGGATGGGATTCGCTTCATGTTTCTTGAGCTAAACATCTAATTATAATCTGTTTTATCAAAAAATGTAAAAAAATTAAACTTAAAATCAATAATGATATTATAAAACCATTTAAAGCGAGTAATAAGGCTTACAAAGGCATTGGTGACTATAAATGGACTTTTGTTGTCAATGGATGGGATTCGCTTCACGTTTGCCAAGAAAAACATCCAATTATAATCTATTTTAACAAACAATGTAAAAAAATTAAACTTAAAATCAATAATGAGATTATAAAACCATTGAAAGCGAGTAATAAGGCTTACAAAGGCATTGGTGACTATAAATGGACTTTTCTCTTGAATGGATGGGATTCGCTTCACATTTCCCGAGGGAAACATCCAATTATAATCTGTTTTAAAGAAAAATTCAAAACAATTAAACTTAAAATCAATAATGAGATTATAAAACCATTTAAAGCGAGTAATAAGGCTTACAAAGGCATTGGTGACTATAAATAGACTTTTCTTGTCACTGGATGGGATTCGCTTAACGTTTCTTGAGCTAAACATCTAATTATAATCTGTTTTAACAAAAAAGGTAAAAAAATTAAACTTAAAATCAATAATGAGATTATAAAACCATTTAAAGCGAGTAATAAGGCTTACAAAGGCATTGGTGACTATAAATGGACTTTTCTTGTCAATGGATGGGATTCGCTTCACGTTTTCCGAGAAAAACATCCAATTATAATCTGTTTTAACAAAAAATGTAAAAAAATTAAACTTAAAATCAATAATGAGATTATAAAACCATTTAAAGCGAGTAATAAGGCTTACAAAGGCATTGGTGACTATAAATGGACTTTTCTTGTCAATGGATGGGATTCGCTTCACGTTTCCTGAGAAAAACATCCAATTATAATCTATTTTAACAAAAAATGTAAAAAAATTAAACTTAAAATCATTAATGAGATTATAAAACCATTTAAAGCGAGTAATAAGGCTTCCAAAGGCATTGGTGACTGTAAATAGACTTTTCTTGTCAATGGATGGGATTCGCTTAACGTTTCTTGAGCTAAACATCTAATTATAATCTGTTTTAACAAAAAATGTAAAAAAATTAAACTTAAAATCAATAATGAGATTATAAAACCATTTAAAGCGAGTAATAAGGCTTACAAAGGCATTGGTGACTATAAATGGACTTTTCTTGTCAATGGATGGGATTCGCTTCACGTTTCTTGAGCTAAACATCTAATTATAATCTGTTTTATCAAAAAATGTAAAAAAATTAAACTTAAAATCAATAATGAGATTACAAAATCATTTAAAGCGAGTAATAAGGCTTCCAAAGGCATTGGTTACTATAAATGGACTTTTCTTGTCAATGGATGGGATTCGCTTCACGTTTCCTGAGCTAAACATCTAATTATAATCTGTTTTAACAAAAAATGTAAAAAAATTAAACTTAAAATCAATAATGAGATTATAAAACCATTTAAAGCAAGTAATAAGGCTTACAAAGGCATTGGTGACTATAAATGGACTTTTCTTGTCAATGGATGGGATTCGCTACACGTTTCTTGAGCTAAACATCTAATTATAATCTGTTTTAACAAAAAATGTAAAAAAATTAAACTTAAAATCAATAATGAGATTATAAAATCATTTAAAGCGAGTAATAAGGCTTACAAAGGCATTGGTGACTATAAATGGACTTTTCTTGTCAATGGATGGGATTCGCTTCACGTTTCCCGAGAAAAACATCTAATTATAATCTATTTTAACAAAAAATGTAAAAAAATTAAACTTAAAATCAATAATGAGATTATAAAACCATTTAAAGCGAGTAATAAGGCTTACAAAGGCATTGGTGACTGTAAATGGACTTTTCTTGTCAATGGATGGGATTCGCTTAACGTTTCTTGAGCTAAACATCTAATTATAATCTGTTTTAACAAAAAATGTAAAAAAATTAAACTTAAAATCAATAATGAGATTATAAAACCATTGAAAGCGAGTAATAAGTCTTCCAAAGGCATTGGTGACTATAAATGGACTTTTCTTGTCAATGGATGGGATTCACTTAACATTTCTTGAGCTAAACATCTAATTATAATCTGTTTTAACAAAAAATGTAAAAACATTACACTTAAAATCAATAATGAGATTATAAAACCATTTAAAGCGAGTAATAACGCTTACAAAGGCATTGGTGACTATAAATGGACTTTTCTTGTCAATGGATGGGATTCGCTTAACATTTCTTGAGCTAAACATCTAATTATAATCTGTTTTAACAAAAAATGTAAAAAAATTAAACCTAAAATCAATAATGAGATTATAAAACCATTTAAAGCGAGTAATAAGGCTTACAAAGGCATTGGTGACTATAAATGGACTTTTCTTGTCAATGGATGCGATTTGCTTCACGTTTCCCGAGGAAAACATCCAATTATAATCTGTTTTAACAAAAAATGTAAAACAATTACACTTAAAATCAATAATGAGATTATAAAACCATTTAAAGCGAGTAATAAGGCTTACAAAGGCATTGGTGACTATAAATGGACTTTTCTTGTCAATGGATGGGATTCGCTTCACGTTTCCCGAGAAAAACATCCAATTATAATCTATTTTAACAAAAAATGTAAAAAAATTAAACTTAAAATCAATAATGAGATTATAAAACCATTTAGAGCGAGTAATAAGGCTTACAAAGGCATTGGTGACTGTAAATGGACTTTTCTTGTCAATGGATGGGATTCGCTTAACGTTTCTTGAGCTAAACATCTAATTATAATCTGTTTTAACAAAAAATGTAAAAAAATTAAACTTAAAATCAATAATGAGATTATAAAACCATTTAAAGCGAGTAATAAGGCTTCCAAAGGCATTGGTGACTATAAATGGACTTTTCTTGTCAATGGATGGGATTCGCTTAACATTTCTTGAGCTAAACATCTAATTATAATCTGTTTTAACAAAAAATGTAAAAAAATTAAACTTAAAATCAATAATGAGATTATAAAACCATTTAAAGCGAGTAATAAGGCTTACAAAGGCATTGGTGACTATAAATGGACTTTTCTTGTCAATGGGTGGGATTCGCTTCACGTTTCTTGAGCTAAACATCTAATTATAATCTGTTTTATCAAAAAATGTAAAAAAATTAAACTTAAAATCAATAATGAGATTATAAAACCATTTAAAGCGAGTAATAAGGCTTACAAAGGCATTGGTGACTATAAATGGACTTTTCTTGTCAATGGATGGGATTCGCTTCACGTTTCCCGAGAAAAACATCCAATTATAATCTATTTTAACAAAAAATGTAAAAAAATTAAACTTAAAATCAATAATGAGATTATAAAACCATTTAAAGCGAGTAATAAGGCTTACAAAGGCATTGGTGACTATAAATGGACTTTTCTTGTCAATGGATGGGATTCGCTTCACGTTTCCCGAGAAAAACATCCAATTATAATCTATTTTAACAAAAAATGTAAAAAAATTAAACTTAAAATCAATAATGAGATTATAAAACCATTTAGAGCGAGTAATAAGGCTTACAAAGGCATTGGTGACTGTAAATGGACTTTTCTTGTCAATGGATGGGATTCGCTTAACATTTCTTGAGCTAAACATCTAATTATAATCTGTTTTAACAAAAAATGTAAAAACATTACACTTAAAATCAATAATGAGATTATAAAACCATTTAAAGCGAGTAATAACGCTTACAAAGGCATTGGTGACTATAAATGGACTTTTCTTGTCAATGGATGGGATTCGCTTAACATTTCTTGAGCTAAACATCTAATTATAATCTGTTTTAACAAAAAATGTAAAAAAATTAAACCTAAAATCAATAATGAGATTATAAAACCATTTAAAGCGAGTAATAAGGCTTACAAAGGCATTGGTGACTATAAATGGACTTTTCTTGTCAATGGATGGGATTCGCTTCACGTTTCCCGAGGAAAACATCCAATTATAATCTGTTTTAACAAAAAATGTAAAAAAATTACACTTAAAATCAATAATGAGATTATAAAACCATTTAAAGCGAGTAATAAGGCTTACAAAGGCATTGGTGACTATAAATGGACTTTTCTTGTCAATGGATGGGATTCGCTTCATGTTTCTTGAGCTAAACATCTAATTATAATCTGTTTTATCAAAAAATGTAAAAAAATTAAACTTAAAATCAATAATGATATTATAAAACCATTTAAAGCGAGTAATAAGGCTTACAAAGGCATTGGTGACTATAAATGGACTTTTGTTGTCAATGGATGGGATTCGCTTCACGTTTGCCAAGAAAAACATCCAATTATAATCTATTTTAACAAACAATGTAAAAAAATTAAACTTAAAATCAATAATGAGATTATAAAACCATTGAAAGCGAGTAATAAGGCTTACAAAGGCATTGGTGACTATAAATGGACTTTTCTCTTGAATGGATGGGATTCGCTTCACATTTCCCGAGGGAAACATCCAATTATAATCTGTTTTAAAGAAAAATTCAAAACAATTAAACTTAAAATCAATAATGAGATTATAAAACCATTTAAAGCGAGTAATAAGGCTTACAAAGGCATTGGTGACTATAAATAGACTTTTCTTGTCACTGGATGGGATTCGCTTAACGTTTCTTGAGCTAAACATCTAATTATAATCTGTTTTAACAAAAAAGGTAAAAAAATTAAACTTAAAATCAATAATGAGATTATAAAACCATTTAAAGCGAGTAATAAGGCTTACAAAGGCATTGGTGACTATAAATGGACTTTTCTTGTCAATGGATGGGATTCGCTTCACGTTTTCCGAGAAAAACATCCAATTATAATCTGTTTTAACAAAAAATGTAAAAAAATTAAACTTAAAATCAATAATGAGATTATAAAACCATTTAAAGCGAGTAATAAGGCTTACAAAGGCATTGGTGACTATAAATGGACTTTTCTTGTCAATGGATGGGATTCGCTTCACGTTTCCTGAGAAAAACATCCAATTATAATCTATTTTAACAAAAAATGTAAAAAAATTAAACTTAAAATCATTAATGAGATTAGAAAACCATTTAAAGCGAGTAATAAGGCTTCCAAAGGCATTGGTGACTGTAAATAGACTTTTCTTGTCAATGGATGGGATTCGCTTAACGTTTCTTGAGCTAAACATCTAATTATAATCTGTTTTAACAAAAAATGTAAAAAAATTAAACTTAAAATCAATAATGAGATTACAAAACCATTTAAAGCGAGTAATAAGGCTTCCAAAGGCATTGGTGACTATAAATGGACTTTTCTTGTCAATGGATGGGATTCGCTTAACATTTCTTGAGCTAAACATCTAATTATAATCTGTTTTAGCAAAAAATGTAAAAAAATTACACTTAAAATCAATAATGAGATTATAAAACCATTTAAAGCGAGTAATAAGGCTTACAAAGGCATTGGTGACTATAGATGGACTTTTCTTGTCAATGGATGGGATTCGCTTAACATTTCTTGAGCTAAACATCTAATTATAATCTGTTTTAACAAAAAATGTAAAAAAATTAAACTTAAAATCAATAATGAGATTATAAAACCATTTAAAGCGAGTAATAAGGCTTACAAAGGCATTGGTGACTATAAATGGACTTTTCTTGTCAATGGATGGGATTCGCTTCACGTTTCTTGAGCTAAACATCTAATTATAATCTGTTTTATCAAAAAATGTAAAAAAATTACACTTAAAATCAATAATGAGATTATAAAACCATTTAAAGCGAGTAATAAGGCTTACAAAGGCATTGGTGACTATAAATGGACTTTTCTTGTCAATGGATGGGATTCGCTTCACGTTTCCCGAGAAAAACATCCAATTATAATCTATTTTAACAAAAAATGTAAAAAAATTAAACTTAAAATCAATAATGAGATTATAAAACCATTTAAAGCGAGTAATAAGGCTTACAAAGGCATTGGTGACTGTAAATGGACTTTTCTTGTCAATGGATGGGATTCGCTTAACGTTTCTTGAGCTAAACATCTAATTATAATCTGTTTTAACAAAAAATGTAAAAAAATTAAACTTAAAATCAATAATGAGATTATAAAACCATTGAAAGCGAGTAATAAGGCTTCCAAAGGCATTGGTGACTATAAATGGACTTTTCTTGTCAATGGATGGGATTCACTTAACATTTCTTGAGCTAAACATCTAATTATAATCTGTTTTAACAAAAAATGTAAAAACATTACACTTAAAATCAATAATGAGATTATAAAACCATTTAAAGCGAGTAATAACGCTTACAAAGGCATTGGTGACTACAAATGGACTTTTCTTGTCAATGGATGGGATTCACTTAACATTTCTTGAGCTAAACATCTAATTATAATCTGTTTTAACAAAAAATGTAAAAAAATTAAACCTAAAATCAATAATGAGATTATAAAACCATTTAAAGCGAGTAATAAGGCTTACAAAGGCATTGGTGACTATAAATGGACTTTTCTTGTCAATGGATGGGATTTGCTTCACGTTTCCCGAGGAAAACATCCAATTATAATCTGTTTTAACAAAAAATGTAAAAAAATTACACTTAAAATCAATAATGAGATTATAAAACCATTTAAAGCGAGTAATAAGGCTTACAAAGGCATTGGTGACTATAAATGGACTTTTCTTGTCAATGGATGGGATTCGCTTCATGTTTCTTGAGCTAAACATCTAATTATAATCTGTTTTATCAAAAAATGTAAAAAAATTAAACTTAAAATCAATAATGATATTATAAAACCATTTAAAGCGAGTAATAAGGCTTACAAAGGCATTGGTGACTATAAATGGACTTTTGTTGTCAATGGATGGGATTCGCTTCACGTTTGCCAAGAAAAACATCCAATTATAATCTATTTTAACAAACAATGTAAAAAAATTAAACTTAAAATCAATAATGAGATTATAAAACCATTGAAAACGAGTAATAAGGCTTACAAAGGCATTGGTGACTATAAATGGACTTTTCTCTTGAATGGATGGGATTCGCTTCACATTTCCCGAGGGAAACATCCAATTATAATCTGTTTTAAAGAAAAATTCAAAACAATTAAACTTAAAATCAATAATGAGATTATAAAACCATTTAAAGCGAGTAATAAGGCTTACAAAGGCATTGGTGACTATAAATAGACTTTTCTTGTCACTGGATGGGATTCGCTTAACGTTTCTTGAGCTAAACATCTAATTATAATCTGTTTTAACAAAAAAGGTAAAAAAATTAAACTTAAAATCAATAATGAGATTATAAAACCATTTAAAGCGAGTAATAAGGCTTACAAAGGCATTGGTGACTATAAATGGACTTTTCTTGTCAATGGATGGGATTCGCTTCACGTTTTCCGAGAAAAACATCCAATTATAATCTGTTTTAACAAAAAATGTAAAAAAATTAAACTTAAAATCATTAATGAGATTATAAAACCATTTAAAGCGAGTAATAAGGCTTCCAAAGGCATTGGTGACTGTAAATAGACTTTTCTTGTCAATGGATGGGATTCGCTTAACGTTTCTTGAGCTAAACATCTAATTATAATCTGTTTTAACAAAAAATGTAAAAAAATTAAACTTAAAATCAATAATGAGATTATAAAACCATTTAAAGCGAGTAATAAGGCTTCCAAAGGCATTGGTGACTATAAATGGACTTTTCTTGTCAATGGATGGGATTCGCTTAACATTTCTTGAGCTAAACATCTAATTATAATCTGTTTTAGCAAAAAATGTAAAAAAATTACACTTAAAATCAATAATGAGATTATAAAACCATTTAAAGCGAGTAATAAGGCTTACAAAGTCATTGGTGACTATAGATGGACTTGTCTTGTCAATGGATGGGATTCGCTTAACATTTCTTGAGCTAAACATCTAATTATAATCTGTTTTAACAAAAAATGTAAAAAAATTAAACTTAAAATCAATAATGAGATTATAAAACCATTTAAAGCGAGTAATAAGGCTTACAAAGGCATTGGTGACTATAAATGGACTTTTCTTGTCAATGGATGGGATTCGCTTCACGTTTCTTGAGCTAAACATCTAATTATAATCTGTTTTATCAAAAAATGTAAAAAAATTAAACTTAAAATCAATAATGAGATTATAAAACCATTTAAAGCGAGTAATAAGGCTTACAAAGGCATTGGTGACTATAAATGGACTTTTCTTGTCAATGGATGGGATTCGCTTCACGTTTCCCGAGAAATCCATCCAATTATAATCTATTTTAACAAAAAATGTAAAAAAATGAAACTTAAAATCAATAATGAGATTATAAAACCATTTAAAGCGAGTAATAAGGCTTACAAAGGCATTGGTGACTATAAATGGACTTTTCTTGTCAATGGATGGGATTCGCTTCACGTTTCCCTAGAAAAACATCCAATTATAATCTATTTTAACAAAAAATGTAAAAAAATTAAACTTGAAATCAATAATGAGATTATAAAACCATTTAAAGCGAGTAATAAGGCTTACAAACGCATTGGTGACTGTAAATGGACTTTTCTTGTCAATGGATGGGATTCGCTTAACGTTTCTTGAGCTAAACATTTAATTATAATCTGTTTTAACAAAAAATGTAAAAAAATTAAACTTAAAATCAATAATGAGATTATAAAACCATTTAAAGCGAGTAATAAGGCTTCCAAAGGCATTGGTGACTATAAATGGACTTTTCTTGTCAATGGATGGGATTGGCTTAACATTTCTTGAGCTAAACATCTAATTATAATCTGTTTTAGCAAAAAATGTAAAAAAATTACACTTAAAATCAATAATGAGATTATAAAACCATTTAAAGCGAGTAATAAGGCTTACAAAGGCATTGGTGACTATAAATGGACTTTTCTTGTCAATGGATGGGATTCGCTTCATGTTTCTTGAGCTAAACATCTAATTATAATCTGTTTTAACAAAAAATGTAAAAAAATTAAACTTAAAATCAATAATGAGATTATAAAACCATTTAAAGCGAGTAATAAGGCTTACAAAGGCATTGGTGACTATAAATGGACTTTTCTTGTCAATGGATGGGATTCGCTTAACATTTCTTGAGCTAAACATCTAATTATAATCTGTTTTAACAAAAAATGTAAAAAAATTAAACTTAAAATCAATAATGAGATTATAAAACCATTTAAAGCGAGTAATAAGGCTTACAAAGGCATTGGTGACTATAAATGGACTTTTCTTGTCAATGGATGGGATTCGCTTCACGTTTTCCGAGAAAAACATCCAATTATAATCTGTTTTAACAAAAAATGTAAAAAAATTAAACTTAAAATCATTAATGAGATTATAAAACCATTTAAAGCGAGTAATAAGGCTTCCAAAGGCATTGGTGACTGTAAATAGACTTTTCTTGTCAATGGATGGGATTCGCTTAACGTTTCTTGAGCTAAACATCTAATTATAATCTGTTTTAACAAAAAATGTAAAAAAATTAAACTTAAAATCAATAATGAGATTATAAAACCATTTAAAGCGAGTAATAAGGCTTCCAAAGGCATTGGTGACTATAAATGGACTTTTCTTGTCAATGGATGGGATTCGCTTAACATTTCTTGAGCTAAACATCTAATTATAATCTGTTTTAGCAAAAAATGTAAAAAAATTACACTTAAAATCAATAATGAGATTATAAAACCATTTAAAGCGAGTAATAAGGCTTACAAAGTCATTGGTGACTATAGATGGACTTTTCTTGTCAATGGATGGGATTCGCTTAACATTTCTTGAGCTAAACATCTAATTATAATCTGTTTTAACAAAAAATGTAAAAAAATTAAACTTAAAATCAATAATGAGATTATAAAACCATTTAAAGCGAGTAATAAGGCTTACAAAGGCATTGGTGACTATAAATGGACTTTTCTTGTCAATGGATGGGATTCGCTTCACGTTTCTTGAGCTAAACATCTAATTATAATCTGTTTTATCAAAAAATGTAAAAAAATTAAACTTAAAATCAATAATGAGATTATAAAACCATTTAAAGCGAGTAATAAGGCTTACAAAGGCATTGGTGACTATAAATGGACTTTTCTTGTCAATGGATGGGATTCGCTTCACGTTTCCCGAGAAATCCATCCAATTATAATCTATTTTAACAAAAAATGTAAAAAAATGAAACTTAAAATCAATAATGAGATTATAAAACCATTTAAAGCGAGTAATAAGGCTTACAAAGGCATTGGTGACTATAAATGGACTTTTCTTGTCAATGGATGGGATTCGCTTCACGTTTCCCTAGAAAAACATCCAATTATAATCTATTTTAACAAAAAATGTAAAAAAATTAAACTTGAAATCAATAATGAGATTATAAAACCATTTAAAGCGAGTAATAAGGCTTACAAAGGCATTGGTGACTGTAAATGGACTTTTCTTGTCAATGGATGGGATTCGCTTAACGTTTCTTGAGCTAAACATTTAATTATAATCTGTTTTAACAAAAAATGTAAAAAAATTAAACTTAAAATCAATAATGAGATTATAAAACCATTTAAAGCGAGTAATAAGGCTTCCAAAGGCATTGGTGACTATAAATGGACTTTTCTTGTCAATGGATGGGATTGGCTTAACATTTCTTGAGCTAAACATCTAATTATAATCTGTTTTAGCAAAAAATGTAAAAAAATTACACTTAAAATCAATAATGAGATTATAAAACCATTTAAAGCGAGTAATAAGGCTTACAAAGGCATTGGTGACTATAAATGGACTTTTCTTGTCAATGGATGGGATTCGCTTCATGTTTCTTGAGCTAAACATCTAATTATAATCTGTTTTAACAAAAAATGTAAAAAAATTAAACTTAAAATCAATAATGAGATTATAAAACCATTTAAAGCTAGTAATAAGGCTTACAAAGGCATTGGTGACTATAAATGGACTTTTCTTGTCAATGGATGGGATTCGCTTAACATTTCTTGAGCTAAACATCTAATTATAATCTGTTTTATCAAAAAATGTAAAAAAATTAAACTTAAAATCAATAATGAGATTACAAAATCATTTAAAGCGAGTAATAAGGCTTCCAAAGGCATTGGTGACTATAAATGGACTTTTCTTGTCAATGGATGGGATTCGCTTCACGTTTCCTGAGCTAAACATCTAATTATAATCTGTTTTAACAAAAAATGTAAAAAAATTAAACTTAAAATCAATAATGAGATTATAAAACCATTTAAAGCAAGTAATAAGGCTTACAAAGGCATTGGTGACTATAAATGGACTTTTCTTGTCAATGGATGGGATTCGCTACACGTTTCTTGAGCTAAACATCTAATTATAATCTGTTTTAACAAAAAATGTAAAAAAATTAAACTTAAAATCAATAATGAGATTATAAAATCATTTAAAGCGAGTAATAAGGCTTACAAAGGCATTGGTGACTATAAATGGACTTTTCTTGTCAATGGATGGGATTCGCTTCACGTTTCCCGAGAAAAACATCCAATTATAATCTATTTTAACAAAAAATGTAAAAAAATTAAACTTAAAATCAATAATGAGATTATAAAACCATTTAAAGCGAGTAATAAGGCTTACAAAGGCATTGGTGACTGTAAATGGACTTTTCTTGTCAATGGATGGGATTCGCTTAACGTTTCTTGAGCTAAACATCTAATTATAATCTGTTTTAACAAAAAATGTAAAAAAATTAAACTTAAAATCAATAATGAGATTATAAAACCATTGAAAGCGAGTAATAAGGCTTCCAAAGGCATTGGTGACTATAAATGGACTTTTCTTGTCAATGGATGGGATTCACTTAACATTTCTTGAGCTAAACATCTAATTATAATCTGTTTTAACAAAAAATGTAAAAACATTACACTTAAAATCAATAATGAGATTATAAAACCATTTAAAGCGAGTAATAACGCTTACAAAGGCATTGGTGACTATAAATGGACTTTTCTTGTCAATGGATGGGATTCGCTTAACATTTCTTGAGCTAAACATCTAATTATAATCTCTTTTAACAAAAAATGTAAAAAAATTAAACCTAAAATCAATAATGAGATTATAAAACCATTTAAAGCGAGTAATAAGGCTTACAAAGGCATTGGTGACTATAAATGGACTTTTCTTGTCAATGGATGGGATTCGCTTCACGTTTCCCGAGGAAAACATCCAATTATAATCTGTTTTAACAAAAAATGTAAAAAAATTACACTTAAAATCAATAATGAGATTATAAAACCATTTAAAGCGAGTAATAAGGCTTACAAAGGCATTGGTGACTATAAATGGACTTTTCTTGTCAATGGATGGGATTCGCTTCATGTTTCTTGAGCTAAACATCTAATTATAATCTGTTTTATCAAAAAATGTAAAAAAATTAAACTTAAAATCAATAATGATATTATAAAACCATTTAAAGCGAGTAATAAGGCTTACAAAGGCATTGGTGACTATAAATGGACTTTTGTTGTCAATGGATGGGATTCGCTTCACGTTTGCCAAGAAAAACATCCAATTATAATCTATTTTAACAAACAATGTAAGAAAATTAAACTTAAAATCAATAATGAGATTATAAAACCATTAAAAGCGAGTAATAAGGCTTACAAAGGCATTGGTGACTATAAATGGACTTTTCTCTTGAATGGATGGGATTCGCTTCACATTTCCCGAGGGAAACATCCAATTATAATCTGTTTTAAAGAAAAATTCAAAACAATTAAACTTAAAATCAATAATGAGATTATAAAACCATTTAAAGCGAGTAATAAGGCTTACAAAGGCATTGGTGACTATAAATAGACTTTTCTTGTCACTGGATGGGATTCGCTTAACGTTTCTTGAGCTAAACATCTAATTATAATCTGTTTTAACAAAAAAGGTAAAAAAATTAAACTTAAAATCAATAATGAGATTATAAAACCATTTAAAGCGAGTAATAAGGCTTACAAAGGCATTGGTGACTATAAATGGACTTTTCTTGTCAATGGATGGGATTCGCTTCACGTTTTCCGAGAAAAACATCCAATTATAATCTGTTTTAACAAAAAATGTAAAAAAATTAAACTTAAAATCAATAATGAGATTATAAAACCATTTAAAGCGAGTAATAAGGCTTACAAAGGCATTGGTGACTATAAATGGACTTTTCTTGTCAATGGATGGGATTCGCTTAACATTTCTTGAGCTAAACATCTAATTATAATCTGTTTTAACAAAAAATGTAAAAAAATTAAACTTAAAATCAATAATGAGATTATAAAACCATTTAAAGCGAGTAATAAGGCTTACAAAGGCATTGGTGACTATAAATGGACTTTTCTTGTCAATGGATGGGATTCGCTTCACGTTTCTTGAGCTAAACATCTAATTATAATCTGTTTTATCAAAAAATGTAAAAAAATTAAACTTAAAATCAATAATGAGATTACAAAATCATTTAAAGCGAGTAATAAGGCTTCCAAAGGCATTGGTGACTATAAATGGACTTTTCTTGTCAATGGATGGGATTCGCTTCACGTTTCCTGAGCTAAACATCTAATTATAATCTGTTTTAACAAAAAATGTAAAAAAATTAAACTTAAAATCAATAATGAGATTATAAAACCATTTAAAGCAAGTAATAAGGCTTACAAAGGCATTGGTGACTATAAATGGACTTTTCTTGTCAATGGATGGGATTCGCTACACGTTTCTTGAGCTAAACATCTAATTATAATCTGTTTTAACAAAAAATGTAAAAAAATTAAACTTAAAATCAATAATGAGATTATAAAATCATTTAAAGCGAGTAATAAGGCTTACAAAGGCATTGGTGACTATAAATGGACTTTTCTTGTCAATGGATGGGATTCGCTTCACGTTTCCCGAGAAAAACATCCAATTATAATCTATTTTAACAAAAAATGTAAAAAAATTAAACTTAAAATCAATAATGAGATTATAAAACCATTTAAAGCGAGTAATAAGGCTTACAAAGGCATTGGTGACTGTAAATGGACTTTTCTTGTCAATGGATGGGATTCGCTTAACGTTTCTTGAGCTAAACATCTAATTATAATCTGTTTTAACAAAAAATGTAAAAAAATTAAACTTAAAATCAATAATGAGATTATAAAACCATTGAAAGCGAGTAATAAGGCTTCCAAAGGCATTGGTGACTATAAATGGACTTTTCTTGTCAATGGATGGGATTCACTTAACATTTCTTGAGCTAAACATCTAATTATAATCTGTTTTAACAAAAAATGTAAAAACATTACACTTAAAATCAATAATGAGATTATAAAACCATTTAAAGCGAGTAATAACGCTTACAAAGGCATTGGTGACTATAAATGGACTTTTCTTGTCAATGGATGGGATTCGCTTAACATTTCTTGAGCTAAACATCTAATTATAATCTGTTTTAACAAAAAATGTAAAAAAATTAAACCTAAAATCAATAATGAGATTATAAAACCATTTAAAGCGAGTAATAAGGCTTACAAAGGCATTGGTGACTATAAATGGACTTTTCTTGTCAATGGATGGGATTCGCTTCACGTTTCCCGAGGAAAACATCCAATTATAATCTGTTTTAACAAAAAATGTAAAAAAATTACACTTAAAATCAATAATGAGATTATAAAACCATTTAAAGCGAGTAATAAGGCTTACAAAGGCATTGGTGACTATAAATGGACTTTTCTTGTCAATGGATGGGATTCGCTTCATGTTTCTTGAGCTAAACATCTAATTATAATCTGTTTTATCAAAAAATGTAAAAAAATTAAACTTAAAATCAATAATGATATTATAAAACCATTTAAAGCGAGTAATAAGGCTTACAAAGGCATTGGTGACTATAAATGGACTTTTGTTGTCAATGGATGGGATTCGCTTCACGTTTGCCAAGAAAAACATCCAATTATAATCTATTTTAACAAACAATGTAAGAAAATTAAACTTAAAATCAATAATGAGATTATAAAACCATTGAAAGCGAGTAATAAGGCTTACAAAGGCATTGGTGACTATAAATGGACTTTTCTCTTGAATGGATGGGATTCGCTTCACATTTCCCGAGGGAAACATCCAATTATAATCTGTTTTAAAGAAAAATTCAAAACAATTAAACTTAAAATCAATAATGAGATTATAAAACCATTTAAAGCGAGTAATAAGGCTTACAAAGGCATTGGTGACTATAAATAGACTTTTCTTGTCACTGGATGGGATTCGCTTCACGTTTCTTGAGCTAAACATCTAATTATAATCTGTTTTAACAAAAAAGGTAAAAAAATTAAACTTAAAATCAATAATGAGATTATAAAACCATTTAAAGCGAGTAATAAGGCTTACAAAGGCATTGGTGACTATAAATGGACTTTTCTTGTCAATGGATGGGATTCGCTTCACGTTTTCCGAGAAAAACATCCAATTATAATCTGTTTTAACAAAAAATGTAAAAAAATTAAACTTAAAATCAATAATGAGATTATAAAACCATTTAAAGCGAGTAATAAGGCTTACAAAGGCATTGGTGACTATAAATGGACTTTTCTTGTCAATGGATGGGATTCGCTTAACATTTCTTGAGCTAAACATCTAATTATAATCTGTTTTAACAAAAAATGTAAAAAAATTAAACTTAAAATCAATAATGAGATTATAAAACCATTTAAAGCGAGTAATAAGGCTTACAAAGGCATTGGTGACTATAAATGGACTTTTCTTGTCAATGGATGGGATTCGCTTCACGTTTCTTGAGCTAAACATCTAATTATAATCTGTTTTATCAAAAAATGTAAAAAAATTAAACTTAAAATCAATAATGAGATTACAAAATCATTTAAAGCGAGTAATAAGGCTTCCAAAGGCATTGGTGACTATAAATGGACTTTTCTTGTCAATGGATGGGATTCGCTTCACGTTTCCTGAGCTAAACATCTAATTATAATCTGTTTTAACAAAAAATGTAAAAAAATTAAACTTAAAATCAATAATGAGATTATAAAACCATTTAAAGCTAGTAATAAGGCTTACAAAGGCATTGGTGACTATAAATGGACTTTTCTTGTCAATGGATGGGATTCGCTTAACATTTCTTGAGCTAAACATCTAATTATAATCTGTTTTATCAAAAAATGTAAAAAAATTAAACTTAAAATCAATAATGAGATTACAAAATCATTTAAAGCGAGTAATAAGGCTTCCAAAGGCATTGGTGACTATAAATGGACTTTTCTTGTCAATGGATGGGATTCGCTTCACGTTTCCTGAGCTAAACATCTAATTATAATCTGTTTTAACAAAAAATGTAAAAAAATTAAACTTAAAATCAATAATGAGATTATAAAACCATTTAAAGCAAGTAATAAGGCTTACAAAGGCATTGGTGACTATAAATGGACTTTTCTTGTCAATGGATGGGATTCGCTACACGTTTCTTGAGCTAAACATCTAATTATAATCTGTTTTAACAAAAAATGTAAAAAAATTAAACTTAAAATCAATAATGAGATTATAAAATCATTTAAAGCGAGTAATAAGGCTTACAAAGGCATTGGTGACTATAAATGGACTTTTCTTGTCAATGGATGGGATTCGCTTCACGTTTCCCGAGAAAAACATCCAATTATAATCTATTTTAACAAAAAATGTAAAAAAATAAACTTAAAATCAATAATGAGATTATAAAACCATTTAAAGCGAGTAATAAGGCTTACAAAGGCATTGGTGACTGTAAATGGACTTTTCTTGTCAATGGATGGGATTCGCTTAACGTTTCTTGAGCTAAACATCTAATTATAATCTGTTTTAACAAAAAATGTAAAAAAATTAAACTTAAAATCAATAATGAGATTATAAAACCATTGAAAGCGAGTAATAAGGCTTCCAAAGGCATTGGTGACTATAAATGGACTTTTCTTGTCAATGGATGGGATTCACTTAACATTTCTTGAGCTAAACATCTAATTATAATCTGTTTTAACAAAAAATGTAAAAACATTACACTTAAAATCAATAATGAGATTATAAAACCATTTAAAGCGAGTAATAACGCTTACAAAGGCATTGGTGACTATAAATGGACTTTTCTTGTCAATGGATGGGATTCGCTTAACATTTCTTGAGCTAAACATCTAATTATAATCTGTTTTAACAAAAAATGTAAAAAAATTAAACCTAAAATCAATAATGAGATTATAAAACCATTTAAAGCGAGTAATAAGGCTTACAAAGGCATTGGTGACTATAAATGGACTTTTCTTGTCAATGGATGGGATTCGCTTCACGTTTCCCGAGGAAAACATCCAATTATAATCTGTTTTAACAAAAAATGTAAAAAAATTACACTTAAAATCAATAATGAGATTATAAAACCATTTAAAGCGAGTAATAAGGCTTACAAAGGCATTGGTGACTATAAATGGACTTTTCTTGTCAATGGATGGGATTCGCTTCATGTTTCTTGAGCTAAACATCTAATTATAATCTGTTTTATCAAAAAATGTAAAAAAATTAAACTTAAAATCAATAATGATATTATAAAACCATTTAAAGCGAGTAATAAGGCTTACAAAGGCATTGGTGACTATAAATGGACTTTTGTTGTCAATGGATGGGATTCGCTTCACGTTTGCCAAGAAAAACATCCAATTATAATCTATTTTAACAAACAATGTAAGAAAATTAAACTTAAAATCAATAATGAGATTATAAAACCATTGAAAGCGAGTAATAAGGCTTACAAAGGCATTGGTGACTATAAATGGACTTTTCTCTTGAATGGATGGGATTCGCTTCACATTTCCCGAGGGAAACATCCAATTATAATCTGTTTTAAAGAAAAATTCAAAACAATTAAACTTAAAATCAATAATGAGATTATAAAACCATTTAAAGCGAGTAATAAGGCTTACAAAGGCATTGGTGACTATAAATAGACTTTTCTTGTCACTGGATGGGATTCGCTTAACGTTTCTTGAGCTAAACATCTAATTATAATCTGTTTTAACAAAAAAGGTAAAAAAATTAAACTTAAAATCAATAATGAGATTATAAAACCATTTAAAGCGAGTAATAAGGCTTACAAAGGCATTGGTGACTATAAATGGACTTTTCTTGTCAATGGATGGGATTCGCTTCACGTTTTCCGAGAAAAACATCCAATTATAATCTGTTTTAACAAAAAATGTAAAACAATTAAACTTAAAATCAATAATGAGATTATAAAACCATTTAAAGCGAGTAATAAGGCTTACAAAGGCATTGGTGACTATAAATGGACTTTTCTTGTCAATGGATGGGATTCGCTTAACATTTCTTGAGCTAAACATCTAATTATAATCTGTTTTAACAAAAAATGTAAAAAAATTAAACTTAAAATCAATAATGAGATTATAAAACCATTTAAAGCGAGTAATAAGGCTTACAAAGGCATTGGTGACTATAAATGGACTTTTCTTGTCAATGGATGGGATTCGCTTCACGTTTCTTGAGCTAAACATCTAATTATAATCTGTTTTATCAAAAAATGTAAAAAAATTAAACTTAAAATCAATAATGAGATTACAAAATCATTTAAAGCGAGTAATAAGGCTTCCAAAGGCATTGGTGACTATAAATGGACTTTTCTTGTCAATGGATGGGATTCGCTTCACGTTTCCTGAGCTAAACATCTAATTATAATCTGTTTTAACAAAAAATGTAAAAAAATTAAACTTAAAATCAATAATGAGATTATAAAACCATTTAAAGCTAGTAATAAGGCTTACAAAGGCATTGGTGACTATAAATGGACTTTTCTTGTCAATGGATGGGATTCGCTTAACATTTCTTGAGCTAAACATCTAATTATAATCTGTTTTATCAAAAAATGTAAAAAAATTAAACTTAAAATCAATAATGAGATTACAAAATCATTTAAAGCGAGTAATAAGGCTTCCAAAGGCATTGGTGACTATAAATGGACTTTTCTTGTCAATGGATGGGATTCGCTTCACGTTTCCTGAGCTAAACATCTAATTATAATCTGTTTTAACAAAAAATGTAAAAAAATTAAACTTAAAATCAATAATGAGATTATAAAACCATTTAAAGCAAGTAATAAGGCTTACAAAGGCATTGGTGACTATAAATGGACTTTTCTTGTCAATGGATGGGATTCGCTACACGTTTCTTGAGCTAAACATCTAATTATAATCTGTTTTAACAAAAAATGTAAAAAAATTAAACTTAAAATCAATAATGAGATTATAAAATCATTTAAAGCGAGTAATAAGGCTTACAAAGGCATTGGTGACTATAAATGGACTTTTCTTGTCAATGGATGGGATTCGCTTCACGTTTCCCGAGAAAAACATCCAATTATAATCTATTTTAACAAAAAATGTAAAAAAATTAAACTTAAAATCAATAATGAGATTATAAAACCATTTAAAGCGAGTAATAAGGCTTACAAAGGCATTGGTGACTGTAAATGGACTTTTCTTGTCAATGGATGGGATTCGCTTAACGTTTCTTGAGCTAAACATCTAATTATAATCTGTTTTAACAAAAAATGTAAAAAAATTAAACTTAAAATCAATAATGAGATTATAAAACCATTGAAAGCGAGTAATAAGGCTTCCAAAGGCATTGGTGACTATAAATGGACTTTTCTTGTCAATGGATGGGATTCACTTAACATTTCTTGAGCTAAACATCTAATTATAATCTGTTTTAACAAAAAATGTAAAAACATTACACTTAAAATCAATAATGAGATTATAAAACCATTTAAAGCGAGTAATAACGCTTACAAAGGCATTGGTGACTATAAATGGACTTTTCTTGTCAATGGATGGGATTCGCTTAACATTTCTTGAGCTAAACATCTAATTATAATCTGTTTTAACAAAAAATGTAAAAAAATTAAACCTAAAATCAATAATGAGATTATAAAACCATTTAAAGCGAGTAATAAGGCTTACAAAGGCATTGGTGACTATAAATGGACTTTTCTTGTCAATGGATGGGATTCGCTTCACGTTTCCCGAGGAAAACATCCAATTATAATCTGTTTTAACAAAAAATGTAAAAAAATTACACTTAAAATCAATAATGAGATTATAAAACCATTTAAAGCGAGTAATAAGGCTTACAAAGGCATTGGTGACTATAAATGGACTTTTCTTGTCAATGGATGGGATTCGCTTCATGTTTCTTGAGCTAAACATCTAATTATAATCTGTTTTATCAAAAAATGTAAAAAAATTAAACTTAAAATCAATAATGATATTATAAAACCATTTAAAGCGAGTAATAAGGCTTACAAAGGCATTGGTGACTATAAATGGACTTTTGTTGTCAATGGATGGGATTCGCTTCACGTTTGCCAAGAAAAACATCCAATTATAATCTATTTTAACAAACAATGTAAGAAAATTAAACTTAAAATCAATAATGAGATTATAAAACCATTGAAAGCGAGTAATAAGGCTTACAAAGGCATTGGTGACTATAAATGGACTTTTCTCTTGAATGGATGGGATTCGCTTCACATTTCCCGAGGGAAACATCCAATTATAATCTGTTTTAAAGAAAAATTCAAAACAATTAAACTTAAAATCAATAATGAGATTATAAAACCATTTAAAGCGAGTAATAAGGCTTACAAAGGCATTGGTGACTATAAATAGACTTTTCTTGTCACTGGATGGGATTCGCTTAACGTTTCTTGAGCTAAACATCTAATTATAATCTGTTTTAACAAAAAAGGTAAAAAAATTAAACTTAAAATCAATAATGAGATTATAAAACCATTTAAAGCGAGTAATAAGGCTTACAAAGGCATTGGTGACTATAAATGGACTTTTCTTGTCAATGGATGGGATTCGCTTCACGTTTTCCGAGAAAAACATCCAATTATAATCTGTTTTAACAAAAAATGTAAAACAATTAAACTTAAAATCAATAATGAGATTATAAAACCATTTAAAGCGAGTAATAAGGCTTACAAAGGCATTGGTGACTATAAATGGACTTTTCTTGTCAATGGATGGGATTCGCTTAACATTTCTTGAGCTAAACATCTAATTATAATCTGTTTTAACAAAAAATGTAAAAAAATTAAACTTAAAATCAATAATGAGATTATAAAACCATTTAAAGCGAGTAATAAGGCTTACAAAGGCATTGGTGACTATAAATGGACTTTTCTTGTCAATGGATGGGATTCGCTTCACGTTTCTTGAGCTAAACATCTAATTATAATCTGTTTTATCAAAAAATGTAAAAAAATTAAACTTAAAATCAATAATGAGATTACAAAATCATTTAAAGCGAGTAATAAGGCTTCCAAAGGCATTGGTGACTATAAATGGACTTTTCTTGTCAATGGATGGGATTCGCTTCACGTTTCCTGAGCTAAACATCTAATTATAATCTGTTTTAACAAAAAATGTAAAAAAATTAAACTTAAAATCAATAATGAGATTATAAAACCATTTAAAGCAAGTAATAAGGCTTACAAAGGCATTGGTGACTATAAATGGACTTTTCTTGTCAATGGATGGGATTCGCTACACGTTTCTTGAGCTAAACATCTAATTATAATCTGTTTTAACAAAAAATGTAAAAAAATTAAACTTAAAATCAATAATGAGATTATAAAATCATTTAAAGCGAGTAATAAGGCTTACAAAGGCATTGGTGACTATAAATGGACTTTTCTTGTCAATGGATGGGATTCGCTTCACGTTTCCCGAGAAAAACATCCAATTATAATCTATTTTAACAAAAAATGTAAAAAAATTAAACTTAAAATCAATAATGAGATTATAAAACCATTTAAAGCGAGTAATAAGGCTTACAAAGGCATTGGTGACTGTAAATGGACTTTTCTTGTCAATGGATGGGATTCGCTTAACGTTTCTTGAGCTAAACATCTAATTATAATCTGTTTTAACAAAAAATGTAAAAAAATTAAACTTAAAATCAATAATGAGATTATAAAACCATTGAAAGCGAGTAATAAGGCTTCCAAAGGCATTGGTGACTATAAATGGACTTTTCTTGTCAATGGATGGGATTCACTTAACATTTCTTGAGCTAAACATCTAATTATAATCTGTTTTAACAAAAAATGTAAAAACATTACACTTAAAATCAATAATGAGATTATAAAACCATTTAAAGCGAGTAATAACGCTTACAAAGGCATTGGTGACTATAAATGGACTTTTCTTGTCAATGGATGGGATTCGCTTAACATTTCTTGAGCTAAACATCTAATTATAATCTGTTTTAACAAAAAATGTAAAAAAATTAAACCTAAAATCAATAATGAGATTATAAAACCATTTAAAGCGAGTAATAAGGCTTACAAAGGCATTGGTGACTATAAATGGACTTTTCTTGTCAATGGATGGGATTCGCTTCACGTTTCCCGAGGAAAACATCCAATTATAATCTGTTTTAACAAAAAATGTAAAAAAATTACACTTAAAATCAATAATGAGATTATAAAACCATTTAAAGCGAGTAATAAGGCTTACAAAGGCATTGGTGACTATAAATGGACTTTTCTTGTCAATGGATGGGATTCGCTTCATGTTTCTTGAGCTAAACATCTAATTATAATCTGTTTTATCAAAAAATGTAAAAAAATTAAACTTAAAATCAATAATGATATTATAAAACCATTTAAAGCGAGTAATAAGGCTTACAAAGGCATTGGTGACTATAAATGGACTTTTGTTGTCAATGGATGGGATTCGCTTCACGTTTGCCAAGAAAAACATCCAATTATAATCTATTTTAACAAACAATGTAAAAAAATTAAACTTAAAATCAATAATGAGATTATAAAACCATTGAAAGCGAGTAATAAGGCTTACAAAGGCATTGGTGACTATAAATGGACTTTTCTCTTGAATGGATGGGATTCGCTTCACATTTCCCGAGGGAAACATCCAATTATAATCTGTTTTAAAGAAAAATTCAAAACAATTAAACTTAAAATCAATAATGAGATTATAAAACCATTTAAAGCGAGTAATAAGGCTTACAAAGGCATTGGTGACTATAAATAGACTTTTCTTGTCACTGGATGGGATTCGCTTAACGTTTCTTGAGCTAAACATCTAATTATAATCTGTTTTAACAAAAAAGGTAAAAAAATTAAACTTAAAATCAATAATGAGATTATAAAACCATTTAAAGCGAGTAATAAGGCTTACAAAGGCATTGGTGACTATAAATGGACTTTTCTTGTCAATGGATGGGATTCGCTTCATGTTTTCCGAGAAAAACATCCAATTATAATCTGTTTTAACAAAAAATGTAAAAAAATTAAACTTAAAATCAATAATGAGATTATAAAACCATTTAAAGCGAGTAATAAGGCTTACAAAGGCATTGGTGACTATAAATGGACTTTTCTTGTCAATGGATGGGATTCGCTTCACGTTTCCTGAGAAAAACATCCAATTATAATCTATTTTAACAAAAAATGTAAAAAAATTAAACTTAAAATCATTAATGAGATTATAAAACCATTTAAAGCGAGTAATAAGGCTTCCAAAGGCATTGGTGACTGTAAATAGACTTTTCTTGTCAATGGATGGGATTCGCTTAACGTTTCTTGAGCTAAACATCTAATTATAATCTGTTTTAACAAAAAATGTAAAAAAATTAAACTTAAAATCAATAATGAGATTACAAAACCATTTAAAGCGAGTAATAAGGCTTCCAAAGGCATTGGTGACTATAAATGGACTTTTCTTGTCAATGGATGGGATTCGCTTAACATTTCTTGAGCTAAACATCTAATTATAATCTGTTTTAGCAAAAAATGTAAAAAAATTACACTTAAAATCAATAATGAGATTATAAAACCATTTAAAGCGAGTAATAAGGCTTACAAAGGCATTGGTGACTATAGATGGACTTTTCTTGTCAATGGATGGGATTCGCTTAACATTTCTTGAGCTAAACATCTAATTATAATCTGTTTTAACAAAAAATGTAAAAAAATTAAACTTAAAATCAATAATGAGATTATAAAACCATTTAAAGCGAGTAATAAGGCTTACAAAGGCATTGGTGACTATAAATGGACTTTTCTTGTCAATGGATGGGATTCGCTTCACGTTTCTTGAGCTAAACATCTAATTATAATCTGTTTTATCAAAAAATGTAAAAAAATTAAACTTAAAATCAATAATGAGATTATAAAACCATTTAAAGCGAGTAATAAGGCTTACAAAGGCATTGGTGACTATAAATGGACTTTTCTTGTCAATGGATGGGATTCGCTTCACGTTTCCCGAGAAAAACATCCAATTATAATCTATTTTAACAAAAAATGTAAAAAAATTAAACTTAAAATCAATAATGAGATTATAAAACCATTTAAAGCGAGTAATAAGGCTTACAAAGGCATTGGTGACTGTAAATGGACTTTTCTTGTCAATGGATGGGATTCGCTTAACGTAACTTGAGCTAAACATCTAATTATAATCTGTTTTAACAAAAAATTTAAAAAAATTAAACTTAAAATCAATAATGAGATTATAAAACCATTGAAAGCGAGTAATAAGGCTTCCAAAGGCATTGGTGACTATAAATGGACTTTTCTTGTCAATGGATGGGATTCACTTAACATTTCTTGAGCTAAACATCTAATTATAATCTGTTTTAACAAAAAATGTAAAAACATTACACTTAAAATCAATAATGAGATTATAAAACCATTTAAAGCGAGTAATAACGCTTACAAAGGCATTGGTGACTATAAATGGACTTTTCTTGTCAATGGATGGGATTCACTTAACATTTCTTGAGCTAAACATCTAATTATAATCTGTTTTAACAAAAAATGTAAAAAAATTAAACCTAAAATCAATAATGAGATTATAAAACCATTTAAAGCGAGTAATAAGGCTTACAAAGGCATTGGTGACTATAAATGGACTTTTCTTGTCAATGGATGGGATTTGCTTCACGTTTCCCGAGGAAAACATCCAATTATAATCTGTTTTAACAAAAAATGTAAAAAAATTACACTTAAAATCAATAATGAGATTATAAAACCATTTAAAGCGAGTAATAAGGCTTACAAAGGCATTGGTGACTATAAATGGACTTTTCTTGTCAATGGATGGGATTCGCTTCATGTTTCTTGAGCTAAACATCTAATTATAATCTGTTTTATCAAAAAATGTAAAAAAATTAAACTTAAAATCAATAATGATATTATAAAACCATTTAAAGCGAGTAATAAGGCTTACAAAGGCATTGGTGACTATAAATGGACTTTTGTTGTCAATGGATGGGATTCGCTTCACGTTTGCCAAGAAAAACATCCAATTATAATCTATTTTAACAAACAATGTAAAAAAATTAAACTTAAAATCAATAATGAGATTATAAAACCATTGAAAACGAGTAATAAGGCTTACAAAGGCATTGGTGACTATAAATGGACTTTTCTCTTGAATGGATGGGATTCGCTTCACATTTCCCGAGGGAAACATCCAATTATAATCTGTTTTAAAGAAAAATTCAAAACAATTAAACTTAAAATCAATAATGAGATTATAAAACCATTTAAAGCGAGTAATAAGGCTTACAAAGGCATTGGTGACTATAAATAGACTTTTCTTGTCACTGGATGGGATTCGCTTAACGTTTCTTGAGCTAAACATCTAATTATAATCTGTTTTAACAAAAAAGGTAAAAAAATTAAACTTAAAATCAATAATGAGATTATAAAACCATTTAAAGCGAGTAATAAGGCTTACAAAGGCATTGGTGACTATAAATGGACTTTTCTTGTCAATGGATGGGATTCGCTTCACGTTTTCCGAGAAAAACATCCAATTATAATCTGTTTTAACAAAAAATGTTAAAAAATTAAACTTAAAATCATTAATGAGATTATAAAACCATTTAAAGCGAGTAATAAGGCTTCCAAAGGCATTGGTGACTGTAAATAGACTTTTCTTGTCAATGGATGGGATTCGCTTAACGTTTCTTGAGCTAAACATCTAATTATAATCTGTTTTAACAAAAAATGTAAAAAAATTAAACTTAAAATCAATAATGAGATTATAAAACCATTTAAAGCGAGTAATAAGGCTTCCAAAGGCATTGGTGACTATAAATGGACTTTAGTTGTCAATGGATGGGATTCGCTTAACATTTCTTGAGCTAAACATCTAATTATAATCTGTTTTAGCAAAAAATGTAAAAAAATTACACTTAAAATCAATAATGAGATTATAAAACCATTTAAAGCGAGTAATAAGGCTTACAAAGTCATTGGTGACTATAGATGGACTTTTCTTGTCAATGGATGGGATTCGCTTAACATTTCTTGAGCTAAACATCTAATTATAATCTGTTTTAACAAAAAATGTAAAAAAATTAAACTTAAAATCAATAATGAGATTATAAAACCATTTAAAGCGAGTAATAAGGCTTCCAAAGGCATTGGTGACTATAAATGGACTTTTCTTGTCAATGGATGGGATTCGCTTCACGTTTCTTGAGCAAAACATCTAATTATAATCTGTTTTATCAAAAAATGTAAAAAAATTAAACTTAAAATCAATAATGAGATTATAAAACCATTTAAAGCGAGTAATAAGGCTTACAAAGGCATTGGTGACTATAAATGGACTTTTCTTGTCAATGGATGGGATTCGCTTCACGTTTCCCGAGAAATACATCCAATTATAATCTATTTTAACAAAAAATGTAAAAAAATGAAACTTAAAATCAATAATGAGATTATAAAACCATTTAAAGCGAGTAATAAGGCTTACAAAGGCATTGGTGACTATAAATGGACTTTTCTTGTCAATGGATGGAATTCGCTTCACGTTTCCCGAGAAAAACATCCAATTATAATCTATTTTAACAAAAAATGTAAAAAAATTAAACTTGAAATCAATAATGAGATTATAAAACCATTTAAAGCGAGTAATAAGGCTTACAAAGGCATTGGTGACTGTAAATGGACTTTTCTTGTCAATGGATGGGATTCGCTTAACGTTTCTTGAGCTAAACATTTAATTATAATCTGTTTTAACAAAAAATGTAAAAAAATTAAACTTAAAATCAATAATGAGATTATAAAACCATTTAAAGCGAGTAATAAGGCTTCCAAAGGCATTGGTGACTATAAATGGACTTTTCTTGTCAATGGATAGGATTGGCTTAACATTTCTTGAGCTAAACATCTAATTATAATCTGTTTTAGCAAAAAATGTAAAAAAATTACACTTAAAATCAATAATGAGATTATAAAACCATTTAAAGCGAGTAATAAGGCTTACAAAGGCATTGGTGACTATAAATGGACTTTTCTTGTCAATCGATGGGATTCGCTTCATGTTTCTTGAGCTAAACATCTAATTATAATCTGTTTTATCAAAAAATGTAAAAAAATTAAACTTAAAATCAATAATGATATTATAAAACCATTTAAAGCGAGTAATAAGGCTTACAAAGGCATTGGTGACTATAAATGGACTTTTGTTGTCAATGGATGGGATTCGCTTCACGTTTGCCAAGAAAAACATCCAATTATAATCTATTTTAACAAACAATGTAAAAAAATTAAACTTAAAATCAATAATGAGATTATAAAACCATTGAAAGCGAGTAATAAGGCTTACAAAGGCATTGGTGGCTATATATGGACTTTTCTCTTGAATGGATGGGATTCGCTTCACATTTCCCGAGGGAAACATCCAATTATAATCTGTTTTAAAGAAAAATTCAAAACAATTAAACTTAAAATCAATAATGAGATTATAAAACCATTTAAAGCGAGTAATAAGGCTTACAAAGGCATTGGTGACTATAAATAGACTTTTCTTGTCACTGGATGGGATTCGCTTAACGTTTCTTGAGCTAAACATCTAATTATAATCTGTTTTAACAAAAAAGGTAAAAAAATTAAACTTAAAATCAATAATGAGATTATAAAACCATTTAAAGCGAGTAATAAGGCTTACAAAGGCATTGGTGACTATAAATGGACTTTTCTTGTCAATGGATGGGATTCGCTTCACGTTTTCCGAGAAAAACATCCAATTATAATCTGTTTTAACAAAAAATGTAAAAAAATTAAACTTAAAATCAATAATGAGATTATAAAACCATTTAAAGCGAGTAATAAGGCTTACAAAGGCATTGGTGACTATAAATGGACTTTTCTTGTCAATGGATGGGATTCGCTTCACGTTTCCTGAGAAAAACATCCAATTATAATCTATTTTAACAAAAAATGTAAAAAAATTAAACTTAAAATCATTAATGAGATTATAAAACCATTTAAAGCGAGTAATAAGGCTTCCAAAGGCATTGGTGACTGTAAATAGACTTTTCTTGTCAATGGATGGGATTCGCTTAACGTTTCTTGAGCTAAACATCTAATTATAATCTGTTTTAACAAAAAATGTAAAAAAATTATACTTAAAATCAATAATGAGATTATAAAACCATTTAAAGCGAGTAATAAGGCTTCCAAAGGCATTGGTGACTATAAATGGACTTTTCTTGTCAATGGATGGGATTCGCTTAACATTTCTTGAGCTAAACATCTAATTATAATCTGTTTTAGCAAAAAATGTAAAAAAATTACACTTAAAATCAATAATGAGATTATAAAACCATTTAAAGCGAGTAATAAGGCTTACAAAGGCATTGGTGACTATAGATGGACTTTTCTTGTCAATGGATGGGATTCGCTTAACATTTCTTGAGCTAAACATCTAATTTTAATCTGTTTTAACAAAAAATGTAAAAAAATTAAACTTAAAATCAATAATGAGATTATAAAACCATTTAAAGCGAGTAATAAGGCTTACAAAGGCATTGGTGACTATAAATGGACTTTTCTTGTCAATGGATGGGATTCGCTTCACGTTTCTTGAGCTAAACATCTAATTATAATCTGTTTTATCAAAAAATGTAAAAAAATTAAACTTAAAATCAATAATGAGATTATAAAACCATTTAAAGCGAGTAATAAGGCTTACAAAGGCATTGGTGACTATAAATGGACTTTTCATGTCAATGGATGGGATTCGCTTCACGTTTCCCGAGAAATACATCCAATTATAATCTATTTTAACAAAAAATGTAAAAAAATGAAACTTAAAATCAATAATGAGATTATAAAACCATTTAAAGCGAGTAATAAGGCTTACAAAGGCATTGGTGACTATAAATGGACTTTTCTTGTCAATGGATGGGATTCGCTTCACGTTTCCCGAGAAAAACATCCAATTATAATCTATTTTAACAAAAAATGTAAAAAAATTAAACTTGAAATCAATAATGAGATTATAAAACCATTTAAAGCGAGTAATAAGGCTTACAAAGGCATTGGTGACTGTAAATGGACTTTTCTTGTCAATGGATGGGATTCGCTTAACGTTTCTTGAGCTAAACATTTAATTATAATCTGTTTTAACAAAAAATGTAAAAAAATTAAACTTAAAATCAATAATGAGATTATAAAACCATTTAAAGCGAGTAATAAGGCTTCCAAAGGCATTGGTGACTATAAATGGACTTTTCTTGTCAATGGATGGGATTGGCTTAACATTTCTTGAGCTAAACATCTAATTATAATCTGTTTTAGCAAAAAATGTAAAAAAATTACACTTAAAATCAATAATGAGATTATAAAACCATTTAAAGCGAGTAATAAGGCTTACAAAGGCATTGGTGACTATAAATGGACTTTTCTTGTCAATGGATGGGATTCGCTTCATGTTTCTTGAGCTAAACATCTAATTATAATCTGTTTTATCAAAAAATGTAAAAAAATTAAACTTAAAATCAATAATGAGATTATAAAACCATTTAAAGCGAGTAATAAGGCTTACAAAGGCATTTGTGACAATAAATGGACTTTTCTTGTCAATGGATGGGATTCGCTTCACGTTTCCAGAGAAAAACATCCAACTATAATCAGTTTAATGGATGGGATTCGATTAACGTTTCTTGAGCTAAACATCTAATTCTAACCTGTTTTAACAAAAAATGTAAAAAAATTAAACTTAAAATCAATAATGAGATTATAAAACCATTTAAAGCGAGTAATAAGGCTTACAAACGCATTGGTGACTCTAAATGGACTTTTCTTGTCAATGGATGGGATTCGCTTAACGTTTCTTGAGCTAAACATCTAATTATAATCTGTTTTAACAAAAAATGTAAAAAAATTAAACTTAAAATCAATAATGGGATTATAAAACCATTTAAAGCGAGTAATAAGGCTTACAAAGGCATTGGTGACTATAAATGGACTTTTCTTGTCAATGGATGGGATTCGCTTAACGTTTCTTGAGCTAAACATCTAATTATAATCTATTTTAACAAACAATGTAAAAAAATTAAACTTAAAATCAATAATGAGATTATAGAACCATTTAAAGCGAGTAATAAGGCTTACAAAGGCATTGGTGACTATAAATGGACGTTTCTTGTCAATGGATGGGATTCGCGTCACGTTTCCCGAGGAAAACATCCAATTATAATCTGTTTTAACAAAAAATGTATAAAAATTAAACTTAAAATCAATAATGAGATTATAAAACCATTTAAAGCGAGTAATAAGGCTTACAAAGGCATTGGTGACTATAAATGGAGTTTTCTTGTCAATGGATGGGATTCGCTTCACATTTCTTGAGCTAAACATCTAATTATAATCTGTTTTAACAAAAAATGTAAAAAAATTAAACTTAAAATCAATAATGAGATTATAAAACCATTTAAAGCGAGTAATAAGGCTTACAAAGGCATTGGTGACTATAAATGGACTTTTCTTGTCAATGGATGGGATTCGCTTCACGTTTCCCGAGGAAAACATCCAATTATAATCTGTTTTAACAAAAAATGTAAAAAAATTACACTTAAAATCAATAATGAGATTATAAAACCATTTAAAGCGAGTAATAAGGCTTACAAAGGCATTGGTGACTATAAATGGACTTTTCTTGTCAATGGATGGGATTCGCTTCATGTTTCTTGAGCTAAACAACTAATTATAATCTGTTTTATCAAAAAATGTAAAAAAATTAAACTTAAAATCAATAATGAGATTATAAAACCATTTAAAGCGAGTAATAAGGCTTACAAAGGCATTGGTGACTATAAATGGACTTTTCATGTCAATGGATGGGATTCGCTTCACGTTTCCCGAGAAATACATCCAATTATAATCTATTTTAACAAAAAATGTAAAAAAATGAAACTTAAAATCAATAATGAGATTATAAAACCATTTAAAGCGAGTAATAAGGCTTACAAAGGCATTGGTGACTATAAATGGACTTTTCTTGTCAATGGATGGGATTCGCTTCACGTTTCCCGAGAAAAACATCCAATTATAATCTATTTTAACAAAAAATGTAAAAAAATTAAACTTGAAATCAATAATGAGATTATAAAACCATTTAAAGCGAGTAATAAGGCTTACAAAGGCATTGGTGACTGTAAATGGACTTTTCTTGTCAATGGATGGGATTCGCTTAACGTTTCTTGAGCTAAACATTTAATTATAATCTGTTTTAACAAAAAATGTAAAAAAATTAAACTTAAAATCAATAATGAGATTATAAAACCATTTAAAGCGAGTAATAAGGCTTCCAAAGGCATTGGTGACTATAAATGGACTTTTCTTGTCAATGGATGGGATTGGCTTAACATTTCTTGAGCTAAACATCTAATTATAATCTGTTTTAGCAAAAAATGTAAAAAAATTACACTTAAAATCAATAATGAGATTATAAAACCATTTAATGCGAGTAATAAGGCTTACAAAGGCATTGGTGACTATAAATGGACTTTTCTTGTCAATGGATGGGATTCGCTTCATGTTTCTTGAGCTAAACATCTAATTATAATCTGTTTTATCAAAAAATGTAAAAAAATTAAACTTAAAATCAATAATGAGATTATAAAACCATTTAAAGCGAGTAATAAGGCTTACAAAGGCATTTGTGACTATAAATGGACTTTTCTTGTCAATGGATGGGATTCGCTTCACGTTTCCAGAGAAAAACATCCAACTATAATCAGTTTAATGGATGGGATTCGATTAACGTTTCTTGAGCTAAACATCTAATTCTAACCTGTTTTAACAAAAAATGTAAAAAAATTAAACTTAAAATCAATAATGAGATTATAAAACCATTTAAAGCGAGTAATAAGGCTTACAAACGCATTGGTGACTCTAAATGGACTTTTCTTGTCAATGGATGGGATTCGCTTAACGTTTCTTGAGCTAAACATCTAATTATAATCTGTTTTAACAAAAAATGTAAAAAAATTAAACTTAAAATCAATAATGGGATTATAAAACCATTTAAAGCGAGTAATAAGGCTTACAAAGGCATTAGTGACTATAAATGGACTTTTCTTGTCAATGGATGGGATTCGCTTAACGTTTCTTGAGCTAAACATCTAATTATAATCTATTTTAACAAACAATGTAAAAAAATTAAACTTAAAATCAATAATGAGATTATAGAACCATTTAAAGCGAGTAATAAGGCTTACAAAGGCATTGGTGACTATAAATGGACGTTTCTTGTCAATGGATGGGATTCGCGTCACGTTTCCCGAGGAAAACATCCAATTATAATCTGTTTTAACAAAAAATGTATAAAAATTAAACTTAAAATCAATAATGAGATTATAAAACCATTTAAAGCGAGTAATAAGGCTTACAAAGGCATTGGTGACTATAAATGGAGTTTTCTTGTCAATGGATGGGATTCGCTTCACGTTTCTTGAGCTAAACATCTAATTATAATCTGTTTTAACAAAAAATGTAAAAAAATTAAACTTAAAATCAATAATGAGATTATAAAACCATTTAAAGCGAGTAATAAGGCTTACAAAGGCATTGGTGACTATAAATGGACTTTTCTTGTCAATGGATGGGATTCGCTTCACGTTTCCCGAGGAAAACATCCAATTATAATCTGTTTTAACAAAAAATGTAAAAAAATTACACTTAAAATCAATAATGAGATTATAAAACCATTTAAAGCGAGTAATAAGGCTTACAAAGGCATTGGTGACTATAAATGGACTTTTCTTGTCAATGGATGGGATTCGCTTCATGTTTCTTGAGCTAAACATCTAATTATAATCTGTTTTATCAAAAAATGTAAAAAAATTAAACTTAAAATCAATAATGATATTATAAAACCATTTAAAGCGAGTAATAAGGCTTACAAAGGCATTGGTGACTATAAATGGACTTTTGTTGTCAATGGATGGGATTCGCTGCACGTTTGCCAAGAAAAACATCCAATTATAATCTATTTTAACAAACAATGTAAAAAAATTAAACTTAAAATCAATAATGAGATTATAAAACCATTGAAAGCGAGTAATAAGGCTTACAAAGGCATTGGTGACTATAAATGGACTTTTCTCTTAAATGGATGGGATTCGCTTCACATTTCCCGAGGGAAACATCCAATTATAATCTGTTTTAAAGAAAAATTCAAAACAATTAAACTTAAAATCAATAATTAGATTATAAAACCATTTAAAGCGAGTAATAAGGCTTACAAAGGCATTGGTGACTATAAATAGACTTTTCTTGTCACTGGATGGGATTCGCTTAACGTTTCTTGAGCTAAACATCTAATTATAATCTGTTTTAACAAAAAAGGTAAAAAAATTAAACTTAAAATCAATAATGAGATTATAAAACCATTTAAAGCGAGTAATAAGGCTTACAAAGGCATTGGTGACTATAAATGGACTTTTCTTGTCAATGGATGGGATTCGCTTCACGTTTTCCGAGAAAAACATCCAATTATAATCTGTTTTAACAAAAAATGTAAAAAAATTAAACTTAAAATCAATAATGAGATTATAAAACCATTTAAAGCGAGTATTAAGGCTTACAAAGGCATTGGTGACTGTAAATGGACTTTTCTTGTCAATGGATGGGATTCGCTTAACGTTTCTTGAGCTAAACATCTAATTATAATCTTTTTTAACCAAAAATGTAAAAAAATTAAACTTAAAATCAATAATGAGATTATAAAACCATTTAAAGCAAGTAATAAGGCTTACAAAGGCATTGGTGACTGTAAATGGACTTTTCTTGTCAATGGATGGGATTCGCTTAACATTTCTTGAGCTAAACATCTAATTATAATCTGTTTTAACAAAAAATGTAAAAAAATTAAACTTAAAATCAATAATGAGATTATAAAACCATTTAAAGCGAGTAATAAGGCTTAGAAAGGCATTGGTGACTATAAATGGACTTTTCTTGTCAATGGATGGGATTCGCTTCACGTTTCTTGAGCTAAACATCTAATTATAATCTGTTTTAACAAAAAATGTAAAAAAATTACACTTAAAATCAATAATGAGATTATAAAACCATTTAAAGCTAGTAATAAGGCTTACAAAGGCATTGGTGACTATAAATGGACTTTTCTTGTCAATGGATGGGATTCGCTTCACGTTTCTTGAGCTAAACATCTAATTATAATCTGTTTTAACAAAAAATGTAAAAAAATTACACTTAAAATCAATAATGAGATTATAAAACCATTTAAAGCTAGTAATAAGGCTTACAAAGGCATTGGTGACTATAAATGGACTTTTCTTGTCAATGGATGGGATTCACTTAACATTTCTTGAGCTAAACATCTAATTATAATCTGTTTTAACAAAAAATGTAAAAAAATTACACTTAAAATCAATAATGAGATTATAAAACCATTTAAAGCTAGTAATAAGGCTTACAAAGGCATTGGTGACTATAAATGGACTTTTCTTGTCAGTGGATGGGATTCGCTTCACGTTTCCCGACGAATACATCCAATTATAATCTGTTTTAATAAAAAATGTAAAAAAAGTAAACTTAAAATCAATAATGAGATTATAAAACCATTTAAAGCGAGTAATAAGGCTTACAAAGGCATTGGTGACTATAAATTGACTTTTCTTATCAATGGATGGGATTCGCTTCACGTTTCCCGAGAAAAACATCCAATTATAATCTGTTTTAACAAAAAACGTAAAAAAATTAAGCTTCAAATCAATAATGATATTATAAAACCATTTAACGCGAGTAATAAGGCTTACAAAGGCATTGGTGACTATAAATGGACTTTTCTTGTCAATGGATGGGATTCGCTTCACGTTTCTTGAGCTAAACATCTAATAATAATCTTTTTTAACCAAAAATGTAAAAAAATTAAATTTAAAATCAATAATGAGATTATAAAACCATTTAAAGCAAGTAATAACGCTTACAAAGGCATTGGTGACTGTAAATGGACTTTTCTTGTCAATGGATGGGATTCGCTTAACGTTTCTTGAGCTAAACATCTAATTATAATCTGTTTTAACAAAAAATGTAAAAAAATTAAACTTAAAATCAATAATGAGATTATAAAACCATTTAAAGCGAGTAATAAAGCTTCCAAAGGCATTGGTGACTATAAATGGACTTTTCTTGTCAATGGATGGGATTGGCTTAACATTTCTTGAGCTAAACATCTAATTATAATCTGTTTTAGCAAAAAATGTAAAAAAATTACACTTAAAATCAATAATGAGATTATAAAACCATTTAAAGCGAGTAATAAGGCTTACAAAGGCATTGGTGACTATAAATGGACTTTTCTTGTCAATGGATGGGATTCGCTTAACATTTCTTGAGCTAAACATCTAATTATAATCTGTTTTAACAAAAAATGTAAAAAAATTAAACTTAAAATCAATAATGAGATTATAAAACCATTTAAAGCGAGTAATAAGGCTTACAAAGGCATTGGTGACTATAAATGGACTTTTCTTTTCAATGGATGGGATTCGCTTCACGTTTCCCGAGGAAAACATCCAATTATAATCTGTTTTAACAAAAAATGTAAAAAAATTACACTTAAAATCAATAATGAGATTATAAAACCATTTAAAGTGAGTAATAAGGCTTAGAAAGGCATTGGTGACTATAAATGGACTTTTCTTGTCAATGGATGGGATTCGCTTCACGTTTCTTGAGCTAAACATCTAATTATAATCTGTTTTATCAAAAAATGTAAAAAAATTAAACTTAAAATCAATAATGAGATTATAAAACCATTTAAAGCGAGTAATAAGGCTTACAAAGGCATTGGTGACTATAAATGGACTTTTCTTGTCAATGGATGGGATTCGCTTCACGTTTCCCAAGAAAAACATCCAATTATAATCTATTTTAACAAAAAATGTAAAAAAATTAAACTTAAAATCAATAATGAGATTATAAAACCATTTAAAGCGAGTAATAAGGCTTACAAAGGCATTGGTGACTATAAATGGACTTTTCTTGTCAATGGATGGGATTCACTTAACATTTCTTGAGCTAAACATCTAATTATAATCTGTTTTAACAAAAAATGTAAAAAAATTACACTTAAAATCAATAATGAGATTATAAAACCATTTAAAGCTAGTAATAAGGCTTACAAAGGCATTGGTGACTATAAATGGACTTTTCTTGTCAGTGGATGGGATTCGCTTCACGTTTCCCGAGGAATACATCCAATTATAATCTGTTTTAATAAAAAATGTAAAAAAATTAAACTTAAAATCAATAATGAGATTATAAAACCATTTAAAGCGAGTAATAAGGCTTACAAAGGCATTGGTGACTATAAATTGACTTTTCTTGTCAATGGATGGGATTCGCTTCACGTTTCCCGAGAAAAACATCCAATTATAATCTGTTTTAACAAAAAACGTAAAAAAATTAAGCTTAAAATCAATAATGAGATTATAAAACCATTTAACGCGAGTAATAAGGCTTACAAAGGCATTGGTGACTATAAATGGACTTTTCTTGTCAATGGATGGGATTCGCTTCACGTTTCTTGAGCTAAAAATCTAATTATAATCTTTTTTAACCAAAAATGTAAAAAAATTAAACTTAAAATCAATAATGAGATTATAAAACCATTTAAAGCGAGTAATAAGGCTTACAAAGGCATTGGTGACTATAAATGGACTTTTCTCTTGAATGGATGGGATTCGCTTCACATTTCCCGAGGGAAACATCCAATTATAATCTGTTTTAACAAAAAATTCAAAAAAATTAAACTTAAAATCAATAATGAGATTATAAAACCATTTAAAGCGAGTAATAAGGCTTACAAAGGCATTGGTGACTATAAATAGACTTTTCTTGTCAATGGATGGGATTCGCTTAACGTTTCTTGAGCTAAACATCTAATTATAATCTGTTTTAACAAAAAATGTAAAAAAATTAAACTTAAAATCAATAATGAGATTATAAAACCATTTAAAGCGAGTAATAAGGCTTACAAAGGCATTTGTGACTATAAATGGACTTTTCTTGTCAATGGATGGGATTCGCTTCACGTTTCCAGAGAAAAACATCCAACTATAATCAGTTTAATGGATGGGATTCGATTAACGTTTCTTGAGCTAAACATCTAATTCTAACCTGTTTTAACAAAAAATGTAAAAAAATTAAACTTAAAATCAATAATGAGATTATAAAACCATTTAAAGCGAGTAATAAGGCTTACAAACGCATTGGTGACTATAAATGGACTTTTCTTGTCAATGGATGGGATTCGCTTCACGTTTCTTGAGCTAAACATCTAATTATAATCTGTTTTAACAAAAAATGTACAAAAATTAAACTTAAAATCAATAATGAGATTATAAAACCATTTAAAGCGAGTAATAAGGCTTACAAAGGCATTGGTGACTATAAATGGACTTTTCTTGTCAATGGATGGGATTCGCTTAACGTTTCTTGAGCTAAACATCTAATTATAATCTGTTTTAACAAACAATGTAAAAAAATTAAACTTAAAATCAATAATGAGATTATAGAACCATTTAAAGCGAGTAATAAGGCTTACAAAGGCATTGGTGACTATAAATGGACGTTTCTTGTCAATGGATGGGATTCGCGTCACGTTTCCCGAGGAAAACATCCAATTATAATCTGTTTTAACAAAAAATGTATAAAAATTAAACTTAAAATCAATAATGAGATTATAAAACCATTTAAAGCGAGTAATAAGGCTTACAAAGGCATTGGTGACTATAAATGGACTTTTCTTGTCAATGGATGGGATTCGCTTCACGTTTCTTGAGCTAAACATCTAATTATAATCTGTTTTAACAAAAAATGTAAAAAACTTAAATTTAAAATCAATAATGAGATTATAAAACCATTTAAAGCGAGTAATAAGGCTTACAAAGGCATTGGTGACTATAAATGGACTTTTCTTGTCAATGGATGGGATTCGCTTCACGTTTCCCGAGGAAAACATCCAATTATAATCTGTTTTAACAAAAAATGTAAAAAAATTACACTTAAAATCAATAATGAGATTATAAAACCATTTAAAGCGAGTAATAAGGCTTACAAAGGCATTGGTGACTATAAATGGACTTTTCTTGTCAATGGATGGGATTCGCTTCATGTTTCTTGAGCTAAACATCTAATTATAATCTGTTTTATCAAAAAATGTAAAAAAATTAAACTTAAAATCAAAAATGAGATTATAAAACCATTTAAAGCGAGTAATAAGGCTTACAAAGGCATTGGTGACTATAAATGGACTTTTCTTGTCAATGGATGGGATTCGCTTCACGTTTCCCGAGGAAAACATCCAATTATAATCTGTTTTAACAAAAAATGTAAAAAAATTACACTTAAAATCAATAATGAGATTATAAAACCATTTAAAGCGAGTAATAAGGCTTACAAAGGCATTGGTGACTATAAATGGACTTTTCTTGTCAATGGATGGGATTCGCTTCACGTTTCTTGAGCTAAACATCTAATTATAATCCGTTTTAACAAACAATGTAAAAAAATTAAACTTAAAATCAATAATGAGATTATAGAACCATTTAAAGCGAGTAATAAGGCTTACAAAGGCATTGGTGACTATAAATGGACTTTTCTCTAGAATGGATGGGATTCGCTTCACATTTCCCGAGGGAAACATCCAATTATAATCTGTTTTAAAGAAAAATTCAAAACAATTAAACTTAAAATCAATAATGAGATTATAAAACCATTTAAAGCGAGTAATAAGGCTTACAAAGGCATTGGTGACTATAAATGGACTTTTCTTGTCAATGGATGGGATTCGCTTAACATTTCTTGAGCTAAACATCTAATTATAATCTGTTTTAGCAAAAAATGTAAAAAAATTACACTTAAAATCAATAATGAGATTATAAAACCATTTAAAGCGAGTAATAAGGCTTACAAAGGCATTGGTGACTATAGATGGACTTTTCTTGTCAATGGATGGGATTCGCTTAACATTTCCTGAGCTAAACATCTAATTATAATCTGTTTTAACAAAAAATGTAAAAAAATTAAACTTAAAATCAATAATGAGATTATAAAACCATTTAAAGCGAGTAATAAGGCTTACAAAGGCATTGGTGACTATAAATGGACTTTTCTTGTCAATGGATGGGATTCGCTTCACGTTTCTTGAGCTAAACATCTAATTATAATCTGTTTTATCAAAAAATGTAAAAAAATTAAACTTAAAATCAATAATGAGATTATAAAACCATTTAAAGCGAGTAATAAGGCTTACAAAGGCATTGGTGACTATAAATGGACTTTTCTTGTCAATGGATGGGATTCGCTTCACGTTTCCCGAGAAATACATCCAATTATAATCTATTTTAACAAAAAATGTAAAAAAATGAAACTTAAAATCAATAATGAGATTATAAAACCATTTAAAGCGAGTAATAAGGCTTACAAAGGCATTGGTGACTATAAATGGACTTTTCTTGTCAATGGATGGGATTCGCTTCACGTTTCCCGAGAAAAACATCCAATTATAATCTATTTTAACAAAAAATGTAAAAAAATTAAACTTGAAATCAATAATGAGATTATAAAACCATTTAAAGCGAGTAATAAGGCTTACAAAGGCATTGGTGACTGTAAATGGACTTTTCTTGTCAATGGATGGGATTCGCTTAACGTTTCTTGAGCTAAACATTTAATTATAATCTGTTTTAACAAAAAATGTAAAAAAATTAAACTTAAAATCAATAATGAGATTATAAAACCATTTAAAGCGAGTAATAAGGCTTCCAAAGGCATTGGTGACTATAAATGGACTTTTCTTGTCAATGGATGGGATTGGCTTAACATTTCTTGAGCTAAACATCTAATTATAATCTGTTTTAGCAAAAAATGTAAAAAAATTACACTTAAAATCAATAATGAGATTATAAAACCATTTAAAGCGAGTAATAAGGCTTACAAAGGCATTGGTGACTATAAATGGACTTTTCTTGTCAATGGATGGGATTCGCTTAACATTTATTGAGCTAAACATCTAATTATAATCTGTTTTAACAAAAAATGTAAAAAAATTAAACTTAAAATCAATAATGAGATTATAAAACCATTTAAAGCGAGTAATAAGGCTTACAAAGGCATTGGTGACTATAAATGGACTTTTCTTGTCAATGGATGGGATTCGCTTCACGTTTCCCGAGGAAAACATCCAATTATAATCTGTTTTAACAAAAAATGTAAAAAAATTACACTTAAAATCAATAATGAGATTATAAAACCATTTAAAGCGAGTAATAAGGCTTACAAAGGCATTGGTGACTATAAATGGACTTTTCTTGTCAATGGATGGGATTCGCTTCACGTTTCCCGAGGAAAACATCCAATTATAATCTGTTTGAACAAAAAATGTAAAAAAATTACACTTAAAATCAATAATGAGATTATAAAACCATTTAAAGCGAGTAATAAGGCTTAGAAAGGCATTGGTGACTCTAAATGGACTTTTCTTGTCAATGGATGGGATTCGCTTCACGTTTCTTGAGCTAAACATCTAATTATAATCTGTTTTAACAAAAAATGTAAAAAAATTAAACTTAAAATCAATAATGAGATTATAAAACCATTTAAAGTGAGTAATAAGGCTTACAAAGGCATTGGTCACTATAAATGGACTTTTCTTGTCAATGGATGGGATTCGCTTCACGTTTCCCAAGAAAAACATCCAATTATAATCTATTTTAACAAAAAATGTAAAAAAATTAAACTTAAAATCAATAATGAGATTATAAAACCATTTAAAGCGAGTAATAAGGCTTACAAAGGCATTGGTGACTATAAATGGACTTTTCTTGTCAATGGATGGGATTCACTTAACATTTCTTGAGCTAAACATCTAATTATAATCTGTTTTAACAAAAAATGTAAAAAAATTAAACTTAAAATCAATAATGAGATTATAAAACCATTTAAAGCTAGTAATAAGGCCTACAAAGGCATTGGTGACTATAAATGGACTTTTCTTGTCAGTGGATGGGATTCGCTTCACGTTTCCCGAGGAATACATCCAATTATAATCTGTTTTAATAAAAAATGTAAAAAAATTAAACTTAAAATCAATAATGAGATTATAAAACCAATTAAAGCGAGTAATAAGGCTTACAAAGGCATTGGTGACTATAAATTGACTTTTCTTGTCAATGGATGGGATTCGCTTCACGTTTCCCGAGAAAAACATCCAATTATAATCTGTTTTAACAAAAAACGTAAAAAAATTAAGCTTAAAATCAATAATGAGATTATAAAACCATTTAACGCGAGTAATAAGGCTTACAAAGGCATTGGTGACTATAAATGGACTTTTCTTGTCAATGGATGGGATTCGCTTCACGTTTCTTGAGCTAAACATCTAATTATAGTCTTTTTTAACCAAAAATGTAAAAAAATTAAACTTAAAATCAATAATGAAATTATAAAACCATTTAAAGCGAGTAATAAGGCTTACAAAGGCATTGGTGACTATAAATGGACTTTTCTCTTGAATGGATGGGATTCGCTTCACATTTCCCGAGGGAAACATCCAATTATAATCTGTTTTAACAAAAAATGTATAAAAATTAAACTACAAATCAATAATGTGATTATAAAACCATTTAAAGCGAGTAATAAGGCTTACAAGGGCATTGGTGACTATAAATGGAGTTTTCTTGTCAATGGATGGGATTCGCTTCACGTTTCTTGAGCTAAACATCTAATTATAATCTGTTTTATCAAAAAATGTAAAAAAATTAAACTTAAAATCAATAATGAGATTATAAAACCATTTAAAGCGAGTAATAAGTCTTACAAAGGCATTGGTGACTATAAATGGACTTTTCTTGTCAATGGATGGGATTCACTTAACATTTCTTGAGCTAAACATCTAATTATAATCTGTTTCAACAAAAAATGTAAAAAAATTAAACTTAAAATCAATAATGAGATTATAAAACCATTTACAGCGAGTAATAAGGCTTACAAAGGCATTGGTGACTATAAATGGACTTTTCTTGTCAATGGATGGGATTCGCTTAACGTTTCTTGAGCTAAACATCTAATTATAATCTGTTTTAACAAACAATGTAAAAAAATTAAACTTAAAATCAATAATGAGATTATAGAACCATTTAAAGCGAGTAATAAGGCTTACAAAGGCATTGGTGGCTATAAATGGACGTTTCTTGTCAATGGATGGGATTCGCGTCACGTTTCCCGAGGAAAACATCCAATTATAATCTGTTTTAACAAAAAATGTATAAAAATTAAACTTAAAATCAATAATGAGATTATAAAACCATTTAAAGCGAGTAATAAGGCTTACAAAGGCATTGGTGACTATAAATGGACTTTTCTTGTCAATGGATGGGATTCGCTTCACGTTTCTTGAGCTAAACATCTAATTATAATCTGTTTTAACAAAAAATGTAAAAAAATTATACTTAAAATCAATAATGAGATTATAAAACCATTTAAAGCGAGTAATAAGGCTTACAAAGGCATTGGTGACTATAAATGGACTTTTCTTGTCAATGGATGGGATTCGCTTAACATTTCTTGAGCTAAACATCTAATTATAATCTGTTTTAACAAAAAATGTAAAAAAATTAAACTTAAAATCAATAATGAGATTATAAAACCATTTAAAGCGAGTAATAAGGCTTACAAAGGCATTGGTGACTATAAATGGACTTTTCTTTTCAATGGATGGGATTCGCTTCACGTTTCCCGAGGAAAACATCCAATTATAATCTGTTTTAACAAAAAATGTAAAAAAATTACACTTAAAATCAATAATGAGATTATAAAACCATTTAAAGCGAGTAATAAGGCTTAGAAAGGCATTGGTGACTATAAATGGACTTTTCTTGTCAATGGATGGGATTCGCTTCACGTTTCTTGAGCTAAACATCTAATTATAATCTGTTTTAACAAAAAATGTAAAAAAATTACACTTAAAATCAATAATGAGATTATAAAACCATTTAAAGCTAGTAATAAGGCTTACAAAGGCATTGGTGACTATAAATGGACTTTTCTTGTCAATGGATGGGATTCACTTAACATTTCTTGAGCTAAACATCTAATTATATTCTGTTTTAACAAAAAATGTAAAAAAATTACACTTAAAATCAATAATGAGATTATAAAACCATTTAAAGCTAGTAATAAGGCTTACAAAGGCATTGGTGACTATAAATGGACTTTTCTTGTCAGTGGATGGGATTCGCTTCACGTTTCCTGACGAATACATCCAATTATAATCTGTTTTAATAAAAAATGTAAAAAAATTAAACTTAAAATCAATAATGAGATTATAAAACCATTTAAAGCGAGTAATAAGGCTTACAAAGGCATTGGTGACTATAAATTAACTTTTCTTATCAATGGATGGGATTCGCTTCACGTTTCCCGAGAAAAACATCCAATTATAATCTGTTTTAACAAAAAACGTAAAAAAATTAAGCTTCAAATCAATAATGAGATTATAAAACCATTTAACGCGAGTAATAAGGCTTACAAAGGCATTGGTGACTATAAATGGACTTTTCTTGTCAATGGATGGGATTCGCTTCACGTTTCTTGAGCTAAACATCTAATTATAATCTTTTTTAACCAAAAATGTAAAAAAATTAAACTTAAAATCAATAATGAGATTATAAAACCATTTAAAGCAAGTAATAAGGCTTACAAAGGCATTGGTGACTGTAAATGGACTTTTCTTGTCAATGGATGGGATTCGCTTAACGTTTCTTGAGCTAAACATCTAATTATAATCTGTTTTAACAAACAATGTAAAAAAATTAAACTTAAAATCAATAATGAGATTATAAAACCATTTAAAGCGAGTAATAAGGCTTCCAAAGGCATTGGTGACTATAAATGGACTTTTCTTGTCAATGGATGGGATTGGCTTAACATTTCTTGAGCTAAACATCTAATTATAATCTGTTTTAGCAAAAAATGTAAAAAAATTACACTTAAAATCAATAATGAGATTATAAAACCATTTAAAGCGAGTAATAAGGCTTACAAAGGCATTGGTGACTATAAATGGACTTTTGTTGTCAATGGATGGGATTCGCTTAACATTTCTTGAGCTAAACATCTAATTATAATCTGTTTTAACAAAAAATGTAAAAAAATTAAACTTAAAATCAATAATGAGATTATAAAACCATTTAAAGCGAGTAATAAGGCTTACAAAGGCATTGGTGACTATAAATGGACTTTTCTTTTCAATGGATGGGATTCGCTTCACGTTTCCCGAGGAAAACATCCAATTATAATCTGTTTTAAGAAAAAATGTAAAAAAATTACACTTAAAATCAATAATGAGATTATAAAACCATTTAAAGCGAGTAATAAGGCTTAGAAAGGCATTGGTGACTATAAATGGACTTTTCTTGTCAATGGATGGGAGTCGCTTCACGTTTCTTGAGCTAAACATCTAATTATAATCTGTTTTATCAAAAAATGTAAAAAAATTAAACTTAAAATCAATAATGAGATTATAAAACCATTTAAAGCGAGTAATAAGGCTTACAAAGACATTGGTGACTATAAATGGACTTTTCTTGTCAATGGATGGGATTCGCTTCACGTTTCCCAAGAAAAACATCCAATTATAATCTATTTTAACAAAAAATGTAAAAAAATTAAACTTAAAATCAATAATGAGATTATAAAACCATTTAAAGCGAGTAATAAGGCTTACAAAGGCATTGGTGACTATAAATGGACTTTTCTTGTCAATGGATGGGATTCACTTAACATTTCTTGAGCTAAACATCTAATTATAATCTGTTTTAACAAAAAATGTAAAAAAATTACACTTAAAATCAATAATGAGATTATAAAACCATTTAAAGCTAGTAATAAGGCTTACAAAGGCATTGGTGACTATAAATGGACTTTTCTTGTCAGTGGATGGGATTCGCTTCACGTTTACCGAGGAATACATCCAATTATAATCTGTTTTAATAAAAAATGTAAAAAAATTAAACTTAAAATCAATAATGAGATTATAAAACCATTTAAAGCGAGTAATAAGGCTTACAAAGGCATTGGTGACTATAAATTGACTTTTCTTGTCGATGGATGGGATTCGCTTCACGTTTCCCGAGAAAAACATCCAATTATAATCTGTTTTAACAAAAAACGTAAAAAAATTAAGCTTAAAATCAATAATGAGATTATAAAACCATTTATCGCGAGTAATAAGGCTTACAAAGGCATTGGTGACTATAAATGGACTTTTCTTGTCAATGGATGGGATTCGCTTCACGTTTCTTGAGCTAAAAATCTAATTATAATCTTTTTTAACCAAAAATGTAAAAAAATTAAACTTAAAATCAATAATGAGATTATAAAACCATTTAAAGCGAGTAATAAGGCTTACAAAGGCATTGGTCACTATAAATGGACTTTTCTCTTGAATGGATGGGATTCGCTTCACATTTCCCGAGGGAAACATCCAATTATAATCTGTTTTAACAAAAAATTCAAAAAAATTAAACTTAAAATCAATAATGAGATTATAAAACCATTTAAAGCGAGTAATAAGGCTTACAAAGGCATTGGTGACTATAAATAGACTTTTCTTGTCAATGGATGGGATTCGCTTAACGTTTCTTGAGCTAAACATCTAATTATAATCTGTTTTAACAAAAAATGTAAAAAAATTAAACTTAAAATCAATAATGAGATTATAAAACCATTTAAAGCGAGTAATAAGGCTTACAAAGGCATTTGTGACTATAAATGGACTTTTCTTGTCAATGGATGGGATTCGCTTCACGTTTCCAGAGAAAAACATCCAACTATAATCAGTTTAATGGATGGGATTCGATTAACGTTTCTTGAGCTAAACATCTAATTCTAACCTGTTTTAACAAAAAATGTAAAAAAATTAAACTTAAAATCAATAATGAGATTATAAAACCATTTAAAGCGAGTAATAAGGCTTACAAACGCATTGGTGACTATAAATGGACTTTTCTTGTCAATGGATGGGATTCGCTTAACGTTTCTTGAGCTAAACATCTAATTATAATCTGTTTTAACAAAAAATGTAAAAAAATTAAACTTAAAATCAATAATGAGATTATAAAACCATTTAAAGCGAGTAATAAGGCTTACAAAGGCATTGGTGACTATAAATGGACTTTTCTTGTCAATGGATGGGATTCGCTTAACGTTTCTTGAGCTAAACATCTAATTATAATATGTTTTAACAAACAATGTAAAAAAATTAAACTTAAAATCAATAATGAGATTATAGAACCATTTAAAGCGAGTAATAAGGCTTACAAAGGCATTGGTGACTATAAATTGACTTTTCTTGTCGATGGATGGGATTCGCTTCACGTTTCCCAAGAAAAACATCCAATTATAATCTGTTTTAACAAAAAACGTAAAAAAATTAAGCTTAAAATCAATAATGAGATTATAAAACCATTTAACGCGAGCAATAAGGCTTACAAAGGCATTGGTGACTATAAATGGACTTTTCTTGTCAATGGATGGGATTCGCTTCACGTTTCTTGAGCTAAAAATCTAATTATAATCTTTTTTAACCAAAAATGTAAAAAAATTAAACTTAAAATCAATAATGAGATTATAAAACCATTTAAAGCGAGTAATAAGGCTTACAAAGGCATTGGTCACTATAAATGGACTTTTCTCTTGAATGGATGGGATTCGCTTCACATTTCCCGAGGGAAACATCCAATTATAATCTGTTTTAACAAAAAATTCAAAAAAATTAAACTTAAAATCAATAATGAGATTATAAAACCATTTAAAGCGAGTAATAAGGCTTACAAAGGCATTGGTGACTATAAATAGACTTTTCTTGTCAATGGATGGGATTCGCTTAACGTTTCTTGAGCTAAACATCTAATTATAATCTGTTTTAACAAAAAATCTAAAAAAATTTAACTTAAAATCAATAATGAGATTATAAAACCATTTAAAGCGAGTAATAAGGCTTACAAAGGCATTTGTGACTATAAATGGACTTTTCTTGTCAATGGATGGGATTCGCTTCACGTTTCCAGAGAAAAACATCCAACTATAATCAGTTTAATGGATGGGATTCGATTAACGTTTCTTGAGCTAAACATCTAATTCTAACCTGTTTTAACAAAAAATGTAAAAAAATTAAACTTAAAATCAATAATGAGATTATAAAACCATTTAAAGCGAGTAATAAGGCTTACAAAGGCATTGGGGACTATAAATGGACTTTTCTTTTCAATGGATGGGATTCGCTTCACGTTTCTTGAGCTAAACATCTAATTATAATCTGTTTTAACAAAAAATCTAAAAAAATTAAACTTAAAATCAATAATGAGATTATAAAACCATTTAAAGCGAGTAATAAGGCTTACAAAGGCATTTGTGACTATAAATGGACTTTTCTTGTCAATGGATGGGATTCGCTTCACGTTTCCAGAGAAAAACATCCAACTATAATCAGTTTAATGGATGGGATTCGATTAACGTTTCTTGAGCTAAACATCTAATTCTAACATGTTTTAACAAAAAATGTAAAAAAATTAAACTTAAAATCAATAATGAGATTATAAAACCATTTAAAGCGAGTAATAAGGCTTACAAACGCATTGGTGACTATAAATGGACTTTTCTTGTCAATGGATGGGATTCGCTTAACGTTTCTTGAGCTAAACATCTAATTATAATCTGTTTTAACAAAAAATGTAAAAAAATTAAACTTAAAATCAATAATGAGATTATAAAACCATTTAAAGCGAGTAATAAGGCTTACAAAGGCATTGGTGACTATAAATGGACTTTTCTTGTCAATGGATGGGATTCGCTTAACGTTTCTTGAGCTAAACATCTAATTATAATCTGTTTTAACAAACAATGTAAAAAAATTAAACTTAAAATCAATAATGAGATTATAGAACCATTTAAAGCGAGTAATAAGGCTTACAAAGGCATTGGTGACTATAAATGGACGTTTCTTGTCAATGGATGGGATTCGCGTCACGTTTCCCGAGGAAAACATCCAATTATAATCTGTTTTAACAAAAAATGTATAAAAATTAAACTTAAAATCAATAATGAGATTATAAAACCATTTAAAGCGAGTAATAAGGCTTACAAAGGCATTGGTGACTATAAATGGACTTTTCTTGTCAATGGATGGGATTCGCTTCACGTTTCTTGAGCTAAACATCTAATTATAATCTGTTTTAACAAAAAATCTAAAAAAATTAAACTTAAAATCAATAATGAGATTATAAAACCATTTAAAGCGAGTAATAAGGCTTACAAAGGCATTGGTGACTATAAATGGACTTTTCTTGTCAATGGATCGGATTCGCTTCATGTTTCCCAAGGAAAACATCCAATTATAATCTGTTTTAACAAAAAATGTAAAAAAATTAAACTTAAAATCAATAATGAGATTATAAAACCATTTAAAGCGAGTAATAAGGCTTACAAAGGCATTGGTGACTATAAATGGACTTTTCTTTTCAATGGATGGGATTCGCTTCACGCTTCTTGAGCTAAACATCTAATTATAATCTGTTTTAACAAAAAATCTAAAAAAATTAAACTTAAAATCAATAATGAGATTATAAAACCATTTAAAGCGAGTAATAAGGCTTACAAAGGCATTGGTGACTATAAATGGACTTTTCTTGTCAATGGATCGGATTCGCTTCATGTTTCCCGAGGAAAACATCCAATTATAATCTGTTTGAACAAAAAATGTAAAAAAATTAAACTTAAAATCAATAATGAGATTATAAAACCATTTAAAGCGAGTAATAAGGCTTCCAAAGGCATTGGTGACTATAAATGGACTTTTCTTGTCAATGGATGGGATTGGCTTAACATTTCTTGAGCTAAACATCTAATTATAATCTGTTTTAGCAAAAAATGTAAAAAAATTACACTTAAAATCAATAATGAGATTATAAAACCATTTAAAGCGAGTAATAAGGCTTACAAAGGCATTGGTGACTATAAATAGACTTTTCTTGTCAATGGATGGGATTCGCTTAACGTTTCTTGAGCTAAACATCTAATTATAATCTGTTTTAACAAAAAATCTAAAAAAATTAAACTTAAAATCAATAATGAGATTATAAAACCATTTAAAGCGAGTAATAAGGCTTACAAAGGCATTTGTGACTATAAATGGACTTTTCTTGTCAATGGATGGGATTCGCTTCACGTTTCCAGAGAAAAACATCCAACTATAATCAGTTTAATGGATGGGATTCGATTAACGTTTCTTGAGCTAAACATCTAATTCTAACCTGTTTTAACAAAAAATGTAAAAAAATTAAACTTAAAATCAATAATGAGATTATAAAACCATTTAAAGCGAGTAATAAGGCTTACAAACGCATTGGTGACTATAAATGGACTTTTCTTGTCAATGGATGGGATTCGCTTAACGTTTCTTGAGCTAAACATCTAATTATAATCTGTTTTAACAAAAAATGTAAAAAAATTAAACTTAAAATCAATAATGAGATTATAAAACCATTTAAAGCGAGTAATAAGGCTTACAAAGGCATTGGTGACTATAAATGGACTTTTCTTGTCAATGGATGGGATTCGCTTAACGTTTCTTGAGCTAAACATCTAATTATAATCTGTTTTAACAAACAATGTAAAAAAATTAAACTTAAAATCAATAATGAGATTATAGAACCATTTAAAGCGAGTAATAAGGCTTACAAAGGCATTGGTGACTATAAATGGACGTTTCTTGTCAATGGATGGGATTCGCGTCACGTTTCCCGAGGAAAACATCCAATTATAATCTGTTTTAACAAAAAATGTATAAAAATTAAACTTAAAATCAATAATGAGATTATAAAACCATTTAAAGCGAGTAATAAGGCTTACAAAGGCATTGGTGACTATAAATGGACTTTTCTTGTCAATCGATGGGATTCGCTTCACGTTTCTTGAGCTAAACATCTAATTATAATCTGTTTTAACAAAAAATCTAAAAAAATTAAACTTAAAATCAATAATGAGATTATAAAACCATTTAAAGCGAGTAATAAGGCTTACAAAGGCATTGGTGACTATAAATGGACTTTTCTTGTCAATGGATCGGATTCGCTTCATGTTTCTCGAGGAAAACATCCAATTATAATCTGTTTTAACAAAAAATGTAAAAAAATTAAACTTAAAATCAATAATGAGATTATAAAACCATTTAAAGCGAGTAATAAGGCTTACAAAGGCATAGGTGACTATAAATGGACTTTTCTTTTCAATGGATGGGATTCGCTTCACGTTTCTTGAGCTAAACATCTAATTATAATCTGTTTTAACAAAAAATCTAAAAAAATTAAACTTAAAATCAATAATGAGATTATAAAACCATTTAAAGCGAGTAATAAGGCTTACAAAGGCATTTGTGACTATAAATGGACTTTTCTTGTCAATGGATGGGATTCGCTTCACGTTTCCAGAGAAAAACATCCAACTATAATCAGTTTAATGGATGGGATTCGATTAACGTTTCTTGAGCTAAACATCTAATTCTAACCTGTTTTAACAAAAAATGTAAAAAAATTAAACTTAAAATCAATAATGAGATTATAAAACCATTTAAAGCGAGTAATAAGGCTTACAAACGCATTGGTGACTATAAATGGACTTTTCTTGTCAATGGATGGGATTCGCTTAACGTTTCTTGAGCTAAACATCTAATTATAATCTGTTTTAACAAAAAATGTAAAAAAATTAAACTTAAAATCAATAATGAGATTATAAAACCATTTAAAGCGAGTAATAAGGCTTACAAAGGCATTGGTGACTATAAATGGACTTTTCTTGTCAATGGATGGGATTCGCTTAACGTTTCTTGAGCTAAACATCTAATTATAATCTGTTTTAACAAACAATGTAAAAAAATTAAACTTAAAATCAATAATGAGATTATAGAACCATTTAAAGCGAGTAATAAGGCTTACAAAGGCATTGGTGACTATAAATGGACGTTTCTTGTCAATGGATGGGATTCGCGTCATGTTTCCCGAGGAAAACATCCAATTATAATCTGTTTTAACAAAAAATGTATAAAAATTAAACTTAAAATCAATAATGAGATTATAAAACCATTTAAAGCGAGTAATAAGGCTTACAAAGGCATTGGTGACTATAAATGAAGTTTTCTTGTCAATGGATGGGATTCGCTTCACGTTTCTTGAGCTAAACATCTAATTATAATCTGTTTTAACAAAAAATGTAAAAAAATTAAACTTAAAATCAATAATGAGATTATAAAACCATTTAAAGCGAGTAATAAGGCTTACAAAGGCATTGGTGACAATAAATGGACTTTTCTTGTCAATGGATGGGATTCGCTTCACGTTTCCCGAGGAAAACATCCAATTATAATCTGTTTTAACAAAAAATGTAAAAAAATTAAACTTAAAATCAATAATGAGATTATAAAACCATTTAAAGCGAGTAATAAGGCTTCCGAAGGCATTGGTGACTATAAATGGACTTTTCTTGTCAATGGATGGGATTCGCTTAACATTTCTTGAGCTAAACATCTAATTATAATCTGTTTTAGCAAAAAATGTAAAAATATTACACTTAAAATCAATAATGAGATTATAAAACCATTTAAAGCGAGTAATAAGGCTTACAAAGGCATTGGTGACTATAGATGGACTTTTCTTGTCAATGGATGGGATTCGCTTAACATTTCTTGAGCTAAACATCTAATTATAATCTGTTTTAGCAAAAAATGTAAAAAAATTACACTTAAAATCAATAATGAGATTATAAAACCATTTAAAGCGAGTAATAAGGCTTACAAAGGCATTGGTGACTATAAATGGACTTTTCTTGTCAATGGATGGGATTCGCTTCATGTTTCTTGAGCTAAACATCTAATTATAATCTGTTTTATCAAAAAATGTAAAAAAATTAAACTTAAAATCAATAATGGGATTATAAAACCATTTAAAGCGAGTAATAAGGCTTACAAAGGCATTGGTGACTATAAATGGACTTTTCTTGTCAATGGATGGGATTCGCTTAACGTTTCTTGAGCTAAACATCTAATTATAATCTATTTTAACAAACAATGTAAAAAAATTAAACTTAAAATCAATAATGAGATTATAGAACCATTTAAAGCGAGTAATAAGGCTTACAAAGGCATTGGTGACTATAAATGGACGTTTCTTGTCAATGGATGGGATTCGCGTCACGTTTCCCGAGGAAAACATCCAATTATAATCTGTTTTAACAAAAAATGTATAAAAATTAAACTTAAAATCAATAATGATATTATAAAACCATTTAAAGCGAGTAATAAGGCTTACAAAGGCATTGGTGACTATAAATGGACTTTTGTTGTCAATGGATGGGATTCGCTTCACGTTTGCCAAGAAAAACATCCAATTATAATCTATTTTAACAAACAATGTAAAAAAATTAAACTTAAAATCAATAATGAGATTATAAAACCATTGAAAGCGAGTAATAAGGCTTACAAAGGCATTGGTGACTATAAATAGACTTTTCTCTTGAATGGATGGGATTCGCTTCACATTTCCCGAGGGAAACATCCAATTATAATCTGTTTTAAAGAAAAATTCAAAACAATTAAACTTAAAATCAATAATGAGATTATAAAACCATTTAAAGCGAGTAATAAGGCTTACAAAGGCATTGGTGACTATAAATAGACTTTTCTTGTCACTGGATGGGATTCGCTTAATGTTTCTTGAGCTAAACATCTAATTATAATCTGTTTTAACAAAAAAGGTAAAAAAATTAAAATTAAAATAAATAATGAGATTATAAAACCATTTAAAGCGAGTAATAAGGCTTACAAAGGCATTGGTGACTATAAATGGACTTTTCTTGTCAATGGATGGGATTCGCTTCACGTTTTCCGAGAAAAACATCCAATTATAATCTGTTTTAACAAAAAATGTAAAAAAATTAAACTTAAAATCAATAATGAGATTATAAAACCATTTAAAGCGAGTAATAAGGCTTACAAAGGCATTGGTGACTATAAATGGACTTTTCTTGTCAATGGATGGGATTCGCTTCACGTTTCCTGAGAAAAACATCCAATTATAATCTATTTTAACAAAAAATGTAAAAAAATTAAACTTAAAATCATTAATGAGATTATAAAACCATTTAAAGCGAGTAATAAGGCTTCCAAAGGCATTGGTGACTGTAAATAGACTTTTCTTGTCAATGGATGGGATTCGCTTAACATTTCTTGAGCTAAACATCTAATTATAATCTGTTTTAACAAAAAATGTAAAAAAATTAAACTTAAAATCAATAATGAGATTATAAAACCATTTAAAGCGAGTAATAAGGCTTCCAAAGGCATTGGTGACTATAAATGGACTTTTCTTGTCAATGGATGGGATTCGCTTAACATTTCTTGAGCTAAACATCTAATTATAATCTGTTTTAGCAAAAAATGTAAAAAAATTACACTTAAAATCAATAATGAGATTATAAAACCATTTAAAGCGAGTAATAAGGCTTACAAAGGCATTGGTGACTATAGATGGACTTTTCTTGTCAATGGATGGGATTCGCTTAACATTTCTTGAGCTAAACATCTAATTATAATCTGTTTTAACAAAAAATGTAAAAAAATTAAACTTAAAATCAATAATGAGATTATAAAACCATTTAAAGCGAGTAATAAGGCTTACAAAGGCATTGGTGACTATAAATGGACTTTTCTTGTCAATGGATGGGATTCGCTTCACGTTTCTTGAGCTAAACATCTAATTATAATCTGTTTTATCAAAAAATGTAAAAAAATTAAACTTAAAATCAATAATGAGATTATAAAACCATTTAAAGCGAGTAATAAGGCTTACAAAGCCATTGGTGACTATAAATGGACTTTTCTTGTCAATGGATGGGATTCGCTTCACGTTTCCCGAGAAATACATCCAATTATAATCTATTTTAACAAAAAATGTAAAAAAATGAAACTTAAAATCAATAATGAGATTATAAAACCATTTAAAGCGAGTAATAAGGCTTACAAAGGCATTGGTGACTATAAATGGACTTTTCTTGTCAATGGATGGGATTCGCTTCACGTTTCCCGAGAAAAACATCCAATTATAATCTATTTTAACAAAAAATGTAAAAAAATTAAACTTGAAATCAATAATGAGATTATAAAACCATTTAAAGCGAGTAATAAGGCTTACAAAGGCATTGGTGACTGTAAATGGACTTTTCTTGTCAATGGATGGGATTCGCTTAACGTTTCTTGAGCTAAACATTTAATTATAATCTGTTTTAACAAAAAATGTAAAAAAATTAAACTTAAAATCAATAATGAGATTATAAAACCATTTAAAGCGAGTAATAAGGCTTCCAAAGGCATTGGTGACTATAAATGGACTTTTCTTGTCAATGGATGGGATTGGCTTAACATTTCTTGAGCTAAACATCTAATTATAATCTGTTTTAGCAAAAAATATAAAAAAATTACACTTAAAATCAATAATGAGATTATAAAACCATTTAAAGCGAGTAATAAGGCTTACAAAGGCATTGGTGACTATAAATGGACTTTTCTTGTCAATGGATGGGATTCGCTTAACATTTGTTGAGCTAAACATCTAATTATAATCTGTTTTAACAAAAAATGTAAAAAAATTAAACTTAAAATCAATAATGAGATTATAAAACCATTTAAAGCGAGTAATAAGGCTTACAAAGGCATTGGTGACTATAAATGGACTTTTCTCTTCAATGGATGGGATTCGCTTCACGTTTCTTGAGCTAAACATCTAATTATAATCTGTTTTAACAAAAAATTTAAAAAAATTAAACTAAAAATCAATAATGAGATTATAAAACCATTTAAAGCTTGTAATAAGGCTTACAAAGGCATTGGTGACTATAAATGGACTTTTCTTGTCAATGGATGGGATTCGCTTAACGTTTCTTGAGCTAAACATCTAATTATAATCTGTTTTAACAAAAAATGTAAAAAAATTAAACTTAAAATCAATAATGAGATTATAAAACCATTTAAAGCGAGTAATAAGGCTTACAAAGGCATTGGTGACTATAAATGGACTTTTCTTGTCAATGGATGGGATTCACTTAACATTTCTTGAGCTAAACATCTAATTATAATCTGTTTTAACAAAAAATGTAAAAAAAATTACACTTAAAATCAATAATGAGATTATAAAACCATTTAAAGCTAGTAATAAGGCATTGGTGACTATAAATTGACTTTTCTTGTCAATGGATGGGATTCGCTTCACGTTTCCCGAGAAAAACATCCAATTATAATCTGTTTTAACAAAAAACGTAAAAAAATTAAGCTTAAAATCAATAATGAGATTATAAAACCATTTAACGCGAGTAATAAGGCTTACAAAGGGATTGGTGACTATAAATGGACTTTTCTTGTCAATGGATGGGATTCGCTTCACGTTTCTTGAGCTAAACATCTAATTATAATCTTTTTTAACCAAAAATGTAAAAAAATTAAACTTAAAATCAATAATGAGATTATAAAACCATTTAAAGCGAGTAATAAGGCTTACAAAGGCATTGGTGACTATAAATGGACTTTTCTCTTGAATGGATGGGATTCGCTTCACATTTCCCGAGGGAAACATCCAATTATAATCTGTTTTAACAAAAAATGTATAAAAATTAAACTAAAAATCAATAATGAGATTATAAAACCATTTAAAGCGAGTAATAAGGCTTACAAAGGCATTGGTGACTATAAATGGACTTTTCTTGTCAATGGATGGGATTCGCTTCACGTTTCTTGAGCTAAACATCTAATTATAATCTGTTTTATCAAAAAATGTAAAAAAATTAAACTTAAAATCAATAATGAGATTATAAAACCATTTAAAGCGAGTAATAAGTCTTACAAAGGCATTGGTGACTATAAATGGACTTTTCTTGTCAATGGATGGGATTCACTTAACATTTCTTGAGCTAAACATCTAATTATAATCTGTTTCAACAAAAAATGTAAAAAAATTAAACTTAAAATCAATAATGAGATTACAAAACCATTTAAAGCGAGTAATAAGGCTTACAAAGGCATTGGTGACTATAAATGGACTTTTCTTGTCAATGGATGGGATTCGCTTAACGTTTCTTGAGCTAAACATCTAATTATAATCTGTTTTAACAAACAATGTAAAAAAATTAAACTTAAAATCAATAATGAGATTATAGAACCATTTAAAGCGAGTAATAAGGCTTAGAAAGGCATTGGTGACTATAAATGGACGTTTCTTGTCAATGGATGGGATTCGCGTCACGTTTCCCGAGGAAAACATCCAATTATAATCTGTTTTAACAAAAAATGTATAAAAATTAAACTTAAAATCAATAATGAGATTATAAAACCATTTAAAGCGAGTAATAAGGCTTACAAAGGCATTGGTGACTATAAATGGACTTTTCTTGTCAATGGATGGGATTCGCTTCACGTTTCTTGAGCTAAACATCTAATTATAATCTGTTTTAACAAAAAATGTAAAAAAATTAAACTTAAAATCAATAATGAGATTATAAAACCATTTAAAGCGAGTAATAAGGCTTAGAAAGGCATTGGTGACTATAAATGGACTTTTCTTGTCAATGGATGGGATTCGCTTAACATTTCTTGAGCTAAACATCTAATTATAATCTGTTTTAGCAAAAAATGTAAAAAAATTAAACTTAAAATCAATAATGAGATTATAAAACCATTTAAAGCGAGTAATAAGGCTTACAAAGGCATTGGTGACTATAAATGGACTTTTCTTTTCAATGGATGGGATTCGCTGCACGTTTCCGAGGAAAACATCCAATTATAATCTGTTTTAACAAAAAATGTAAAAAAATTACACTTAAAATCAATAATGAGATTATAAAACCATTTAAAGCCAGTAATAAGGCTTAGAAAGGCATTGGTGACTATAAATGGACTTTTCTTGTCAATGGATGGGATTCGCTTCACGTTTCTTGAGCTAAACATCTAATTATAATCTGTTTTAACAAAAAATGTAAAAAAATTACACTTAAAATCAATAATGAGATTATAAAACCATTTAAAGCTAGTAATAAGGCTTACAAAGGCGTTGGTGACTATAAATGGACTTTTCTTGTCAATGGATGGGATTCACTTAACATTTCTTGAGCTAAACATCTAATTATAATCTGTTTTAACAAAAAATGTAAAAAAATTACACTTAAAATCAATAATGAGATTATAAAACCATTTAAAGCTAGTAATAAGGCTTACAAAGGCATTGGTGACTATAAATGGACTTTTCTTGTCAATGGATGGGATTCGCTTCACGTTTCCAGAGAAAAACATCCAACTATAATCAGTTTAATGGATGGGATTCGATTAACGTTTCTTGAGCTAAACATCTAATTCTAACCTGTTTTAACAAAAAATGTAAAAAAATTAAACTTAAAATCAATAATGAGATTATAAAACCATTTAAAGCGAGTAATAAGGCTTACAAACGCATTGGTGACTATAAATGGACTTTTCTTGTCAATGGATGGGATTCGCTTAACGTTTCTTGAGCTAAACATCTAATTATAATCTGTTTTAACAAAAAATGTAAAAAAATTAAACTTAAAATCAATAATGAGATTATAAAACCATTTAAAGCGAGTAATAAGGCTTACAAAGGCATTGGTGACTATAAATGGACTTTTCTTGTCAATGGATGGGATTCGCTTAACGTTTCTTGAGCTAAACATCTAATTATAATCTGTTTTAACAAACAATGTAAAAAAATTAAACTTAAAATCAATAATGAGATTATAGAACCATTTAAAGCGAGTAATAAGGCTTACAAAGGCATTGGTGACTATAAATGGACGTTTCTTGTCAATGGATGGGATTCGCGTCATGTTTCCCGAGGAAAACATCCAATTATAATCTGTTTTAACAAAAAATGTATAAAAATTAAACTTAAAATCAATAATGAGATTATAAAACCATTTAAAGCGAGTAATAAGGCTTACAAAGGCATTGGTGACTATAAATGAAGTTTTCTTGTCAATGGATGGGATTCGCTTCACGTTTCTTGAGCTAAACATCTAATTATAATCTGTTTTAACAAAAAATGTAAAAAAATTAAACTTAAAATCAATAATGAGATTATAAAACCATTTAAAGCGAGTAATAAGGCTTACAAAGGTATTGGTGACTATAAATGGACTTTTCTTGTCAATGGATGGGATTCGCTTCACGTTTCCCGAGGAAAACATCCAATTATAATCTGTTTTAACAAAAAATGTAAAAAAATTAAACTTAAAATCAATAATGAGATTATAAAACCATTTAAAGCGAGTAATAAGGCTTCCAAAGGCATTGGTGACTATAAATGGACTTTTCTTGTCAATGAATGGGATTGGCGTAACATTTCTTGAGCTAAACATCTAATTATAATCTGTTTTAGCAAAAAATGTAAAAAAATTACACTTAAAATCAATAATGAGATTATAAAACCATTTAAAGCGAGTAATAAGGCTTACAAAGGCATTGGTGACTATAAATGGACTTTTCTTGTCAATGGATGGGATTCGCTTCATGTTTCTTGAGCTAAACATCTAATTATAATCTGTTTTATCAAAAAATGTAAAAAAATTAAACTTAAAATCAATAATGATATTATAAAACCATTTAAAGCGAGTAATAAGGCTTACAAAGGCATTGGTGACTATAAATGGACTTTTGTTGTCAATGGATGGGATTCGCTTCACGTTTGCCAAGAAAAACATCCAATTATAATCTATTTTAACAAACAATGTAAAAAAATTAAACTAAAAATCAATAATGAGATTATAAAACCATTGAAAGCGAGTAATAAGGCTTACAAAGGCATTGGTGACTATAAATGGACTTTTCTCTTGAATGGATGGGATTCGCTTCACATTTCCCGAGGGAAACATCCAATTATAATCTGTTTTAAAGAAAAATTCAAAACAATTAAACTTAAAATCAATAATGAGATTATAAAACCATTTAAAGCGAGTAATAAGGCTTACAAAGGCATTGGTGACTATAAATAGACTTTTCTTGTCACTGGATGGGATTCGCTTAACGTTTCTTGAGCTAAACATCTAATTATAATCTGTTTTAACAAAAAAGGTAAAAAAATTAAAATTAAAATAAATAATGAGATTATAAAACCATTTAAAGCGAGTAATAAGGCTTACAAAGGCATTGGTGACTATAAATGGACTTTTCTTGTCAATGGATGGGATTCGCTTCACGTTTTCCGAGAAAAACATCCAATTATAATCTGTTTTAACAAAAAATGTAAAAAAAATAAACTTAAAATCAATAATGAGATTATAAAACCATTTAAAGCGAGTAATAAGGCTTACAAAGGCATTGGTGACTATAAATGGACTTTTCTTGTCAATGGATGGGATTCGCTTCACGTTTCCTGAGAAAAACATCCAATTATAATCTATTTTAACAAAAAATATAAAAAAATTAAACTTAAAATCATTAATGAGATTATAAAACCATTTAAAGCGAGTAATAAGGCTTCCAAAGGCATTGGTGACTGTAAATAGACTTTTCTTGTCAATGGATGGGATTCGCTTAACGTTTCTTGAGCTAAACATCTAATTATAATCTGTTTTAACAAAAAATGTAAAAAAATTAAACTTAAAATCAATAATGAGATTATAAAACCATTTAAAGCGAGTAATAAGGCTTCCAAAGGCATTGGTGACTATAAATGGACTTTTCTTGTCAATGGATGGGATTCGCTTAACATTTCTTGAGCTAAACATCTAATTATAATCTGTTTTAGCAAAAAATGTAAAAAAATTACACTTAAAATCAATAATGAGATTATAAAACAATTTAAAGCGAGTAATAAGGCTTACAAAGGCATTGGTGACTATAGATGGACTTTTCTTGTCAATGGATGGGATTCGCTTAACATTTCTTGAGCTAAACATCTAATTATAATCTGTTTTAACAAAAAATGTAAAAAAATTAAACTTAAAATCAATAATGAGATTATAAAACCATTTAAAGCGAGTAATAAGGCTTACAAAGGCATTGGTGACTATAAATGGACTTTTCTTGTCAATGGATGGGATTCGCTTCACGTTTCTTGAGCTAAACATCTAATTATAATCTGTTTTATCAAAAAATGTAAAAAAATTAAACTTAAAATCAATAATGAGATTATAAAACCATTTAAAGGGAGTAATAAGGCTTACAAAGGCATTGGTGACTATAAATGGACTTTTCTTGTCAATGGATGGGATTCGCTTCACGTTTCCCGAGAAATACATCCAATTATAATCTATTTTAACAAAAAATGTAAAAAAATGAAACTTAAAATCAATAATGAGATTATAAAACCATTTAAAGCGAGTAATAAGGCTTACAAAGGCATTGGTGACAATAAATGGACTTTTCTTGTCAATGGATGGGATTCGCTTCACGTTTCCCGAGAAAAACATCCAATTATAATCTATTTTAACAAAAAATGTAAAAAAATTAAACTTGAAATCAATAATGAGATTATAAAATCATTTAAAGCGAGTAATAAGGCTTACAAAGGCATTGGTGACTGTAAATGGACTTTTCTTGTCAATGGATGGGATTCGCTTAACGTTTCTTGAGCTAAACATTTAATTATAATCTGTTTTAACAAAAAATGTAAAAAAATTAAACTTAAAATCAATAATGAGATTATAAAACCATTTAAAGCGAGTAATAAGGCTTCCAAAGGCATTGGTGACTATAAATGGACTTTTCTTGTCAATGGATGGGATTGGCTTAACATTTCTTGAGCTAAACATCTAATTATAATCTGTTTTAGCAAAAAATGTAAAAAAATTACACTTAAAATCAATAATGAGATTATAAAACCATTTAAAGCGAGTAATAAGGCTTACAAAGGCATTGGTGACTATAAATGGACTTTTCTTGTCAATGGATGGGATTCGCTTAACATTTGTTGAGCTAAACATCTAATTATAATCTGTTTTAACAAAAAATGTAAAAAAATTAAACTTAAAATCAATAATGAGATTATAAAACCATTTAAAGCGAGTAATAAGGCTTACAAAGGTATTGGTGACTATAAATGGACTTTTCTCTTCAATGGATGGGATTCGCTTCACGTTTCTTGAGCTAAACATCTAATTATAATCTGTTTTAACAAAAAATTTAAAAAAATTAAACTAAAAATCAATAATGAGATTATAAAACCATTTAAAGCTTGTAATAAGGCTTACAAAGGCATTGGTGACTATAAATGGACTTTTCTTGTCAATGGATGGGATTCGCTTAACGTTTCTTGAGCTAAACATCTAATTATAATCTGTTTTAACAAAAAATGTAAAAAAATTAAACTTAAAATCAATAATGAGATTATAAAACCATTTAAAGCGAGTAATAAGGCTTACAAAGGCATTGGTGACTATAAATGGACTTTTCTTGTCAATGGATGGGATTCACTTAACATTTCTTGAGCTAAACATCTAATTATAATCTGTTTCAACAAAAAATGTAAAAAAATTAAACTTAAAATCAATAATGAGATTATAAAACCATTTAAAGCGAGTAATAAGGCTTACAAAGGCATTGGTGACTATAAATGGACTTTTCTTGTCAATGGATGGGATTCGCTTAACGTTTCTTGAGCTAAACATCTAATTATAATCTGTTTTAACAAACAATGTAAAAAAATTAAACTTAAAATCAATAATGAGATTATAGAACCATTTAAAGCGAGTAATAAGGCTTAGAAAGGCATTGGTGACTATAAATGGACGTTTCTTGTCAATGGATGGGATTCGCGTCACGTTTCCCGAGGAAAACATCCAATTATAATCTGTTTTAACAAAAAATGTATAAAAATTAAACTTAAAATCAATAATGAGATTATAAAACCATTTAAAGCGAGTAATAAGGCTTACAAAGGCATTGGTGACTATAAATGGACTTTTCTTGTCAATGGATGGGATTCGCTTCACGTTTCTTGAGCTAAACATCTAATTATAATCTGTTTTAACAAAAAATGTAAAAAAATTAAACTTAAAATCAATAATGAGATTATAAAACCATTTAAAGCGAGTAATAAGGCTTAGAAAGGCATTGGTGACTATAAATGGACTTTTCTTGTCAATGGATGGGATTCGCTTAACATTTCTTGAGCTAAACATCTAATTATAATCTGTTTTAGCAAAAAATGTAAAAAAATTAAACTTAAAATCAATAATGAGATTATAAAACCATTTAAAGCGAGTAATAAGGCTTACAAAGGCATTGGTGACTATAAATGGACTTTTCTTTTCAATGGATGGGATTCGCTGCACGTTTCCGAGGAAAACATCCAATTATAATCTGTTTTAACAAAAAATGTAAAAAAATTACACTTAAAATCAATAATGAGATTATAAAACCATTTAAAGCCAGTAATAAGGCTTAGAAAGGCATTGGTGACTATAAATGGACTTTTCTTGTCAATGGATGGGATTCGCTTCACGTTTCTTGAGCTAAACATCTAATTATAATCTGTTTTAACAAAAAATGTAAAAAAATTACACTTAAAATCAATAATGAGATTATAAAACCATTTAAAGCTAGTAATAAGGCTTACAAAGGCGTTGGTGACTATAAATGGACTTTTCTTGTCAATGGATGGGATTCACTTAACATTTCTTGAGCTAAACATCTAATTATAATCTGTTTTAACAAAAAATGTAAAAAAATTACACTTAAAATCAATAATGAGATTATAAAACCATTTAAAGCTAGTAATAAGGCTTACAAAGGCATTGGTGACTATAAATGGACTTTTCTTGTCAATGGATGGGATTCGCTTCACGTTTCCAGAGAAAAACATCCAACTATAATCAGTTTAATGGATGGGATTCGATTAACGTTTCTTGAGCTAAACATCTAATTCTAACCTGTTTTAACAAAAAATGTAAAAAAATTAAACTTAAAATCAATAATGAGATTATAAAACCATTTAAAGCGAGTAATAAGGCTTACAAACGCATTGGTGACTATAAATGGACTTTTCTTGTCAATGGATGGGATTCGCTTAACGTTTCTTGAGCTAAACATCTAATTATAATCTGTTTTAACAAAAAATGTAAAAAAATTAAACTTAAAATCAATAATGAGATTATAAAACCATTTAAAGCGAGTAATAAGGCTTACAAAGGCATTGGTGACTATAAATGGACTTTTCTTGTCAATGGATGGGATTCGCTTAACGTTTCTTGAGCTAAACATCTAATTATAATCTGTTTTAACAAACAATGTAAAAAAATTAAACTTAAAATCAATAATGAGATTATAGAACCATTTAAAGCGAGTAATAAGGCTTACAAAGGCATTGGTGACTATAAATGGACGTTTCTTGTCAATGGATGGGATTCGCGTCATGTTTCCCGAGGAAAACATCCAATTATAATCTGTTTTAACAAAAAATGTATAAAAATTAAACTTAAAATCAATAATGAGATTATAAAACCATTTAAAGCGAGTAATAAGGCTTACAAAGGCATTGGTGACTATAAATGAAGTTTTCTTGTCAATGGATGGGATTCGCTTCACGTTTCTTGAGCTAAACATCTAATTATAATCTGTTTTAACAAAAAATGTAAAAAAATTAAACTTAAAATCAATAATGAGATTATAAAACCATTTAAAGCGAGTAATAAGGCTTACAAAGGTATTGGTGACTATAAATGGACTTTTCTTGTCAATGGATGGGATTCGCTTCACGTTTCCCGAGGAAAACATCCAATTATAATCTGTTTTAACAAAAAATGTAAAAAAATTAAACTTAAAATCAATAATGAGATTATAAAACCATTTAAAGCGAGTAATAAGGCTTCCAAAGGCATTGGTGACTATAAATGGACTTTTCTTGTCAATGAATGGGATTGGCGTAACATTTCTTGAGCTAAACATCTAATTATAATCTGTTTTAGCAAAAAATGTAAAAAAATTACACTTAAAATCAATAATGAGATTATAAAACCATTTAAAGCGAGTAATAAGGCTTACAAAGGCATTGGTGACTATAAATGGACTTTTCTTGTCAATGGATGGGATTCGCTTCATGTTTCTTGAGCTAAACATCTAATTATAATCTGTTTTAGCAAAAAATGTAAAAAAATTAAACTTAAAATCAATAATGAGATTATAAAACCATTTAAAGCGAGTAATAAGGCTTACAAAGGCATTGGTGACTATAAATGGACTTTTCTTGTCAATGGATGGGATTCGCGTCACGTTTCCCGAGGAAAACATCCAATTATAATCTGTTTTAACAAAAAATGTATAAAAATTAAACTTAAAATCAATAATGAGATTATAAAACCATTTAAAGCGAGTAATAAGGCTTACAAAGGCATTGGTGACTATAAATGGACTTTTCTTGTCAATGGATGGGATTCGCTTCACGTTTCTTGAGCTAAACATCTAATTATAATCTGTTTTAACAAAAAATGTAAAAAAATTAAACTTAAAATCAATAATGAGATTATAAAACCATTTAAAGCGAGTAATAAGGCTTAGAAAGGCATTGGTGACTATAAATGGACTTTTCTTGTCAATGGATGGGATTCGCTTAACATTTCTTGAGCTAAACATCTAATTATAATCTGTTTTAGCAAAAAATGTAAAAAAATTAAACTTAAAATCAATAATGAGATTATAAAACCATTTAAAGCGAGTAATAAGGCTTACAAAGGCATTGGTGACTATAAATGGACTTTTCTTTTCAATGGATGGGATTCGCTGCACGTTTCCGAGGAAAACATCCAATTATAATCTGTTTTAACAAAAAATGTAAAAAAATTACACTTAAAATCAATAATGAGATTATAAAACCATTTAAAGCCAGTAATAAGGCTTAGAAAGGCATTGGTGACTATAAATGGACTTTTCTTGTCAATGGATGGGATTCGCTTCACGTTTCTTGAGCTAAACATCTAATTATAATCTGTTTTAACAAAAAATGTAAAAAAATTACACTTAAAATCAATAATGAGATTATAAAACCATTTAAAGCTAGTAATAAGGCTTACAAAGGCGTTGGTGACTATAAATGGACTTTTCTTGTCAATGGATGGGATTCACTTAACATTTCTTGAGCTAAACATCTAATTATAATCTGTTTTAACAAAAAATGTAAAAAAATTACACTTAAAATCAATAATGAGATTATAAAACCATTTAAAGCTAGTAATAAGGCTTACAAAGGCATTGGTGACTATAAATGGACTTTTCTTGTCAATGGATGGGATTCGCTTCACGTTTCCAGAGAAAAACATCCAACTATAATCAGTTTAATGGATGGGATTCGATTAACGTTTCTTGAGCTAAACATCTAATTCTAACCTGTTTTAACAAAAAATGTAAAAAAATTAAACTTAAAATCAATAATGAGATTATAAAACCATTTAAAGCGAGTAATAAGGCTTACAAACGCATTGGTGACTATAAATGGACTTTTCTTGTCAATGGATGGGATTCGCTTAACGTTTCTTGAGCTAAACATCTAATTATAATCTGTTTTAACAAAAAATGTAAAAAAATTAAACTTAAAATCAATAATGAGATTATAAAACCATTTAAAGCGAGTAATAAGGCTTACAAAGGCATTGGTGACTATAAATGGACTTTTCTTGTCAATGGATGGGATTCGCTTAACGTTTCTTGAGCTAAACATCTAATTATAATCTGTTTTAACAAACAATGTAAAAAAATTAAACTTAAAATCAATAATGAGATTATAGAACCATTTAAAGCGAGTAATAAGGCTTACAAAGGCATTGGTGACTATAAATGGACGTTTCTTGTCAATGGATGGGATTCGCGTCATGTTTCCCGAGGAAAACATCCAATTATAATCTGTTTTAACAAAAAATGTATAAAAATTAAACTTAAAATCAATAATGAGATTATAAAACCATTTAAAGCGAGTAATAAGGCTTACAAAGGCATTGGTGACTATAAATGAAGTTTTCTTGTCAATGGATGGGATTCGCTTCACGTTTCTTGAGCTAAACATCTAATTATAATCTGTTTTAACAAAAAATGTAAAAAAATTAAACTTAAAATCAATAATGAGATTATAAAACCATTTAAAGCGAGTAATAAGGCTTACAAAGGTATTGGTGACTATAAATGGACTTTTCTTGTCAATGGATGGGATTCGCTTCACGTTTCCCGAGGAAAACATCCAATTATAATCTGTTTTAACAAAAAATGTAAAAAAATTAAACTTAAAATCAATAATGAGATTATAAAACCATTTAAAGCGAGTAATAAGGCTTCCAAAGGCATTGGTGACTATAAATGGACTTTTCTTGTCAATGAATGGGATTGGCGTAACATTTCTTGAGCTAAACATCTAATTATAATCTGTTTTAGCAAAAAATGTAAAAAAATTAAACTTAAAATCAATAATGAGATTATAAAACCATTTAAAGCGAGTAATAAGGCTTACAAAGGCATTGGTGACTATAAATGGACTTTTCTTGTCAATGGATGGGATTCGCTTAACGTTTCTTGAGCTAAACATCTAATTATAATCTGTTTTAACAAACAATGTAAAAAAATTAAACTTAAAATCAATAATGAGATTATAGAACCATTTAAAGCGAGTAATAAGGCTTAGAAAGGCATTGGTGACTATAAATGGACGTTTCTTGTCAATGGATGGGATTCGCGTCACGTTTCCCGAGGAAAACATCCAATTATAATCTGTTTTAACAAAAAATGTATAAAAATTAAACTTAAAATCAATAATGAGATTATAAAACCATTTAAAGCGAGTAATAAGGCTTACAAAGGCATTGGTGACTATAAATGGACTTTTCTTGTCAATGGATGGGATTCGCTTCACGTTTCTTGAGCTAAACATCTAATTATAATCTGTTTTAACAAAAAATGTAAAAAAATTAAACTTAAAATCAATAATGAGATTATAAAACCATTTAAAGCGAGTAATAAGGCTTAGAAAGGCATTGGTGACTATAAATGGACTTTTCTTGTCAATGGATGGGATTCGCTTAACATTTCTTGAGCTAAACATCTAATTATAATCTGTTTTAGCAAAAAATGTAAAAAAATTAAACTTAAAATCAATAATGAGATTATAAAACCATTTAAAGCGAGTAATAAGGCTTACAAAGGCATTGGTGACTATAAATGGACTTTTCTTTTCAATGGATGGGATTCGCTGCACGTTTCCGAGGAAAACATCCAATTATAATCTGTTTTAACAAAAAATGTAAAAAAATTACACTTAAAATCAATAATGAGATTATAAAACCATTTAAAGCCAGTAATAAGGCTTAGAAAGGCATTGGTGACTATAAATGGACTTTTCTTGTCAATGGATGGGATTCGCTTCACGTTTCTTGAGCTAAACATCTAATTATAATCTGTTTTAACAAAAAATGTAAAAAAATTACACTTAAAATCAATAATGAGATTATAAAACCATTTAAAGCTAGTAATAAGGCTTACAAAGGCGTTGGTGACTATAAATGGACTTTTCTTGTCAATGGATGGGATTCACTTAACATTTCTTGAGCTAAACATCTAATTATAATCTGTTTTAACAAAAAATGTAAAAAAATTACACTTAAAATCAATAATGAGATTATAAAACCATTTAAAGCTAGTAATAAGGCTTACAAAGGCATTGGTGACTATAAATGGACTTTTCTTGTCAATGGATGGGATTCGCTTCACGTTTCCAGAGAAAAACATCCAACTATAATCAGTTTAATGGATGGGATTCGATTAACGTTTCTTGAGCTAAACATCTAATTCTAACCTGTTTTAACAAAAAATGTAAAAAAATTAAACTTAAAATCAATAATGAGATTATAAAACCATTTAAAGCGAGTAATAAGGCTTACAAACGCATTGGTGACTATAAATGGACTTTTCTTGTCAATGGATGGGATTCGCTTAACGTTTCTTGAGCTAAACATCTAATTATAATCTGTTTTAACAAAAAATGTAAAAAAATTAAACTTAAAATCAATAATGAGATTATAAAACCATTTAAAGCGAGTAATAAGGCTTACAAAGGCATTGGTGACTATAAATGGACTTTTCTTGTCAATGGATGGGATTCGCTTAACGTTTCTTGAGCTAAACATCTAATTATAATCTGTTTTAACAAACAATGTAAAAAAATTAAACTTAAAATCAATAATGAGATTATAGAACCATTTAAAGCGAGTAATAAGGCTTACAAAGGCATTGGTGACTATAAATGGACGTTTCTTGTCAATGGATGGGATTCGCGTCATGTTTCCCGAGGAAAACATCCAATTATAATCTGTTTTAACAAAAAATGTATAAAAATTAAACTTAAAATCAATAATGAGATTATAAAACCATTTAAAGCGAGTAATAAGGCTTACAAAGGCATTGGTGACTATAAATGAAGTTTTCTTGTCAATGGATGGGATTCGCTTCACGTTTCTTGAGCTAAACATCTAATTATAATCTGTTTTAACAAAAAATGTAAAAAAATTAAACTTAAAATCAATAATGAGATTATAAAACCATTTAAAGCGAGTAATAAGGCTTACAAAGGTATTGGTGACTATAAATGGACTTTTCTTGTCAATGGATGGGATTCGCTTCACGTTTCCCGAGGAAAACATCCAATTATAATCTGTTTTAACAAAAAATGTAAAAAAATTAAACTTAAAATCAATAATGAGATTATAAAACCATTTAAAGCGAGTAATAAGGCTTCCAAAGGCATTGGTGACTATAAATGGACTTTTCTTGTCAATGAATGGGATTGGCGTAACATTTCTTGAGCTAAACATCTAATTATAATCTGTTTTAGCAAAAAATGTAAAAAAATTACACTTAAAATCAATAATGAGATTATAAAACCATTTAAAGCGAGTAATAAGGCTTACAAAGGCATTGGTGACTATAAATGGACTTTTCTTGTCAATGGATGGGATTCGCTTCATGTTTCTTGAGCTAAACATCTAATTATAATCTGTTTTAGCAAAAAATGTAAAAAAATTAAACTTAAAATCAATAATGAGATTATAAAACCATTTAAAGCGAGTAATAAGGCTTACAAAGGCATTGGTGACTATAAATGGACTTTTCTTGTCAATGGATGGGATTCGCGTCACGTTTCCCGAGGAAAACATCCAATTATAATCTGTTTTAACAAAAAATGTATAAAAATTAAACTTAAAATCAATAATGAGATTATAAAACCATTTAAAGCGAGTAATAAGGCTTACAAAGGCATTGGTGACTATAAATGGACTTTTCTTGTCAATGGATGGGATTCGCTTAACGTTTCTTGAGCTAAACATCTAATTATAATCTGTTTTAACAAACAATGTAAAAAAATTAAACTTAAAATCAATAATGAGATTATAGAACCATTTAAAGCGAGTAATAAGGCTTAGAAAGGCATTGGTGACTATAAATGGACGTTTCTTGTCAATGGATGGGATTCGCGTCACGTTTCCCGAGGAAAACATCCAATTATAATCTGTTTTAACAAAAAATGTATAAAAATTAAACTTAAAATCAATAATGAGATTATAAAACCATTTAAAGCGAGTAATAAGGCTTACAAAGGCATTGGTGACTATAAATGGACTTTTCTTGTCAATGGATGGGATTCGCTTCACGTTTCTTGAGCTAAACATCTAATTATAATCTGTTTTAACAAAAAATGTAAAAAAATTAAACTTAAAATCAATAATGAGATTATAAAACCATTTAAAGCGAGTAATAAGGCTTAGAAAGGCATTGGTGACTATAAATGGACTTTTCTTGTCAATGGATGGGATTCGCTTAACATTTCTTGAGCTAAACATCTAATTATAATCTGTTTTAGCAAAAAATGTAAAAAAATTAAACTTAAAATCAATAATGAGATTATAAAACCATTTAAAGCGAGTAATAAGGCTTACAAAGGCATTGGTGACTATAAATGGACTTTTCTTTTCAATGGATGGGATTCGCTGCACGTTTCCGAGGAAAACATCCAATTATAATCTGTTTTAACAAAAAATGTAAAAAAATTACACTTAAAATCAATAATGAGATTATAAAACCATTTAAAGCCAGTAATAAGGCTTAGAAAGGCATTGGTGACTATAAATGGACTTTTCTTGTCAATGGATGGGATTCGCTTCACGTTTCTTGAGCTAAACATCTAATTATAATCTGTTTTAACAAAAAATGTAAAAAAATTACACTTAAAATCAATAATGAGATTATAAAACCATTTAAAGCTAGTAATAAGGCTTACAAAGGCGTTGGTGACTATAAATGGACTTTTCTTGTCAATGGATGGGATTCACTTAACATTTCTTGAGCTAAACATCTAATTATAATCTGTTTTAACAAAAAATGTAAAAAAATTACACTTAAAATCAATAATGAGATTATAAAACCATTTAAAGCTAGTAATAAGGCTTACAAAGGCATTGGTGACTATAAATGGACTTTTCTTGTCAATGGATGGGATTCGCTTCACGTTTCCAGAGAAAAACATCCAACTATAATCAGTTTAATGGATGGGATTCGATTAACGTTTCTTGAGCTAAACATCTAATTCTAACCTGTTTTAACAAAAAATGTAAAAAAATTAAACTTAAAATCAATAATGAGATTATAAAACCATTTAAAGCGAGTAATAAGGCTTACAAACGCATTGGTGACTATAAATGGACTTTTCTTGTCAATGGATGGGATTCGCTTAACGTTTCTTGAGCTAAACATCTAATTATAATCTGTTTTAACAAAAAATGTAAAAAAATTAAACTTAAAATCAATAATGAGATTATAAAACCATTTAAAGCGAGTAATAAGGCTTACAAAGGCATTGGTGACTATAAATGGACTTTTCTTGTCAATGGATGGGATTCGCTTAACGTTTCTTGAGCTAAACATCTAATTATAATCTGTTTTAACAAACAATGTAAAAAAATTAAACTTAAAATCAATAATGAGATTATAGAACCATTTAAAGCGAGTAATAAGGCTTACAAAGGCATTGGTGACTATAAATGGACGTTTCTTGTCAATGGATGGGATTCGCGTCATGTTTCCCGAGGAAAACATCCAATTATAATCTGTTTTAACAAAAAATGTATAAAAATTAAACTTAAAATCAATAATGAGATTATAAAACCATTTAAAGCGAGTAATAAGGCTTACAAAGGCATTGGTGACTATAAATGAAGTTTTCTTGTCAATGGATGGGATTCGCTTCACGTTTCTTGAGCTAAACATCTAATTATAATCTGTTTTAACAAAAAATGTAAAAAAATTAAACTTAAAATCAATAATGAGATTATAAAACCATTTAAAGCGAGTAATAAGGCTTACAAAGGTATTGGTGACTATAAATGGACTTTTCTTGTCAATGGATGGGATTCGCTTCACGTTTCCCGAGGAAAACATCCAATTATAATCTGTTTTAACAAAAAATGTAAAAAAATTAAACTTAAAATCAATAATGAGATTATAAAACCATTTAAAGCGAGTAATAAGGCTTCCAAAGGCATTGGTGACTATAAATGGACTTTTCTTGTCAATGAATGGGATTGGCGTAACATTTCTTGAGCTAAACATCTAATTATAATCTGTTTTAGCAAAAAATGTAAAAAAATTACACTTAAAATCAATAATGAGATTATAAAACCATTTAAAGCGAGTAATAAGGCTTACAAAGGCATTGGTGACTATAAATGGACTTTTCTTGTCAATGGATGGGATTCGCTTCATGTTTCTTGAGCTAAACATCTAATTATAATCTGTTTTATCAAAAAATGTAAAAAAATTAAACTTAAAATCAATAATGATATTATAAAACCATTTAAAGCGAGTAATAAGGCTTACAAAGGCATTGGTGACTATAAATGGACTTTTGTTGTCAATGGATGGGATTCGCTTCACGTTTGCCAAGAAAAACATCCAATTATAATCTATTTTAACAAACAATGTAAAAAAATTAAACTAAAAATCAATAATGAGATTATAAAACCATTGAAAGCGAGTAATAAGGCTTACAAAGGCATTGGTGACTATAAATGGACTTTTCTCTTGAATGGATGGGATTCGCTTCACATTTCCCGAGGGAAACATCCAATTATAATCTGTTTTAAAGAAAAATTCAAAACAATTAAACTTAAAATCAATAATGAGATTATAAAACCATTTAAAGCGAGTAATAAGGCTTACAAAGGCATTGGTGACTATAAATAGACTTTTCTTGTCACTGGATGGGATTCGCTTAACGTTTCTTGAGCTAAACATCTAATTATAATCTGTTTTAACAAAAAAGGTAAAAAAATTAAAATTAAAATAAATAATGAGATTATAAAACCATTTAAAGCGAGTAATAAGGCTTACAAAGGCATTGGTGACTATAAATGGACTTTTCTTGTCAATGGATGGGATTCGCTTCACGTTTTCCGAGAAAAACATCCAATTATAATCTGTTTTAACAAAAAATGTAAAAAAAATAAACTTAAAATCAATAATGAGATTATAAAACCATTTAAAGCGAGTAATAAGGCTTACAAAGGCATTGGTGACTATAAATGGACTTTTCTTGTCAATGGATGGGATTCGCTTCACGTTTCCTGAGAAAAACATCCAATTATAATCTATTTTAACAAAAAATATAAAAAAATTAAACTTAAAATCATTAATGAGATTATAAAACCATTTAAAGCGAGTAATAAGGCTTCCAAAGGCATTGGTGACTGTAAATAGACTTTTCTTGTCAATGGATGGGATTCGCTTAACGTTTCTTGAGCTAAACATCTAATTATAATCTGTTTTAACAAAAAATGTAAAAAAATTAAACTTAAAATCAATAATGAGATTATAAAACCATTTAAAGCGAGTAATAAGGCTTCCAAAGGCATTGGTGACTATAAATGGACTTTTCTTGTCAATGGATGGGATTCGCTTAACATTTCTTGAGCTAAACATCTAATTATAATCTGTTTTAGCAAAAAATGTAAAAAAATTACACTTAAAATCAATAATGAGATTATAAAACAATTTAAAGCGAGTAATAAGGCTTACAAAGGCATTGGTGACTATAGATGGACTTTTCTTGTCAATGGATGGGATTCGCTTAACATTTCTTGAGCTAAACATCTAATTATAATCTGTTTTAACAAAAAATGTAAAAAAATTAAACTTAAAATCAATAATGAGATTATAAAACCATTTAAAGCGAGTAATAAGGCTTACAAAGGCATTGGTGACTATAAATGGACTTTTCTTGTCAATGGATGGGATTCGCTTCACGTTTCTTGAGCTAAACATCTAATTATAATCTGTTTTATCAAAAAATGTAAAAAAATTAAACTTAAAATCAATAATGAGATTATAAAACCATTTAAAGGGAGTAATAAGGCTTACAAAGGCATTGGTGACTATAAATGGACTTTTCTTGTCAATGGATGGGATTCGCTTCACGTTTCCCGAGAAATACATCCAATTATAATCTATTTTAACAAAAAATGTAAAAAAATGAAACTTAAAATCAATAATGAGATTATAAAACCATTTAAAGCGAGTAATAAGGCTTACAAAGGCATTGGTGACAATAAATGGACTTTTCTTGTCAATGGATGGGATTCGCTTCACGTTTCCCGAGAAAAACATCCAATTATAATCTATTTTAACAAAAAATGTAAAAAAATTAAACTTGAAATCAATAATGAGATTATAAAATCATTTAAAGCGAGTAATAAGGCTTACAAAGGCATTGGTGACTGTAAATGGACTTTTCTTGTCAATGGATGGGATTCGCTTAACGTTTCTTGAGCTAAACATTTAATTATAATCTGTTTTAACAAAAAATGTAAAAAAATTAAACTTAAAATCAATAATGAGATTATAAAACCATTTAAAGCGAGTAATAAGGCTTCCAAAGGCATTGGTGACTATAAATGGACTTTTCTTGTCAATGGATGGGATTGGCTTAACATTTCTTGAGCTAAACATCTAATTATAATCTGTTTTAGCAAAAAATGTAAAAAAATTACACTTAAAATCAATAATGAGATTATAAAACCATTTAAAGCGAGTAATAAGGCTTACAAAGGCATTGGTGACTATAAATGGACTTTTCTTGTCAATGGATGGGATTCGCTTAACATTTGTTGAGCTAAACATCTAATTATAATCTGTTTTAACAAAAAATGTAAAAAAATTAAACTTAAAATCAATAATGAGATTATAAAACCATTTAAAGCGAGTAATAAGGCTTACAAAGGTATTGGTGACTATAAATGGACTTTTCTCTTCAATGGATGGGATTCGCTTCACGTTTCTTGAGCTAAACATCTAATTATAATCTGTTTTAACAAAAAATTTAAAAAAATTAAACTAAAAATCAATAATGAGATTATAAAACCATTTAAAGCTTGTAATAAGGCTTACAAAGGCATTGGTGACTATAAATGGACTTTTCTTGTCAATGGATGGGATTCGCTTAACGTTTCTTGAGCTAAACATCTAATTATAATCTGTTTTAACAAAAAATGTAAAAAAATTAAACTTAAAATCAATAATGAGATTATAAAACCATTTAAAGCGAGTAATAAGGCTTACAAAGGCATTGGTGACTATAAATGGACTTTTCTTGTCAATGGATGGGATTCACTTAACATTTCTTGAGCTAAACATCTAATTATAATCTGTTTCAACAAAAAATGTAAAAAAATTAAACTTAAAATCAATAATGAGATTATAAAACCATTTAAAGCGAGTAATAAGGCTTACAAAGGCATTGGTGACTATAAATGGACTTTTCTTGTCAATGGATGGGATTCGCTTAACGTTTCTTGAGCTAAACATCTAATTATAATCTGTTTTAACAAACAATGTAAAAAAATTAAACTTAAAATCAATAATGAGATTATAGAACCATTTAAAGCGAGTAATAAGGCTTAGAAAGGCATTGGTGACTATAAATGGACGTTTCTTGTCAATGGATGGGATTCGCGTCACGTTTCCCGAGGAAAACATCCAATTATAATCTGTTTTAACAAAAAATGTATAAAAATTAAACTTAAAATCAATAATGAGATTATAAAACCATTTAAAGCGAGTAATAAGGCTTACAAAGGCATTGGTGACTATAAATGGACTTTTCTTGTCAATGGATGGGATTCGCTTCACGTTTCTTGAGCTAAACATCTAATTATAATCTGTTTTAACAAAAAATGTAAAAAAATTAAACTTAAAATCAATAATGAGATTATAAAACCATTTAAAGCGAGTAATAAGGCTTAGAAAGGCATTGGTGACTATAAATGGACTTTTCTTGTCAATGGATGGGATTCGCTTAACATTTCTTGAGCTAAACATCTAATTATAATCTGTTTTAACAAAAAATGTAAAAAAATTAAACTTAAAATCAATAATGAGATTATAAAACCATTTAAAGCGAGTAATAAGGCTTACAAAGGCATTGGTGACTATAAATGGACTTTTCTTTTCAATGGATGGGATTCGCTGCACGTTTCCGAGGAAAACATCCAATTATAATCTGTTTTAACAAAAAATGTAAAAAAATTACACTTAAAATCAATAATGAGATTATAAAACCATTTAAAGCCAGTAATAAGGCTTAGAAAGGCATTGGTGACTATAAATGGACTTTTCTTGTCAATGGATGGGATTCGCTTCACGTTTCTTGAGCTAAACATCTAATTATAATCTGTTTTAACAAAAAATGTAAAAAAATTACACTTAAAATCAATAATGAGATTATAAAACCATTTAAAGCTAGTAATAAGGCTTACAAAGGCGTTGGTGACTATAAATGGACTTTTCTTGTCAATGGATGGGATTCACTTAACATTTCTTGAGCTAAACATCTAATTATAATCTGTTTTAACAAAAAATGTAAAAAAATTACACTTAAAATCAATAATGAGATTATAAAACCATTTAAAGCTAGTAATAAGGCTTACAAAGGCATTGGTGACTATAAATGGACTTTTCTTGTCAATGGATGGGATTCGCTTCACGTTTCCAGAGAAAAACATCCAACTATAATCAGTTTAATGGATGGGATTCGATTAACGTTTCTTGAGCTAAACATCTAATTCTAACCTGTTTTAACAAAAAATGTAAAAAAATTAAACTTAAAATCAATAATGAGATTATAAAACCATTTAAAGCGAGTAATAAGGCTTACAAACGCATTGGTGACTATAAATGGACTTTTCTTGTCAATGGATGGGATTCGCTTAACGTTTCTTGAGCTAAACATCTAATTATAATCTGTTTTAACAAAAAATGTAAAAAAATTAAACTTAAAATCAATAATGAGATTATAAAACCATTTAAAGCGAGTAATAAGGCTTACAAAGGCATTGGTGACTATAAATGGACTTTTCTTGTCAATGGATGCGATTCGCTTAACGTTTCTTGAGCTAAACATCTAATTATAATCTGTTTTAACAAACAATGTAAAAAAATTAAACTTAAAATCAATAATGAGATTATAGAACCATTTAAAGCGAGTAATAAGGCTTACAAAGGCATTGGTGACTATAAATGGACGTTTCTTGTCAATGGATGGGATTCGCGTCATGTTTCCCGAGGAAAACATCCAATTATAATCTGTTTTAACAAAAAATGTATAAAAATTAAACTTAAAATCAATAATGAGATTATAAAACCATTTAAAGCGAGTAATAAGGCTTACAAAGGCATTGGTGACTATAAATGAAGTTTTCTTGTCAATGGATGGGATTCGCTTCACGTTTCTTGAGCTAAACATCTAATTATAATCTGTTTTAACAAAAAATGTAAAAAAATTAAACTTAAAATCAATAATGAGATTATAAAACCATTTAAAGCGAGTAATAAGGCTTACAAAGGCATTGGTGACTATAAATGGACTTTTCTTGTCAATGGATGGGATTCGCTTCACGTTTCCCGAGGAAAACATCCAATTATAATCTGTTTTAACAAAAAATATAAAAAAATTAAAATTAAAATCAATAATGAGATTATAAAACCATTTAAAGCGAGTAATAAGGCTTCCAAAGGCATTGGTGACTATAAATGGACTTTTCTTGTCAATGAATGGGATTGGCTTAACATTTCTTGAGCTAAACATCTAATTATAATCTGTTTTAGCAAAAAATGTAAAAAAATTACACTTAAAATCAATAATGAGATTATAAAACCATTTAAAGCGAGTAATAAGGCTTACAAAGGCATTGGTGACTATAAATGGACTTTTCTTGTCAATGGATGGGATTCGCTTCATGTTTCTTGAGCTAAACATCTAATTATAATCTGTTTTATCAAAAAATGTAAAAAAATTAAACTTAAAATCAATAATGATATTATAAAACCATTTAAAGCGAGTAATAAGGCTTACAAAGGCATTGGTGACTATAAATGGACTTTTGTTGTCAATGGATGGGATTCGCTTCACGTTTTCCGAGAAAAACATCCAATTATAATCTGTTTTAACAAAAAATGTAAAAAAAATAAACTTAAAATCAATAATGAGATTATAAAACCATTTAAAGCGAGTAATAAGGCTTACAAAGGCATTGGTGACTATAAATGGACTTTTCTTGTCAATGGATGGGATTCGCTTCACGTTTCCTGAGAAAAACATCCAATTATAATCTATTTTAACAAAAAATATAAAAAAATTAAACTTAAAATCATTAATGAGATTATAAAACCATTTAAAGCGAGTAATAAGGCTTCCAAAGGCATTGGTGACTGTAAATAGACTTTTCTTGTCAATGGATGGGATTCGCTTAACGTTTCTTGAGCTAAACATCTAATTATAATCTGTTTTAACAAAAAATGTAAAAAAATTAAACTTAAAATCAATAATGAGATTATAAAACCATTTAAAGCGAGTAATAAGGCTTCCAAAGGCATTGGTGACTATAAATGGACTTTTCTTGTCAATGGATGGGATTCGCTTAACATTTCTTGAGCTAAACATCTAATTATAATCTGTTTTAGCAAAAAATGTAAAAAAATTACACTTAAAATCAATAATGAGATTATAAAACCATTTAAAGCGAGTAATAAGGCTTACAAAGGCATTGGTGACTATAGATGGACTTTTCTTGTCAATGGATGGGATTCGCTTCATGTTTCTTGAGCTAAACATCTAATTATAATCTGTTTTAACAAAAAATGTAAAAAAATTAAACTTAAAATCAATAATGAGATTATAAAACCATTTAAAGCGAGTAATAAGGCTTACAAAGGCATTGGTGACTATAAATGGACTTTTCTTGTCAATGGATGGGATTCGCTTCACGTTTCTTGAGCTAAACATCTAATTATAATCTGTTTTATCAAAAAATGTAAAAAAATTAAACTTAAAATCAATAATGAGATTATAAAACCATTTAAAGGGAGTAATAAGGCTTACAAAGGCATTGGTGACTATAAATGGACTTTTCTTGTCAATGGATGGGATTCGCTTCACGTTTCCCGAGAAATACATCCAATTATAATCTATTTTAACAAAAAATGTAAAAAAATGAAACTTAAAATCAATAATGAGATTATAAAACCATTTAAAGCGAGTAATAAGGCTTACAAAGGCATTGGTGACTATAAATGGACTTTTCTTGTCAATGGATGGGATTCGCTTCACGTTTCCCGAGAAAAACATCCAATTATAATCTATTTTAACAAAAAATGTAAAAAAATTAAACTTGAAATCAATAATGAGATTATAAAATCATTTAAAGCGAGTAATAAGGCTTACAAAGGCATTGGTGACTGTAAATGGACTTTTCTTGTCAATGGATGGGATTCGCTTAACGTTTCTTGAGCTAAACATTTAATTATAATCTGTTTTAACAAAAAATGTAAAAAAATTAAACTTAAAATCAATAATGAGATTATAAAACCATTTAAAGCGAGTAATAAGGCTTCCAAAGGCATTGGTGACTATAAATGGACTTTTCTTGTCAATGGATGGGATTGGCTTAACATTTCTTGAGCTAAACATCTAATTATAATCTGTTTTAGCAAAAAATGTAAAAAAATTACACTTAAAATCAATAATGAGATTATAAAACCATTTAAAGCGAGTAATAAGGCTTACAAAGGCATTGGTGACTATAAATGGACTTTTCTTGTCAATGGATGGGATTCGCTTAACATTTGTTGAGCTAAACATCTAATTATAATCTGTTTTAACAAAAAATGTAAAAAAATTAAACTTAAAATCAATAATGAGATTATAAAACCATTTAAAGCGAGTAATAAGGCTTACAAAGGCATTGGTGACTATAAATGGACTTTTCTCTTCAATGGATGGGATTCGCTTCACGTTTCTTGAGCTAAACATCTAATTATAATCTGTTTTAACAAAAAATTTAAAAAAATTAAACTAAAAATCAATAATGAGATTATAAAACCATTTAAAGCTTGTAATAAGGCTTACAAAGGCATTGGTGACTATAAATGGACTTTTCTTTTCAATGGATGGGATTCGCTGCACGTTTCCGAGGAAAACATCCAATTATAATCTGTTTTAACAAAAAATGTAAAAAAATTACACTTAAAATCAATAATGAGATTATAAAACCATTTAAAGCGAGTAATAAGGCTTAGAAAGGCATTGGTGACTATAAATGGACTTTTCTTGTCAATGGATGGGATTCGCTTCACGTTTCTTGAGCTAAACATCTAATTATAATCTGTTTTAACAAAAAATGTAAAAAAGTTACACTTAAAATCAATAATGAGATTATAAAACCATTTAAAGCTAGTAATAAGGCTTACAAAGGCGTTGGTGACTATAAATGGACTTTTCTTGTCAATGGATGGGATTCACTTAACATTTCTTGAGCTAAACATCTAATTATAATCTGTTTTAACAAAAAATGTAAAAAAATTACACTTAAAATCAATAATGAGATTATAAAACCATTTAAAGCTAGTAATAAGGCTTACAAAGGCATTGGTGACTATAAATAGAGTTTTCTTGTCAGTGGATGGGATTCGCTTCACGTTTCCCGACGAATACATCCAATTATAATCTGTTTTAATAAAAAATGTAAAAAAATTAAACTTAAAATCAATAATGAGATTATAAAACCATTTAAAGCGAGTAATAAGGCTTACAAAGGCATTGGTGACTATAAATTGACTTTTCTTATCAATGGATGGGATTCGCTTCACGTTTCCCGAGAAAAACATCCAATTATGATCTGTTTTAACAAAAAACGTAAAAAAATTAAGCTTAAAATCAATAATGAGATTATAAAACCATTTAACGCGAGTAATAAGGCTTACAAAGGCATTGGTGACTATAAATGGACTTTTCTTGTCAATAGATGGGATTCGCTTCACGTTTCTTGAGCTAAACATCTAATTATAATCTTTTTTAACCAAAAATGTAAAAAAATTAAACTTAAAATCAATAATGAGATTATAAAACCATTTAAAGCAAGTAATAAGGCTTACAAAGGCATTGGTGACTGTAAATGGACTTTTCTTGTCAATGGATGGGATTCGCTTAACGTTTCTTGAGCTAAACATCTAATTATAATCTGTTTTAACAAAAAATGTAAAAAAATTAAACTTAAAATCAATAATGAGATTATAAAACCATTTAAAGCGAGTAATAAGGCTTCCAAAGGCATTGGTGACTATAAATGGACTTTTCTTGTCAATGGATGGGATTGGCTTAACATTTCTTGAGCTAAACATCTAATTATAATCTGTTTTAGCAAAAAATGTAAAAAAATTACACTTAAAATCAATAATGAGATTATAAAACCATTTAAAGCGAGTAATAAGGCTTACAAAGGCATTGGTGACTATAAATGGACTTTTCTTGTCAATGGATGGGATTCGCTTAACATTTCTTGAGCTAAACATCTAATTATAATCTGTTTTAACAAAAAATGTAAAAAAATTAAACTTAAAATCAATAATGAGATTATAAAACCATTTAAAGCGAGTAATAAGGCTTACAAAGGCATTGGTGACTATAAATGGACTTTTCTTTTCAATGGATGGGATTCGCTTCACGTTTCCCGAGGAAAACATCCAATTATAATCTGTTTTAACAAAAAATGTAAAAAAATTACACTTAAAATCAATAATGAGATTATAAAACCATTTAAAGCGAGTAATAAAGCTTACAAAGGCATTGGTGACTATAAATGGACTTTTCTTGTCAATGGATGGGATTCGCTTCACGTTTCCCAAGAAAAACATCCAATTATAATTTATTTTAACAAAAAATGTAAAAAAATTAAACTTAAAATCAATAATGAGTTTATAAAACCATTTAAAGCGAGTAATAAGGCTTACAAAGGCATTGGTGACTATAAATGGACTTTTCTTGTCAATGGATGGGATTCACTTAACATTTCTTGAGCTAAACATCTAATTATAATCTGTTTTAACAAAAAATGTAAAAAAATTACACTTAAAATCAATAATGAGATTATAAAACCATTTAAAGCTAGTAATAAGGCTTACAAAGGCATTGGTGACTATAAATGGACTTTTCTTGTCAGTGGATGGGATTCGCTTCACGTTTCCCGAGGAATACATCCAATTATAATCTGTTTTAATAAAAAATGTAAAAAAATTAAACTTAAAATCAATAATGAGATTATAAAACCATTTAAAGCGAGTAATAATGCTTACAAAGGCATTGGTGACTATAAATTGACTTTTCTTGTCAATGGATGGGATTCGCTTCACGTTTCCCGAGAAAAACATCCAATTATAATCTGTTTTAACAAAAAACGTAAAAAAATTAAGCTTAAAATCAATAATGAGATTATAAAACCATTTAACGCGAGTAATAAGGCTTACAAAGGCATTGGTGACTATAAATGGACTTTTCTTGTCAATGGATGGGATTCGCTTCACGTTTCTTGAGCTAAAAATCTAATTATAATCTTTTTTAACCAAAAATGTAAAAAAATTAAACTTAAAATCAATAATGAGATTATAAAACCATTTAAAGCGAGTAATAAGGCTTACAAAGGCATTGGTCACTATAAATGGACTTTTCTCTTGAATGGATGGGATTCGCTTCACATTTCCCGAGGGAAACATCCAATTATAATCTGTTTTAACAAAAAATTCAAAAAAATTAAACTTAAAATCAATAATGAGATTATAAAACCATTTAAAGCGAGTAATAAGGCTTACAAAGGCATTGGTGACTATAAATAGACTTTTCTTGTCAATGGATGGGATTCGCTTAACGTTTCTTGAGCTAAACATCTAATTATAATCTGTTTTAACAAAAAATGTAAAAAAATTAAACTTAAAATCAATAATGAGATTATAAAACCATTTAAAGCGAGTAATAAGGCTTACAAAGGCATTTGTGACTATAAATGGACTTTTCTTGTCAATGGATGGGATTCGCTTCACGTTTCCAGAGAAAAACATCCAACTATAATCAGTTTAATGGATGGGATTCGATTAACGTTTCTTGAGCTAAACATCTAATTCTAACCTGTTTTAACAAAAAATGTAAAAAAATTAAACTTAAAATCAATAATGAGATTATAAAACCATTTAAAGCGAGTAATAAGGCTTACAAACGCATTGGTGACTATAAATGGACTTTTCTTGTCAATGGATGGGATTCGCTTAACGTTTCTTGAGCTAAACATCTAATTATAATCTGTTTTAACAAAAAATGTAAAAAAATTAAACTTAAAATCAATAATGAGATTATAAAACCATTTAAAGCGAGTAATAAGGCTTACAAAGGCATTGGTGACTATAAATGGAATTTTCTTGTCAATGGATGGGATTCGCTTAACGTTTCTTGAGCTAAACATCTAATTATAATCTGTTTTAACAAACAATGTAAGAAAATTAAACTTAAAATCAATAATGAGATTATAGAACCATTTAAAGCGAGTAATAAGGCTTACAAAGGCATTGGTGACTATAAATGGACGTTTCTTGTCAATGGATGGGATTCGCGTCACGTTTCCCGAGGAAAACATCCAATTATAATCTGTTTTAACAAAAAATGTATAAAAATTAAACTTAAAATCAATAATGAGATTATAAAACCATTTAAAGCGAGTAATAAGGCTTACAAAGGCATTGGTGACTATAAATGGACTTTTCTTGTCAATGGATGGGATTCGCTTCACGTTTCTTGAGCTAAACATCTAATTATAATCTGTTTTAACAAAAAATCTAAAAAAATTAAACTTAAAATCAATAATGAGATTATAAAACCATTTAAAGCGAGTAATAAGGCTTACAAAGGCATTGGTGACTATAAATGGACTTTTCTTGTCAATGGATGGGATTCGCTTCATGTTTCCCGAGGAAAACATCCAATTATAATCTGTTTTAACAAAAAATGTAAAAAAATTAAACTTAAAATCAATAATGAGATTATAAAACCATTTAAAGCGAGTAATAAGGCTTACAAAGGCATTGGTGACTATAAATGGACTTTTCTTTTCAATGGATGGGATTCGCTTCACGTTTCTTGAGCTAAACATCTAATTATAATCTGTTTTAACAAAAAATCTAAAAAAATTAATCTTAAAATCAATAATGAGATTATAAAACCATTTAAAGCGAGTAATAAGGCTTACAATGGCATCGGTGACTATAAATGGACTTTTCTTGTCAATGGATGGGATTCGCTTCATGTTTCCCGAGGAAAACATCCAATTATAATCTGTTTTAACAAAAAATGTAAAAAAATTAAACTTAAAATCAATAATGAGATTATAAAACCATTTAAAGCGAGTAATAAGGCTTACAAAGGCATTGGTGACTATAAATGGACTTTTCTTTTCAATGGATGGGATTCGCTTCACGTTTCTTGAGCTAAACATCTAATTATAATCTGTTTTAACAAAAAATATAAAAAAATTAATCTTAAAATCAATAATGAGATTATAAAACCATTTAAAGCGAGTAATAAGGCTTACAAAGGCATTGGTGACTATAAATGGACTTTTCTTGTCAATGGATGGGATTCGCTTCATGTTTCCCGAGGAAAACATCCAATTATAATCTGTTTTAACAAAAAATGTAAAAAAATTAAACTTAAAATCAATAATGAGATTATAAAACCATTTAAAGCGAGTAATAAGGCTTACAAAGGCATTGGTGACTATAAATGGACTTTCCTTGTCAATGGATGGTATTCACTTAACATTTCTTGAGCTAAACATATAATTATAATCTGTTTTAACAAAAAATGTAAAAAAATTACACTTAAAATCAATAATGAGATTATAAAACCATTTGAAGCTAGTAATAAGGCTTACAAAGGCATTGGTGACTATAAATGGACTTTTCTTGTCAGTGGGTGGGATTCGCTTCACGTTTCCCGAGGAATACATCCAATTATAATCTGTTTTAATAAAAAATGTAAAAAAATTAAACTTAAAATCAGTAATGAGATTATAAAACCATTTAAAGCGAGTAATAAGGCTTACAAAGGCATCGGTGACTATAAATGGACTTTTCTTGTCAATGGATGGGATTCGCTTCATGTTTCCCGTGGAAAACATCCAATTATAATCTGTTTTAACAAAAAATGTAAAAAAATTAAACTTAAAATCAATAATGAGATTATAAAACCATTTAAAGCGAGTAATAAGGCTTACAAAGGCATTGGTGACTATAAATGGACTTTTCTTGTCAATGGATGGGATTCGCTTCATGTTTCCCGAGGAAAACATCCAATTATAATCTGTTTTAACAAAAAATGTAAAAAAATTAAACTTAAAATCAATAATGAGATTATAAAACCATTTAAAGCGAGTAATAAGGCTTACAAAGACATTGGTGACTATAAATGGACTTTTCTTGTCAATGGATGGGATTCGCTTCACGTTTCCCTAGGAAAACATCCAATTATAATCTGTTTTAACAAAAAATGTAAAAAAATTAAACTTAAAATCAATAATGAGATTATAAAACCATTTAAAGCGAGTAATAAGGCTTACAAAGGCATTGGTGACTATAAATGGACTTTTCTTTTCAATGGATGGGATTCGCTTCACGTTTCTTGAGCTAAACATCTAATTATAATCTGTTTTAACAAAAAATCTAAAAAAATTAAACTTAAAATCAATAATGAGATTATAAAACCATTTAAAGCGAGTAATAAGGCTTACAAAGGCATTGGTGACTATAAATGGACTTTTCTTGTCAATGGATGGGATTCGCTTCATGTTTCCCGAGGAAAACATCCAATTATAATCTGTTTTAACAAAAAATGTAAAAAAATTAAACTTAAAATCAATAATGAGATTATAAAACCATTTAAAGCGAGTAATAAGGCTTACAAAGGCATTGGTGACTATAAATGGACTTTTCTTGTCAATGGATGGGATTCGCTTCACGTTTCTTGAGCTAAACATCTAATTATAATCTGTTTTAACAAAAAATGTAAAAAAATTAAACTTAAAATCAATAATGAGATTATAAAACCATTTAAAGCGAGTAATAAGGCTTACAAAGGCATTGGTGACTATAAATGGACTTTTCTTGTCAATGGATGGGATTCGCTTCACGTTTCTTGAGCTAAACATCTAATTATAATCTGTTTTAACAAAAAATGTAAAAAAATTAATCTTAAAATCAATAATGAGATTATAAAACCATTTAAAGCGAGTAATAAGGCTTACAAAGGCATTGGTGACTATAAATGGACTTTTCTTGTCAATGGATGGGATTCGCTTCATGTTTCCCGAGGAAAACATCCAATTATAATCTGTTTTAACAAAAAATGTAAAAAAATTAAACTTAAAATCAATAATGAGATTATAAAACCATTTAAAGCGAGTAATAAGGCTTACAAAGGCATTGGTGACTATAAATGGACTTTCCTTGTCAATGGATGGGATTCACTTAACATTTCTTGAGCTAAACATCTAATTATAATCTGTTTTAACAAAAAATGTAAAAAAATTACACTTAAAATCAATAATGAGATTATAAAACCATTTAAAGCTAGTAATAAGGCTTACAAAGGCATTGGTGACTATAAATGGACTTTTCTTGTCAATGGATGGGATTCGCTTCATGTTTCCCGAGGAAAACATCCAATTATAATCTGTTTTAACAAAAAATGTAAAAAAATTAAACTTAAAATCAATAATGAGATTATAAAACCATTTAAAGCGAGTAATAAGGCTTACAAAGGCATTGGTGACTATAAATGGACTTTCCTTGTCAATGGATGGGATTCACTTAACATTTCTTGAGCTAAACATCTAATTATAATCTGTTTTAACAAAAAATGTAAAAAAATTACACTTAAAATCAATAATGAGATTATAAAACCATTTAAAGCGAGTAATAAGGCTTACAAAGGCATTGGTGACTATAAATGGACTTTTCTTGTCAATGGATGGGATTCGCTTCACGTTTCTTGAGCTAAACATCTAATTATAATCTTTTTTAACAAAAAATGTAAAAAAATTAATCTTAAAATCAATAATGAGATTATAAAACCATTTAAAGCGAGTAATAAGGCTTACAAAGGCATTGGTGACTATAAATGGACTTTTCTTGTCAATGGATGGGATTCGCTTCATGTTTCCCGAGGAAAACATCCAATTATAATCTGTTTTAACAAAAAATGTAAAAAAATTAAACTTAAAATCAATAATGAGATTATAAAACCATTTAAAGCGAGTAATAAGGCTTACAAAGGCATTGGTGACTATAAATGGACTTTTCTTGTCAATGGATGGGATTCGCTTCATGTTTCCCGAGGAAAACATCCAATTATAATCTGTTTTAACAAAAAATGTAAAAAAATTAAACTTAAAATCAATAATGAGATTATAAAACCATTTAAAGCGAGTAATAAGGTTTACAAAGGCATTGGTGACTATAAATGGACTTTTCTTGTCAATGGATGGGATTCGCTTCATGTTTCCCGAGGAAAACATCCAATTATAATCTGTTTTAACAAAAAATGTAAAAAAATTAAACTTAAAATCAATAATGAGATTATAAAACCATTTAAAGCGAGTAATAAGGCTTACAAAGGCATTGGTGACTATAAATGGACTTTCCTTGTCAATGGATGGGATTCACTTAACATTTCTTGAGCTAAACATCTAATTATAATCTGTTTTAACAAAAAATGTAAAAAAATTAAACTTAAAATCAATAATGAGATTATAAAACCATTTAAAGCGAGTAATAAGGCTTACAAAGGCATTGGTGACTATAAATGGACTTTTCTTGTCAATGGATGGGATTCGCTTCACGTTTCTTGAGCTAAACATCTAATTATAATCTTTTTTAACAAAAAATGTAAAAAAATTAATCTTAAAATCAATAATGAGATTATAAAACCATTTAAAGCGAGTAATAAGGCTTACAAAGGCATTGGTGACTATAAATGGACTTTTCTTGTCAATGGATGGGATTCGCTTCATGTTTCCCGAGGAAAACATCCAATTATAATCTGTTTTAACAAAAAATGTAAAAAAATTAAACTTAAAATCAATAATGAGATTATAAAACCATTTAAAGCGAGTAATAAGGCTTACAAAGGCATTGGTGACTATAAATGGACTTTCCTTGTCAATGGATGGGATTCACTTAACATTTCTTGAGCTAAACATCTAATTATAATCTGTTTTAACAAAAAATGTAAAAAAATTACACTTAAAATCAATAATGAGATTATAAAACCATTTGAAGCTAGTAATAAGGCTTACAAAGGCATTGGTGACTATAAATGGACTTTTCTTGTCAGTGGGTGGGATTCGCTTCACGTTTCCCGAGGAATAAATCCAATTATAATCTGTTTTAATAAAAAATGTAAAAAAAATTGAACTTAAAATCAATAATGAGATTATAAAACCATTTAAAGCGAGTAATAAGGCTTACAAAGGCATCGGTGACTATAAATGGACTTTTCTTGTCAATGGATGGGATTCGCTTCATGTTTCCCGAGGAAAACATCCAATTATAATCTGTTTTAACAAAAATTGTAAAAAAATTAAACTTAAAATCAATAATGAGATTATAAAACCATTTAAAGCGAGTAATAAGGCTTACAAAGGCATTGGTGACTATAAATGGACTTTTCTTGTCAATGGATGGGATTCGCTTCATGTTTCCCGAGGAAAACATCCAATTATAATCTGTTTTAACAAAAAATGTAAAAAAATTAAACTTAAAATCAATAATGAGATTATAAAACCATTTAAAGCGAGTAATAAGGCTTACAAAGGCATTGGTGACTATAAATGGACTTTTCTTGTCAATGGATGGGATTCGCTTCACGTTTCCCAAGGAAAACATCCAATTATAATCTGTTTTAACAAAAAATGTAAAAAAATTAAACTTAAAATCAATAATGAGATTATAAAACCATTTAAAGCGAGTAATAAGGCTTACAAAGGCATTGGTGACTATAAATGGACTTTTCTTGTCAATGGATGGGATTCGCTTCACGTTTCTTGAGCTAAACATCTAATTATAATCTGTTTTAACAAAAAATGTAAAAAAATTAAACTTAAAATCAATAATGAGATTATAAAACCATTTAAAGCGAGTAATAAGGCTTACAAAGGCATTGGTGACTATAAATGGACTTTTCTTGTCAATGGATGGGATTCGCTTCACGTTTCTTGAGCTAAACATCTAATTATAATCTGTTTTAACAAAAAATGTAAAAAAATTAAACTTAAAATCAATAATGAGATTATAAAACCATTTAAAGCGAGTAATAAGGCTTACAAAGGCATTGGTGACTATAAATGGACTTTTCTTGTCAATGGATGGGATTCGCTTCACGTTTCTTGAGCTAAACATCTAATTATAATCTGTTTTAACAAAAAATGTAAAAAAATTAATCTTAAAATCAATAATGAGATTATAAAACCATTTAAAGCGAGTAATAAGGCTTACAAAGGCATTGGTGACTATAAATGGACTTTTCTTGTCAATGGATGGGATTCGCTTCATGTTTCCCGAGGAAAACATCCAATTATAATCTGTTTTAACAAAAAATGTAAAAAAATTAAACTTAAAATCAATAATGAGATTATAAAACCATTTAAAGCGAGTAATAAGGCTTACAAAGGCATTGGTGACTATAAATGGACTTTCCTTGTCAATGGATGGGATTCACTTAACAGTTCTTGAGCTAAACATCTAATTATAATCTGTTTTAACAAAAAATGTAAAAAAATTACACTTAAAATCAATAATGAGATTATAAAACCATTTAAAGCTAGTAATAAGGCTTACAAAGGCATTGGTGACTATAAATGGACTTTTCTTGTCAATGGATGGGATTCGCTTCACGTTTCTTGAGCTAAACATCTAATTATAATCTGTTTTAACAAAAAATGTAAAAAAATTAAACTTAAAATCAATAATGAGATTATAAAACCATTTAAAGCGAGTAATAAGGCTTACAAAGGCATTGGTGACTATAAATGGACTTTTCTTGTCAATGGATGGGATTCGCTTCATGTTTCCCGAGGAAAACATCCAATTATAATCTGTTTTAACAAAAAATGTAAAAAAATTAAACTTAAAATCAATAATGAGATTATAAAACCATTTAAAGCGAGTAATAAGGCTTACAAAGGCATTGGTGACTATAAATGGACTTTTCTTGTCAATGGATGGGATTCGCTTCACGTTTCCCAAGGAAAACATCCAATTATAATCTGTTTTAACAAAAAATGTAAAAAAATTAAACTTAAAATCAATAATGAGATTATAAAACCATTTAAAGCGAGTAATAAGGCTTACAAAGGCATTGGTGACTATAAATGGACTTTTCTTGTCAATGGATGGGATTCGCTTCACGTTTCTTGAGCTAAACATCTAATTATAATCTGTTTTAACAAAAAATGTAAAAAAATTAAACTTAAAATCAATAATGAGATTATAAAACCATTTAAAGCGAGTAATAAGGCTTACAAAGGCATTGGTGACTATAAATGGACTTTTCTTGTCAATGGATGGGATTCGCTTCACGTTTCTTGAGCTAAACATCTAATTATAATCTTTTTTAACAAAAAATGTAAAAAAATTAATCTTAAAATCAATAATGAGATTATAAAACCATTTAAAGCGAGTAATAAGGCTTACAAAGGCATTGGTGACTATAAATGGACTTTTCTTGTCAATGGATGGGATTCGCTTCATGTTTCCCGAGGAAAACATCCAATTATAATCTGTTTTAACAAAAAATGTAAAAAAATTAAACTTAAAATCAATAATGAGATTATAAAACCATTTAAAGCGAGTAATAAGGCTTACAAAGGCATTGGTGACTATAAATGGACTTTCCTTGTCAATGGATGGGATTCACTTAACATTTCTTGAGCTAAACATCTAATTATAATCTGTTTTAACAAAAAATGTAAAAAAATTACACTTAAAATCAATAATGAGATTATAAAACCATTTGAAGCTAGTAATAAGGCTTACAAAGGCATTGGTGACTATAAATGGACTTTTCTTGTCAGTGGGTGGGATTCGCTTCACGTTTCCCGAGGAATAAATCCAATTATAATCTGTTTTAATAAAAAATGTAAAAAAAATTGAACTTAAAATCAATAATGAGATTATAAAACCATTTAAAGCGAGTAATAAGGCTTACAAAGGCATCGGTGACTATAAATGGACTTTTCTTGTCAATGGATGGGATTCGCTTCATGTTTCCCGAGGAAAACATCCAATTATAATCTGTTTTAACAAAAATTGTAAAAAAATTAAACTTAAAATCAATAATGAGATTATAAAACCATTTAAAGCGAGTAATAAGGCTTACAAAGGCATTGGTGACTATAAATGGACTTTTCTTGTCAATGGATGGGATTCGCTTCATGTTTCCCGAGGAAAACATCCAATTATAATCTGTTTTAACAAAAAATGTAAAAAAATTAAACTTAAAATCAATAATGAGATTATAAAACCATTTAAAGCGAGTAATAAGGCTTACAAAGGCATTGGTGACTATAAATGGACTTTTCTTGTCAATGGATGGGATTCGCTTCACGTTTCCCAAGGAAAACATCCAATTATAATCTGTTTTAACAAAAAATGTAAAAAAATTAAACTTAAAATCAATAATGAGATTATAAAACCATTTAAAGCGAGTAATAAGGCTTACAAAGGCATTGGTGACTATAAATGGACTTTCCTTGTCAATGGATGGGATTCACTTAACATTTCTTGAGCTAAACATCTAATTATAATCTGTTTTAACAAAAAATGTAAAAAAATTACACTTAAAATCAATAATGAGATTATAAAACCATTTGAAGCTAGTAATAAGGCTTACAAAGGCATTGGTGACTATAAATGGACTTTTCTTGTCAGTGGGTGGGATTCGCTTCACGTTTCCCGAGGAATAAATCCAATTATAATCTGTTTTAATAAAAAATGTAAAAAAAATTGAACTTAAAATCAATAATGAGATTATAAAACCATTTAAAGCGAGTAATAAGGCTTACAAAGGCATCGGTGACTATAAATGGACTTTTCTTGTCAATGGATGGGATTCGCTTCATGTTTCCCGAGGAAAACATCCAATTATAATCTGTTTTAACAAAAATTGTAAAAAAATTAAACTTAAAATCAATAATGAGATTATAAAACCATTTAAAGCGAGTAATAAGGCTTACAAAGGCATTGGTGACTATAAATGGACTTTCCTTGTCAATGGATGGGATTCACTTAACATTTCTTGAGCTAAACATCTAATTATAATCTGTTTTAACAAAAAATGTAAAAAAATTACACTTAAAATCAATAATGAGATTATAAAACCATTTAAAGCTAGTAATAAGGCTTACAAAGGCATTGGTGACTATAAATGGACTTTTCTTGTCAATGGATGGGATTCGCTTCACGTTTCTTGAGCTAAACATCTAATTATAATCTGTTTTAACAAAAAATGTAAAAAAATTAAACTTAAAATCAATAATGAGATTATAAAACCATTTAAAGCGAGTAATAAGGCTTACAAAGGCATTGGTGACTATAAATGGACTTTTCTTGTCAATGGATGGGATTCGCTTCATGTTTCCCGAGGAAAACATCCAATTATAATCTGTTTTAACAAAAAATGTAAAAAAATTAAACTTAAAATCAATAATGAGATTATAAAACCATTTAAAGCGAGTAATAAGGCTTACAAAGGCATTGGTGACTATAAATGGACTTTTCTTGTCAATGGATGGGATTCGCTTCACGTTTCCCAAGGAAAACATCCAATTATAATCTGTTTTAACAAAAAATGTAAAAAAATTAAACTTAAAATCAATAATGAGATTATAAAACCATTTAAAGCGAGTAATAAGGCTTACAAAGGCATTGGTGACTATAAATGGACTTTTCTTGTCAATGGATGGGATTCGCTTCACGTTTCTTGAGCTAAACATCTAATTATAATCTGTTTTAACAAAAAATGTAAAAAAATTAAACTTAAAATCAATAATGAGATTATAAAACCATTTAAAGCGAGTAATAAGGCTTACAAAGGCATTGGTGACTATAAATGGACTTTTCTTGTCAATGGATGGGATTCGCTTCACGTTTCTTGAGCTAAACATCTAATTATAATCTTTTTTAACAAAAAATGTAAAAAAATTAATCTTAAAATCAATAATGAGATTATAAAACCATTTAAAGCGAGTAATAAGGCTTACAAAGGCATTGGTGACTATAAATGGACTTTTCTTGTCAATGGATGGGATTCGCTTCATGTTTCCCGAGGAAAACATCCAATTATAATCTGTTTTAACAAAAAATGTAAAAAAATTAAACTTAAAATCAATAATGAGATTATAAAACCATTTAAAGCGAGTAATAAGGCTTACAAAGGCATTGGTGACTATAAATGGACTTTCCTTGTCAATGGATGGGATTCACTTAACATTTCTTGAGCTAAACATCTAATTATAATCTGTTTTAACAAAAAATGTAAAAAAATTACACTTAAAATCAATAATGAGATTATAAAACCATTTGAAGCTAGTAATAAGGCTTACAAAGGCATTGGTGACTATAAATGGACTTTTCTTGTCAGTGGGTGGGATTCGCTTCACGTTTCCCGAGGAATAAATCCAATTATAATCTGTTTTAATAAAAAATGTAAAAAAAATTGAACTTAAAATCAATAATGAGATTATAAAACCATTTAAAGCGAGTAATAAGGCTTACAAAGGCATCGGTGACTATAAATGGACTTTTCTTGTCAATGGATGGGATTCGCTTCATGTTTCCCGAGGAAAACATCCAATTATAATCTGTTTTAACAAAAATTGTAAAAAAATTAAACTTAAAATCAATAATGAGATTATAAAACCATTTAAAGCGAGTAATAAGGCTTACAAAGGCATCGGTGACTATAAATGGACTTTTCTTGTCAATGGATGGGATTCGCTTCATGTTTCCCGAGGAAAACATCCAATTATAATCTGTTTTAACAAAAAATGTAAAAAAATTAAACTTAAAATCAATAATGAGATTATAAAACCATTTAAAGCGAGTAATAAGGCTTACAAAGGCATTGGTGACTATAAATGGACTTTTCTTGTCAATGGATGGGATTCGCTTCACGTTTCCCAAGGAAAACATCCAATTATAATCTGTTTTAACAAAAAATGTAAAAAAATTAAACTTAAAATCAATAATGAGATTATAAAACCATTTAAAGCGAGTAATAAGGCTTACAAAGGCATTGGTGACTATAAATGGACTTTCCTTGTCAATGGATGGGATTCACTTAACATTTCTTGAGCTAAACATCTAATTATAATCTGTTTTAACAAAAAATGTAAAAAAATTACACTTAAAATCAATAATGAGATTATAAAACCATTTGAAGCTAGTAATAAGGCTTACAAAGGCATTGGTGACTATAAATGGACTTTTCTTGTCAGTGGGTGGGATTCGCTTCACGTTTCCCGAGGAATAAATCCAATTATAATCTGTTTTAATAAAAAATGTAAAAAAAATTGAACTTAAAATCAATAATGAGATTATAAAACCATTTAAAGCGAGTAATAAGGCTTACAAAGGCATCGGTGACTATAAATGGACTTTTCTTGTCAATGGATGGGATTCGCTTCATGTTTCCCGAGGAAAACATCCAATTATAATCTGTTTTAACAAAAATTGTAAAAAAATTAAACTTAAAATCAATAATGAGATTATAAAACCATTTAAAGCGAGTAATAAGGCTTACAAAGGCATTGGTGACTATAAATGGACTTTCCTTGTCAATGGATGGGATTCACTTAACATTTCTTGAGCTAAACATCTAATTATAATCTGTTTTAACAAAAAATGTAAAAAAATTACACTTAAAATCAATAATGAGATTATAAAACCATTTAAAGCTAGTAATAAGGCTTACAAAGGCATTGGTGACTATAAATGGACTTTTCTTGTCAATGGATGGGATTCGCTTCACGTTTCTTGAGCTAAACATCTAATTATAATCTGTTTTAACAAAAAATGTAAAAAAATTAAACTTAAAATCAATAATGAGATTATAAAACCATTTAAAGCGAGTAATAAGGCTTACAAAGGCATTGGTGACTATAAATGGACTTTTCTTGTCAATGGATGGGATTCGCTTCATGTTTCCCGAGGAAAACATCCAATTATAATCTGTTTTAACAAAAAATGTAAAAAAATTAAACTTAAAATCAATAATGAGATTATAAAACCATTTAAAGCGAGTAATAAGGCTTACAAAGGCATTGGTGACTATAAATGGACTTTTCTTGTCAATGGATGGGATTCGCTTCACGTTTCCCAAGGAAAACATCCAATTATAATCTGTTTTAACAAAAAATGTAAAAAAATTAAACTTAAAATCAATAATGAGATTATAAAACCATTTAAAGCGAGTAATAAGGCTTACAAAGGCATTGGTGACTATAAATGGACTTTTCTTGTCAATGGATGGGATTCGCTTCACGTTTCTTGAGCTAAACATCTAATTATAATCTGTTTTAACAAAAAATGTAAAAAAATTACACTTAAAATCAATAATGAGATTATAAAACCATTTGAAGCTAGTAATAAGGCTTACAAAGGCATTGGTGACTATAAATGGACTTTTCTTGTCAGTGGGTGGGATTCGCTTCACGTTTCCCGAGGAATAAATCCAATTATAATCTGTTTTAATAAAAAATGTAAAAAAAATTGAACTTAAAATCAATAATGAGATTATAAAACCATTTAAAGCGAGTAATAAGGCTTACAAAGGCATCGGTGACTATAAATGGACTTTTCTTGTCAATGGATGGGATTCGCTTCATGTTTCCCGAGGAAAACATCCAATTATAATCTGTTTTAACAAAAATTGTAAAAAAATTAAACTTAAAATCAATAATGAGATTATAAAACCATTTAAAGCGAGTAATAAGGCTTACAAAGGCATTGGTGACTATAAATGGACTTTTCTTGTCAATGGATGGGATTCGCTTCATGTTTCCCGAGGAAAACATCCAATTATAATCTGTTTTAACAAAAAATGTAAAAAAATTAAACTTAAAATCAATAATGAGATTATAAAACCATTTAAAGCGAGTAATAAGGCTTACAAAGGCATTGGTGACTATAAATGGACTTTTCTTGTCAATGGATGGGATTCGCTTCACGTTTCCCAAGGAAAACATCCAATTATAATCTGTTTTAACAAAAAATGTAAAAAAATTAAACTTAAAATCAATAATGAGATTATAAAACCATTTAAAGCGAGTAATAAGGCTTACAAAGGCATTGGTGACTATAAATGGACTTTCCTTGTCAATGGATGGGATTCACTTAACATTTCTTGAGCTAAACATCTAATTATAATCTGTTTTAACAAAAAATGTAAAAAAATTACACTTAAAATCAATAATGAGATTATAAAACCATTTGAAGCTAGTAATAAGGCTTACAAAGGCATTGGTGACTATAAATGGACTTTTCTTGTCAGTGGGTGGGATTCGCTTCACGTTTCCCGAGGAATAAATCCAATTATAATCTGTTTTAATAAAAAATGTAAAAAAAATTGAACTTAAAATCAATAATGAGATTATAAAACCATTTAAAGCGAGTAATAAGGCTTACAAAGGCATCGGTGACTATAAATGGACTTTTCTTGTCAATGGATGGGATTCGCTTCATGTTTCCCGAGGAAAACATCCAATTATAATCTGTTTTAACAAAAATTGTAAAAAAATTAAACTTAAAATCAATAATGAGATTATAAAACCATTTAAAGCGAGTAATAAGGCTTACAAAGGCATTGGTGACTATAAATGGACTTTCCTTGTCAATGGATGGGATTCACTTAACATTTCTTGAGCTAAACATCTAATTATAATCTGTTTTAACAAAAAATGTAAAAAAATTACACTTAAAATCAATAATGAGATTATAAAACCATTTAAAGCTAGTAATAAGGCTTACAAAGGCATTGGTGACTATAAATGGACTTTTCTTGTCAATGGATGGGATTCGCTTCACGTTTCTTGAGCTAAACATCTAATTATAATCTGTTTTAACAAAAAATGTAAAAAAATTAAACTTAAAATCAATAATGAGATTATAAAACCATTTAAAGCGAGTAATAAGGCTTACAAAGGCATTGGTGACTATAAATGGACTTTTCTTGTCAATGGATGGGATTCGCTTCATGTTTCCCGAGGAAAACATCCAATTATAATCTGTTTTAACAAAAAATGTAAAAAAATTAAACTTAAAATCAATAATGAGATTATAAAACCATTTAAAGCGAGTAATAAGGCTTACAAAGGCATTGGTGACTATAAATGGACTTTTCTTGTCAATGGATGGGATTCGCTTCACGTTTCCCAAGGAAAACATCCAATTATAATCTGTTTTAACAAAAAATGTAAAAAAATTAAACTTAAAATCAATAATGAGATTATAAAACCATTTAAAGCGAGTAATAAGGCTTACAAAGGCATTGGTGACTATAAATGGACTTTTCTTGTCAATGGATGGGATTCGCTTCACGTTTCTTGAGCTAAACATCTAATTATAATCTGTTTTAACAAAAAATGTAAAAAAATTAAACTTAAAATCAATAATGAGATTATAAAACCATTTAAAGCGAGTAATAAGGCTTACAAAGGCATTGGTGACTATAAATGGACTTTTCTTGTCAATGGATGGGATTCGCTTCATGTTTCCCGAGGAAAACATCCAATTATAATCTGTTTTAACAAAAATTGTAAAAAAATTAAACTTAAAATCAATAATGAGATTATAAAACCATTTAAAGCGAGTAATAAGGCTTACAAAGGCATTGGTGACTATAAATGGACTTTTCTTGTCAATGGATGGGATTCGCTTCATGTTTCCCGAGGAAAACATCCAATTATAATCTGTTTTAACAAAAAATGTAAAAAAATTAAACTTAAAATCAATAATGAGATTATAAAACCATTTAAAGCGAGTAATAAGGCTTACAAAGGCATTGGTGACTATAAATGGACTTTTCTTGTCAATGGATGGGATTCGCTTCACGTTTCCCAAGGAAAACATCCAATTATAATCTGTTTTAACAAAAAATGTAAAAAAATTAAACTTAAAATCAATAATGAGATTATAAAACCATTTAAAGCGAGTAATAAGGCTTACAAAGGCATTGGTGACTATAAATGGACTTTTCTTGTCAATGGATGGGATTCGCTTCACGTTTCTTGAGCTAAACATCTAATTATAATCTGTTTTAACAAAAAATGTAAAAAAATTAAACTTAAAATCAATAATGAGATTATAAAACCATTTAAAGCGAGTAATAAGGCTTACAAAGGCATTGGTGACTATAAATGGACTTTTCTTGTCAATGGATGGGATTCGCTTCACGTTTCCCAAGGAAAACATCCAATTATAATCTGTTTTAACAAAAAATGTAAAAAAATTAAACTTAAAATCAATAATGAGATTATAAAACCATTTAAAGCGAGTAATAAGGCTTACAAAGGCATTGGTGACTATAAATGGACTTTCCTTGTCAATGGATGGGATTCACTTAACATTTCTTGAGCTAAACATCTAATTATAATCTGTTTTAACAAAAAATGTAAAAAAATTACACTTAAAATCAATAATGAGATTATAAAACCATTTGAAGCTAGTAATAAGGCTTACAAAGGCATTGGTGACTATAAATGGACTTTTCTTGTCAGTGGGTGGGATTCGCTTCACGTTTCCCGAGGAATAAATCCAATTATAATCTGTTTTAATAAAAAATGTAAAAAAAATTGAACTTAAAATCAATAATGAGATTATAAAACCATTTAAAGCGAGTAATAAGGCTTACAAAGGCATCGGTGACTATAAATGGACTTTTCTTGTCAATGGATGGGATTCGCTTCATGTTTCCCGAGGAAAACATCCAATTATAATCTGTTTTAACAAAAATTGTAAAAAAATTAAACTTAAAATCAATAATGAGATTATAAAACCATTTAAAGCGAGTAATAAGGCTTACAAAGGCATTGGTGACTATAAATGGACTTTCCTTGTCAATGGATGGGATTCACTTAACATTTCTTGAGCTAAACATCTAATTATAATCTGTTTTAACAAAAAATGTAAAAAAATTACACTTAAAATCAATAATGAGATTATAAAACCATTTAAAGCTAGTAATAAGGCTTACAAAGGCATTGGTGACTATAAATGGACTTTTCTTGTCAATGGATGGGATTCGCTTCACGTTTCTTGAGCTAAACATCTAATTATAATCTGTTTTAACAAAAAATGTAAAAAAATTAAACTTAAAATCAATAATGAGATTATAAAACCATTTAAAGCGAGTAATAAGGCTTACAAAGGCATTGGTGACTATAAATGGACTTTTCTTGTCAATGGATGGGATTCGCTTCATGTTTCCCGAGGAAAACATCCAATTATAATCTGTTTTAACAAAAAATGTAAAAAAATTAAACTTAAAATCAATAATGAGATTATAAAACCATTTAAAGCGAGTAATAAGGCTTACAAAGGCATTGGTGACTATAAATGGACTTTTCTTGTCAATGGATGGGATTCGCTTCACGTTTCCCAAGGAAAACATCCAATTATAATCTGTTTTAACAAAAAATGTAAAAAAATTAAACTTAAAATCAATAATGAGATTATAAAACCATTTAAAGCGAGTAATAAGGCTTACAAAGGCATTGGTGACTATAAATGGACTTTTCTTGTCAATGGATGGGATTCGCTTCATGTTTCCCGAGGAAAACATCCAATTATAATCTGTTTTAACAAAAAATGTAAAAAAATTAAACTTAAAATCAATAATGAGATTATAAAACCATTTAAAGCGAGTAATAAGGCTTACAAAGGCATTGGTGACTATAAATGGACTTTTCTTGTCAATGGATGGGATTCGCTTCACGTTTCCCAAGGAAAACATCCAATTATAATCTGTTTTAACAAAAAATGTAAAAAAATTAAACTTAAAATCAATAATGAGATTATAAAACCATTTAAAGCGAGTAATAAGGCTTACAAAGGCATTGGTGACTATAAATGGACTTTTCTTGTCAATGGATGGGATTCGCTTCACGTTTCTTGAGCTAAACATCTAATTATAATCTGTTTTAACAAAAAATGTAAAAAAATTAAACTTAAAATCAATAATGAGATTATAAAACCATTTAAAGCGAGTAATAAGGCTTACAAAGGCATTGGTGACTATAAATGGACTTTTCTTGTCAATGGATGGGATTCGCTTCACGTTTCCCAAGGAAAACATCCAATTATAATCTGTTTTAACAAAAAATGTAAAAAAATTAAACTTAAAATCAATAATGAGATTATAAAACCATTTAAAGCGAGTAATAAGGCTTACAAAGGCATTGGTGACTATAAATGGACTTTTCTTGTCAATGGATGGGATTCGCTTCACGTTTCTTGAGCTAAACATCTAATTATAATCTGTTTTAACAAAAAATGTAAAAAAATTAAACTTAAAATCAATAATGAGATTATAAAACCATTTAAAGCGAGTAATAAGGCTTACAAAGGCATTGGTGACTATAAATGGACTTTTCTTGTCAATGGATGGGATTCGCTTCACGTTTCCCAAGGAAAACATCCAATTATAATCTGTTTTAACAAAAAATGTAAAAAAATTAAACTTAAAATCAATAATGAGATTATAAAACCATTTAAAGCGAGTAATAAGGCTTACAAAGGCATTGGTGACTATAAATGGACTTTCCTTGTCAATGGATGGGATTCACTTAACATTTCTTGAGCTAAACATCTAATTATAATCTGTTTTAACAAAAAATGTAAAAAAATTACACTTAAAATCAATAATGAGATTATAAAACCATTTGAAGCTAGTAATAAGGCTTACAAAGGCATTGGTGACTATAAATGGACTTTTCTTGTCAGTGGGTGGGATTCGCTTCACGTTTCCCGAGGAATAAATCCAATTATAATCTGTTTTAATAAAAAATGTAAAAAAAATTGAACTTAAAATCAATAATGAGATTATAAAACCATTTAAAGCGAGTAATAAGGCTTACAAAGGCATCGGTGACTATAAATGGACTTTTCTTGTCAATGGATGGGATTCGCTTCATGTTTCCCGAGGAAAACATCCAATTATAATCTGTTTTAACAAAAATTGTAAAAAAATTAAACTTAAAATCAATAATGAGATTATAAAACCATTTAAAGCGAGTAATAAGGCTTACAAAGGCATTGGTGACTATAAATGGACTTTCCTTGTCAATGGATGGGATTCACTTAACATTTCTTGAGCTAAACATCTAATTATAATCTGTTTTAACAAAAAATGTAAAAAAATTACACTTAAAATCAATAATGAGATTATAAAACCATTTAAAGCTAGTAATAAGGCTTACAAAGGCATTGGTGACTATAAATGGACTTTTCTTGTCAATGGATGGGATTCGCTTCACGTTTCTTGAGCTAAACATCTAATTATAATCTGTTTTAACAAAAAATGTAAAAAAATTAAACTTAAAATCAATAATGAGATTATAAAACCATTTAAAGCGAGTAATAAGGCTTACAAAGGCATTGGTGACTATAAATGGACTTTTCTTGTCAATGGATGGGATTCGCTTCATGTTTCCCGAGGAAAACATCCAATTATAATCTGTTTTAACAAAAAATGTAAAAAAATTAAACTTAAAATCAATAATGAGATTATAAAACCATTTAAAGCGAGTAATAAGGCTTACAAAGGCATTGGTGACTATAAATGGACTTTTCTTGTCAATGGATGGGATTCGCTTCACGTTTCCCAAGGAAAACATCCAATTATAATCTGTTTTAACAAAAAATGTAAAAAAATTAAACTTAAAATCAATAATGAGATTATAAAACCATTTAAAGCGAGTAATAAGGCTTACAAAGGCATTGGTGACTATAAATGGACTTTTCTTGTCAATGGATGGGATTCGCTTCACGTTTCTTGAGCTAAACATCTAATTATAATCTGTTTTAACAAAAAATGTAAAAAAATTAAACTTAAAATCAATAATGAGATTATAAAACCATTTAAAGCGAGTAATAAGGCTTACAAAGGCATTGGTGACTATAAATGGACTTTTCTTGTCAATGGATGGGATTCGCTTCATGTTTCCCGAGGAAAACATCCAATTATAATCTGTTTTAACAAAAATTGTAAAAAAATTAAACTTAAAATCAATAATGAGATTATAAAACCATTTAAAGCGAGTAATAAGGCTTACAAAGGCATTGGTGACTATAAATGGACTTTTCTTGTCAATGGATGGGATTCGCTTCATGTTTCCCGAGGAAAACATCCAATTATAATCTGTTTTAACAAAAAATGTAAAAAAATTAAACTTAAAATCAATAATGAGATTATAAAACCATTTAAAGCGAGTAATAAGGCTTACAAAGGCATTGGTGACTATAAATGGACTTTTCTTGTCAATGGATGGGATTCGCTTCACGTTTCCCAAGGAAAACATCCAATTATAATCTGTTTTAACAAAAAATGTAAAAAAATTAAACTTAAAATCAATAATGAGATTATAAAACCATTTAAAGCGAGTAATAAGGCTTACAAAGGCATTGGTGACTATAAATGGACTTTTCTTGTCAATGGATGGGATTCGCTTCACGTTTCTTGAGCTAAACATCTAATTATAATCTGTTTTAACAAAAAATGTAAAAAAATTAAACTTAAAATCAATAATGAGATTATAAAACCATTTAAAGCGAGTAATAAGGCTTACAAAGGCATTGGTGACTATAAATGGACTTTTCTTGTCAATGGATGGGATTCGCTTCACGTTTCTTGAGCTAAACATCTAATTATAATCTGTTTTAACAAAAAATGTAAAAAAATTAAACTTAAAATCAATAATGAGATTATAAAACCATTTAAAGCGAGTAATAAGGCTTACAAAGGCATTGGTGACTATAAATGGACTTTTCTTGTCAATGGATGGGATTCGCTTCACGTTTCTTGAGCTAAACATCTAATTATAATCTGTTTTAACAAAAAATGTAAAAAAATTAATCTTAAAATCAATAATGAGATTATAAAACCATTTAAAGCGAGTAATAAGGCTTACAAAGGCATTGGTGACTATAAATGGACTTTTCTTGTCAATGGATGGGATTCGCTTCATGTTTCCCGAGGAAAACATCCAATTATAATCTGTTTTAACAAAAAATGTAAAAAAATTAAACTTAAAATCAATAATGAGATTATAAAACCATTTAAAGCGAGTAATAAGGCTTACAAAGGCATTGGTGACTATAAATGGACTTTCCTTGTCAATGGATGGGATTCACTTAACATTTCTTGAGCTAAACATCTAATTATAATCTGTTTTAACAAAAAATGTAAAAAAATTACACTTAAAATCAATAATGAGATTATAAAACCATTTAAAGCTAGTAATAAGGCTTACAAAGGCATTGGTGACTATAAATGGACTTTTCTTGTCAATGGATGGGATTCGCTTCATGTTTCCCGAGGAAAACATCCAATTATAATCTGTTTTAACAAAAAATGTAAAAAAATTAAACTTAAAATCAATAATGAGATTATAAAACCATTTAAAGCGAGTAATAAGGCTTACAAAGGCATTGGTGACTATAAATGGACTTTCCTTGTCAATGGATGGGATTCACTTAACATTTCTTGAGCTAAACATCTAATTATAATCTGTTTTAACAAAAAATGTAAAAAAATTACACTTAAAATCAATAATGAGATTATAAAACCATTTGAAGCTAGTAATAAGGCTTACAAAGGCATTGGTGACTATAAATGGACTTTTCTTGTCAGTGGGTGGGATTCGCTTCACGTTTCCCGAGGAATAAATCCAATTATAATCTGTTTTAATAAAAAATGTAAAAAAAATTGAACTTAAAATCAATAATGAGATTATAAAACCATTTAAAGCGAGTAATAAGGCTTACAAAGGCATCGGTGACTATAAATGGACTTTTCTTGTCAATGGATGGGATTCGCTTCATGTTTCCCGAGGAAAACATCCAATTATAATCTGTTTTAACAAAAATTGTAAAAAAATTAAACTCAAAATCAATAATGAGATTATAAAACCATTTAAAGCGAGTAATAAGGCTTACAAAGGCATTGGTGACTATAAATGGACTTTTCTTGTCAATGGATGGGATTCGCTTCATGTTTCCCGAGGAAAACATCCAATTATAATCTGTTTTAACAAAAAATGTAAAAAAATTAAACTTAAAATCAATAATGAGATTATAAAACCATTTAAAGCGAGTAATAAGGCTTACAAAGGCATTGGTGACTATAAATGGACTTTTCTTGTCAATGGATGGGATTCGCTTCATGTTTCCCGAGGAAAACATCCAATTATAATCTGTTTTAATAAAAAATGTAAAAAAAATTGAACTTAAAATCAATAATGAGATTATAAAACCATTTAAAGCGAGTAATAAGGCTTACAAAGGCATCGGTGACTATAAATGGACTTTTCTTGTCAATGGATGGGATTCGCTTCATGTTTCCCGAGGAAAACATCCAATTATAATCTGTTTTAACAAAAATTGTAAAAAAATTAAACTTAAAATCAATAATGAGATTATAAAACCATTTAAAGCGAGTAATAAGGCTTACAAAGGCATTGGTGACTATAAATGGACTTTTCTTGTCAATGGATGAGATTCGCTTCATGTTTCCCGAGGAAAACATCCAATTATAATCTGTTTTAACAAAAAATGTAAAAAAATTAAACTTAAAATCAATAATGAGATTATAAAACCATTTAAAGCGAGTAATAAGGCTTACAAAGGCATTGGTGACTATAAATGGACTTTTCTTGTCAATGGATGGGATTCGCTTCACGTTTCCCAAGGAAAACATCCAATTATAATCTGTTTTAACAAAAAATGTAAAAAAATTAAACTTAAAATCAATAATGAGATTATAAAACCATTTAAAGCGAGTAATAAGGCTTACAAAGGCATTGGTGACTATAAATGGACTTTTCTTGTCAATGGATGGGATTCGCTTCACGTTTCTTGAGCTAAACATCTAATTATAATCTGTTTTAACAAAAAATGTAAAAAAATTAAACTTAAAATCAATAATGAGATTATAAAACCATTTAAAGCGAGTAATAAGGCTTACAAAGGCATTGGTGACTATAAATGGACTTTTCTTGTCAATGGATGGGATTCGCTTCACGTTTCTTGAGCTAAACATCTAATTATTATCTGTTTTAACAAAAAATGTAAAAAAATTAATCTTAAAATCAATAATGAGATTATAAAACCATTTAAAGCGAGTAATAAGGCTTACAAAGGCATTGGTGACTATAAATGGACTTTTCTTGTCAATGGATGGGATTCGCTTCATGTTTCCCGAGGAAAACATCCAATTATAATCTGTTTTAACAAAAAATGTAAAAAAATTAAACTTAAAATCAATAATGAGATTATAAAACCATTTAAAGCGAGTAATAAGGCTTACAAAGGCATTGGTGACTATAAATGGACTTTCCTTGTCAATGGATGGGATTCACTTAACATTTCTTGAGCTAAACATCTAATTATAATCTGTTTTAACAAAAAATGTAAAAAAATTACACTTAAAATCAATAATGAGATTATAAAACCATTTGAAGCTAGTAATAAGGCTTACAAAGGCATTGGTGACTATAAATGGACTTTTCTTGTCAGTGGGTGGGATTCGCTTCACGTTTCCCGAGGAATAAATCCAATTATAATCTGTTTTAATAAAAAATGTAAAAAAATTACACTTAAAATCAATAATGAGATTATAAAACCATTTGAAGCTAGTAATAAGGCTTACAAAGGCATTGGTGACTATAAATGGACTTTTCTTGTCAGTGGGTGGGATTCGCTTCACGTTTCCCGAGGAATAAATCCAATTATAATCTGTTTTAATAAAAAATGTAAAAAAAATTGAACTTAAAATCAATAATGAGATTATAAAACCATTTAAAGCGAGTAATAAGGCTTACAAAGGCATCGGTGACTATAAATGGACTTTTCTTGTCAATGGATGGGATTCGCTTCATGTTTCCCGAGGAAAACATCCAATTATAATCTGTTTTAACAAAAATTGTAAAAAAATTAAACTTAAAATCAATAATGAGATTATAAAACCATTTAAAGCGAGTAATAAGGCTTACAAAGGCATTGGTGACTATAAATGGACTTTTCTTGTCAATGGATGGGATTCGCTTCATGTTTCCCGAGGAAAACATCCAATTATAATCTGTTTTAACAAAAAATGTAAAAAAATTAAACTTAAAATCAATAATGAGATTATAAAACCATTTAAAGCGAGTAATAAGGCTTACAAAGGCATTGGTGACTATAAATGGACTTTTCTTGTCAATGGATGGGATTCGCTTCACGTTTCCCGAGGAAAACATCCAATTATCATCTGTTTTAACAAAAAATGTAAAAAAATTACACTTAAAATCAATAATGAGATTATAAAACCATTTAAAGCGAGTAATAAGGCTTACAAAGGCATTGGTGACTATAAATGGACTTTTCTTGTCAATGGATGGGATTCGCATCACGTTTCCCAAGAAAAACATCCAATTATAATCTGTTTTAACAAAAAATGTAAAAAAATTAAACTTAAAATCAATAATGAGATTATAAAACCATTTAAAGCGAGTAATAAGGCTTACAAAGGCATTGGTGACTATAAATGGACTTTTCTTGTCAATGGATGAGATTTGCTTCATGTTTCCCGAGGAAAACATCCAATTATAATCTGTTTTAACAAAAAATGTAAAAAAATTAAACTTAAAATCAATAATGAGATTATAAAACCATTTAAAGCGAGTAATAAGGCTTACAAAGGCATTGGTGACTATAAATGGACTTTTCTTGTCAATGGATGGGATTCGCTTCACGTTTCCCAAGGAAAACATCCAATTATAATCTGTTTTAACAAAAAATGTAAAAAAATTAAACTTAAAATCAATAATGAGATTATAAAACCATTTAAAGCGAGTAATAAGGCTTACAAAGGCATTGGTGACTATAAATGGACTTTTCTTGTCAATGGATGGGATTCGCTACACGTTTCTTGAGCTAAACATCTAATTATAATCTGTTTTAACAAAAAATGTAAAAAAATTAAACTTAAAATCAATAATGAGATTATAAAACCATTTAAAGCGAGTAATAAGGCTTACAAAGGCATTGGTGACTATAAATGGACTTTTCTTGTCAATGGATGGGATTCGCTTCACGTTTCTTGAGCTAAACATCTAATTATTATCTGTTTTAACAAAAAATGTAAAAAAATTAATCTTAAAATCAATAATGAGATTATAAAACCATTTAAAGCGAGTAATAAGGCTTACAAAGGCATTGGTGACTATAAATGGACTTTTCTTGTCAATGGATGGGATTCGCTTCATGTTTCCCGAGGAAAACATCCAATTATAATCTGTTTTAACAAAAAATGTAAAAAAATTAAACTTAAAATCAATAATGAGATTATAAAACCATTTAAAGCGAGTAATAAGGCTTACAAAGGCATTGGTGACTATAAATGGACTTTCCTTGTCAATGGATGGGATTCACTTAACATTTCTTGAGCTAAACATCTAATTATAATCTGTTTTAACAAAAAATGTAAAAAAATTACACTTAAAATCAATAATGAGATTATAAAACCATTTGAAGCTAGTAATAAGGCTTACAAAGGCATTGGTGACTATAAATGGACTTTTCTTGTCAGTGGGTGGGATTCGCTTCACGTTTCCCGAGGAATAAATCCAATTATAATCTGTTTTAATAAAAAATGTAAAAAAAATTGAACTTAAAATCAATAATGAGATTATAAAACCATTTAAAGCGAGTAATAAGGCTTACAAAGGCATCGGTGACTATAAATGGACTTTTCTTGTCAATGGATGGGATTCGCTTCATGTTTCCCGAGGAAAACATCCAATTATAATCTGTTTTAACAAAAATTGTAAAAAAATTAAACTTAAAATCAATAATGAGATTATAAAACCATTTAAAGCGAGTAATAAGGCTTACAAAGGCATTGGTGACTATAAATGGACTTTTCTTGTCAATGGATGGGATTCGCTTCATGTTTCCCGAGGAAAACATCCAATTATAATCTGTTTTAACAAAAAATGTAAAAAAATTAAACTTAAAATCAATAATGAGATTATAAAACCATTTAAAGCGAGTAATAAGGCTTACAAAGGCATTGGTGACTATAAATGGACTTTCCTTGTCAATGGATGGGATTCACTTAACATTTCTTGAGCTAAACATCTAATTATAATCTGTTTTAACAAAAAATGTAAAAAAATTACACTTAAAATCAATAATGAGATTATAAAACCATTTGAAGCTAGTAATAAGGCTTACAAAGGCATTGGTGACTATAAATGGACTTTTCTTGTCAGTGGGTGGGATTCGCTTCACGTTTCCCGAGGAATAAATCCAATTATAATCTGTTTTAATAAAAAATGTAAAAAAAATTGAACTTAAAATCAATAATGAGATTATAAAACCATTTAAAGCGAGTAATAAGGCTTACAAAGGCATCGGTGACTATAAATGGACTTTTCTTGTCAATGGATGGGATTCGCTTCATGTTTCCCGAGGAAAACATCCAATTATAATCTGTTTTAACAAAAATTGTAAAAGAATTAAACTTAAAATCAATAATGAGATTATAAAACCATTTAAAGCGAGTAATAAGGCTTACAAAGGCATTGGTGACTATAAATGGACTTTTCTTGTCAATGGATGGGATTCGCTTCATGTTTCCCGAGGAAAACATCCAATTATAATCTGTTTTAACAAAAAATGTAAAAAAATTAAACTTAAAATCAATAATGAGATTATAAAACCATTTAAAGCGAGTAATAAGGCTTACAAAGGCATTGGTGACTATAAATGGACTTTTCTTGTCAATGGATGGGATTCGCTTCACGTTTCCCGAGGAAAACATCCAATTATCATCTGTTTTAACAAAAAATGTAAAAAAATTACACTTAAAATCAATAATGAGATTATAAAACCATTTAAAGCGAGTAATAAGGCTTACAAAGGCATTGGTGACTATAAATGGACTTTTCTTGTCAATGGATGGGATTCGCATCACGTTTCCCAAGAAAAACATCCAATTATAATCTGTTTTAACAAAAAATGTAAAAAAATTAAACTTAAAATCAATAATGAGATTATAAAACCATTTACAGCGAGTAATAAGGCTTACAAAGGCATTGGTGACTATAAATGGACTTTTCTTTTCAATGGATGGGATTCGCTTCATGTTTCCCGAGGAAAACATCCAATTATAATCTGTTTTAACAAAAAATGTAAAAAAATTAAACTTAAAATCAATAATGAGATTATAAAACCATTTACAGCGAGTAATAAGGCTTACAAAGGCATTGGTGACTATAAATGGACTTTTCTTTTCAATGGATGGGATTCGCTTCACGTTTCTTGAGCTAAACATCTAATTATAATCTGTTTTAACAAAAAATCTAAAAAAATTAAACTTAAAATCAATAATGAAATTATAAAACCATTTAAAGCGAGTAATAAGGCTTACAAAGGCATTGGTGACTATAAATGGACTTTTCTTGTCAATGGATGGGATTCGCTTCACGTTTCCCGAGGAAAACATCCAATTATCATCTGTTTTAACAAAAAATGTAAAACAATTACACTTAAAATCAATAATGAGATTATAAAACCATTTAAAGCGAGTAATAAGGCTTACAAAGGCATTGGTGACTATAAATGGACTTTTCTTGTCAATGGATGGGATTCGCTTCACGTTTCCCAAGAAAAACATCTAATTATAATCTGTTTTAACAAAAAATGTAAAAAAATTACACTTAAAATCAATAATGAGATTATAAAACCATTTAAAGCTAGTAATAAGGCTTACAAAGGCATTGGTGACTATAAATGGACTTTTCTTGTCAATGGATGGGATTCGCTTAACGTTTCTTGAGCTAAACATCTAATTATAATCTGTTTTAACAAAAAATGTAAAAAAATTACACTTAAAATCAATAATGAGATTATAAAACCATTTAAAGCGAGTAATAAGGCTTACAAAGGCATTGGTGACTATAAATGGACTTTTCTTGTCAATGGATGGGATTCGCTTCATGTTTCCCGAGGAAAACATCCAATTATAATCTGTTTTAACAAAAAATGTAAAAAAAGTAAACTTAAAATCAATAATGAGATTATAAAACCATTTAAAGCGAGTAATAAGGCTTACAAAGGCATTGGTGACTATAAATGGACTTTCCTTGTCAATGGATGGGATTCACTTAACATTTCTTGAGCTAAACATCTAATTATAATCTGTTTTAACAAAAAATGTAAAAAAATTACACTTAAAATCAATAATGAGATTATAAAACCATTTAAAGCTAGTAATAAGGCTTACAAAGGCATTGGTGACTATAAATGGACTTTTCTTGTCAATGGATGGGATTCGCTTAACGTTTCTTGAGCTAAACATCTAATTATAATCTGTTTTAACAAAAAATGTAAAAAAATTAAACTTAAAATCAATAATGAGATTATAAAACCATTTAAAGCGAGTAATAAGGCTTACAAAGGCATTGGTGACTATAAATGGACTTTTCTTGTCAGTGGATGGGATTCGCTTCACGTTTCCCGAGGAATACATCCAATTATAATCTGTTTTAATAAAAAATGTAAAAAAATTAAACTTAAAATCAATAATGAGATTATAAAACCATTTAAAGCGAGTAATAAGGCTTACAAAGGCATTGGTGACTATAAATGGACTTTTCTTGTCAATGGATGGGATTCGCTTCACGTTTCCCGAGAAAAACATCCAATTATAATCTGTTTTAACAAAAAACGTAAAATAATTAAGCTTAAAATCAATAATGAGATTATAAAACCATTTAACCCGAGTAATAAGGCTTACAAAGGCATTGGTGACTATAAATGGACTTTTCTTGTCAATGGATGGGATTCGCTTCACGTTTCTTGAGCTAAACATCTAATTATAATCTTTTTTAACCAAAAATGTAAAAAAATTAAACTTAAAATCAATAATGAGATTATAAAACCATTTAAAGCGACTAATAAGGCTTACAAAAGCATTGGTGACTATAAATGGACTTTTCTTGTCAATGGATGGGATTCGCTTAACAATTCTTGAGCTAAAAATCTAATTATAATCTGTTTTAGCAAAAAATGTAAAAAAATTACACTTAAAATCAATAATGAGATTATAAAACCATTTAAAGCTAGTAATAAGGCTTACAAATGCATTGGTGACTATAAATGGACTTTTCTTGTCAATGGATGGGATTCGCTTTACATTTCCCGAGGAATACATCCAATTATAATCTGTTTTAATAAAAAATGTAAAAATATTAAACTTAAAATCAATAATGAGATTATAAAACCATTTAAAGCGAGTAATAAGGCTTACAAAGGCATTGGTGACTATAAATGGACTTTTCTTGTCAATGGATGGGATTCGCTTCACGTTTCTTGAGCTAAACATCTAATTATAATCTGTTTTATCAAAAAATGTAAAAAAATTAAACTTAAAATCAATAATGAGATTATAAAACCATTCAAAGCGAGTAATAAGGCTTACAAAGGCATTGGTGACTATAAATGGACTTTTCTTGTCAATGGATGGGATTCGCTTCACGTTTCTTGAGCTAAACATCTAATTATAATCTGTTTTAACAAAAAATGTAAAAAAATTAAACTTAAAATCAATAATGAGATTATAAAACCATTTAAAGCGAGTAATAAGGCTGACAAAGGCATTGGTGACTATAAATGGACTTTTCTTGTCAATGGATGGGATTCGCTTCACGTTTCTTGAGCTAAACATCTAATTATAATCTGTTTTAACAAAAAATGTAAAAAAATTAAATTTAAAATCAATAATGAGATTATAAAACCATTTAAAGCGAGTAATAAGGCTTACAAAGGCATTGGTGACTATAAATGGACTTTTCTTGTCAATGGATGGGATTCACTTAACATTTCTTGAGCTAAATATCTAATTATAATCTGTTTTAACAAAAAATGTAAAAAAATTACACTTAAAATCAATAATGAGATTATAAAACCATTTGAAGCTAGTAATAAGGCTTACAAAGGCATTGGTGACTATAAATGGACTTTTCTTGTCAGTGGATGGGATTCGCTTCACGTTTCCCGAGGAATACATCCAATTATAATCTGTGTTAATAAAAAATGTAAAAAAATTAAACTTAAAATCAATAATGAGATTATAAAACCATTTAAAGCGAGTAATAAGGCTTACAAAGGCATCGGTGACTATAAATGGACTTTTCTTGTCAATGGATGGGATTCGCTTCATGTTTCCCGAGGAAAACATCCAATTATAATCTGTTTTAACTAAAAATGTAAAAAAATTAAACTTAAAATCAATAATGAGATTATAACACCATTTAAAGCGAGTAATAAGGCTTACAAAGGCATTGGTGACTATAAATGGACTTTTCTTGTCAATGGATGGGATTCGCTTCATGTTTCCCGAGGAAAACATCCAATTATAATCTGTTTTAACAAAAAATGTAAAAAAATTAAACTTAAAATCAATAATGAGATGATAAAACCATTTAAAGCGAGTAATAAGGCTTACAAAGGCATTGGTGACTATAAATGGACTTTTCTTGTCAATGGATGGGATTCGCTTCACGTTTCCCGAGGAAAACATCCAATTATAATCTGTTTTAACAAAAAATGTAAAAAAATTAAACTTAAAATCAATAATGAGATTATAAAACCATTTAAAGCGAGTAATAAGGCTTACAAAGGCATTGGTGACTATAAATGGACTTTTCTTTTCAATGGATGGGATTCGCTTCACGTTTCTTGAGCTAAACATCTAATTATAATCTGTTTTAACAAAAAATCTAAAAAAATTAAACTTAAAATCAATAATGAGATTATAAAACCATTTAAAGCGAGTAAGAAGGCTTACAAAGGCATTGGTGACTATAAATGGACTTTTCTTGTCAATGGATGGGATTCGCTTCATGTTTCCCGAGGAAAATATCCAATTATAATCTGTTTTAACAAAAAATGTAAAACAATTAAACTTAAAATCAATAATGAGATTATAAAACCATTTAAAGCGAGTAATAAGGCTTACAAAGGCATTGGTGACTATAAATGGACTTTTCTTGTCAATGGATGGGATTCGCTTCACGTTTCTTGAGCTAAACATTTAATTATAATCTGTTTTAACAAAAAATGTAAAAAAATTAAACTTAAAATCAATAATGAGATTATAAAACCATTTAAAGCGAGTAATAAGGCTTACAAAGGCATTGGTGACTATAAATGGACTTTTCTTGTCAATGGATGGGATTCGCTTCACGTTTCTTGAGCTAAACATCTAATTATAATCTGTTTTAACAAAAAATGTAAAAAAATTAATCTTAAAATCAATAATGAGATTATAAAACCATTTAAAGCGAGTAATAAGGCTTACAAAGGCATTGGTGACTATAAATGGGCTTTTCTTGTCAATGGATGGGATTCGCTTCACGTTTCCCGAGGAATACATCCAATTATAATCTGTTTTAACAAAAAATGTAAAAAAATTAAACTTAAAATCAATAATGAGATTATAAAACCATTTAAAGCGAGTAATAAGGCTTACAAAGGCATTGGTGACTATAAATGGACTTTCCTTGTCAATGGATGGGATTCACTTAACATTTCTTGAGCTAAACATCTAATTATAATCTGTTTTAACAAAAAATGTAAAAAAATTACACTTAAAATCAATAATGAGATTATAAAACCATTTAAAGCTAGTAATAAGGCTTACAAAGGCATTGGTGACTATAAATGGACTTTTCTTGTCAATGGATGGGATTCGCTTAACGTTTCTTGAGCTAAACATCTAATTATAATCTGTTTTAACAAAAAATGTAAAAAAATTAAACTTAAAATCAATAATGAGATTATAAAACCATTTAAAGCGAGTAATAAGGCTTACAAAGGCATTGGTGACTATAAATGGACTTTTCTTGTCAGTGGATGGGATTCGCTTCACGTTTCCCGAGGAATACATCCAATTATAATCTGTTTTAATAAAAAATGTAAAAAAATTAAACTTAAAATCAATAATGAGATTATAAAACCATTTAAAGCGAGTAATAAGGCTTACAAAGGCATTGGTGACTATAAATGGACTTTTCTTGTCAATGGATGGGATTCGCTTCACGTTTCCCGAGAAAAACATCCAATTATAATCTGTTTTAACAAAAAACGTAAAATAATTAAGCTTAAAATCAATAATGAGATTATAAAACCATTTAACCCGAGTAATAAGGCTTACAAAGGCATTGGTGACTATAAATGGACTTTTCTTGTCAATGGATGGGATTCGCTTCACGTTTCTTGAGCTAAACATCTAATTATAATCTTTTTTAACCAAAAATGTAAAAAAATTAAACTTAAAATCAATAATGAGATTATAAAACCATTTAAAGCGACTAATAAGGCTTACAAAAGCATTGGTGACTATAAATGGACTTTTCTTGTCAATGGATGGGATTCGCTTAACAATTCTTGAGCTAAAAATCTAATTATAATCTGTTTTAGCAAAAAATGTAAAAAAATTACACTTAAAATCAATAATGAGATTATAAAACCATTTAAAGCTAGTAATAAGGCTTACAAATGCATTGGTGACTATAAATGGACTTTTCTTGTCAATGGATGGGATTCGCTTTACATTTCCCGAGGAATACATCCAATTATAATCTGTTTTAATAAAAAATGTAAAAATATTAAACTTAAAATCAATATTGAGATTATAAAACCATTTAAAGCGAGTAATAAGGCTTACAAAGGCATTGGTGACTATAAATGGACTTTTCTTGTCAATGGATGGGATTCGCTTCACGTTTCTTGAGCTAAACATCTAATTATAATCTGTTTTATCAAAAAATGTAAAAAAATTAAACTTAAAATCAATAATGAGATTATAAAACCATTCAAAGCGAGTAATAAGGCTTACAAAGGCATTGGTGACTATAAATGGACTTTTCTTGTCAATGGATGGGATTCGCTTCACGTTTCTTGAGCTAAACATCTAATTATAATCTGTTTTAACAAAAAATGTAAAAAAATTAAACTTAAAATCAATAATGAGATTATAAAACCATTTAAAGCGAGTAATAAGGCTGACAAAGGCATTGGTGACTATAAATGGACTTTTCTTGTCAATGGATGGGATTCGCTTCACGTTTCTTGAGCTAAACATCTAATTATAATCTGTTTTAACAAAAAATGTAAAAAAATTAAATTTAAAATCAATAATGAGATTATAAAACCATTTAAAGCGAGTAATAAGGCTTACAAAGGCATTGGTGACTATAAATGGACTTTTCTTGTCAATGGATGGGATTCACTTAACATTTCTTGAGCTAAATATCTAATTATAATCTGTTTTAACAAAAAATGTAAAAAAATTACACTTAAAATCAATAATGAGATTATAAAACCATTTGAAGCTAGTAATAAGGCTTACAAAGGCATTGGTGACTATAAATGGACTTTTCTTGTCAGTGGATGGGATTCGCTTCACGTTTCCCGAGGAATACATCCAATTATAATCTGTGTTAATAAAAAATGTAAAAAAATTAAACTTAAAATCAATAATGAGATTATAAAACCATTTAAAGCGAGTAATAAGGCTTACAAAGGCATCGGTGACTATAAATGGACTTTTCTTGTCAATGGATGGGATTCGCTTCATGTTTCCCGAGGAAAACATCCAATTATAATCTGTTTTAACTAAAAATGTAAAACAATTAAACTTAAAATCAATAATGAGATTATAACACCATTTAAAGCGAGTAATAAGGCTTACAAAGGCATTGGTGACTATAAATGGACTTTTCTTGTCAATGGATGGGATTCGCTTCATGTTTCCCGAGGAAAACATCCAATTATAATCTGTTTTAACAAAAAATGTAAAAAAATTAAACTTAAAATCAATAATGAGATGATAAAACCATTTAAAGCGAGTAATAAGGCTTACAAAGGCATTGGTGACTATAAATGGACTTTTCTTGTCAATGGATGGGATTCGCTTCACGTTTCCCGAGGAAAACATCCAATTATAATCTGTTTTAACAAAAAATGTAAAAAAATTAAACTTAAAATCAATAATGAGATTATAAAACCATTTAAAGCGAGTAATAAGGCTTACAAAGGCATTGGTGACTATAAATGGACTTTTCTTTTCAATGGATGGGATTCGCTTCACGTTTCTTGAGCTAAACATCTAATTATAATCTGTTTTAACAAAAAATCTAAAAAAATTAAACTTAAAATCAATAATGAGATTATAAAACCATTTAAAGCGAGTAAGAAGGCTTACAAAGGCATTGGTGACTATAAATGGACTTTTCTTGTCAATGGATGGGATTCGCTTCATGTTTCCCGAGGAAAATATCCAATTATAATCTGTTTTAACAAAAAATGTAAAACAATTAAACTTAAAATCAATAATGAGATTATAAAACCATTTAAAGCGAGTAATAAGGCTTACAAAGGCATTGGTGACTATAAATGGACTTTTCTTGTCAATGGATGGGATTCGCTTCACGTTTCTTGAGCTAAACATTTAATTATAATCTGTTTTAACAAAAAATGTAAAAAAATTAAACTTAAAATCAATAATGAGATTATAAAACCATTTAAAGCGAGTAATAAGGCTTACAAAGGCATTGGTGACTATAAATGGACTTTTCTTGTCAATGGATGGGATTCGCTTCACGTTTCTTGAGCTAAACATCTAATTATAATCTGTTTTAACAAAAAATGTAAAAAAATTAATCTTAAAATCAATAATGAGATTATAAAACCATTTAAAGCGAGTAATAAGGCTTACAAAGGCATTGGTGACTATAAATGGGCTTTTCTTGTCAATGGATGGGATTCGCTTAATGTTTCCCGAGGAAAACATCCAATTATAATCTGTTTTAACAAAAAATGTAAAAAAATTAAACTTAAAATCAATAATGAGATTATAAAACCATTTAAAGCGAGTAATAAGGCTTACAAAGGCATTGGTGACTATAAATGGACTTTCCTTGTCAATGGATGGGATTCACTTAACATTTCTTGAGCTAAACATCTAATTATAATCTGTTTTAACAAAAAATGTAAAAAAATTACACTTAAAATCAATAATGAGATTATAAAACCATTTAAAGCTAGTAATAAGGCTTACAAAGGCATTGGTGACTATAAATGGACTTTTCTTGTCAATGGATGGGATTCGCTTAACGTTTCTTGAGCTAAACATCTAATTATAATCTGTTTTAACAAAAAATGTAAAAAAATTACACTTAAAATCAATAATGAGATTATAAAACCATTTAAAGCGAGTAATAAGGCTTACAAAGGCATTGGTGACTATAAATGGACTTTTCTTGTCAATGGATGGGATTCGCTTCACGTTTCTTGAGCTAAACATCTAATTATAATCTGTTTTATCAAAAAATGTAAAAAAATTAAACTTAAAATCAATAATGAGATTATAAAACCATTTAAAGCGAGTAATAAGGCTTACAAAGGCATTGGTGACTATAAATGGACTTTTCTTGTCAATGGATGGGATTCACTTAACATTTCTTGAGCTAAACATCTAATTATAATCTGTATTAATAAAAAATGTGAAAAAATTACACTTAAAATCAATAATGAGATTATAAAACCATTTAAAGCTAGTAATAAGGCTTACAAATGCATTGGTGACTATAAATGGACTTTTCTTGTCAATGGATGGGATTCGCTTTACGTTTCCCGTGGAATACATCCAATTATAATCTGTTTTAATAAAAAATATAAAAAAATTAAACTTAAAATCAATAATGAGATTATAAAACCATTTAAAGCGAGTAATAAGGCTTAGAAAGGCATTGGTGACTATAAATGGACTTTTCTTGTCAATGGATGGGATTCGCTTCACGTTTCTTGAGCTAAACATCTAATTATAATCTGTTTTATCAAAAAATGTAAAAAAATTAAACTTAAAATCAATAATGAGATTATAAAACCATTTAAAGCGAGTAATAAGGCTTACAAAGGCATTGGTGACTATAAATGGACTTTTCTTGTCAATGGATGGGATTCGCTTCACGTTTCTTGAGCTAAACATCTAATTATAATCTGTTTTAACAAAAAATGTAAAAAAATTAAATTTAAAATCAATAATGAGATTATAAAACCATTTAAAGCGAGTAATAAGGCTTACAAAGGCATTGGTGACTATAAATGGACTTTTCTTGTCAATGGATGGGATTCGCTTCACGTTTCTTGAGCTAAACATCTAATTATAATCTGTTTTAACAAAAAATGTAAAAAAATTACACTTAAAATCAATAATGAGATTATAAAACCATTTAAAGCGAGTAATAAGCCTTACAAAGGCATTGGTGACTATAAATGGACTTTTCTTGTCAATGGATGGGATTCACTTAACATTTCTTGAGCTAAACATCTAATTATAATCTGTTTTAACAAAAAATGTAAAAAAATTACACTTAAAATCAATAATGAGATTATAAAACCATTTGAAGCTAGTAATAAGGCTTACAAAGGCATTGGTGACTATAAATGGACTTTTCTTGTCAATGGATGGGATTCGCTTCACGTTTCTTGAGCTAAACATCTAATTATAATCTGTTTTAACAAAAAATGTAAAAAAATTAAACTTAAAATCAATAATGAGATTATAAAACCATTTAAAGCGAGTAATAAGGCTTACAAAGGCATTGGTGACTATAAATGGACTTTTCTTGTCAATGGATGGGATTCGCTTCACGTTTCTTGAGCTAAACATCTAATTATAATCTGTTTTAACAAAAAATGTAAAAAAATTAAATTTAAAATCAATAATGAGATTATAAAACCATTTAAAGCTAGTAATAAGGCTTACAAAGGCATTGGTGACTATAAATGGACTTTTCTTGTCAATGGATGGGATTCGCTTCACGTTTCTTGAGCTAAACATCTAATTATAATCTGTTTTATCAAAAAATGTAAAAAAATTAAACTTAAAATCAATAATGAGATTATAAAACCATTTCAAGCGAGTAATAAGGCTTACAAAGGCATTGGTGACTATAAATGGACTTTTCTTGTCAATGGATGGGATTCACTTAACATTTCTTGAGCTAAACATCTAATTATAATCTGTTTTAACAAAAAATGTGAAAAAATTACACTTAAAATCAATAATGAGATTATAAAACCATTTAAAGCGAGTAATAAGCCTTACAAAGGCATTGGTGACTATAAATGGACTTTTCTTGTCAATGGATGGGATTCACTTAACATTTCTTGAGCTAAACATCTAATTATAATCTGTTTTAACAAAAAATGTAAAAAAATTACACTTAAAATCAATAATGAGATTATAAAACCATTTGAAGCTAGTAATAAGGCTTACAAAGGCATTGGTGACTATAAATGGACGTTTCTTGTCAGTGGATGGGATTCGCTTCACGTTTCCCGAGGAATACATCCAATTATAATCTGTTTTAATAAAAAATGTAAAAAAATTAAACTTAAAATCAATAATGAGATTATAAAACCATTTAAAGCGAGTAATAAGGCTTACAAAGGCATTGGTGACTATAAATGGACTTTTCTTGTCAATGGATGGGATTCGCTTCACGTTTCTTGAGCTAAACATCTAATTATAATCTGTTTTAACAAAAAATGTAAAAAAATTAAACTTAAAATCAATAATGAGATTATAAAACCATTTAAAGCGAGTAATAAGGCTTACAAAGGCATTGGTGACTATAAATGGACTTTTCTTGTCAATGGATGGGATTCGCTTCACGTTTCTTGAGCTAAACATCTAATTATAATCTGTTTTAACAAAAAATGTAAAAAAATTAAACTTAAAATCAATAATGAGATTATAAAACCATTTAAAGCGAGTAATAAGGCTTACAAAAGCATTGGTGACTATAAATGGACTTTTCTTGTCAATGGATGGGATTCGCTTCATGTTTCCCGAGGAAAACATCCAATTATAATCTGTTTTAACAAAAAATGTAAAAAAATTAAACCTAAAATCAATAATGAGATTATAAAACCATTTAAAGCGAGTAATAAGGCTTACAAAGGCATTGGTGACTATAAATGGACTTTCCTTGTCAATGGATGGGATTCACTTAACATTTCTTGAGCTAAACATCTAATTATAATCTGTTTTAACAAAAAATGTAAAAAAATTACACTTAAAATCAATAATGAGATTATAAAACCATTTAAAGCTAGTAATAAGGCTTACAAAGGCATTGGTGACTATAAATGGACTTTTCTTGTCAATGGATGGGATTCGCTTGACGTTTCTTGAGCTAAACATCTAATTATAATCTGTTTTAACAAAAAATGTAAAAAAATTACACTTAAAATCAATAATGAGATTATAAAACCATTTGAAGCTAGTAATAAGGCTTACAAAGGCATTGGTGACTATAAATGGACTTTCCTTGTCAATGGATGGGATTCACTTAACATTTCTTGAGCTAAACATCTAATTATAATCTGTTTTAACAAAAAATGTAAAAAAATTACACTTAAAATCAATAATGAGATTATAAAACCATTTAAAGCTAGTAATAAGGCTTACAAAGGCATTGGTGACTATAAATGGACTTTTCTTGTCAATGGATGGGATTCGCTTAACGTTTCTTGAGCTAAACATCTAATTATAATCTGTTTTAACAAAAAATGTAAAAAAATTACACTTAAAATCAATAATGAGATTATAAAACCATTTAAAGCGAGTAATAAGGCTTACAAAGGCATTGGTGACTATAAATGGACTTTTCTTGTCAATGGATGGGATTCGCTTCACGTTTCTTGAGCTAAACATCTAATTATAATCTGTTTTATCAAAAAATGTAAAAAAATTACACTTAAAATCAATAATGAGATTATAAAACCATTTAAAGCTAGTAATAAGGCTTACAAAGGCATTGGTGACTATAAATGGACTTTTCTTGTCAATGGATGGGATTCGCTTAACGTTTCTTGAGCTAAACATCTAATTATAATCTGTTTTAACAAAAAATGTAAAAAAATTACACTTAAAATCAATAATGAGATTATAAAACCATTTAAAGCGAGTAATAAGGCTTACAAAGGCATTGGTGACTATAAATGGACTTTTCTTGTCAATGGATGGGATTCGCTTCACGTTTCTTGAGCTAAACATCTAATTATAATCTGTTTTATCAAAAAATGTAAAAAAATTAAACTTAAAATCAATAATGAGATTATAAAACCATTTAAAGCGAGTAATAAGGCTTACAAAGGCATTGGTGACTATAAATGGACTTTTCTTGTCAATGGATGGGATTCACTTAACATTTCTTGAGCTAAACATCTAATTATAATCTGTATTAACAAAAAATGTGAAAAAATTACACTTAAAATCAATAATGAGATTATAAAACCATTTAAAGCTAGTAATAAGGCTTACAAAGGCATTGGTGACTATAAATGGACTTTTCTTGTCAGTGGATGGGATTCGCTTCACGTTTCCCGAGGAATACATCCAATTATAATCTGTTTTAATAAAAAATGTAAAAAAATTAAACTTAAAATCAATAATGAGATTATAAAACCATTTAAAGCGAGTAATAAGGCTTACAAAGGCATTGGTGACTATAAATTGACTTTTCTTGTCAATGGATGGGATTCGCTTCACGTTTCCCGAGAAAAACATCCAATTATAATCTGTTTTAACAAAAAACGTAAAAAAATTAAGCTTAAAATCAATAATGAGATTATAAAACCATTTAACCCGAGTAATAAGGCTTACAAAGGTATTGGTGACTATAAATGGACTTTTCTTGTCAATGGATGGGATTCGCTTCACGTTTCTTGAGCTAAACATCTAATTATAATCTTTTTTAACCAAAAAATGTAAAAAAATTAAACTTAAAATCAATAATGAGATTATAAAACCATTTAAAGCGACTAATAAGGCTTACAAAAGCATTGGTGACTATAAATGGACTTTTCTTGTCAATGGATGGGATTCGCTTAACATTTCTTGAGCTAAAAATCTAATTATAATCTGTTTTATCAAAAAATGTAAAAAAATTAAACTTAAAATCAATAATGAGATTATAAAACCATTTAAAGCGAGTAATAAGGCTTACAAAGGCATTGGTGACTATAAATGGACTTTTCTTTTCAATGGATGGGATTCGCTTCACGTTTCTTGAGCTAAACATCTAATTATAATCTGTTTTAACAAAAAATGTAAAAAAATTAAATTTAAAATCAATAATGAGATTATAAAACCATTTAAAGCGAGTAATAAGGCTTACAAAGGCATTGGTGACTATAAATGGACTTTGCTTGTCAATGGATGGGATTCGCTTCACGTTTCTTGAGCTAAACATCTAATTATAATCTGTTTTAACAAAAAATGTGAAAAAATTACACTTAAAATCAATAATGAGATTATAAAACCATTTAAAGCGAGTAATAAGCCTTACAAAGGCATTGGTGACTATAAATGGACTTTTCTTGTCAATGGATGGGATTCACTTAACATTTCTTGAGCTAAACATCTAATTATAATCTGTTTTAACAAAAAATGTAAAAAAATTACACTTAAAATCAATAATGAGATTATAAAACCATTTGAAGCTAGTAATAAGGCTTACAAAGGCATTGGTGACTATAAATGGACTTTTCTTGTCAATGGATGGGATTCGCTTCACGTTTCTTGAGCTAAACATCTAATTATAATCTGTTTCAACAAAAAATGTAAAAAAATTAAACTTAAAATCAATAATGAGATTATAAAACCATTTAAAGCGAGTAATAAGGCTTACAAAGGCATTGGTGACTATAAATGGACTTTTCTTGTCAATGGATGGGATTCGCTTCACGTTTCTTGAGCTAAACATCTAATTATAATCTGTTTTAACAAAAAATGTAAAAAAATTAAATTTAAAATCAATAATGAGATTATAAAACCATTTAAAGCTAGTAATAAGGCTTACAAAGGCATTGGTGACTATAAATGGACTTTTCTTGTCAATGGATGGGATTCGCTTCACGTTTCTTGAGCTAAACATCTAATTATAATCTGTTTCAACAAAAAATGTAAAAAAATTAAACTTAAAATCAATAATGAGATTATAAAACCATTTAAAGCGAGTAATAAGGCTTACAAAGGCATTGGTGACTATAAATGGACGTTTCTTGTCAGTGGATGGGATTCGCTTCACGTTTCCCGAGGAATACATCCAATTATAATCTGTTTTAATAAAAAATGTAAAAAAATTAAACTTAAAATCAATAATGAGATTATAAAACCATTTAAAGCGAGTAATAAGGCTTACAAAGGCATTGGTGACTATAAATGGACTTTTCTTGTCAATGGATGGGATTCGCTTCACGTTTCTTGAGCTAAACATCTAATTATAATCTGTTTTAACAAAAAATGTAAAAAAATTAAACTTAAAATCAATAATGAGATTATAAAACCATTTAAAGCGAGTAATAAGGCTTACAAAGGCATTGGTGACTATAAATGGACTTTTCTTGTCAATGGATGGGATTCGCTTCACGTTTCTTGAGCTAAACATCTAATTATAATCTGTTTTAACAAAAAATGTAAAAAAATTAAACTTAAAATCAATAATGAGATTATAAAACCATTTAAAGCGAGTAATAAGGCTTACAAAAGCATTGGTGACTATAAATGGACTTTTCTTGTCAATGGATGGGATTCGCTTCATGTTTCCCGAGGAAAACATCCAATTATAATCTGTTTTAACAAAAAATGTAAAAAAATTAAACCTAAAATCAATAATGAGATTATAAAACCATTTAAAGCGAGTAATAAGGCTTACAAAGGCATTGGTGACTATAAATGGACTTTCCTTGTCAATGGATGGGATTCACTTAACATTTCTTGAGCTAAACATCTAATTATAATCTGTTTTAACAAAAAATGTAAAAAAATTACACTTAAAATCAATAATGAGATTATAAAACCATTTAAAGCTAGTAATAAGGCTTACAAAGGCATTGGTAACTATAAATGGACTTTTCTTGTCAATGGATGGGATTCGCTTGACGTTTCTTGAGCTAAGCATCTAATTATAATCTGTTTTAACAAAAAATGTAAAAAAATTACACTTAAAATCAATAATGAGATTATAAAACCATTTGAAGCTAGTAATAAGGCTTACAAAGGCATTGGTGACTATAAATGGACTTTTCTTGTCAGTGGGTGGGATTCGCTTCACGTTTCCCGAGGAATACATCCAATTATAATCTGTTTTAATAAAAAATGTAAAAAAATTAAACTTAAAATCAATAATGAGATTATAAAACCATTTAAAGCGAGTAATAAGGCTTACAAAGGCATCGGTGACTATAAATGGACTTTTCTTGTCAATGGATGGGATTCGCTTCATGTTTCCCGAGGAAAACATCCAATTATAATCTGTTTTAACAAAAAATGTAAAAAAATTAAACTTAAAATCAATAATGAGATTATAAAACCATTTAAAGCGAGTAATAAGGCTTACAAAGGCATTGGTGACTATAAATGGACTTTTCTTGTCAATGGATGGGATTCGCTTCATGTTTCCCGAGGAAAACATCCAATTATAATCTGTTTTAACAAAAAATGTAAAAAAATTAAACTTAAAATCAATAATGAGATGATAAAACCATTTAAAGCGAGTAATAAGGCTTACAAAGGCATTGGTGACTATAAATGGACTTTTCTTGTCAATGGATGGGATTCGCTTCACATTTCCCGAGGAAAACATCCAATTATAATCTGTTTTAACAAAAAATGTAAAAAAATTAAACTTAAAATGAATAATGAGATTATAAAACCATTTAACCCGAGTAATAAGGCTTACAAAGGCATTGGTGACTATAAATGGACTTTTCTTGTCAATGGATGGGATTCGCTTCACGTTTCTTGAGCTAAACATCTAATTATAATCTTTTTTAACCAAAAATGTAAAAAAATTAAACTTAAAATCAATAATGAGATTATAATACCATTTAAAGCGACTAATAAGGCTTACAAAAGCATTGGTGACTATAAATGGACTTTTCTTGTCAATGGATGGGATTCGCTTTACGTTTCCCAAGGAATACATCCAATTATAATCTGTTTTAATAAAAAATGTAAAAAAATTAAACTTAAAATCAATAATGAGATTATAAAACCATTTAACCCGAGTAATAAGGCTTACAAAGGCATTGGTGACTATAAATGGACTTTTCTTGTCAATGGATGGGATTCGCTTCACGTTTCTTGAGCTAAACATCTAATTATAATCTGTTTTATCAAAAAATGTAAAAAAATTAAACTTAAAATCAATAATGAGATTATAAAACCATTTAAAGCGAGTAATAAGGCTTACAAAGGCATTGGTGACTATAAATGGACTTTTCTTGTCAATGGATGGGATTCGCTTCACGTTTCTTGAGCTAAACATCTAATTATAATCTGTTTTAACAAAAAATGTAAAAAAATTAAACTTAAAATCAATAATGAGATTATAAAACCATTTAAAGCGAGTAATAAGGCTTACAAAGGCATTGGTGACTATAAATGGACTTTTCTTGTCAATGGATGGGATTCGCTTCACGTTTCTTGGGCTAAACATCTAATTATAATCTGTTTTAACAAAAAATGTAAAAAAATTAAATTTAAAATCAATAATGAGATTATAAAACCATTTAAAGCGAGTAATAAGCCTTACAAAGGCATTGGTGACTATAAATGGACTTTTCTTGTCAATGGATGGGATTCACTTAACATTTCTTGAGCTAAACATCTAATTATAATCTGTTTTAACAAAAAATGTAAAAAAATTACACTTAAAATCAATAATGAGATTATAAAACCATTTGAAGCTAGTAATAAGGCTTACAAAGGCATTGGTGACTATAAATGGACTTTTCTTGTCAGTGGATGGGATTCGCTTCACGTTTCCCGAGGAATACATCCAATTATAATCTGTTTTAATAAAAAATGTAAAAAAATTACACTTAAAATCAATAATGAGATTATAAAACCATTTGAAGCTAGTAATAAGGCTTACAAAGGCATTGGTGACTATAAATGGACTTTTCTTGTCAATGGATGGGATTCGCTTCACGTTTCTTGAGCTAAACATCTAATTATAATCTGTTTTAACAAAAAATGTAAAAAAATTAAACTTAAAATCAATAATGAGATTATAAAACCATTTAAAGCGAGTAATAAGGCTTACAAAAGCATTGGTGACTATAAATGGACTTTTCTTGTCAATGGATGGGATTCGCTTCATGTTTCACGAGGAAAACATCCAATTATAATCTGTTTTAGCAAAAAATGTAAAAAAATTAAACCTAAAATCAATAATGAGATTATAAAACCATTTAAAGCGAGTAATAAGGCTTACAAAGGCATTGGTGACTATAAATGGACTTTCCTTGTCAATGGATGGGATTCACTTAACATTTCTTGAGCTAAACATCTAATTATAATCTGTTTTAACAAAAAATGTAAAAAAATTACACTTAAAATCAATAATGAGATTATAAAACCATTTAAAGCTAGTAATAAGGCTTACAAAGGCATTGGTGACTATAAATGGACTTTTCTTGTCAGTGGGTGGGATTCGCTTCACGTTTCCCGAGGAATACATCCAATTATAATCTGTTTTAATAAAAAATGTAAAAAAATTAAACTTAAAATCAATAATGAGATTATAAAACCATTTAAAGCGAGTAATAAGGCTTACAAAGGCATCGGTGACTATAAATTGACTTTTCTTGTCAATGGATGGGATTCGCTTCATGTTTCCCGAGGAAAACATCCAATTATAATCTGTTTTAACAAAAAATGTAAAAAAATTAAACTTAAAATCAATAATGAGATGATAAAACCATTTAAAGCGAGTAATAAGGCTTACAAAGGCATTGGTGACTATAAATGGACTTTTCTTGTCAATGGATGGGATTCGCTTCACGTTTCCCGAGGAAAACATCCAATTATAATCTGTTTTAACAAAAAATGTAAAAAAATTAAACTTAAAATGAATAATGAGATCATAAAACCATTTAACCCCAGTAATAAGGCTTACAAAGGCATTGGTGACTATAAATGGACTTTTCTTGTCAATGGATGGGATTCGCTTCACGTTTCTTGAGCTAAACATCTAATTATAATCTTTTTTAACCAAAAATATAAAAAAATTAAACTTAAAATCAATAATGAGATTATAAAACCATTTAAAGCGACTAATAAGGCTTACAAAAGCATTGGTGACTATAAATGGACTTTTCTTGTCAATGGATGGGATTCGCTTTACGTTTCCCGAGGAATACATCCAATTATAATCTGTTTTAATAAAAAATGTAAAAAAATTAAACTTAAAATCAATAATGAGATTATAAAACCATTTAAAGCGAGTAATAAGGCTTAGAAAGGCATTGGTGACTATAAATGGACTTTTCTTGTCAATGGATGGGATTCGCTTCACGTTTCTTGAGCTAAACATCTAATTATAATCTGTTTTATCAAAAAATGTAAAAAAATTAAACTTAAAATCAATAATGAGATTATAAAACCATTTAAAGCGAGTAATAAGGCTTACAAAGGCATTGGTGACTATAAATGGACTTTTCTTGTCAATGGATGGGATTCGCTTCACGTTTCCCGAGGAAAACATCCAATTATAATCTGTTTTAACAAAAAATGTAAAAAAATTAAACTTAAAATGAATAATGAGATTATAAAACCATTTAACCCGAGTAATAAGGCTTACAAAGGCATTGGTGACTATAAATGGACTTTTCTTGTCAATGGATGGGATTCGCTTCACGTTTCTTGAGCTAAACATCTAATTATAATCTTTTTTAACCAAAAATGTAAAAAAATTAAACTTAAAATCAATAATGAGATTATAATACCATTTAAAGCGACTAATAAGGCTTACAAAAGCATTGGTGACTATAAATGGACTTTTCTTGTCAATGGATGGGATTCGCTTTACGTTTCCCAAGGAATACATCCAATTATAATCTGTTTTAATAAAAAATGTAAAAAAATTAAACTTAAAATCAATAATGAGATTATAAAACCATTTAAAGCGAGTAATAAGGCTTAGAAAGGCATTGGTGACTATAAATGGACTTTTCTTGTCAATGGATGGGATTCGCTTCACGTTTCTTGAGCTAAACATCTAATTATAATCTGTTTTATCAAAAAATGTAAAAAAATTAAACTTAAAATCAATAATGAGATTATAAAACCATTTAAAGCGAGTAATAAGGCTTACAAAGGCATTGGTGACTATAAATGGACTTTTCTTGTCAATGGATGGGATTCGCTTCACGTTTCTTGGGCTAAACATCTAATTATAATCTGTTTTAACAAAAAATGTAAAAAAATTAAATTTAAAATCAATAATGAGATTATAAAACCATTTAAAGCGAGTAATAAGCCTTACAAAGGCATTGGTGACTATAAATGGACTTTTCTTGTCAATGGATGGGATTCACTTAACATTTCTTGAGCTAAACATCTAATTATAATCTGTTTTAACAAAAAATGTAAAAAAATTACACTTAAAATCAATAATGAGATTATAAAACCATTTGAAGCTAGTAATAAGGCTTACAAAGGCATTGGTGACTATAAATGGACTTTTCTTGTCAATGGATGGGATTCGCTTCACGTTTCTTGAGCTAAACATCTAATTATAATCTGTTTTAACAAAAAATGTAAAAAAATTAAACTTAAAATCAATAATGAGATTATAAAACCATTTAAAGCGAGTAATAAGGCTTACAAAGGCATTGGTGACTATAAATGGACTTTTCTTGTCAATGGATGGGATTCGTTTCACGTTTCTTGAGCTAAACATCTAATTATAATCTGTTTTAACAAAAAATGTAAAAAAATTAAACTTAAAATCAATAATGAGATTATAAAACCATTTAAAGCGAGTAATAAGGCTTACAAAAGCATTGGTGACTATAAATGGACTTTTCTTGTCAATGGATGGGATTCGCTTCAGGTTTCACGAGGAAAACATCCAATTATAATCTGTTTTAGCAAAAAATGTAAAAAAATTAAACTTAAAATCAATAATGAGATTATAAAACCATTTAAAGCGAGTAATAAGGCTTACAAAGGCATTGGTGACTATAAATGGACTTTTCTTGTCAATGGATGGGATTCGCTTCATGTTTCACGAGGAAAACATCCAATTATAATCTGTTTTAGCAAAAAATGTAAAAAAATTAAACTTAAAATCAATAATGAGATTATAAAACCATTTAAAGCGAGTAATAAGGCTTACAAAAGCATTGGTGACTATAAATGGACTTTTCTTGTCAGTGGATGGGATTCGCTTCACGTTTCCCGAGGAATACATCCAATTATAATCTGTTTTAATAAAAAATGTAAAAAAATTACACTTAAAATCAATAATGAGATTATAAAACCATTTGAAGCTAGTAATAAGGCTTACAAAGGCATTGGTGACTATAAATGGACTTTTCTTGTCAATGGATGGGATTCGCTTCACGTTTCTTGAGCTAAACATCTAATTATAATCTGTTTTAACAAAAAATGTAAAAAAATTAAACTTAAAATCAATAATGAGATTATAAAACCATTTAAAGCGAGTAATAAGGCTTACAAAGGCATTGGTGACTATAAATGGACTTTTCTTGTCAATGGATGGGATTCGCTTCACGTTTCTTGAGCTAAACATCTAATTATAATCTGTTTTAACAAAAAATGTAAAAAAATTAAACTTAAAATCAATAATGAGATTATAAAACCATTTAAAGCGAGTAATAAGGCTTACAAAAGCATTGGTGACTATAAATGGACTTTTCTTGTCAATGGCTGGGATTCGCTTCATGTTTCACGAGGAAAACATCCAATTATAATCTGTTTTAGCAAAAAATGTAAAAAAATTAAACCTAAAATCAATAATGAGATTATAAAACCATTTAAAGCGAGTAATAAGGCTTACAAAGGCATTGGTGACTATAAATGGACTTTCCTTGTCAATGGATGGGATTCACTTAACATTTCTTGAGCTAAACATCTAATTATAATCTGTTTTAACAAAAAATGTAAAAAAATTACACTTAAAATCAATAATGAGATTATAAAACCATTTAAAGCTAGTAATAAGGCTTACAAAGGCATTGGTGACTATAAATGGACTTTTCTTGTCAGTGGGTGGGATTCGCTTCACGTTTCCCGAGGAATACATCCAATTATAATCTGTTTTAATAAAAAATGTAAAAAAATTAAACTTAAAATCAATAATGAGATTATAAAACCATTTAAAGCGAGTAATAAGGCTTACAAAGGCATCGGTGACTATAAATTGACTTTTCTTGTCAATGGATGGGATTCGCTTCATGTTTCCCGAGGAAAACATCCAATTATAATCTGTTTTAACAAAAAATGTAAAAAAATTAAACTTAAAATCAATAATGAGATGATAAAACCATTTAAAGCGAGTAATAAGGCTTACAAAGGCATTGGTGACTATAAATGGACTTTTCTTGTCAATGGATGGGATTCGCTTCACGTTTCCCGAGGAAAACATCCAATTATAATCTGTTTTAACAAAAAATGTAAAAAAATTAAACTTAAAATGAATAATGAGATCATAAAACCATTTAACCCCAGTAATAAGGCTTACAAAGGCATTGGTGACTATAAATGGACTTTTCTTGTCAATGGATGGGATTCGCTTCACGTTTCTTGAGCTAAACATCTAATTATAATCTTTTTTAACCAAAAATGTAAAAAAATTAAACTTAAAATCAATAATGAGATTATAAAACCATTTAAAGCGACTAATAAGGCTTACAAAAGCATTGGTGACTATAAATGGACTTTTCTTGTCAATGGATGGGATTCGCTTTACGTTTCCCGAGGAATACATCCAATTATAATCTGTTTTAATAAAAAATGTAAAAAAATTAAACTTAAAATCAATAATGAGATTATAAAACCATTTAAAGCGAGTAATAAGGCTTACAAAGGCATTGGTGACTATAAATGGACTTTTCTTGTCAATGGATGGGATTCGTTTCACGTTTCTTGAGCTAAACATCTAATTATAATCTGTTTTAACAAAAAATGTAAAAAAATTAAACTTAAAATCAATAATGAGATTATAAAACCATTTAAAGCGAGTAATAAGGCTTACAAAAGCATTGGTGACTATAAATGGACTTTTCTTGTCAATGGATGGGATTCGCTTCAGGTTTCACGAGGAAAACATCCAATTATAATCTGTTTTAGCAAAAAATGTAAAAAAATTAAACTTAAAATCAATAATGAGATTATAAAACCATTTAAAGCGAGTAATAAGGCTTACAAAGGCATTGGTGACTATAAATGGACTTTTCTTGTCAATGGATGGGATTCGCTTCATGTTTCACGAGGAAAACATCCAATTATAATCTGTTTTAGCAAAAAATGTAAAAAAATTAAACTTAAAATCAATAATGAGATTATAAAACCATTTAAAGCGAGTAATAAGGCTTACAAAAGCATTGGTGACTATAAATGGACTTTTCTTGTCAGTGGATGGGATTCGCTTCACGTTTCCCGAGGAATACATCCAATTATAATCTGTTTTAATAAAAAATGTAAAAAAATTACACTTAAAATCAATAATGAGATTATAAAACCATTTGAAGCTAGTAATAAGGCTTACAAAGGCATTGGTGACTATAAATGGACTTTTCTTGTCAATGGATGGGATTCGCTTCACGTTTCTTGAGCTAAACATCTAATTATAATCTGTTTTAACAAAAAATGTAAAAAAATTAAACTTAAAATCAATAATGAGATTATAAAACCATTTAAAGCGAGTAATAAGGCTTACAAAGGCATTGGTGACTATAAATGGACTTTTCTTGTCAATGGATGGGATTCGCTTCACGTTTCTTGAGCTAAACATCTAATTATAATCTGTTTTAACAAAAAATGTAAAAAAATTAAACTTAAAATCAATAATGAGATTATAAAACCATTTAAAGCGAGTAATAAGGCTTACAAAAGCATTGGTGACTATAAATGGACTTTTCTTGTCAATGGATGGGATTCGCTTCATGTTTCACGAGGAAAACATCCAATTATAATCTGTTTTAGCAAAAAATGTAAAAAAATTAAACCTAAAATCAATAATGAGATTATAAAACCATTTAAAGCGAGTAATAAGGCTTACAAAGGCATTGGTGACTATAAATGGACTTTCCTTGTCAATGGATGGGATTCACTTAACATTTCTTGAGCTAAACATCTAATTATAATCTGTTTTAACAAAAAATGTAAAAAAATTACACTTAAAATCAATAATGAGATTATAAAACCATTTAAAGCTAGTAATAAGGCTTACAAAGGCATTGGTGACTATAAATGGACTTTTCTTGTCAGTGGGTGGGATTCGCTTCACGTTTCCCGAGGAATACATCCAATTATAATCTGTTTTAATAAAAAATGTAAAAAAATTAAACTTAAAATCAATAATGAGATTATAAAACCATTTAAAGCGAGTAATAAGGCTTACAAAGGCATCGGTGACTATAAATTGACTTTTCTTGTCAATGGATGGGATTCGCTTCATGTTTCCCGAGGAAAACATCCAATTATAATCTGTTTTAACAAAAAATGTAAAAAAATTAAACTTAAAATCAATAATGAGATGATAAAACCATTTAAAGCGAGTAATAAGGCTTACAAAGGCATTGGTGACTATAAATGGACTTTTCTTGTCAATGGATGGGATTCGCTTCACGTTTCCCGAGGAAAACATCCAATTATAATCTGTTTTAACAAAAAATGTAAAAAAATTAAACTTAAAATGAATAATGAGATCATAAAACCATTTAACCCCAGTAATAAGGCTTACAAAGGCATTGGTGACTATAAATGGACTTTTCTTGTCAATGGATGGGATTCGCTTCACGTTTCTTGAGCTAAACATCTAATTATAATCTTTTTTAACCAAAAATGTAAAAAAATTAAACTTAAAATCAATAATGAGATTATAAAACCATTTAAAGCGACTAATAAGGCTTACAAAAGCATTGGTGACTATAAATGGACTTTTCTTGTCAATGGATGGGATTCGCTTTACGTTTCCCGAGGAATACATCCAATTATAATCTGTTTTAATAAAAAATGTAAAAAAATTAAACTTAAAATCAATAATGAGATTATAAAACCATTTAAAGCGAGTAATAAGGCTTAGAAAGGCATTGGTGACTATAAATGGACTTTTCTTGTCAATGGATGGGATTCGCTTCACGTTTCTTGAGCTAAACATCTAATTATAATCTGTTTTATCAAAAAATGTAAAAAAATTAAACTTAAAATCAATAATGAGATTATAAAACCATTTAAAGCGAGTAATAAGGCTTACAAAGGCATTGGTGACTATAAATGGACTTTTCTTGTCAATGGATGGGATTCGCTTCACGTTTCCCGAGGAAAACATCCAATTATAATCTGTTTTAACAAAAAATGTAAAAAAATTAAACTTAAAATGAATAATGAGATTATAAAACCATTTAACCCGAGTAATAAGGCTTACAAAGGCATTGGTGACTATAAATGGACTTTTCTTGTCAATGGATGGGATTCGCTTCACGTTTCTTGAGCTAAACATCTAATTATAATCTTTTTTAACCAAAAATGTTAAAAAATTAAACTTAAAATCAATAATGAGATTATAATACCATTTAAAGCGACTAATAAGGCTTACAAAAGCATTGGTGACTATAAATGGACTTTTCTTGTCAATGGATGGGATTCGCTTTACGTTTCCCAAGGAATACATCCAATTATAATCTGTTTTAATAAAAAATGTAAAAAAATTAAACTTAAAATCAATAATGAGATTATAAAACCATTTAAAGCGAGTAATAAGGCTTAGAAAGGCATTGGTGACTATAAATGGACTTTTCTTGTCAATGGATGGGATTCGCTTCACGTTTCTTGAGCTAAACATCTAATTATAATCTGTTTTATCAAAAAATGTAAAAAAATTAAACTTAAAATCAATAATGAGATTATAAAACCATTTAAAGCGAGTAATAAGGCTTACAAAGGCATTGGTGACTATAAATGGACTTTTCTTGTCAATGGATGGGATTCGCTTCACATTTCTTGAGCTAAACATCTAATTATAATCTGTTTTAACAAAAAATATAAAAAAATTAAACTTAAAATCAATAATGAGATTATAAAACCATTTAAAGCGAGTAATAAGGCTTACAAAGGCATTGGTGACTATAAATGGACTTTTCTTGTCAATGGATGGGATTCGCTTCACGTTTCTTGGGCTAAACATCTAATTATAATCTGTTTTAACAAAAAATGTAAAAAAATTAAATTTAAAATCAATAATGAGATTATAAAACCATTTAAAGCGAGTAATAAGCCTTACAAAGGCATTGGTGACTATAAATGGACTTTTCTTGTCAATGGATGGGATTCACTTAACATTTCTTGAGCTAAACATCTAATTATAATCTGTTTTAACAAAAAATGTAAAAAAATTACACTTAAAATCAATAATGAGATTATAAAACCATTTGAAGCTAGTAATAAGGCTTACAAAGGCATTGGTGACTATAAATGGACTTTTCTTGTCAATGGATGGGATTCGCTTCACGTTTCTTGAGCTAAACATCTAATTATAATCTGTTTTAACAAAAAATGTAAAAAAATTAAACTTAAAATCAATAATGAGATTATAAAACCATTTAAAGCGAGTAATAAGGCTTACAAAGGCATTGGTGACTATAAATGGACTTTTCTTGTCAATGGATGGGATTCGTTTCACGTTTCTTGAGCTAAACATCTAATTATAATCTGTTTTAACAAAAAATGTAAAAAAATTAAACTTAAAATCAATAATGAGATTATAAAACCATTTAAAGCGAGTAATAAGGCTTACAAAAGCATTGGTGACTATAAATGGACTTTTCTTGTCAATGGATGGGATTCGCTTCATGTTTCACGAGGAAAACATCCAATTATAATCTGTTTTAGCAAAAAATGTAAAAAAATTAAACTTAAAATCAATAATGAGATTATAAAACCATTTAAAGCGAGTAATAAGGCTTACAAAGGCATTGGTGACTATAAATGGACTTTTCTTGTCAATGGATGGGATTCGCTTCATGTTTCACGAGGAAAACATCCAATTATAATCTGTTTTAGCAAAAAATGTAAAAAAATTAAACTTAAAATCAATAATGAGATTATAAAACCATTTAAAGCTAGTAATAAGGCTTACAAAGGCATTGGTGACTATAAATGGACTTTTCTTGTCAATGGATGGGATTCGCTTCACGTTTCTTGAGCTAAACATCTAATTATAATCTGTTTTATCAAAAAATGTAAAAAAATTAAACTTAAAATCAATAATGAGATTATAAAACCATTTAAAGCGAGTAATAAGGCTTACAAAGGCATTGGTGACTATAAATGGACTTTTCTTGTCAATGGATGGGATTCGTTTCACGTTTCTTGAGCTAAACATCTAATTATAATCTGTTTTAACAAAAAATGTAAAAAAATTAAACCTAAAATCAATAATGAGATTATAAAACCATTTAAAGCGAGTAATAAGGCTTACAAAAGCATTGGTGACTATAAATGGACTTTTCTTGTCAATGGATGGGATTCGCTTCATGTTTCACGAGGAAAACATCCAATTATAATCTGTTTTAGCAAAAAATGTAAAAAAATTAAACCTAAAATCAATAATGAGATTATAAAACCATTTAAAGCGAGTAATAAGGCTTACAAAGGCATTGGTGACTATAAATGGACTTTCCTTGTCAATGGATGGGATTCACTTAACATTTCTTGATCTAAACATCTAATTATAATCTGTTTTAACAAAAAATGTAAAAAAATTACACTTAAAATCAATAATGAGATTATAAAACCATTTAAAGCTAGTAATAAGGCTTACAAAGGCATTAGTGACTATAAATGGACTTTTCTTGTCAGTGGGTGGGATTCGCTTCACGTTTCCCGAGGAATACATCCAATTATAATCTGTTTTAATAAAAAATGTAAAAAAATTAAACTTAAAATCAATAATGAGATTATAAAACCATTTAAAGCGAGTAATAAGGCTTACAAAGGCATCGGTGACTATAAATTGACTTTTCTTGTCAATGGATGGGATTCGCTTCATGTTTCCCGAGGAAAACATCCAATTATAATCTGTTTTAACAAAAAATGTAAAAAAATTAAACTTAAAATCAATAATGAGATTATAAAACCATTTAAAGCGAGTAATAAGGCTTACAAAGGCATTGGTGACTATAAATGGACTTTTCTTGTCAATGGATGGGATTCGCTTCATGTTTCCCGAGGAAAACATCCAATTATAATCTGTTTTAACAAAAAATGTAAAAAAATTAAACTTAAAATCAATAATGAGATGATAAAACCATTTAAAGCGAGTAATAAGGCTTACAAAGGCATTGGTGACTATAAATGGACTTTTCTTGTCAATGGATGGGATTCGCTTCACGTTTCCCGAGGAAAACATCCAATTATAATCTGTTTTAACAAAAAATGTAAAAAAATTAAACTTAAAATGAATAATGAGATTATAAAACCATTTAACCCGAGTAATAAGGCTTACAAAGGCATTGGTGACTATAAATGGACTTTTCTTGTCAATGGATGGGATTCGCTTCACGTTTCTTGAGCTAAACATCTAATTATAATCTTTTTTAACCAAAAATGTAAAAAAATTAAACTTAAAATCAATAATGAGATTATAAAACCATTTAAAGCGACTAATAAGGCTTACAAAAGCATTGGTGACTATAAATGGACTTTTCTTGTCAATGGATGGGATTCGCTTTACGTTTCCCGAGGAATACATCCAATTATAATCTGTTTTAATAAAAAATGTAAAAAAATTAAACTTAAAATCAATAATGAGATTATAAAACCATTTAAAGCGAGTAATAAGGCTTAGAAAGGCATTGGTGACTATAAATGGACTTTTCTTGTCAATGGATGGGATTCGCTTCACGTTTCTTGAGCTAAACATCTAATTATAATCTGTTTTATCAAAAAATGTAAAAAAATTAAACTTAAAATCAATAATGAGATTATAAAACCATTTAAAGCGAGTAATAAGGCTTACAAAGGCATTGGTGACTATAAATGGACTTTTCTTGTCAATGGATGGGATTCGCTTCACGTTTCTTGAGCTAAACATCTAATTATAATCTGTTTTAACAAAAAATGTAAAAAAATTAAACTTAAAATCAATAATGAGATTATAAAACCATTTAAAGCGAGTAATAAGGCTTACAAAGGCATTGGTGACTATAAATGGACTTTTCTTGTCAATGGATGGGATTCGCTTCACGTTTCTTGAGCTAAACATCTAATTATAATCTGTTTTAACAAAAAATGTAAAAAAATTAAATTTAAAATCAATAATGAGATTATAAAACCATTTAAAGCGAGTAATAAGCCTTACAAAGGCATTGGTGACTATAAATGGACTTTTCTTGTCAATGGATGGGATTCACTTAACATTTCTTGAGCTAAACATCTAATTATAATCTGTTTTAACAAAAAATGTAAAAAAATTACACTTAAAATCAATAATGAGATTATAAAACCATTTGAAGCTAGTAATAAGGCTTACAAAGGCATTGGTGACTATAAATGGACTTTTCTTGTCAGTGGATGGGATTCGCTTCACGTTTCCCGAGGAATACATCCAATTATAATCTGTTTTAATAAAAAATGTAAAAAAATTAAACTTAAAATCAATAATGAGATTATAAAACCATTTAAAGCGAGTAATAAGGCTTACAAAGGCATTGGTGACTATAAATGGACTTTTCTTGTCAATGGATGGGAGTCGCTTCACGTTTCTTGAGCTAAACATCTAATTATAATCTGTTTTAACAAAAAATGTAAAAAAATTAAACTTAAAATCAATAATGAGATTATAAAACCATTTAAAGCGAGTAATAAGGCTTACAAAGGCATTGGTGACTATAAATGGACTTTTCTTGTCAATGGATGGGATTCGCTTCACGTTTCTTGAGCTAAACATCTAATTATAATCTGTTTTAACAAAAAATGTAAAAAAATTAAACTTAAAATCAATAATGAGATTATAAAACCATTTAAAGCGAGTAATAAGGCTTACAAAGGCATTGGTGACTATAAATGGACTTTCCTTATCAATGGATGGAATTCACTTAACATTTCTTGAGCTTAACATCTAATTATAATCTGTTTTAACAAAAAATGTAAAAAAATTACACTTAAAATCAATAATGAGATTATAAAACCATTTAAAGCTAGTAATAAGGCTTACAAAGGCATTGGTGACTATAAATGTACTTTTCTTGTCAATGGATGGGATTCGCTTGACGTTTCTTGAGCTAAACATCTAATTATAATCTGTTTTCACAAAAAATGTAAAAAAATTACACTTAAAATCAATAATGAGATTATAAAACCATTTGAAGCTAGTAATAAGGCTTACAAAGGCATTGGTGACTATAAATGGACTTTTCTTGTCAGTGGGTGGGATTCGCTTCACGTTTCCCGAGGAATACATCCAATTATAATCTGTTTTAATAAAAAATGTAAAAAAATTAAACTTAAAATCAATAATGAGATTATAAAACCATTTAAAGCGAGTAATAAGGCTTACAAAAGCATCGGTGACTATAAATGGACTTTTCTTGTCAATGGATGGGATTCGCTTCATGTTTCCCGAGGAAAACATCCAATTATAATCTGTTTTAACAAAAAATGTAAAAAAATTAAACTTAAAATCAGTAATGAGATGATAAAACCATTTAAAGCGAGTAATAAGGCTTACAAAGGCATTGGTGACTATAAATGGACTTTTCTTGTCAATGGATGGGATTCGCTTCACGTTTCTTGAGCTAAACATCTAATTATAATCTGTTTTAACAAAAAATGTAAAAAAATTAAACGTAAAATCAATAATGAGATTATAAAACCATTTAAAGCGAGTAATAAGGCTTACAAAGGCATTGGTGACTATAAATGGACTTTTGTTGTCAATTGATGGGATTCGCTTCACGTTTCCCGAGGAAAACATCCAATTATAATCTGTTTTAACAAAAAATGTAAAAAAATTAAACTGAAAATCAATAATGAGATTATAAAACCATTTAAAGCGAGTAATAAGGCTTACAAAGGCATTGGTGACTATAAATGGACTTTTCTTTTCAATGGATGGGATTCGCTTCACGTTTCTTGAGCTAAACATCTAATTATAATCTGTTTTAACAAAAAATCTAAAAAAATTAAACTTAAAATCAATAATGAGATTATAAAACCATTTAAAGCGAGTAATAAGGCTTACAAAGGCATTGGTGACTATAAATGGACTTTTCTTGTCAATGGATGGGATTCGCTTCACGTTTCTTGAGCTAAACATCTAATTATAATCTGTTTTAACAAAAAATGTAAAAAAATTAAACTTAAAATCAATAATGAGATTATAAAACCATTTAAAGCGAGTAATAAGGCTTACAAAGGCATTGGTGACTATAAATGGACTTTCCTTGTCAATGGATGGAATTCACTTAACATTTCTTGAGCTTAACATCTAATTATAATCTGTTTTAACAAAAAATGTAAAAAAATTACACTTAAAATCAATAATGAGATTATAAAACCATTTAAAGCTAGTAATAAGGCTTACAAAGGCATTGGTGACTATAAATGTACTTTTCTTGTCAATGGATGGGATTCGCTTCACGTTTCTTGAGCTGAACATCTAATTATAATCTGTTTTAACAAAAAATGTAAAAAAATTACACTTAAAATCAATAATGAGATTATAAAACCATTTAAAGCGAGTAATAAGGCTTAGAAAGGCATTGGTGACTATAAATGGACTTTTCTTGTCAATGGATGGGATTCGCTTCACGTTTCTTGAGCTAAACATCTAATTATAATCTGTTTTATCAAAAAATGTAAAAAAATTAAACTTAAAATCAATAATGAGATTATAAAACCATTTAAAGCGAGTAATAAGGCTTACAAAGGCATTGGTGACTATAAATGGACTTTTCTTGTCAATGGATGGGATTCGCTTCACGTTTCTTGAGCTAAACATCTAATTATAATCTGTTTTAACAAAAAATGTAAAAAAATTAAACTTAAAATCAATAATGAGATTATAAAACCATTTAAAGCGAGTAATAAGGCTTACAAAGGCATTGGTGACTATAAATGGACTTTTCTTGTCAATGGATGGGATTCGCTTCACGTTTCTTGAGCTAAACATCTAATTATAATCTGTTTTAACAAAAAATGTAAAAAAATTAAATTTAAAATCAATAATGAGATTATAAAACCATTTAAAGCGAGTAATAAGCCTTACAAAGGCATTGGTGACTATAAATGGACTTTTCTTGTCAATGGATGGGATTCACTTAACATTTCTTGAGCTAAACATCTAATTATAATCTGTTTTAACAAAAAATGTAAAAAAATTACACTTAAAATCAATAATGAGATTATAAAACCATTTGAAGCTAGTAATAAGGCTTACAAAGGCATTGGTGACTATAAATGGACTTTTCTTGTCAGTGGATGGGATTCGCTTCACGTTTCCCGAGGAATACATCCAATTATAATCTGTTTTAATAAAAAATGTAAAAAAATTAAACTTAAAATCAATAATGAGATTATAAAACCATTTAAAGCGAGTAATAAGGCTTACAAAGGCATTGGTGACTATAAATGGACTTTTCTTGTCAATGGATGGGATTCGCTTCACGTTTCTTGAGCTAAACATCTAATTATAATCTGTTTTAACAAAAAATGTAAAAAAATTAAACTTAAAATCAATAATGAGATTATAAAACCATTTAAAGCGAGTAATAAGGCTTACAAAGGCATTGGTGACTATAAATGGACTTTTCTTGTCAATGGATGGGATTCGCTTCACGTTTCTTGAGCTAAACATCTAATTATAATCTGTTTTAACAAAAAATGTAAAAAAATTAAACTTAAAATCAATAATGAGATTATAAAACCATTTAAAGCGAGTAATAAGGCTTACAAAGGCATTGGTGACTATAAATGGACTTTCCTTGTCAATGGATGGAATTCACTTAACATTTCTTGAGCTTAACATCTAATTATAATCTGTTTTAACAAAAAATGTATAAAAATTACACTTAAAATCAATAATGAGATTATAAAACCATTTAAAGCTAGTAATAAGGCTTACAAAGGCATTGGTGACTATAAATGTACTTTTCTTGTCAATGGATGGGATTCGCTTGACGTTTCTTGAGCTAAACATCTAATTATAATCTGTTTTAACAAAAAATGTAAAAAAATTACACTTAAAATCAATAATGAGATTATAAAACCATTTGAAGCTAGTAATAAGGCTTACAAAGGCATTGGTGACTATAAATGGACTTTTCTTGTCAGTGGGTGGGATTCGCTTCACGTTTCCCGAGGAATACATCCAATTATAATCTGTTTTAATAAAAAATGTAAAAAAATTAAACTTAAAATCAATAATGAGATTATAAAACCATTTAAAGCGAGTAATAAGGCTTACAAAGGCATCGGTGACTATAAATGGACTTTTCTTGTCAATGGATGGGATTCGCTTCATGTTTCCCGAGGAAAACATCCAATTATAATCTGTTTTAACAAAAAATGTAAAAAAATTAAACCTAAAATCAATAATGAGATTATAAAACCATTTAAAGCGAGTAATAAGGCTTACAAAGGCATTGGTGACTATAAATGGACTTTTCTTATCAATGTATGGGATTCGCTTCACGTTTCTTGAGCTAAACATCTAATTATAATCTGTTTTAACAAAAAATGTAAAAAAATTAAACTTAAAATCAATAATGAGATTATAAAACCATTTAAAGCGAGTAATAAGGCTTACAAAGGTATTGGTGACTATAAATGGACTTTTCTTGTCAATGGATGGGATTCGCTTCACGTTTCTTGAGCTAAACATCTAATTATAATCTGTTTTAACAAAAAATGTAAAAAAATTAAACTTAAAATCAATAATGAGATTATAAAACCATTTAAAGCGAGTAATAAGGCTTACAAAAGCATTGGTGACTATAAATGGACTTTTCTTGTCAATGGATGGGATTCGCTTCATGTTTCCCGAGGAAAACATCCAATTATAATCTGTTTTAGCAAAAAATGTAAAAAAATTAAACCTAAAATCAATAATGAGATTATAAAACCATTTAAAGCGAGTAATAAGGCTTACAAAGGCATTGGTGACTATAAATGGACTTTCCTTGTCAATGGATGGGATTCACTTAACATTTCTTGAGCTAAACATCTAATTATAATCTGTTTTAACAAAAAATGTAAAAAAATTACACTTAAAATCAATAATGAGATTATAAAACCATTTAAAGCTAGTAATAAGGCTTACAAAGGCATTGGTGACTATAAATGGACTTTTCTTGTCAGTGGGTGGGATTCGCTTCACGTTTCCCGAGGAATACATCCAATTATAATCTGTTTTAATAAAAAATGTAAAAAAATTAAACTTAAAATCAATAATGAGATTATAAAACCATTTAAAGCGAGTAATAAGGCTTACAAAGGCATCGGTGACTATAAATTGACTTTTCTTGTCAATGGATGGGATTCGATTCATGTTTCCCGAGGAAAACATCCAATTATAATCTGTTTTAACAAAAAATGTAAAAAAATTAAACTTAAAATCAATAATGAGATTATAAAACCATTTAAAGCGAGTAATAAGGCTTACAAAGGCATTGGTGACTATAAATGGACTTTTCTTGTCAATGGATGGGATTCGCTTCACGTTTCTTGAGCTAAACATCTAATTATAATCTGTTTTAACAAAAAATGTAAAAAAATTAAACTTAAAATCAATAATGAGATTATAAAACCATTTAAAGCGAGTAATAAGGCTTACAAAAGCATTGGTGACTATAAATGGACTTTTCTTGTCAATGGATGGGATTCGCTTCATGTTTCCCGAGGAAAACATCCAATTATAATCTGTTTTAGCAAAAAATGTAAAAAAATTAAACCTAAAATCAATAATGAGATTATAAAACCATTTAAAGCGAGTAATAAGGCTTACAAAGGCATTGGTGACTATAAATGGACTTTCCTTGTCAATGGATGGGATTCACTTAACATTTCTTGAGCTAAACATCTAATTATAATCTGTTTTAACAAAAAATGTAAAAAAATTACACTTAAAATCAATAATGAGATTATAAAACCATTTAAAGCTAGTAATAAGGCTTACAAAGGCATTGGTGACTATAAATGGACTTTTCTTGTCAGTGGGTGGGATTCGCTTCACGTTTCCCGAGGAATACATCCAATTATAATCTGTTTTAATAAAAAATGTAAAAAAATTAAACTTAAAATCAATAATGAGATTATAAAACCATTTAAAGCGAGTAATAAGGCTTACAAAGGCATCGGTGACTATAAATTGACTTTTCTTGTCAATGGATGGGATTCGATTCATGTTTCCCGAGGAAAACATCCAATTATAATCTGTTTTAACAAAAAATGTAAAAAAATTAAACTTAAAATCAATAATGAGATTATAAAACCATTTAAAGCGAGTAATAAGGCTTACAAAGGCATTGGTGACTATAAATGGACTTTTCTTGTCAATGGATGGGATTCGCTTCACGTTTCTTGAGCTAAACATCTAATTATAATCTGTTTTAACAAAAAATGTAAAAAAATTAAACTTAAAATCAATAATGAGATTATAAAACCATTTAAAGCGAGTAATAAGGCTTACAAAAGCATTGGTGACTATAAATGGACTTTTCTTGTCAATGGATGGGATTCGCTTCATGTTTCCCGAGGAAAACATCCAATTATAATCTGTTTTAGCAAAAAATGTAAAAAAATTAAACCTAAAATCAATAATGAGATTATAAAACCATTTAAAGCGAGTAATAAGGCTTACAAAGGCATTGGTGACTATAAATGGACTTTCCTTGTCAATGGATGGGATTCACTTAACATTTCTTGAGCTAAACATCTAATTATAATCTGTTTTAACAAAAAATGTAAAAAAATTACACTTAAAATCAATAATGAGATTATAAAACCATTTAAAGCTAGTAATAAGGCTTACAAAGGCATTGGTGACTATAAATGGACTTTTCTTGTCAGTGGGTGGGATTCGCTTCACGTTTCCCGAGGAATACATCCAATTATAATCTGTTTTAATAAAAAATGTAAAAAAATTAAACTTAAAATCAATAATGAGATTATAAAACCATTTAAAGCGAGTAATAAGGCTTACAAAGGCATCGGTGACTATAAATTGACTTTTCTTGTCAATGGATGGGATTCGATTCATGTTTCCCGAGGAAAACATCCAATTATAATCTGTTTTAACAAAAAATGTAAAAAAATTAAACTTAAAATCAATAATGAGATTATAAAACCATTTAAAGCGAGTAATAAGGCTTACAAAGGCATTGGTGACTATAAATGGACTTTCCTTGTCAATGGATGGAATTCACTTAACATTTCTTGAGCTTAACATCTAATTATAATCTGTTTTAACAAAAAATGTAAAAAAATTACACTTAAAATCAATAATGAGATTATAAAACCATTTAAAGCTAGTAATAAGGCTTACAAAGGCATTGGTGACTATAAATGTACTTTTCTTGTCAATGGATGGGATTCGCTTGACGTTTCTTGAGCTAAACATCTAATTATAATCTGTTTTAACAAAAAATGTAAAAAAATTACACTTAAAATCAATAATGAGATTATAAAACCATTTGAAGCTAGTAATAAGGCTTACAAAGGCATTGGTGACTATAAATGGACTTTTCTTGTCAGTGGGTGGGATTCGCTTCACGTTTCCCGAGGAATACATCCAATTATAATCTGTTTTAATAAAAAATGTAAAAAAATTAAACTTAAAATCAATAATGAGATTATAAAACCATTTAAAGCGAGTAATAAGGCTTACAAAGGCATCGGTGACTATAAATGGACTTTTCTTGTTAATGGATGGGATTCGCTTCATGTTTCCCGAGGAAAATATCCAATTATAATCTGTTTTAACAAAAAATGTAAAAAAATTAAACCTAAAATCAATAATGAGATTATAAAACCATTTAAAGCGAGTAATAAGGCTTACAAAGGCATTGGTGACTATAAATGGACTTTTCTAGTCAATGTATGGGATTCGCTTCACGTTTCTTGAGCTAAACATCTAATTATAATCTGTTTTAACAAAAAATGTAAAAAAATTAAACTTAAAATCAATAATGAGATTATAAAACCATTTAAAGCAAGTAATAAGGCTTACAAAGGTATTGGTGACTATAAATGGACTTTTCTTGTCAATGGATGGGATTCGCTTCACGTTTCTTGAGCTAAACATCTAATTATAATCTGTTTTAACAAAAAATGTAAAAAAATTAAACTTAAAATCAATAATGAGATTATAAAACCATTTAAAGCGAGTAATAAGGCTTACAAAAGCATTGGTGACTATAAATGGACTTTTCTTGTCAATGGATGGGATTCGCTTCATGTTTCCCGAGGAAAACATCCAATTATAATCTGTTTTAGCAAAAAATGTAAAAAAATTAAACCTAAAATCAATAATGAGATTATAAAACCATTTAAAGCGAGTAATAAGGCTTACAAAGGCATTGGTGACTATAAATGGACTTTCCTTGTCAATGGATGGGATTCACTTAACATTTCTTGAGCTAAACATCTAATTATAATCTGTTTTAACAAAAAATGTAAAAAAATTACACTTAAAATCAATAATGAGATTATAAAACCATTTAAAGCTAGTAATAAGGCTTACAAAGGCATTGGTGACTATAAATGGACTTTTCTTGTCAGTGGGTGGGATTCGCTTCACGTTTCCCGAGGAATACATCCAATTATAATCTGTTTTAATAAAAAATGTAAAAAAATTAAACTTAAAATCAATAATGAGATTATAAAACCATTTAAAGCGAGTAATAAGGCTTACAAAGGCATCGGTGACTATAAATGGACTTTTCTTGTCAATGGATGGGATTCGCTTCATGTTTCCCGAGGAAAACATCCAATTATAATCTGTTTTAACAAAAAATGTAAAAAAATTAAACTTAAAATCAATAGTGAGATTATAAAACCATTTAAAGCGAGTAATAAGGCTTACAAAGGCATTGGTGACTATAAATGGACTTTTCTTGTCAATGGATGGGATTCGCTTCATGTTTCCCGAGGAAAACATCCAATTATAATCTGTTTTAACAAAAAATGTAAAAAAATTAAACTTAAAATCAATAATGAGATGATAAAACCATTTAAAGCGAGTAATAAGGCTTACAAAGGCATTGGTGACTATAAATGGACTTTTCTTGTCAATGGATGGGATTCGCTTCACGTTTCCCGAGGAAAACATCCAATTATAATCTGTTTTAACAAAAAATGTAAAAAAATTAAACTTAAAATGAATAATGAGATTATAAAACCATTTAACCCGAGTAATAAGGCTTACAAAGGCATTGGTGACTATAAATGGACTTTTCTTGTCAATGGATGGGATTCGGTTCACGTTTCTTGAGCTAAACATCTAATTATAATCTTTTTTAACCAAAAATGTAAAAAAATTAAACTTAAAATCAATAATGAGATTATAAAACCATTTAAAGCGACTAATAAGGCTTACAAAAGCATTGGTGACTATAAATGGACTTTTCTTGTCAATGGATGGGATTCGCTTTACGTTTCCCGAGGAATACATCCAATTATAATCTGTTTTAATAAAAAATGTAAAAAAATTAAACTTAAAATCAATAATGAGATTATAAAACCATTTAAAGCGAGTAATAAGGCTTAGAAAGGCATTGGTGACTGTAAATGGACTTTTCTTGTCAATGGATGGGATTCGCTTCACGTTTCTTGAGCTAAACATCTAATTATAATCTGTTTTATCAAAAAATGTAAAAAAATTAAACTTAAAATCAATAATGAGATTATAAAACCATTTAAAGCGAGTAATAAGGCTTACAAAGGCATTGGTGACTATAAATGGACTTTTCTTGTCAATGGATGGGATTCGCTTCACGTTTCTTGAGCTAAACATCTAATTATAATCTGTTTTAACAAAAAATGTAAAAAAATTAAATTTAAAATCAATAATGAGATTATAAAACCATTTAAAGCGAGTAATAAGCCTTACAAAGGCATTGGTGACTATAAATGGACTTTTCTTGTCAATGGATGGGATTCACTTAACATTTCTTGAGCTAAACATCTAATTATAATCTGTTTTAACAAAAAATGTAAAAAAATTACACTTAAAATCAATAATGAGATTATAAAACTATTTGAAGCTAGTAATAAGGCTTACAAAGGCATTGGTGACTATAAATGGACTTTTCTTGTCAGTGGATGGGATTCGCTTCACGTTTCCCAAGGAATACATCCAATTATAATCTGTTTTAATAAAAAATGTAAAAAAATTAAACTTAAAATCAATAATGAGATTATAAAACCATTTAAAGCGAGTAATAAGGCTTACAAAGGCATTGGTGACTATAAATGGACTTTTCTTGTCAATGGATGGGATTCGCTTCACGTTTCTTGAGCTAAACATCTAATTATAATCTGTTTTAACAAAAAATGTAAAAAAATTAAACTTAAAATCAATAATGAGATTATAAAACCATTTAAAGCGAGTAATAAGGCTTACAAAGGCATTGGTGACTATAAATGGACTTTTCTTGTCAATGGATGGGATTCGCTTCACGTTTCTTGAGCTAAACATCTAATTATAATCTGTTTTAACAAAAAATGTAAAAAAATTAAACGTAAAATCAATAATGAGATTATAAAACCATTTAAAGCGAGTAATAAGGCTTACAAAGGCATTGGTGACTATAAATGGACTTTCCTTGTCAATGGATGGAATTCACTTAACATTTCTTGAGCTTAACATCTAATTATAATCTGTTTTAACAAAAAATGTAAAAAAATTACACTTAAAATCAAAAATGAGATTATAAAACCATTTAAAGCTAGTAATAAGGCTTACAAAGGCATTGGTGACTATAAATGTACTTTTCTTGTCAATGGATGGGATTCGCTTGACGTTTCTTGAGCTAAACATCTAATTATAATCTGTTTTAACAAAAAATGTAAAAAAATTACACTTAAAATCAATAATGAGATTATAAAACCATTTAAAGCGAGTAATAAGGCTTACAAAGGCATTGGTGACTATAAATGGACTTTTCTTTTCAATGGATGGGATTCGCTTCACGTTTCTTGAGCTAAACATCTAATTATAATCTGTTTTAACAAAAAATCTAAAAAAATTAAACTTAAAATCAATAATGAGATTATAAAACCATTTAAAGCGAGTAATAAGGCTTACAAAGGCATCGGTGACTATAAATGGACTTTTCTTGTCAATGGATGGGATTCGCTTCACGTTTCCCGAGGAATACATCCAATTATAATCTGTTTTAATAAAAAATGTAAAAAAATTAAACTTAAAATCAATAATGAGATTATAAAACCATTTAAAGCGAGTAATAAGGCTTACAAAGGCATCGGTGACTATAAATGGACTTTTCTTGTCAATGGATGGGATTCGCTTCATGTTTCCCGAGGAAAACATCCAATTATAATCTGTTTTAACAAAAAATGTAAAAAAATTAAACTTAAAATCAATAATGAGATTATAAAACCATTTAAAGCGAGTAATAAGGCTTACAAAGGCATTGGTGACTATAAATGGACTTTTCTTGTCAATGGATGGGATTCGCTTCATGTTTCCCGAGGAAAACATCCAATTATAATCTGTTTTAACAAAAAATGTAAAAAAATTAAACTTAAAATCAGTAATGAGATGATAAAACCATTTAAAGCGAGTAATAAGGCTTACAAAGGCATTGGTGACTATAAATGGACTTTTCTTGTCAATTGATGGGATTCGCTTCACGTTTCCCGAGGAAAACATCCAATTATAATCTGTTTTAACAAAAAATGTAAAAAAATTAAACTTAAAATCAATAATGAGATTATAAAACCATTTAAAGCGAGTAATAAGGCTTACAAAGGCATTGGTGACTATAAATGGACTTTTCTTTTCAATGGATGGGATTCGCTTCACGTTTCTTGAGCTAAACATCTAATTATAATCTGTTTTAACAAAAAATCTAAAAAAATTAAACTTAAAATCAATAATGAGATTATAAAACCATTTAAAGCGAGTAATAAGGCTTACAAAGGCATTGGTGACTATAAATGGACTTTTCTTGTCAATGGATGGGATTCGCTTCATGTTTCCCGAGGAAAATATCCAATTATAATCTGTTTTAACAAAAAATGTAAAAAAATTAAACTTAAAATCAATAATGAGATTATAAAACCATTTAAAGCGAGTAATAAGGCTTACAAAGGCATTGGTGACTATAAATGGACTTTTCTTGTCAATGGATGGGATTCGCTTCACGTTTCTTGAGCTAAACATCTAATTATAATCTGTTTTAACAAAAAATGTAAAAAAATTAAACTTAAAATCAATAATGAGATTATAAAACCATTTAAAGCGAGTAATAAGGCTTACAAAGGCATTGGTGACTATAAATGGACTTTTCTTGTCAATGGATGGGATTCGCTTCACGTTTCTTGAGCTAAACATCTAATTATAATCTGTTTTAACAAAAAATGTAAAAAAATTAATCTTAAAATCAATAATGAGATTATAAAACCATTTAAAGCGAGTAATAAGGCTTACAAAGGCATTGGTGACTATAAATGGACTTTTCTTGTCAATGGATGGGATTCGCTTCATGTTTCCCGAGGAAAACATCCAATTATAATCTGTTTTAATAAAAAATATAAAAAAATTAAACTTAAAATCAATAATGAGATTATAAAACCATTTAAAGCGAGTAATAAGGCTTACAAAGGCATTGGTGACTATAAATGGACTTTCCTTGTCAATGGATGGGATTCACTTAACATTTCTTGAGCTAAACATCTAATTATAATCTGTTTTAACAAAAAATGTAAAAAAATTACACTTAAAATCAATAATGAGATTATAAAACCATTTAAAGCTAGTAATAAGGCTTACAAAGGCATTGGTGACTATAAATGGACTTTTCTTGTCAATGGATGGGATTCGCTTAACGTTTCTTGAGCTAAACATCTAATTATAATCTGTTTTAACAAAAAATGTAAAACAATTACACTTAAAATCAATAATGAGATTATAAAACCATTTAAAGCGAGTAATAAGGCTTACAAAGGCATTGGTGACTATAAATGGACTTTTCTTGTCAATGGATGGGATTCGCTTCACGTTTCTTGAGCTAAACATCTAATTATAATCTGTTTTATCAAAAAATGTAAAAAAATTAAACTTAAAATCAATAATGAGATTATAAAACCATTTAAAGCGAGTAATAAGGCTTACAAAGGCATTGGTGACTATAAATGGACTTTTCTTGTCAATGGATGGGATTCACTTAACATTTCTTGAGCTAAACATCTAATTATAATCTGTTTTAACAAAAAATGTGAAAAAATTACACTTAAAATCAATAATGAGATTATTAAACCATTTAAAGCTAGTAATAAGGCTTACAAAGGCATTGGTGACTATAAATGGACTTTTCTTGTCAGTGGATGGGATTCGCTTCACGTTTCCCGAGGAATACATCCAATTATAATCTGTTTTAATAAAAAATGTAAAAAAATTAAACTTAAAATCAATAATGAGATTATAAAACCATTTAAAGCGAGTAATAAGGCCTACAAAGGCATTGGTGACTATAAATTGACTTTTCTTGTCAATGGATGGGATTCGCTTCACGTTTCTCGAGAAAAACATCCAATTATAATCTGTTTTAACAAAAAACGTAAAAAAATTAAGCTTAAAATCAATAATGAGATTATAAAACCATTTAACCCGAGTAATAAGGCTTACAAAGGCATTGGTGACTATAAATGGACTTTTCTTGTCAATGGATGGGATTCGCTTCACGTTTCTTGAGCTAAACATCTAATTATAATCTGTTTTAACAAAAAATGTAAAAAAATTAAACTTAAAATCAATAATGAGATTATAAAACCATTTAAAGCGAGTAATAAGGCTTACAAAGGCATTGGTGACTATAAATGGACTTTTCTTGTCAATGGATGGGATTCGCTTCACGTTTCTTGAGCTAAACATCTAATTATAATCTGTTTTAACAAAAAATGTAAAAAAATTAATCTTAAAATCAATAATGAGATTATAAAACCATTTAAAGCGAGTAATAAGGCTTACAAAGGCATTGGTGACTATAAATGGACTTTTCTTGTCAATGGATGGGATTCGCTTCATGTTTCCCGAGGAAAACATCCAATTATAATCTGTTTTAACAAAAAATGTAAAAAAATTAAACTTAAAATCAATAATGAGATTATAAAACCATTTAAAGCGAGTAATAAGGCTTACAAAGGCATTGGTGACTATAAATGGACTTTCCTTGTCAATGGATGGGATTCACTTAACATTTCTTGAGCTAAACATCTAATTATAATCTGTTTTAACAAAAAATGTAAAAAAATTACACTTAAAATCAATAATGAGATTATAAAACCATTTAAAGCTAGTAATAAGGCTTACAAAGGCATTGGTGACTATAAATGGACTTTTCTTGTCAATGGATGGGATTCGCTTAACGTTTCTTGAGCTAAACATCTAATTATAATCTGTTTTAACAAAAAATGTAAAAAAATTACACTTAAAATCAATAATGAGATTATAAAACCATTTAAAGCGAGTAATAAGGCTTACAAAGGCATTGGTGACTAGAAATGGACTTTTCTTGTCAATGGATGGGATTCGCTTCACGTTTCTTGAGCTAAACATCTAATTATAATCTGTTTTATCAAAAAATGTAAAAAAATTAAACTTAAAATCAATAATGAGATTATAAAACCATTTAAAGCGAGTAATAAGGCTTACAAAGGCATTGGTGACTATAAATGGACTTTTCTTGTCAATGGATGGGATTCACTTAACATTTCTTGAGCTAAACATCTAATTATAATCTGTTTTAACAAAAAATGTGAAAAAATTACACTTAAAATCAATAATGAGATTATAAAACCATTTAAAGCTAGTAATAAGGCTTACAAAGGCATTGGTGACTATAAATGGACTTTTCTTGTCAGTGGATAGGATTCGCTTCACGTTTCCCGAGGAATACATCCAATTATAATCTGTTTTAATAAAAAATGTAAAACAATTAAACTTAAAATCAATAATGAGATTATAAAACCATTTAAAGCGAGTAATAAGGCTTACAAAGGCATTGGTGACTATAAATTGACTTTTCTTGTCAATGGATGGGATTCGCTTCACGTTTCTCGAGAAAAACATCCAATTATAATCTGTTTTAACAAAAAACGTAAAATAATTAAGCTTAAAATCAATAATGAGATTATAAAACCATTTAACCCGAGTAATAAGGCTTACAAAGGCATTGGTGACTATAAATGGACTTTTCTTGTCAATGGATGGGATTCGCTTCACGTTTCTTGAGCTAAACATCTAATTATAATCTTTTTTAACCAAAAATGTAAAAAAATTAAACTTAAAATCAATAATGAGATTATAAAACCATTTAAAGCGACTAATAAGCCTTACAAAAGCATTGGTGACTATAAATGGACTTTTCTTGTCAATGGATGGGATTCGCTTAACATTTCTTGAGCTAAAAATCTAATTATAATCTGTTTTAACAAAAAATGTAAAAAAATTACACTTAAAATCAATAATGAGATTATAAAACCATTTAAAGCTAGTAATAAGGCTTACAAATGCATTGGTGACTATAAATGGACTTTTCTTGTCAATGGATGGGATTCGCTTTACGTTTCCCGAGGAATACATCCAATTATAATCTGTTTTAATAAAAAATGTAAAAAAATTAAACTTAAAATCAATAATGAGATTATAAAACCATTTAAAGCGAGTAATAAGGCTTAGAAAGGCATTGGTGACTATAAATGGACTTTTCTTGTCAATGGATGGGATTCGCTTAACATTTCTTGAGCTAAAAATCTAATTATAATCTGTTTTAACAAAAAATGTAAAAAAATTACACTTAAAATCAATAATGAGATTATAAAACCATTTAAAGCTAGTAATAAGGCTTACAAATGCATTGGTGACTATAAATGGACTTTTCTTGTCAATGGATGGGATTCGCTTTACGTTTCCCGAGGAATACATCCAATTATAATCTGTTTTAATAAAAAATGTAAAAAAATTAAACTTAAAATCAATAATGAGATTATAAAACCATTTAAAGCGAGTAATAAGGCTTAGAAAGGCATTGGTGACTATAAATGGACTTTTCTTGTCAATGGATGGGATTCGCTTCACGTTTCTTGAGCTAAACATCTAATTATAATCTGTTTTATCAAAAAATGTAAAAAAATTAAACTTAAAATCAATAATGAGATTATAAAACCATTCAAAGCGAGTAATAAGGCTTACAAAGGCATTGGTGACTATAAATGGACTTTTCTTGTCAATGGATGGGATTCGCTTCACGTTTCTTGAGCTAAACATCTAATTATAATCTGTTTTAACAAAAAATGTAAAAAAATTAAACTTAAAATCAATAATGAGATTATAAAACCATTTAAAGCGAGTAATAAGGCTTACAAAGGCATTGGTGACTATAAATGGACTTTTCTTGTCAATGGATGGGATTCGCTTCACGTTTCTTGAGCTAAACATCTAATTATAATCTGTTTTAACAAAAAATGTAAAAAAATTACACTTAAAATCAATAATGTGATTATAAAACCATTTAAAGCTAGTAATAAGGCTTACAAAGGCATTGGTGACTATAAATGGACTTTTCTTGTCAATGGATGGGATTCGCTTAACGTTTCTTGAGCTAAACATCTAATTATAATCTGTTTTAACAAAAAATGTAAAAAAATTACGCTTAAAATCAATAATGAGATTATAAAACCATTTAAAGCGAGTAATAAGGCTTACAAAGGCATTGGTGACTATAAATGGACTTTTCTTGTCAATGGATGGGATTCGCTTCACGTTTCTTGAGCTAAACATCTAATTATAATCTGTTTTATCAAAAAATGTAAAAAAATTAAACTTAAAATCAATAATGAGATTATAAAACCATTTAAAGCGAGTAATAAGGCTTACAAAGGCATTGGTGACTATAAATGGACTTTTCTTGTCAATGGATGGGATTCACTTAACATTTCTTGAGCTAAACATCTAATTATAATCTGTTTTAACAAAAAATGCGAAAAAATTACACTTAAAATCAATAATGAGATTATAAAACCATTTAAAGCTAGTAATAAGGCTTACAAAGGCATTGGTGACTATAAATGGACTTTTCTTGTCAGTGGATGGGATTCGCTTCACGTTTCCCGAGGAATACATCCAATTATAATCTATTTTAATAAAAAATGTAAAAAAATTAAACTTAAAATCAATAATGAGATTATAAAACCATTTAAAGCGAGTAATAAGGCTTACAAAGGCATTGGTGACTATAAATTGACTTTTCTTGTCAATGGATGGGATTCGCTTCACGTTTCTCGAGAAAAACATCCAATTATAATCTGTTTTAACAAAAAACGTAAAAAAATTAAGCTTAAAATCAATAATGAGATTATAAAACCATTTAACCCGAGTAATAAGGCTTACAAAGGCATTGGTGACTATAAATGGACTTTTCTTGTCAATGGATGGGATTCGCTTCACGTTTCTTGAGCTAAACATCTAATTATAATCTTTTTTAACCAAAAATGTAAAAAAATTAAACTTAAAATCAATAATGAGATTATAAAACCATTTAAAGCGACTAATAAGGCTTACAAAAGCATTGGTGACTATAAATGGACTTTTCTTGTCAATGGATGGGATTCGCTTAACATTTCTTGAGCTAAAAATCTAATTATAATCTGTTTTAACAAAAAATGTAAAAAAATTACACTTAAAATCAATAATGAGATTATAAAACCATTTAAAGCTAGTAATAAGGCTTACAAATGCATTGTTGACTATAAATGGACTTTTCTTGTCAATGGATGGGATTCGCTTTACGTTTCCCGAGGAATACATCCAATTATAATCTGTTTTAATAAAAAATATAAAAAAATTAAACTTAAAATCAATAATGAGATTATAAAACCATTTAAAGCGAGTAATAAGGCTTAGAAAGGCATTGGTGACTATAAATGGACTTTTCTTGTCAATGTATGGGATTCGCTTCACGTTTCTTGAGCTAAACATCTAATTATAATCTGTTTTATCAAAAAATGTAAAAAAATTAAACTTAAAATCAATAATGAGATTATAAAACCATTTAAAGCGAGTAATAAGGCTTACAAAGGCATTGGTGACTATAAATGGACTTTTCTTGTCAATGGATGGGATTCGCTTCACGTTTCTTGAGCTAAACATCTAATTATAATCTGTTTTAACAAAAAATGTAAAAAAATTAAACTTAAAATCAATAATGAGATTATAAAACCATTTAAAGCGAGTAATAAGGCTTACAAAGGCATTGGTGACTATAAATGGACTTTTCTTGTCAATGGATGGGATTCCCTTCACGTTTCTTGAGCTAAACATCTAATTATAATCTGTTTTAACAAAAAATGTAAAAAAATTAAATTTAAAATCAATAATGAGATTATAAAACCATTTAAAGCGAGTAATAAGGCTTACAAAGGCATTGGTGACTATAAATGGACTTTTCTTGTCAATGGATGGGATTCGCTTCATGTTTCCCGAGGAAAACATCCAATTATAATCTGTTTTAACAAAAAATGTAAAAAAATTAAACTTAAAATCAATAATGAGATTATAAAACCATTTAAAGCGAGTAATAAGGCTTACAAAGGCATTGGTGACTATAAATGGACTTTCCTTGTCAATGGATGGGATTCACTTAACATTTCTTGAGCTAAACATCTAATTATAATCTGTTTTAACAAAAAATGTAAAAAAATTACACTTAAAATCAATAATGAGATTATAAAACCATTTAAAGCTAGTAATAAGGCTTACAAAGGCATTGGTGACTATAAATGGACTTTTCTTGTCAATGGATGGGATTCGCTTAACGTTTCTTGAGCTAAACATCTAATTATAATCTGTTTTAACAAAAAATGTAAACAAATTACACTTAAAATCAATAATGAGATTATAAAACCATTTAAAGCGAGTAATAAGGCTTACAAAGGCATTGGTGACTATAAATGGACTTTTCTTGTCAATGGATGGGATTCGCTTCACGTTTCTTGAGCTAAACATCTAATTATAATCTGTTTTATCAAAAAATGTAAAAAAATTAAACTTAAAATCAATAATGAGATTATAAAACCATTTAAAGCGAGTAATAAGGCTTACAAAGGCATTGGTGACTATAAATGGACTTTTCTTGTCAATGGATGGGATTCACTTAACATTTCTTGAGCTAAACATCTAATTATAATCTGTTTTAACAAAAAATGTGAAAAAATTACACTTAAAATCAATAATGAGATTATAAAACCATTTAAAGCTAGTAATAAGGCTTACAAAGGCATTGGTGACTATAAATGGACTTTTCTTGTCAGTGGATGGGATTCGCTTCACGTTTCCCGAGGAATACATCCAATTATATTCTGTTTTAATAAAAAATGTAAAAAAATTAAACTTAAAATCAATAATGAGATTATAAAACCATTTAAAGCGAGTAATAAGGCCTACAAAGGCATTGGTGACTATAAATTGACTTTTCTTGTCAATGGATGGGATTCGCTTCACGTTTCTCGAGAAAAACATCCAATTATAATCTGTTTTAACAAAAAACGTAAAAAAATTAAGCTTAAAATCAATAATGAGATTATAAAACCATTTAACCCGAGTAATAAGGCTTACAAAGGCATTGGTGACTATAAATGGACTTTTCTTGTCAATGGATGGGATTCGCTTCACGTTTCTTGAGCTAAACATCTAATTATAATCTGTTTTAACAAAAAATGTAAAAAAATTAAACTTAAAATCAATAATGAGATTATAAAACCATTTAAAGCGAGTAATAAGGCTTACAAAGGCATTGGTGACTATAAATGGACTTTTCTTGTCAATGGATGGGATTCGCTTCACGTTTCTTGAGCTAAACATCTAATTATAATCTGTTTTAACAAAAAATGTAAAAAAATTAATCTTAAAATCAATAATGAGATTATAAAACCATTTAAAGCGAGTAATAAGGCTTACAAAGGCATTGGTGACTATAAATGGACTTTTCTTGTCAATGGATGGGATTCGCTTCATGTTTCCCGAGGAAAACATCCAATTATAATCTGTTTTAACAAAAAATGTAAAAAAATTAAACTTAAAATCAATAATGAGATTATAAAACCATTTAAAGCGAGTAATAAGGCTTACAAAGGCATTGGTGACTATAAATGGACTTTCCTTGTCAATGGATGGGATTCACTTAACATTTCTTGAGCTAAACATCTAATTATAATCTGTTTTAACAAAAAATGTAAAAAAATTACACTTAAAATCAATAATGAGATTATAAAACCATTTAAAGCTAGTAATAAGGCTTACAAAGGCATTGGTGACTATAAATGGACTTTTCTTGTCAATGGATGGGATTCGCTTAACGTTTCTTGAGCTAAACATCTAATTATAATCTGTTTTAACAAAAAATGTAAAAAAATTACACTTAAAATCAATAATGAGATTATAAAACCATTTAAAGCGAGTAATAAGGCTTACAAAGGCATTGGTGACTATAAATGGACTTTTCTTGTCAATGGATGGGATTCGCTTCACGTTTCTTGAGCTAAACATCTAATTATAATCTGTTTTATCAAAAAATGTAAAAAAATTAAACTTAAAATCAATAATGAGATTATAAAACCATTTAAAGCGAGTAATAAGGCTTACAAAGGCATTGGTGACTATAAATGGACTTTTCTTGTCAATGGATGGGATTCACTTAACATTTCTTGAGCTAAACATCTAATTATAATCTGTTTTAACAAAAAATGTGAAAAAATTACACTTAAAATCAATAATGAGATTATAAAACCATTTAAAGCTAGTAATAAGGCTTACAAAGGCATTGGTGACTATAAATGGACTTTTCTTGTCAGTGGATGGGATTCGCTTCACGTTTCTCGAGGAATACATCCAATTATAATCTGTTTTAATAAAAAATGTAAAACAATTAAACTTAAAATCAATAATGAGATTATAAAACCATTTAAAGCGAGTAATAAGGCTTACAAAGGCATTGGTGACTATAAATTGACTTTTCTTGTCAATGGATGGGATTCGCTTCACGTTTCTCGAGAAAAACATCCAATTATAATCTGTTTTAACAAAAAACGTAAAATAATTAAGCTTAAAATCAATAATGAGATTATAAAACCATTTAACCCGAGTAATAAGGCTTACAAAGGCATTGGTGACTATAAATGGACTTTTCTTGTCAATGGATGGGATTCGCTTCACGTTTCTTGAGCTAAACATCTAATTATAATCTTTTTTAACCAAAAATGTAAAAAAATTAAACTTAAAATCAATAATGAGATTATAAAACCATTTAAAGCGACTAATAAGGCTTACAAAAGCATTGGTGACTATAAATGGACTTTTCTTGTCAATGGATGGGATTCGCTTAACATTTCTTGAGCTAAAAATCTAATTATAATCTGTTTTAACAAAAAATGTAAAAAAATTACACTTAAAATCAATAATGAGATTATAAAACCATTTAAAGCTAGTAATAAGGCTTACAAATGCATTGGTGACTATAAATGGACTTTTCTTGTCAATGGATGGGATTCGCTTTACGTTTCCCGAGGAATACATCCAATTATAATCTGTTTTAATAAAAAATGTAAAAAAATTAAACTTAAAATCAATAATGAGATTATAAAACCATTTAAAGCGAGTAATAAGGCTTAGAAAGGCATTGGTGACTATAAATGGACTTTTCTTGTCAATGGATGGGATTCGCTTAACATTTCTTGAGCTAAAAATCTAATTATAATCTGTTTTAACAAAAAATGTAAAAAAATTACACTTAAAATCAATAATGAGATTATAAAACCATTTAAAGCTAGTAATAAGGCTTACAAATGCATTGGTGACTATAAATGGACTTTTCTTGTCAATGGATGGGATTCGCTTTACGTTTCTCGAGGAATACATCCAATTATAATCTGTTTTAATAAAAAATGTAAAAAAATTAAACTTAAAATCAATAATGAGATTATAAAACCATTTAAAGCGAGTAATAAGGCTTAGAAAGGCATTGGTGACTATAAATGGACTTTTCTTGTCAATGGATGGGATTCGCTTCACGTTTCTTGAGCTAAACATCTAATTATAATCTGTTTTATCAAAAAATGTAAAAAAATTAAACTTAAAATCAATAATGAGATTATAAAACCATTCAAAGCGAGTAATAAGGCTTACAAAGGCATTGGTGACTATAAATGGACTTTTCTTGTCAATGGATGGGATTCGCTTCACGTTTCTTGAGCTAAACATCTAATTATAATCTGTTTTAACAAAAAATGTAAAAAAATTAAACTTAAAATCAATAATGAGATTATAAAACCATTTAAAGCGAGTAATAAGGCTTACAAAGGCATTGGTGACTATAAATGGACTTTTCTTGTCAATGGATGGGATTCGCTTCACGTTTCTTGAGCTAAACATCTAATTATAATCTGTTTTAACAAAAAATGTAAAAAAATTACACTTAAAATCAATAATGTGATTATAAAACCATTTAAAGCTAGTAATAAGGCTTACAAAGGCATTGGTGACTATAAATGGACTTTTCTTGTCAATGGATGGGATTCGCTTAACGTTTCTTGAGCTAAACATCTAATTATAATCTGTTTTAACAAAAAATGTAAAAAAATTACGCTTAAAATCAATAATGAGATTATAAAACCATTTAAAGCGAGTAATAAGGCTTACAAAGGCATTGGTGACTATAAATGGACTTTTCTTGTCAATGGATGGGATTCGCTTCACGTTTCTTGAGCTAAACATCTAATTATAATCTGTTTTATCAAAAAATGTAAAAAAATTAAACTTAAAATCAATAATGAGATTATAAAACCATTTAAAGCGAGTAATAAGGCTTACAAAGGCATTGGTGACTATAAATGGACTTTTCTTGTCAATGGATGGGATTCACTTAACATTTCTTGAGCTAAACATCTAATTATAATCTGTTTTAACAAAAAATGCGAAAAAATTACACTTAAAATCAATAATGAGATTATAAAACCATTTAAAGCTAGTAATAAGGCTTACAAAGGCATTGGTGACTATAAATGGACTTTTCTTGTCAGTGGATGGGATTCGCTTCACGTTTCCCGAGGAATACATCCAATTATAATCTGTTTTAATAAAAAATGTAAAAAAATTAAACTTAAAATCAATAATGAGATTATAAAACCATTTAAAGCGAGTAATAAGGCTTACAAAGGCATTGGTGACTATAAATTGACTTTTCTTGTCAATGGATGGGATTCGCTTCACGTTTCTCGAGAAAAACATCCAATTATAATCTGTTTTAACAAAAAACGTAAAAAAATTAAGCTTAAAATCAATAATGAGATTATAAAACCATTTAACCCGAGTAATAAGGCTTACAAAGGCATTGGTGACTATAAATGGACTTTTATTGTCAATGGATGGGATTCGCTTAACATTTCTTGAGCTAAAAATCTAATTATAATCTGTTTTAACAAAAAATGTAAAAAAATTACACTTAAAATCAATAATGAGATTATAAAACCATTTAAAGCTAGTAATAAGGCTTACAAATGCATTGTTGACTATAAATGGACTTTTCTTGTCAATGGATGGGATTCGCTTTACGTTTCCCGAGGAATACATCCAATTATAATCTGTTTTAATAAAAAATGTAAAAAAATTAAACTTAAAATCAATAATGAGATTATAAAACCATTTAAAGCGAGTAATAAGGCTTAGAAAGGCATTGGTGACTATAAATGGACTTTTCTTGTCAATGTATGGGATTCGCTTCACGTTTCTTGAGCTAAACATCTAATTATAATCTGTTTTATCAAAAAATGTAAAAAAATTAAACTTAAAATCAATAATGAGATTATAAAACCATTTAAAGCGAGTAATAAGGCTTACAAAGGCATTGGTGACTATAAATGGACTTTTCTTGTCAATGGATGGGATTCGCTTCACGTTTCTTGAGCTAAACATCTAATTATAATCTGTTTTAATAAAAAATGTAAAAAAATTAAACTTAAAATCAATAATGAGATTATAAAACCATTTAAAGCGAGTAATAAGGCTTACAAAGGCATTGGTGACTATAAATGGACTTTTCTTGTCAATGGATGGGATTCCCTTCACGTTTCTTGAGCTAAACATCTAATTATAATCTGTTTTAACAAAAAATGTAAAAAAATTAATCTTAAAATCAATAATGAGATTATAAAACCATTTAAAGCGAGTAATAAGGCTTACAAAGGCATTGGTGACTATAAATGGACTTTTCTGGTCAATGGATGGGATTCGCTTCATGTTTCCCGAGGAAAACCTCCAATTATAATCTGTTTTAACAAAAAATGTAAAAAAATTAAACTTAAAATCAATAATGAGATTATAAAACCATTTAAAGCGAGTAATAAGGCTTACAAAGGCATTGGTGACTATAAATGGACTTTCCTTGTCAATGGATGGGATTCACTTAACATTTCTTGAGCTAAACATCTAATTATAATCTGTTTTAACAAAAAATGTAAAAAAATTACACTTAAAATCAATAATGAGATTATAAAACCATTTAAAGCTAGTAATAAGGCTTACAAAGGCATTGGTGACTATAAATGGACTTTTCTTGTCAATGCATGGGATTCGCTTAACGTTTCTTGAGCTAAACATCTAATTATAATCTGTTTTAACAAAAAATGTAAAAAAATTACACTTAAAATCAGTAATGAGATTATAAAACCATTTAAAGCGAGTAATAAGGCTTACAAAGGCATTGGTGACTATAAATGGACTTTTCTTGTCAATGGATGGGATTCGCTTCACGTTTCTTGAGCTAAACATCTAATTATAATCTGTTTTATCAAAAAATGTAAAAAAATTAAACTTAAAATCAATAATGAGATTATAAAACCATTTAAAGCGAGTAATAAGGCTTACAAAGGCATTGGTGACTATAAATGGACTTTTCTTGTCAATGGATGGGATTCACTTAACATTTCTTGAGCTAAACATCTAATTATAATCTGTTTTAACAAAAAATGTGAAAAAATTACACTTAAAATCAATAATGAGATTATAAAACCATTTAAAGCTAGTAATAAGGCTTACAAAGGCATTGGTGACTATAAATGGACTTTTCTTGTCAGCGGATGGGATTCGCTTCACGTTTCCCGAGGAATACATCCAATTATAATATGTTTTAATAAAAAATGTAAAAAAATTAAACTTAAAATCAATAATGAGATTATAAAACCATTTAAAGCGAGTAATAAGGCTTACAAAGGCATTGGTGACTATAAATTGACTTTTCTTGTCAATGGATGGGATTCGCTTCACGTTTCCCGAGAAAAACATCCAATTATAATCTGTTTTAACAAAAAACGTAAAATAATTAAGCTTAAAATCAATAATGAGATTATAAAACCATTTAACCCGAGTAATAAGGCTTACAAAGGCATTGGTGACTATAAATGGACTTTTCTTGTCAATGGATGGGATTCGCTTCACGTTTCTTGAGCTAAACATCTAATTATAATCTTTTTTAACCAAAAATGTAAAAAAATTAAACTTAAAATCAATAATGAGATTATAAAACCATTTAAAGCGACTAATAAGGCTTACAAAAGCATTGGTGACTATAAATGGACTTTTCTTGTCAATGGATGGGATTCGCTTAACATTTCTTGAGCTAAAAATCTAATTATAATCTGTTTTAACAAAAAATGTAAAAAAATTACACTTAAAATCAATAATGAGATTATAAAACCATTTAAAGCTAGTAATAAGGCTTACAAATGCATTGGTGACTATATATGGACTTTTCTTGTCAATGGATGGGATTCGCTTTACGTTTCCCGAGGAATACATCCAATTATCATCTGTTTTAATAAAAAATGTAAAAAAATTAAACTTAAAATCAATAATGAGATTATAAAACCATTTAAAGCGAGTAATAAGGCTTAGAAAGGCATTGGTGACTATAAATGGACTTTTCTTGTAAATGGATGGGATTCGCTTCACGTTTCTTGAGCTAAACATCTAATTATAATCTGTTTTATCAAAAAATGTAAAAAAATTAAACTTAAAATCAATAATGAGACTATAAAACCATTCAAAGCGAGTAATAAGGCTTAGAAAGGCATTGGTGACTATAAATGGACTTTTCTTGTCAATGGATGGGATTCGCTTCACGTTTCTTGAGCTAAACATCTAATTATAATCTGTTTTAACAAAAAATGTAAAAAAATTAAACTTAAAATCAATAATGAGATTATAAAACCATTTAAAGCGAGTAATAAGGCTTACAAAGGCATTGGTGACTATAAATGGACTTTTCTTGTCAATGGATGGGATTCGCTTCACGTTTCTTGAGCTAAACATCTAATTATAATCTGTTTTAACAAAAAATGTAAAAAAATTACACTTAAAATCAATAATGTGATTATAAAACCATTTAAAGCTAGTAATAAGGCTTACAAAGGCATTGGTGACTATAAATGGACTTTTCTTGTCAATGGATGGGATTCGCTTAACGTTTCTTGAGCTAAACATCTAATTATAATCTGTTTTAACAAAAAATGTAAAAAAATTACGCTTAAAATCAATAATGAGATTATAAAACCATTTAAAGCGAGTAATAAGGCTTACAAAGGCATTGGTGACTATAAATGGACTTTTCTTGTCAATGGATGGGATTCGCTTCACGTTTCTTGAGCTAAACATCTAATTATAATCTGTTTTATCAAAAAATGTAAAAAAATTAAACTTAAAATCAATAATGAGATTATAAAACCATTTAAAGCGAGTAATAAGGCTTACAAAGGCATTGGTGACTATAAATGGACTTTTCTTGTCAATGGATGGGATTCACTTAACATTTCTTGAGCTAAACATCTAATTATAATCTGTTTTAACAAAAAATGCGAAAAAATTACACTTAAAATACATAATGAGATTATAAAACCATTTAAAGCTAGTAATAAGGCTTACAAAGGCATTGGTGACTATAAATGTACTTTTCTTGTCAGTGGATGGGATTCGCTTCACGTTTCCCGAGGAATACATCCAATTATAATCTGTTTTAATAAAAAATGTAAAAAAATTAAACTTAAAATCAATAATGAGATTATAAAACCATTTAAAGCGAGTAATAAGGCTTACAAAGGCATTGGTGACTATAAATAGACTTTTCTTGTCAATGGATGGGATTCGCTTCACGTTTCTCGAGAAAAACATCCAATTATAATCTGTTTTAACAAAAAACGTAAAAAAATTAAGCTTAAAATCAATAATGAGATTATAAAACCATTTAACCCGAGTAATAAGGCTTACAAAGGCATTGGTGACTATAAATGGACTTTTATTGTCAATGGATGGGATTCGCTTCACGTTTCTTGAGCTAAACATCTAATTATAATCTTTTTTAACCAAAAATGTAAAAAAATTAAACTTAAAATCAATAATGAGATTATAAAACCATTTAAAGCGAGTAATAAGGCTTACAAAGGCATTGGTGACTATAAATGGACTTTTCTTGTCGATGGATGGGATTCGCTTCACGTTTCTTGAGCTAAACATCTAATTATAATCTGTTTTAATAAAAAATGTAAAAAAATTAAACTTAAAATCAATAATAAGATTATAAAACCATTTAAAGCGAGTAATAAGGCTTACAAAGGCATTGGTGACTATAAATGGACTTTTCTTGTCAATGGATGGGATTCGCTCCACGTTTCTCGAGGAATACATCCAATTATAATCTGTTTTAATAAAAAATGTAAAAAAATTAAACTTAAAATCAATAATGAGATTATAAAACCATTTAAAGCGAGTAATAAGGCTTACAAAGGCATTGGTGACTATAAATGGACTTTTCTTGTCAATGGATGGGATTCACTTAACATTTCTTGAGCTAAACATCTAATTATAATCTGTTTTATCAAAAAATATAAAAAAATTAAACTTAAAATCAATAATGAGATTATAAAACAATTTAAAGCGAGTAATAAGGCTTACAAAGGCATTGGTGACTATAAATGGACTTTTCTTGTCAATGGATGGGATTCGCTTCACGTTTCTTGAGCTAAACATCTAATTATAATCTGTTTTAACAAAAAATGTAAAAAAATTACACTTAAAATCAATAATGAGATTATAAAACCATTTAAAGCGAGTAATAAGGCTTACAAAGGCATTGGTGACTATAAATGGACTTTTCTTGTCAATGGATGGGATTCGCTTCACGTTTCTTGTGCTAAACATCTAATTCTAATTTGTTTGATCAAAAAATGTAAAAAAATTAAACTTAAAATCAATAATGAGATTATAAAACCATTTAAAGCGAGTAATAAGGCTTACAAAGGCATTGGTGACTATAAATGGACTTTTCTTGTCAATGGATGGGATTCACTTAACATTTCTTGAGCTAAACATCTAATTATAATCTGTTTCAACAAAAAATGTAAAAAAATTAAACTTAAAATCAATAATGAGATTATAAAACCATTTAAAGCGAGTAATAAGGCTTACAAAGGCATTGGTGACTATAAATGGACTTTTCTTGTCAATGGATGGGATTCGCTTCACGTTTCTTGAGCTAAACATCTAATTATAATCTGTATTAACAAAAAATGAAAAAAAATTAAACTTAAAATCAATAATGAGAATATAAAACCATTTAAAGCGAGTAATAAGGCTTACAAAGGCATTGGTGACTATAAATGGACTTTTCTTGTCAATGGATGGGATTCACTTAACATTTCTTGAGCTAAATATCTAATTATAATTTGTTTTATCAAAAAATGTAAAAAAATTAAACTTAAAATCAATAATGAGATTATAAAACCATTTAAAGCGAGTAATAAGGCTTAGAAAGGCATTGGTGACTATAAATGGACTTTTCTTGTCAATGGATGGGATTCGCTTAACGTTTCTTGAGCTAAACATCTAATTATAATCTGTTTTAACAAAAAATGTAAAAAAATTACACTTAAAATCAATAATGAGATTATAAAACCATTTAAAGCGAGTAATAAGGCTTACAAAGGCATTGGTGACTATAAATGGACTTTTCTTGTCAATGGATGGGATTCGCTTCACGTTTCTTGAGCTAAACATCTAATTATAATCTGTTTTATCAAAAAATGTAAAAAAATTAAACTTAAAATCAATAATGAGATTATAAAACCATTTAAAGCGAGTAATAAGGCTTACAAAGGCATTGGTGACTATAAATGGACTTTTCTTATCAATGGATGGGATTCACTTAACATTTCTTGAGCTAAACATCTAATTATAATCTGTTTCAACAAAAAATGTAAAAAAATTAAACTTAAAATCAATAATGAGATTATAAAACCATTTAAAGCGAGTGATAAGGCTTACAAAGGCATTGGTGACTATAAATGGACTTTTCTTGTCAATGGATGGGATTCGCTTCACGTTTCTTGAGCTAAACATCTAATTATAATCTGTTTTAACAAAAAATGTAAAAAAATTAAACTTAAAATCAATAATGAGAATATAAAACCATTTAAAGCGAGTAATAAGGCTTACAAAGGCATTGGTGACTATAAATGGACTTTTCTTGTCAATGGATGGGATTCACTTAACATTTCTTGAGCTAAACATCTAATTATAATCTGTTTTAACAAAAAATGTAAAAAAATTACACTTAAAATCAATAATGAGATTATAAAACCATTTAAAGCTAGTAATAAGGCTTACAAAGGCATTGGTGACTATAAATGGACTTTTCTTGTCAGTGGATGGGATTCGCTTCACGTTTCTCGAGGAATACATCCAATTATAATCTGTTTTAATAAAAAATGTAAAAAAATTAAACTTAAAATCAATAATGAGATTATAAAACCATTTAAAGCGAGTAATAAGGCTTACAAAGGCATTGGTGACTATAAATGGACTTTTCTTGTCGATGGATGGGATTCGCTTCACGTTTCTTGAGCTAAACATCTAATTATAATCTGTTTTAATAAAAAATGTAAAAAAATTAAACTTAAAATCAATAATAAGATTATAAAACCATTTAAAGCGAGTAATAAGGCTTACAAAGGCATTGGTGACTATAAATGGACTTTTCTTGTCAATGGATGGGATTCGCTCCACGTTTCTCGAGGAATACATCCAATTATAATCTGTTTTAATAAAAAATGTAAAAAAAGTAAACTTAAAATCAATAATGAGATTATAAAACCATTTAAAGCGAGTAATAAGGCTTACAAAGGCATTGGTGACTATAAATGGACTTTTCTTGTCAATGGATGGGATTCGCTTCACGTTTCTTGAGCTAAACATCTAATTATAATCTGTTTTAACAAAAAATGTAAAAAAATTAAACTTAAAATCAATAATGAGATTATAAAAACATTTAAAGCGAGTAATAAGGCTTACAAAGGCATTGGTGACTATAAATGGACTTTTCTTGTCAATGGATGGGATTCGCTTCACGTTTCTTGAGCTAAACATCTAATTATAATCTGTTTTAACAAAAAATGTAAAAAAATTAAACTTAAAATCAATAATGAGATTATAAAACCATTTAAAGCGAGTAATAAGGCTTACAAAGGCATTGGTGACTATAAATGGACTTTTCTTGTCAATGGATGGGATTCGCTTCACGTTTCTTGAGCTAAACATCTAATTATAATCTGTTTTAACAAAAAATGTAAAAAAATTAAACTTAAAATCAATAATGAGATTATAAAACCATTTAAAGCGAGTGATAAGGCTTACAAAGGCATTGGTGACTATAAATGGACTTTTCTTGTCAATGGATGGGATTCGCTTCACGTTTCTTGAGCTAAACATCTAATTATAATCTGTTTTAACAAAAAATGTAAAAAAATTAAACTTAAAATCAATAATGAGAATATAAAACCATTTAAAGCGAGTAATAAGGCTTACAAAGGCATTGGTGACTATAAATGGACTTTTCTTGTCAATGGATGGGATTCACTTAACATTTCTTGAGCTAAACATCTAATTATAATCTGTTTTAACAAAAAATGTAAAAAAATTACACTTAAAATCAATAATGAGATTATAAAACCATTTAAAGCTAGTAATAAGGCTTACAAAGGCATTGGTGACTATAAATGGACTTTTCTTGTCAGTGGATGGGATTCGCTTCATGTTTCCCGAGGAATACATCCAATTATAATCTGTTTTAATAAAAAATGTAAAAAAATTAAACTTAAAATCAATAATGAGATTATAAAACCATTTAAAGCGAGTAATAAGGCTTACAAAGGCATTGGTGACTATAAATTGACTTTTCTTGTCAATGGATGGGATTCGCTTCACGTTTCTTGAGCTAAACATCTAATTATAATCTGTTTTAACAAAAAATGTAAAAAAATTACACTTAAAATCAATAATGAGATTATAAAACCATTTAAAGCGAGTAATAAGGCTTACAAAGGCATTGGTGACTATAAATGGACTTTTCTTGTCAATGGATGGGATTCGCTTCACGTTTCTTGAGCTAAACATCTAATTATAATCTGTTTTAACAAAAAATGTAAAAAAATTAAACTTAAAATCAATAATGAGATTATAAAACCATTTAAAGCGAGTAATAAGGCTTACAAAGGCATTGGTGACTATAAATGGACTTTTATTGTCAATGGATGGGATTCGCTTCACGTTTCTTGAGCTAAACATCTAATTATAATCTGTTTTAACAAAAAATGTAAAAAAATTACACTTAAAATCAATAATGAGATTATAAAACCATTTAAAGCTAGTAATAAGGCTTACAAAGGCATTGGTGACTATAAATGGACTTTTCTTGTCAATGGATGGGATTCGCTTTACGTTTCTTGAGCTAAACATCTAATTATAATCTGTTTTAACAAAAAATGTAAAAAAATTAAACTTAAAATCAATAATAAGATTATAAAACCATTTAAAGCGAGTAATAAGGCTTACAAAGGCATTGGTGACTATAAATGGACTTTTCTTGTCAATGGATGGGATTCGCTCCACGTTTCTCGAGGAATACATCCAATTATAATCTGTTTTAATAAAAAATGTAAAAAAATTAAACTTAAAATCAATAATGAGATTATAAAACCATTTAAAGCGAGTAATAAGGCTTACAAAGGCATTGGTGACTATAAATGGACTTTTCTTGTCGATGGATGGGATTCGCTTCACGTTTCTTGAGCTAAACATCTAATTATAATCTGTTTTAACAAAAAATGTAAAAAAATTAAACTTAAAATCAATAATAAGATTATAAAACCATTTAAAGCGAGTAATAAGGCTTACAAAGGCATTGGTGACTATAAATGGACTTTTCTTGTCAATGGATGGGATTCGCTCCACGTTTCTCGAGGAATACATCCAATTATAATCTGTTTTAATAAAAAATGTAAAAAAATTAAACTTAAAATCAATAATGAGATTATAAAACCATTTAAAGCGAGTAATAAGGCTTACAAAGGCATTGGTGACTATAAATGGACTTTTCTTGTCAATGGATGGGATTCGCTTCACGTTTCTTGAGCTAAACATCTAATTATAATCTGTTTTAACAAAAAATGTAAAAAAATTAAACTTAAAATCAATAATGAGATTATAAAACCATTTAAAGCGAGTAATAAGGCTTACAAAGGCATTGGTGACTATAAATGGACTTTTCTTGTCAATGGATGGGATTCGCTTCACGTTTCTTGAGCTAAACATCTAATTATAATCTGTTTTAACAAAAAATGTAAAAAAATTAAACTTAAAATCAATAATGAGATTATAAAACCATTTAAAGCGAGTAACAAGGCTTACAAAGGCATTGGTGACTATAAATGGACTTTTCTTGTCAATGGATGGGATTCGCTTCACGTTTCTTGAGCTAAACATCTAATTATAATATGTTTTATCAAAAAATGTAAAAAAAGTAAACTTAAAATCAATAATGAGATTATAAAACCATTTAAAGCGAGTAATAAGGCTTACAAAGGCATTGGTGACTATAAATTGACTTTTCTTGTCAATGGATGGGATTCGCTTCACGTTTCCCGAAAAAAACATCCAATTATAATCTGTTTTAACAAAAAACGTAAAAAAATTAAGCTTAAAATCAATAATGAGATTATAAAACCATTTAACGCGAGTAATAAGGCTTACAAAGGCATTGGTGACTATAAATGGACTTTTCTTGTCAACGGATGGGATTCGCTTCACGTTTCTTGTGCTAAACATCTAATTATAATCTTTTTTAACCAAAAATGTAAAAAAATTAAACTTAAAATCAATAATGAGATTATAAAACCATTTAAAGCGACTAATAAGGCTTACAAAAGCATTGGTGACTATAAATGGACTTTTCTTGTCAATGGATGGGATTCGCTTAACATTTCTTGAGCTAAAAATCTAATTATAATCTGTTTTAACAAAAAATGTAAAAAAATTACACTTAAAATCAATAATGAGATTATAAAACCATTTAAAGCTAATAATAAGGCTTACAAAGGCATTGGTGACTATAAATTGACTTTTCTTGTCAATGGATGGGATTCCCTTAACGTTTCTCGAGGAATACATCCAATTATAATGTGTTTTAACAAAAAATGCAAAAAAATTAAAATTAAAATCAATAATGAGATTATAAAATCATTTAAAGCGAGTAATAAGGCTTACAAAGGCATTGGTGACTATAAATGGACTTTTCTTGTCAATGGATGGGATTCGCTTCACGTTTCTCGAGGAAAACATCCAATTATAAACTGTTTTAACAAAAAATGTAAAAAAATTAAACTTAAAATCAATAATGAGATTATAAAACCATTTAAAGCGAGTAATAAGGCTTACAAAGGCATTGGTGACTATAAATGGACTTTTCTTGTCAATGGATGGGATTCGCTTAACGTTTCTTGAGCTAAACATCTAATTATAATCTGTTTTAACAAAAAATGTAAAAAAATTAAACTTAAAATCAATAATGAGATTATAAAACCATTTAAAGCGAGTAATAAGGCTTACAAAGGCATTGGTAACTATAAATGGACTTTTCTTGTCAATGGATGGGATTCGCTTAACGTTTCTTGAGCTAAACATCTAATTATAATCTGTTTTAACAAAAAATGTAAAAAAATTAAACTTAAAATCAATAATGAGATTATAAAACCATTTAAAGCGAGTAACAAGGCTTACAAAGGCATTGGTAACTATAAATGGACTTTTCTTGTCAATGGATGGGATTCGCTTCACGTTTCTTGGGCTAAATATCTAATTATAATCTGTTTCAACAAAAAATGTAAAAAAATTAAACTTAAAATCAATAATGAGATTATAAAACCATTTAAAGCGAGTAATAAGGCTTACAAAGGCATTGGTGACTATAAATGGACTTTTCTTGTCAATGGATGGGATTCGCTTTACGTTTCTTGAGCTAAACATCTAATTATAATCTGTTTTAACAAAAAATGTAAAAAAATTAAACTTAAAATCAATAATGAGATTATAAAACCATTTAAAGCGAGTAATAAGGCTTACAAAGGCATTGGTGACTATAAATGGACTTTTCCTGTCAATGGATGGGATTCACTTAACATTTCTTGAGCTAAACATCTAATTATAATCTGTTTTAACAAAAAATGTAAAAAAATTACACTTAAAATCAATAATGAGATTATAAAACCATTTAAAGCTAGTAATAAGGCTTACAAAGGCATTGGTGACTATAAATGGACTTTTCTTGTCAGTGGATGGGATTCGCTTCACGTTTCCCGAGGAATACATCCAATTATAATCTGTTTTAATAAAAAATGTAAAAAAATTAAACTTAAAATCAATAATGAGATTATAAAACCATTTAAAGCGAGTAATAAGGCTTACAAAGGCATTGGTGACTATAAATGGACTTTTCTTGTCAATGGATGCGATTCGCTTCACGTTTCTTGAGCTAAACATCTAATTATAATCTGTTTTAACAAAAAATGTAAAAAAATTAAACTTAAAATCAATAATGAGATTATAAAACCATTTAAAGCGAGTAATAAGGCTTACAAAGGCATTGGTCACTATAAATGGACTTTTCTTGTCAATGGATGGGATTCACTTAACATTTCTTGAGCTAAACATCTAATTATAATCTGTTTCAACAAAAAATGTAAAGAAATTAAACTTAAAATCAATAATGAGATTATAAAACGATTTAAAGCGAGTAATAAGGCTTACAAAGGCATTGGTGACTATAAATGGACTTTTCTTGTCAATGGATGGGATTCACTTAACATTTCTTGAGCTAAACATCTAATTATAATCTGTTTTAACAAAAAATGTAAAAAAATTAAACTTAAAATCAATAATGAGATTATAAAACCATTTAAAGCGAGTAATAAGGCTTACAAAGGCATTGGTGACTATAAATGGACTTTTCTTGTCAATGGGTGGGATTCACTTAACATTTCTTGAGCTAAACATCTAATTATAATCTGTTTCAACAAAAAATGTAAAGAAATTAAACTTAAAATCAATAATGAGATTATAAAACGATTTAAAGCGAGTAATAAGGCTTACAAAGGCATTGGTGACTATAAATGGACTTTTCTTGTAAATGGATGGGATTCGCTTAACGTTTCTTGAGCTAAACATCTAATTATAATCTGTTTTAACAAAAAATGTAAAAAAATTACACTTAAAATCAATAATGAGATTATAAAACCATTTAAAGCTAGTAATAAGGCTTACAAAGGCATTGGTGACTATAAATGGACTTTTCTTGTCAGTGGATGGGATTCGCTTCACGTTTCCCGAGGAATACATCCAATTATAATCTGTTTTAATAAAAAATGTAAAAAATTTAAACTTAAAATCAATAATGAGATTATAAAACCATTTAAAGCGAGTACTAAGGCTTACAAAGGCATTGGTGACTATAAATTGACTTTTCTTGTCAATGGATGGGATTCGCTTCACGTTTCTTAAGCTAAACATCTAATTATAATCTGTTTTAACAAAAAATGTAAAAAAATTAAACTTAAAATCAATAATGAGATTATAAAACCATTTAAAGCGAGTAATAAGGCTTACAAAGGCATTGGTGACTATAAATGGACTTTTCTTGTCAATGGATGGGATTCACTTAACATTTCTTGAGCTAAACATCTAATTATAATCTGTTTTAACAAAATATGTAAAAAAATTACACTTAAAATCAATAATGAGATTATAAAACCATTTAAAGCTAGTAATAAGGCTTACAAAGGCATTGGTGACTATAAATGGACTTTTCTTGTCAATGGATGGGATTCGCTTAACGTTTCTTGAGCTAAACATCTAATTATAATCTGTTTTAACAAAATATGTAAAAAAATTACACTTAAAATCAATAATGAGATTATAAAACCATTTAAAGCGAGTAATAAGGCTTACAAAGGCATTGGTGACTATAAATGGACTTTTCTTGTCAATGGATGGGATTCGCTTCACGTTTCTTGTGCTAAACATCTAATTATAATCTTTTTTAACCAAAAATGTAAAAAAATTGAACTTAAAATCAATAATGAGATTATAAAACCATTTAAAGCGACTAATAAGGCTTACAAATGCATTAGTGACTATAAATGGACTTTTCTTGTCAATGGATGGGATTCGCTCCACGTTTCTTGAGCTAAACATCTAATTATAATCTGTTTTATCAAAAAATGTAAAAAAATTAAACTTAAAATCAATAATGAGATTATAAAACCATTTAAAGCGAGTAATAAGGCTTACAAAGGCATTGGTGACTATAAATGGACTTTTCTTGTCAATGGATGGGATTCGCTTCACGTTTCCCGAGGAATACATCCAATTATAATCTGTTTTAACAAAAAACGTAAAAAAATTAAGCTTAAAATCAATAATGAGATTATAAAACCATTTAACGCGAGTAATAAGGCTTACAAAGGCATTGGTGACTATAAATGGACTTTTCTTGTCAATGGATGGGATTCGCTTAACGTTTCTTGAGCTAAACATCTAATTATAATCTGTTTTAACAAAAAATGTAAAAAAATTACACTTAAAATCAATAATGAGATTATAAAACCATTTAAAGCTAGTAATAAGGCTTACAAAGTCATTGGTGACTATAAATGGACTTTTCTTGTCAATGGATGGGATTCGCTTCGCGTTTCCCGAGAAAAACATCCAATTATAATCTGTTTTAACAAAAAACGTAAAAAAATTAAGCTTAAAATCAATAATGAGATTATAAAACCATTTAACGCGAGTAATAAGGCTTACAAAGGCATTGGTGACTATAAATGGACTTTTCTTGTCAATGGATGGGATTCGCTTAACGTTTCTTGAGCTAAACATCTAATTATAATCTGTTTTAACAAAATATGTAAAAAAATTACACTTAAAATCAATAATGAGATTATAAAATCATTTAAAGCGAGTAATAAGGCTTACAAAGGCATTGGTGACTATAAATGGACTTTTCTTGTCAATGGATGGGATTCGCTTCACGTTTCTTGTGCTAAACATCTAATTATAATCTTTTTTAACCAAAAATGTAAAAAAATTGAACTTAAAATCAATAATGAGATTATAAAACCATTTAAAGCGACTAATAAGGCTTACAAAAGCATTGGTGACTATAAATGGACTTTTCTTGTCAATGGATGGGATTCACTTCACGTTTCCCGAGGAATACATCCAATTATAATCTGTTTTAACAAAAAACGTAAAAAAATTAAGCTTAAAATCAATAATGAGATTATAAAACCATTTAACGCGAGTAATAAGGCTTACAAAGGCATTGGTGACTATAAATTGACTTTTCTTGTCAATGAATGGGATTCGCTTCACGTTTCTTGAGCTAAACATCTAATTATAATCTGTTTTAACAAAAAATGTAAAAAAATTAAACTTAAAATCAATAATGAGATTATAAAACCATTTAAAGCGAGTAATAAGGCTTACAAAGGCATTGGTGACTATAAATGGACTTTTCTTGTCAATGGATGGGATTCACTTAACATTTCTTGAGCTAAACATCTAATTATAATCTGTTTTAACAAAATATGTAAAAAAATTACACTTAAAATCAATAATGAGATTATAAAACCATTTAAAGCTAGTAATAAGGCTTACAGAGGCATTGGTGACTATAAATGGACTTTTCTTGTAAATGGATGGGATTCGCTTAACGTTTCTTGAGCTAAACATCTAATTATAATCTGTTTTAACAAAATATGTAAAAAAATTACACTTAAAATCAATAATGAGATTATAAAACCATTTAAAGCGAGTAATAAGGCTTACAAAGGCATTGGTGACTATAAATGGACTTTTCTTGTCAATGGATGGGATTCGCTTCACGTTTCTTGTGCTAAACATCTAATTATAATCTTTTTTAACCAAAAATGTAAAAAAATTGAACTTAAAATCAATAATGAGATTATAAAACCATTTAAAGCGACTAATAAGGCTTACAAAAGCATTGGTGACTATAAATGGACTTTTCTTGTCAATGGATGGGATTCGCTTCACGTTTCTTGAGCTAAACATCTAATTATAATCTGTTTTATCAAAAAATGTAAAAAAATTAAACTTAAAATCAATAATGAGATTATAAAACCATTTAAAGCGAGTAATAAGGCTTACAAAGGCATTGGTGACTATAAATTGACTTTTCTTGTCAATGGATGGGATTCGCTTCACGTTTCTTGAGCTAAACATCTAATTATAATCTGTTTTATCAAAAAATGTAAAAAAATTAAACTTAAAATCAATAATTAGATTATAAAACCATTTAAAGCGAGTAATAAGGCTTACAAAGGCATTGGTGACTATAAATTGACTTTTCTTGTCAATGGATGGGATTCGCTTCACGTTTCTTGAGCTAAACATCTAATTATAATCTGTTTTATCAAAAAATGTAAAAAAATTAAACTTAAAATCAATAATGAGATTATAAAACCATTTAAAGCGAGTAATAAGGCTTACAAAGGCATTGGTGACTATAAATTGACTTTTCTTGTCAATGGATGGGATTCGCTTCACGTTTCTTGAGCTAAACATCTAATTATAATCTGTTTTATCAAAAAATGTAAAAAAATTAAACTTAAAATCAATAATGAGATTATAAAACCATTTAAAGCGAGTAATAAGGCTTACAAAGGCATTGGTGACTATAAATTGACTTTTCTTGTCAATGGATGGGATTCGCTTCACGTTTCTTGAGCTAAACATCTAATTATAATCTGTTTTAACAAAAAATGTAAAAAAATTAAAATGAAAATCAATAATGAGATTATAAAATCATTTAAAGCGAGTAATAAGGCTTACAACGGCATTGGTGACTATAAATGGACTTTTCTTGTCAATGGATGGGATTCACTTAACATTTCTTGAGCTAAACATCTAATTATAATCTGTTTTAACAAAATATGTAAAAAAATTACACTTAAAATAAATAATGAGATTATAAAACCATTTAAAGCTAGTAATAAGGCTTACAGAGGCATTGGTGACTATAAATGGACTTTTCTTGTCAATGGATGGGATTCGCTTAACGTTTCTTGAGCTAAACATCTAATTATAATCTGTTTTAACAAAATATGTAAAAAAATTACACTTAAAATCAATAATGAGATTATAAAACCATTTAAAGCGAGTAATAAGGCTTACAAAGGCATTGGTGACTATAAATGGACTTTTCTTGTCAATGGATGGGATTCGCTTCACGTTTCTTGTGCTAAACATCTAATTATAATATTTTTTAACCAAAAATGTAAAAAAATTGAACTTAAAATCAATAATGAGATTATAAAACCATTTAAAGCGACTAATAAGGCTTACAAAAGCATTGGTGACTATAAATGGACTTTTCTTGTCAATGGATGGGATTCGCTTCACGTTTCTTGAGCTAAACATCTAATTATAATCTGTTTTATCAAAAAATGTAAAAAAATTAAACTTAAAATCAATAATGAGATTATAAAACCATTTAAAGCGAGTAATAAGGCTTACAAAGGCATTGGTGACTATAAATTGACTTTTCTTGTCAATGGATGGGATTCGCTTCACGTTTCTTGAGCTAAACATCTAATTATAATCTGTTTTATCAAAAAATGTAAAAAAATTAAACTTAAAATCAATAATGAGATTATAAAACCATTTAAAGCGAGTAATAAGGCTTATAAAGGCATTGGTGACTATAAATTGACTTTTCTTGTCAATGGATGGGATTCGCTTCACGTTTCTTGAGCTAAACATCTAATTATAATCTGTTTTAACAAAAAATGTAAAAAAATTAAAATGAAAATCAATAATGAGATTATAAAATCATTTAAAGCGAGTAATAAGGCTTACAACGGCATTGGTGACTATAAATGGACTTTTCTTGTCAATGGATGGGATTCACTTAACATTTCTTGAGCTAAACATCTAATTATAATCTGTTTTAACAAAATATGTAAAAAAATTACACTTAAAATCAATAATGAGATTATAAAACCATTTAAAGCTAGTAATAAGGCTTACAAAGGCATTGGTGACTATAAATGGACTTTTCTTGTCAATGGATGGGATTCGCTTAACGTTTCTTGAGCTAAACATCTAATTATAATCTGTTTTAACAAAATATGTAAAAAAATTACACTTAAAATCAATAATGAGATTATAAAACCATTTAAAGCGAGTAATAAGGCTTACAAAGGCATTGGTGACTATAAATGGACTTTTCTTGTCAATGGATGGGATTCGCTTCACGTTTCTTGTGCTAAACATCTAATTATAATCTTTTTTAATCAAAAATGTAAAAAAATTGAACTTAAAATCAATAATGAGATTATAAAACCATTTAAAGCGACTAATAAGGCTTACAAAAGCATTGGTGACTATAAATGGACTTTTCTTGTCAATGGATGGGATTCGCTTCACGTTTCTTGAGCTAAACATCTAATTATAATCTGTTTTATCAAAAAATGTAAAAAAATTAAACTTAAAATCAATAATGAGATTATAAAACCATTTAAAGCGAGTAATAAGGCTTACAAAGGCATTGGTGACTATAAATGGACTTTTCTTGTCAATGGATGGGATTCGCTTAACGTTTCTTGAGCTAAACATCTAATTATAATCTGTTTTAACAAAATATGTAAAAAAATTACACTTAAAATCAATAATGAGGTTATAAAACCATTTAAAGCGAGTAATAAGGCTTACAAAGGCATTGGTGACTATGAATGGACTTTTCTTGTCAATGGATGGGATTCGCTTCACGTTTCTTGTGCTAAACATCTAATTATAATATTTTTTAACCAAAAATGTAAAAAAATTGAACTTAAAATCAATAATGAGATTATAAAACCATTTAAAGCGACTAATAAGGCTTACAAAAGCATTGGTGACTATAAATGGACTTTTCTTGTCAATGGATGGGATTCGCTTCACGTTTCTTGAGCTAAACATCTAATTATAATCTGTTTTATCAAAAAATGTAAAAAAATTAAACTTAAAATCAATAATGAGATTATAAAACCATTTAAAGCGAGTAATAAGGCTTACAAAGGCATTGGTGACTATAAATGGACTTTTCTTGTCAATGGATGGGATTCACTTAACATTTCTTGAGCTAAACATCTAATTATAATCTGTTTTAACAAAATATGTAAAAAAATTACACTTAAAATCAATAATGAGATTATAAAACCATTTAAAGCTAGTAATAAGGCTTACAAAGGCATTGGTGACTATAAATGGACTTTTCTTGTCAATGGATGGGATTCGCTTAACGTTTCTTGAGCTAAACATCTAATTATAATCTGTTTTAACAAAATATGTAAAAAAATTACACTTAAAATCAATAATGAGATTATAAAACCATTTAAAGCGAGTAATAAGGCTTACAAAGGCATTGGTGACTATAAATGGACTTTTCTTGTCAATGGATGGGATTCGCTTCACGTTTCTTGTGCTAAACATCTAATTATAATCTTTTTTAACCAAAAATGTAAAAAAATTGAACTTAAAATCAATAATGAGATTATAAAACCATTTAAAGCGACTAATAAGGCTTACAAAAACATTGGTGACTATAAATGGACTTTTCTTGTCAATGGATGGGATTCGCTTCACGTTTCTTGAGCTAAACATCTAATTATAATCTGTTTTATCAAAAAATGTAAAAAAATTAAACTTAAAATCAATAATGAGATTATAAAACCATTTAAAGCGAGTAATAAGGCTTACAAAGGCATTGGTGACTATAAATTGACTTTTCTTGTCAATGGATGGGATTCGCTTCACGTTTCTTGAGCTAAACATCTAATTATAATCTGTTTTAACAAAAAATGTAAAAAAATTAAACTTAAAATCAATAATGAGATTATAAAACCATTTAAAGCGAGTAATAAGGCTTACAAAGGCATTGGTGACTATAAATGGACTTTTCTTGTCAATGGATGGGATTCACTTAACATTTCTTGAGCTAAACATCTAATTATAATCTGTTTTAACAAAATATGTAAAAAAATTACACTTAAAATCAATAATGAGATTATAAAACCATTTAAAGCTAGTAATAAGGCTTACAAAGGCATTGGTGACTATAAATGGACTTTTCTTGTCAATGGATGGGATTCGCTTAACGTTTCTTGAGCTAAACATCTAATTATAATCTGTTTTAACAAAATATGTAAAAAAATTACACCTAAAATCAATAATGAGATTATAAAACCATTTAAAGCGAGTAATAAGGCTTACAAAGGCATTGGTGACTATAAATGGACTTTTCTTGTCAATGGATGGGATTCGCTTCACGTTTCTTGTGCTAAACATCTAATTATAATCTTTTTTAATCAAAAATGTAAAAAAATTGAACTTAAAATCAATAATGAGATTATAAAACCATTTAAAGCGACTAATAAGGCTTACAAAAGCATTGGTGACTATAAATGGACTTTTCTTGTCAATGGATGGGATTCGCTTCACGTTTCTTGAGCTAAACATCTAATTATAATCTGTTTTATCAAAAAATATAAAAAAATTAAACTTAAAATCAATAATGAGATTATAAAACCATTTAAAGCGAGTAATAAGGCTTACAAAGGCATTGGTGACTATAAATGGACTTTTCTTGTCAATGGATGGGATTCGCTTAACGTTTCTTGAGCTAAACATCTAATTATAATCTGTTTTAACAAAATATGTAAAAAAATTACACTTAAAATCAATAATGAGGTTATAAAACCATTTAAAGCGAGTAATAAGGCTTACAAAGGCATTGGTGACTATGAATGGACTTTTCTTGTCAATGGATGGGATTCGCTTCACGTTTCTTGTGCTAAACATCTAATTATAATATTTTTTAACCAAAAATGTAAAAAAATTGAACTTAAAATCAATAATGAGATTATAAAACCATTTAAAGCGACTAATAAGGCTTACAAAAGCATTGGTGACTATAAATGGACTTTTCTTGTCAATGGATGGGATTCGCTTCACGTTTCTTGAGCTAAACATCTAATTATAATCTGTTTTATCAAAAAATGTAAAAAAATTAAACTTAAAATCAATAATGAGATTATAAAACCATTTAAAGCGAGTAATAAGGCTTACAAAGGCATTGGTGACTATAAATTGACTTTTCTTGTCAATGGATGGGATTCGCTTCACGTTTCCCGAGAAAAACATCCAATTATAATCTGTTTTAACAAAAAACGTAAAAAAATTAAGCTTAAAATCAATAATGAGATTATAAAACCATTTAACGCGAGTAATAAGGCTTACAAAGGCATTGGTGACTATAAATGGACTTTTCTTGTCAATGGATGGGATTCGCTTCACGTTTCTTGTGCTAAACATCTAATTATAATCTTTTTTAACCAAAAATGTAAAAAAATTGAACTTAAAATCAATAATGAGATTATAAAACCATTTAAAGCGACTAATAAGGCTTACAAAAGCATTGGTGACTATAAATGGACTTTTCTTGTCAATGGATGGGATTCACTTCACGTTTCCCGAGGAATACATCCAATTATAATCTGTTTTAACAAAAAACGTAAAAAAATTAAGCTTAAAATCAATAATGAGATTATAAAACCATTTAACGCGAGTAATAAGGCTTACAAAGGCATTGGTGACTATAAATTGACTTTTCTTGTCAATGAATGGGATTCGCTTCACGTTTCTTGAGCTAAACATCTAATTATAATCTGTTTTAACAAAAAATGTAAAAAAATTAAACTTAAAATCAATAATGAGATTATAAAACCATTTAAAGCGAGTAATAAGGCTTACAAAGGCATTGGTGACTATAAATGGACTTTTCTTGTCAATGGATGGGATTCACTTAACATTTCTTGAGCTAAACATCTAATTATAATCTGTTTTAACAAAATATGTAAAAAAATTACACTTAAAATCAATAATGAGATTATAAAACCATTTAAAGCTAGTAATAAGGCTTACAAAGGCATTGGTGACTATAAATGGACTTTTCTTGTCAATGGATGGGATTCGCTTAACGTTTCTTGAGCTAAACATCTAATTATAATCTGTTTTAACAAAATATGTAAAAAAATTACACTTAAAATCAATAATGAGATTATAAAACCATTTAAAGCGAGTAATAAGGCTTACAAAGGCATTGGTGACTATAAATGGACTTTTCTTGTCAATGGATGGGATTCGCTTCACGTTTCTTGTGCTAAACATCTAATTATAATCTTTTTTAACCAAAAATGTAAAAAAATTGAACTTAAAATCAATAATGAGATTATAAAACCATTTAAAGCGACTAATAAGGCTTACAAAAGCATTGGTGACTATAAATGGACTTTTCTTGTCAATGGATGGGATTCGCTTCACGTTTCTTGAGCTAAACATCTAATTATAATCTGTTTTAACAAAAAATGTAAAAAAATTAAACTTAAAATCAATAATGAGATTATAAAACCATTTAAAGCGAGTAATAAGGCTTACAAAGGCATTGGTGACTATAAATGGACTTTTCTTGTCAATGGATGGGATTCACTTAACATTTCTTGAGCTAAACATCTAATTATAATCTGTTTTAACAAAATATGTAAAAAAATTACACTTAAAATCAATAATGAGATTATAAAACCATTTAAAGCTAGTAATAAGGCTTACAAAGGCATTGGTGACTATAAATGGACTTTTCTTGTCAATGGATGGGATTCGCTTAACGTTTCTTGAGCTAAACATCTAATTATAATCTGTTTTAACAAAATATGTAAAAAAATTACACTTAAAATCAATAATGAGATTATAAAACCATTTAAAGCGAGTAATAAGGCTTACAAAGGCATTGGTGACTATAAATGGACTTTTCTTGTCAATGGATGGGATTCGCTTCACGTTTCTTGTGCTAAACATCTAATTATAATCTTTTTTAACCAAAAATGTAAAAAAATTGAACTTAAAATCAATAATGAGATTATAAAACCATTTAAAGCGACTAATAAGGCTTACAAAAACATTGGTGACTATAAATGGACTTTTCTTGTCAATGGATGGGATTCGCTTCACGTTTCTTGAGCTAAACATCTAATTATAATCTGTTTTATCAAAAAATGTAAAAAAATTAAACTTAAAATCAATAATGAGATTATAAAACCATTTAAAGCGAGTAATAAGGCTTACAAAGGCATTGGTGACTATAAATTGACTTTTCTTGTCAATGGATGGGATTCGCTTCACGTTTCTTGAGCTAAACATCTAATTATAATCTGTTTTAACAAAAAATGTAAAAAAATTAAACTTAAAATCAATAATGAGATTATAAAACCATTTAAAGCGAGTAATAAGGCTTACAAAGGCATTGGTGACTATAAATGGACTTTTCTTGTCAATGGATGGGATTCACTTAACATTTCTTGAGCTAAACATCTAATTATAATCTGTTTTAACAAAATATGTAAAAAAATTACACTTAAAATCAATAATGAGATTATAAAACCATTTAAAGCTAGTAATAAGGCTTACAAAGGCATTGGTGACTATAAATGGACTTTTCTTGTCAATGGATGGGATTCGCTTAACGTTTCTTGAGCTAAACATCTAATTATAATCTGTTTTAACAAAATATGTAAAAAAATTACACCTAAAATCAATAATGAGATTATAAAACCATTTAAAGCGAGTAATAAGGCTTACAAAGGCATTGGTGACTATAAATGGACTTTTCTTGTCAATGGATGGGATTCGCTTCACGTTTCTTGTGCTAAACATCTAATTATAATCTTTTTTAATCAAAAATGTAAAAAAATTGAACTTAAAATCAATAATGAGATTATAAAACCATTTAAAGCGACTAATAAGGCTTACAAAAGCATTGGTGACTATAAATGGACTTTTCTTGTCAATGGATGGGATTCGCTTCACGTTTCTTGAGCTAAACATCTAATTATAATCTGTTTTATCAAAAAATATAAAAAAATTAAACTTAAAATCAATAATGAGATTATAAAACCATTTAAAGCGAGTAATAAGGCTTACAAAGGCATTGGTGACTATAAATGGACTTTTCTTGTCAATGGATGGGATTCGCTTAACGTTTCTTGAGCTAAACATCTAATTATAATCTGTTTTAACAAAATATGTAAAAAAATTACACTTAAAATCAATAATGAGGTTATAAAACCATTTAAAGCGAGTAATAAGGCTTACAAAGGCATTGGTGACTATGAATGGACTTTTCTTGTCAATGGATGGGATTCGCTTCACGTTTCTTGTGCTAAACATCTAATTATAATATTTTTTAACCAAAAATGTAAAAAAATTGAACTTAAAATCAATAATGAGATTATAAAACCATTTAAAGCGACTAATAAGGCTTACAAAAGCATTGGTGACTATAAATGGACTTTTCTTGTCAATGGATGGGATTCGCTTCACGTTTCTTGAGCTAAACATCTAATTATAATCTGTTTTATCAAAAAATGTAAAAAAATTAAACTTAAAATCAATAATGAGATTATAAAACCATTTAAAGCGAGTAATAAGGCTTACAAAGGCATTGGTGACTATAAATTGACTTTTCTTGTCAATGGATGGGATTCGCTTCACGTTTCCCGAGAAAAACATCCAATTATAATCTGTTTTAACAAAAAACGTAAAAAAATTAAGCTTAAAATCAATAATGAGATTATAAAACCATTTAACGCGAGTAATAAGGCTTACAAAGGCATTGGTGACTATAAATGGACTTTTCTTGTCAATGGATGGGATTCGCTTCACGTTTCTTGTGCTAAACATCTAATTATAATCTTTTTTAACCAAAAATGTAAAAAAATTGAACTTAAAATCAATAATGAGATTATAAAACCATTTAAAGCGACTAATAAGGCTTACAAAAGCATTGGTGACTATAAATGGACTTTTCTTGTCAATGGATGGGATTCACTTCACGTTTCCCGAGGAATACATCCAATTATAATCTGTTTTAACAAAAAACGTAAAAAAATTAAGCTTAAAATCAATAATGAGATTATAAAACCATTTAACGCGAGTAATAAGGCTTACAAAGGCATTGGTGACTATAAATTGACTTTTCTTGTCAATGAATGGGATTCGCTTCACGTTTCTTGAGCTAAACATCTAATTATAATCTGTTTTAACAAAAAATGTAAAAAAATTAAACTTAAAATCAATAATGAGATTATAAAACCATTTAAAGCGAGTAATAAGGCTTACAAAGGCATTGGTGACTATAAATGGACTTTTCTTGTCAATGGATGGGATTCACTTAACATTTCTTGAGCTAAACATCTAATTATAATCTGTTTTAACAAAATATGTAAAAAAATTACACTTAAAATCAATAATGAGATTATAAAACCATTTAAAGCTAGTAATAAGGCTTACAAAGGCATTGGTGACTATAAATGGACTTTTCTTGTCAATGGATGGGATTCGCTTAACGTTTCTTGAGCTAAACATCTAATTATAATCTGTTTTAACAAAATATGTAAAAAAATTACACTTAAAATCAATAATGAGATTATAAAACCATTTAAAGCGAGTAATAAGGCTTACAAAGGCATTGGTGACTATAAATGGACTTTTCTTGTCAATGGATGGGATTCGCTTCACGTTTCTTGTGCTAAACATCTAATTATAATCTTTTTTAACCAAAAATGTAAAAAAATTGAACTTAAAATCAATAATGAGATTATAAAACCATTTAAAGCGACTAATAAGGCTTACAAAAGCATTGGTGACTATAAATGGACTTTTCTTGTCAATGGATGGGATTCACTTCACGTTTCTTGAGCTAAACATCTAATTATAATCTGTTTTATCAAAAAATGTAAAAAAATTAAACTTAAAATCAATAATGAGATTATAAAACCATTTAAAGCGAGTAATAAGGCTTACAAAGGCATTGGTGACTATAAATTGACTTTTCTTGTCAATGGATGGGATTCGCTTCACGTTTCTTGAGCTAAACATCTAATTATAATCTGTTTTAACAAAAAATGTAAAAAAATTAAAATTAAAATCAATAATGAGATTATAAAATCATTTAAAGCGAGTAATAAGGCTTACAACGGCATTGGTGACTATAAATGGACTTTTCTTGTCAATGGATGGGATTCACTTAACATTTCTTGAGCTAAACATCTAATTATAATCTGTTTTAACAAAATATGTAAAAAAATTACACTTAAAATCAATAATGAGATTATAAAACCATTTAAAGCGAGTAATAAGGCTTACAAAGGCATTGGTGACTATAAATGGACTTTTCTTGTCAATGGATGGGATTCGCTTCACGTTTCTTGTGCTAAACATCTAATTATAATCTTTTTTAACCAAAAATGTAAAAAAATTGAACTTAAAATCAATAATGAGATTATAAAACCATTTAAAGCGACTAATAAGGCTTACAAAAGCATTGGTGACTATAAATGGACTTTTCTTGTCAATGGATGGGATTCACTTCACGTTTCTTGAGCTAAACATCTAATTATAATCTGTTTTATCAAAAAATGTAAAAAAATTAAACTTAAAATCAATAATGAGATTATAAAACCATTTAAAGCGAGTAATAAGGCTTACAAAGGCATTGGTGACTATAAATTGACTTTTCTTGTCAATGGATGGGATTCGCTTCACGTTTCTTGAGCTAAACATCTAATTATAATCTGTTTTAACAAAAAATGTAAAAAAATTAAAATTAAAATCAATAATGAGATTATAAAATCATTTAAAGCGAGTAATAAGGCTTACAACGGCATTGGTGACTATAAATGGACTTTTCTTGTCAATGGATGGGATTCACTTAACATTTCTTGAGCTAAACATCTAATTATAATCTGTTTTAACAAAATATGTAAAAAAATTACACTTAAAATCAATAATGAGATTATAAAACCATTTAAAGCTAGTAATAAGGCTTACAAAGGCATTGGTGACTATAAATGGACTTTTCTTGTCAATGGATGGGATTCGCTTAACGTTTCTTGAGCTAAACATCTAATTATAATCTGTTTTAACAAAATATGTAAAAAAATTACACTTAAAATCAATAATGAGATTATAAAACCATTTAAAGCGAGTAATAAGGCTTACAACGGCATTGGTGACTATAAATGGACTTTTCTTGTCAATGGATGGGATTCGCTTCACGTTTCTTGAGCTAAACATCTAATTATAATCTGTTTTAACAAAAAATGTAAAAAAATTAACCTTAAAATCAATAATGAGAATATAAAACCATTTAAAGCGAGTAATAAGGCTTACAAAGGCATTGGTGACTATAAATGGACTTTTCTTGTCAATGGATGGGATTCACTTAACATTTCTTGAGCTAAACATCTAATTATAATCTGTATTAACAAAAAAATGTAAAAAAATTAAAATTAAAATCAATAATGAGATTATAAAATCATTTAAAGCGAGTAATAAGGCTTACAACGGCATTGGTGACTATAAATGGACTTTTCTTGTCAATGGATGGGATTCACTTAACATTTCTTGAGCTAAACATCTAATTATAATCTGTTTTAACAAAATATGTAAAAAAGTTAAACTTAAAATCAATAATGAGATTATAAAACCATTTAAAGCGAGTAATAAGGCTTACAAAGGCATTGGTGACTATAAATTGACTTTTCTTGTCAATGGATGGGATTCGCTTCACGTTTCCCGAGAAAAACATCCAATTATAATCTGTTTTAACAAAAAACGTAAAAAAATTAAGCTTAAAATCAATAATGAGATTATAAAACCATTTAACGCGAGTAATAAGGCTTACAAAGGCATTGGTGACTATAAATGGACTTTTCTTGTCAATGGATGGGAGTCGCTTCACGTTTCTTGTGCTAAACATCTAATTATAATCTTTTTTAACCAAAAATGTAAAAAAATTGAACTTAAAATCAATAATGAGATTATAAAACCATTTAAAGCGACTAATAAGGCTTACAAAAGCATTGGTGACTATAAATGGACTTTTCTTGTCAATGGATGGGATTCGCTTCACATTTCTTGAGCTAAACATCTAATTATAATCTGTTTTAACAAAAAATGTAAAACAATTAAACTTAAAATCAATAATGAGATTATAAAACCATTTAAAGCGACTAATAAGGCTTACAAAAGCATTGGTGACTATAAATGGACTTTTCTTGTCAGTGGATGGGATTCGCTTCACGTTTCCCGAGGAATACATCCAATTATAATCTGTTTTAATAAAAAATGTAAAAAAATTAAACTTAAAATCAATAATGAGAATATAAAACCATTTAAAGCGAGTAATAAGGCTTACAAAGGCATTGGTGACTATAAATGGACTTTTCTTGTCAATGGATGGGATTCGCTTCACGTTTCTTGAGCTAAACATCTAATTATAATCTGTTTTAACAAAAAATGTAAAAAAATTAACCTTAAAATCAATAATGAGAATATAAAACCATTTAAAGCGAGTAATAAGGCTTACAAAGGCATTGGTGACTATAAATGGACTTTTCTTGTCAATGGATGGGATTCACTTAACATTTCTTGAGCTAAACATCTAATTATAATCTGTATTAACAAAAAAATGTAAAAAAATTACACTTAAAATCAATAATGAGATTATAAAACCATTTAAAGCTAGTAATAAGGCTTACAAAGGCATTGGTGACTATAAATGGACTTTTCTTGTCAATGGATGGGATTCGCTTAACGTTTCTTGAGCTAAACATCTAATTATAATCTGTTTTAACAAAAAATGTAAAAAAATTACACTTAAAATCAATAATGAGATTATAAAACCATTTAAAGCGAGTAATAAGGCTTACAAAGGCATTGATGACTATAAATGGACTTTTCTTGTCAATGGATGGGATTCGCTTCACGTTTCCCGAGGAATACATCCAATTATAATCTGTTTTAATAAAAAATGTAAAAAAATTAAAATTAAAATCAATAATGAGATTATAAAACAATTTAAAGCGAGTAATAAGGCTTACAAAGGCATTGGTGACTATAAATGGACTTTTCTTGTCAATGGATGGGATTCGCTTAACGTTTCTTGAGCTAAACATCTAATTATAATCTGTTTTAACAAAATATGTAAAAAAATTACACTTAAAATCAATAATGAGATTATAAAACCATTTAAAGCGAGTAATAAGGCTTACAAAGGCATTGGTGACTATAAATGGACTTTTCTTGTCAATGGATGGGATTCGCTTCACGTTTCTTGTGCTAAACATCTAATTATAATCTTTTTTAACCAAAAATGTAAAAAAATTGAACTTAAAATCAATAATGAGATTATAAAACCATTTAAAGCGACTAATAAGGCTTACAAAAGCATTGGTGACTATAAATGGACTTTTCTTGTCAATGGATGGGATTCGCTTCACGTTTCTTGAGCTAAACATCTAATTATAATCTGTTTTATCAAAAAATGTAAAAAAATTAAACTTAAAATCAATAATGAGATTATAAAACCATTTAAAGCGAGTAATAAGGCTTACAAAGGCATTGGTGACTATAAATGGACTTTTCTTGTCAATGGATGGGATTCGCTTCACGTTTCCCGAGAAAAAAATCCAAATATAATCTATTTTAACAAAAAATGTAAAAAAATTAAACTTAAAATCAATAATGAGATTATAACACCATTTAAAGCGAGTAATAAGGCTTACAAAGGCATTGGTGACTATAAATGGACTTTCCTTGTCAATGGATGGGATTCGCTTCACGTTTTTCGAGGAAAACATCCAATTATAATCTGTTTTAACAAAAAATGTAAAAAAATTAAACTTAAAATCAATAATGAGATTATAAAACCATTTAAAGCGAGTAATAAGGCTTACAAAGGCATTGGTGACTATAAATGGACTTTTCTTGTCAATGGATGGGATTCACTTAACATTTCTTGAGCTAAACATCTAATTATAATCTGTTTTAACAAAAAATGTAAAAAAATTACACTTAAAATCAATAATGAGATTATAAAACCATTTAAAGCGAGTAATAAGGCTTACAAAGGCATTGGTGACTATAAATTGACTTTTCTTGTCAATGGATGGGATTCGCTTCACGTTTCCCGAGAAAAACATCCAATTATAATCTGTTTTAACAAAAAACGTAAAAAAATTAAGCTTAAAATCAATAATGAGATTATAAAACCATTTAACGCGAGTAATAAGGCTTACAAAGGCATTGGTGACTATAAATGGACTTTTCTTGTCAATGGATGGGATTCGCTTCACGTTTCTTGTGCTAAACATCTAATTATAATCTTTTTTAACCAAAAATGTAAAAAAATTGAACTTAAAATCAATAATGAGATTATAAAACCATTTAAAGCGACTAATAAGGCTTACAAAAGCATTGGTGACTATAAATGGACTTTTCTTGTCAATGGATGGGATTCGCTTCACGTTTCTTGAGCTAAACATCTAATTATAATCTGTTTTAACAAAAAATGTAAAAAAATTAAACTTAAAATCAATAATGAGATTATAAAACCATTTAAAGCGAGTAATAAGGCTTACAAAGGCATTGGTGACTATAAATGGACTTTTCTTGTCAATGGATGGGATTCACTTAACATTTCTTGAGCTAAACATCTAATTATAATCTGTTTTAACAAAATATGTAAAAAAATTACACTTAAAATCAATAATGAGATTATAAAACCATTTAAAGCTAGTAAGAAGGCTTACAAAGGCATTGGTGACTATAAATGGACTTTTCTTGTCAATGGATGGGATTCGCTTAACGTTTCTTGAGCTAAACATCTAATTATAATCTGTTTTAACAAAAAACGTAAAAAAATTAAGCTTAAAATCAATAATGAGATTATAAAACCATTTAACGCGAGTAATAAGTCTTACAAAGGCATTGGTGACTATAAATTGACTTTTCTTGTCAATGGATGGGATTCGCTTCACGTTTCTTGAGCTAAACATCTAATTATAATCTGTTTTAACAAAAAATGTGAAAAAATTAAACTTAAAATCAATAATGAGATTATAAAACCATTTAAAGCGAGTAATAAGGCTTACAAAGGCATTGGTGACTATAAATGGACTTTTCTTGTCAATGGATGGGATTCACTTAACATTTCTTGAGCTAAACATCTAATTATAATCTGTTTTAACAAAATATGTAAAAAAATTACACTTAAAATCAATAATGAGATTATAAAACCATTTAAAGCTAGTAATAAGGCTTACAAAGGCATTGGTGACTATAAATGGACTTTTCTTGTCAATGGATGGGGTTCGCTTAACGTTTCTTGAGCTAAACATCTAATTATAATCTGTTTTAACAAAATATGTAAAAAAATTACACTTAAAATCAATAATGAGATTATAAAACCATTTAAAGCGAGTAATAAGGCTTACAAAGGCATTGGTGACTATAAATGGACTTTTCTTGTCAATGGATGGGATTCGCTTCACGTTTCTTGAGCTAAACATCTAATTATAATCTGTTTTAACAAAAAATGTGAAAAAATTAAACTTAAAATCAATAATGAGATTATAAAACCATTTAAAGCGAGTAATAAGGCTTACAAAGGCATTGGTGACTATAAATGGACTTTTCTTGTCAATGGATGGGATTCACTTAACATTTCTTGAGCTAAACATCTAATTATAATCTGTTTTAACAAAATATGTAAAAAAATTACACTTAAAATCAATAATGAGATTATAAAACCATTTAAAGCGAGTAATAAGGCTTACAAAGGCATTGGTGACTATAAATGGACTTTTCTTGTCAATGGATGGGATTCGCTTCACGTTTCTTGTGCTAAACATCTAATTATAATCTTTTTTAACCAAAAATGTAAAAAAATTGAACTTAAAATCAATAATGAGATTATAAAACCATTTAAAGCGACTAATAAGGCTTACAAAAGCATTGGTGACTATAAATGGACTTTTCTTGTCAATGGATGGGATTCGCTTCACGTTTCTTGAGCTAAACATCTAATTATAATCTGTTTTAACAAAAAATGTAAAAAAATTAAACTTAAAATCAATAATGAGATTATAAAACCATTTAAAGCGAGTAATAAGGCTTACAAAGGCATTGGTGACTATAAATGGACTTTTCTTGTCAATGGATGGGATTCACTTAACATTTCTTGAGCTAAACATCTAATTATAATCTGTTTTAACAAAATATGTAAAAAAATTACACTTAAAATCAATAATGAGATTATAAAACCATTTAAAGCTAGTAATAAGGCTTACAAAGGCATTGGTGACTATAAATGGACTTTTCTTGTCAATGGATGGGATTCGCTTAACGTTTCTTGAGCTAAACATCTAATTATAATCTGTTTTAACAAAATATGTAAAAAAATTACACTTAAAATCAATAATGAGATTATAAAACCATTTAAAGCGAGTAATAAGGCTTACAAAGGCATTGGTGACTATAAATGGACTTTTCTTGTCAATGGATGGGATTCGCTTCACGTTTCTTGTGCTAAACATCTAATTATAATCTTTTTTAACCAAAAATGTAAAAAAATTGAACTTAAAATCAATAATGAGATTATAAAACCATTTAAAGCGACTAATAAGGCTTACAAAAGCATTGGTGACTATAAATGGACTTTTCTTGTCAATGGATGGGATTCACTTCACGTTTCTTGAGCTAAACATCTAATTATAATCTGTTTTATCAAAAAATGTAAAAAAATTAAACTTAAAATCAATAATGAGATTATAAAACCATTTAAAGCGAGTAATAAGGCTTACAAAGGCATTGGTGACTATAAATTGACTTTTCTTGTCAATGGATGGGATTCGCTTCACGTTTCTTGAGCTAAACATCTAATTATAATCTGTTTTAACAAAAAATGTAAAAAAATTAAAATTAAAATCAATAATGAGATTATAAAATCATTTAAAGCGAGTAATAAGGCTTACAACGGCATTGGTGACTATAAATGGACTTTTCTTGTCAATGGATGGGATTCACTTAACATTTCTTGAGCTAAACATCTAATTATAATCTGTTTTAACAAAATATGTAAAAAAATTACACTTAAAATCAATAATGAGATTATAAAACCATTTAAAGCTAGTAATAAGGCTTACAAAGGCATTGGTGACTATAAATGGACTTTTCTTGTCAATGGATGGGATTCGCTTAACGTTTCTTGAGCTAAACATCTAATTATAATCTGTTTTAACAAAATATGTAAAAAAATTACACTTAAAATCAATAATGAGATTATAAAACCATTTAAAGCGAGTAATAAGGCTTACAACGGCATTGGTGACTATAAATGGACTTTTCTTGTCAATGGATGGGATTCGCTTCACGTTTCTTGAGCTAAACATCTAATTATAATCTGTTTTAACAAAAAATGTAAAAAAATTAACCTTAAAATCAATAATGAGAATATAAAACCATTTAAAGCGAGTAATAAGGCTTACAAAGGCATTGGTGACTATAAATGGACTTTTCTTGTCAATGGATGGGATTCACTTAACATTTCTTGAGCTAAACATCTAATTATAATCTGTATTAACAAAAAAATGTAAAAAAATTAAAATTAAAATCAATAATGAGATTATAAAATCATTTAAAGCGAGTAATAAGGCTTACAACGGCATTGGTGACTATAAATGGACTTTTCTTGTCAATGGATGGGATTCACTTAACATTTCTTGAGCTAAACATCTAATTATAATCTGTTTTAACAAAATATGTAAAAAAGTTAAACTTAAAATCAATAATGAGATTATAAAACCATTTAAAGCGAGTAATAAGGCTTACAAAGGCATTGGTGACTATAAATTGACTTTTCTTGTCAATGGATGGGATTCGCTTCACGTTTCCCGAGAAAAACATCCAATTATAATCTGTTTTAACAAAAAACGTAAAAAAATTAAGCTTAAAATCAATAATGAGATTATAAAACCATTTAACGCGAGTAATAAGGCTTACAAAGGCATTGGTGACTATAAATGGACTTTTCTTGTCAATGGATGGGAGTCGCTTCACGTTTCTTGTGCTAAACATCTAATTATAATCTTTTTTAACCAAAAATGTAAAAAAATTGAACTTAAAATCAATAATGAGATTATAAAACCATTTAAAGCGACTAATAAGGCTTACAAAAGCATTGGTGACTATAAATGGACTTTTCTTGTCAATGGATGGGATTCGCTTCACATTTCTTGAGCTAAACATCTAATTATAATCTGTTTTAACAAAAAATGTAAAACAATTAAACTTAAAATCAATAATGAGATTATAAAACCATTTAAAGCGACTAATAAGGCTTACAAAAGCATTGGTGACTATAAATGGACTTTTCTTGTCAGTGGATGGGATTCGCTTCACGTTTCCCGAGGAATACATCCAATTATAATCTGTTTTAATAAAAAATGTAAAAAAATTAAACTTAAAATCAATAATGAGAATATAAAACCATTTAAAGCGAGTAATAAGGCTTACAAAGGCATTGGTGACTATAAATGGACTTTTCTTGTCAATGGATGGGATTCGCTTCACGTTTCTTGAGCTAAACATCTAATTATAATCTGTTTTAACAAAAAATGTAAAAAAATTAACCTTAAAATCAATAATGAGAATATAAAACCATTTAAAGCGAGTAATAAGGCTTACAAAGGCATTGGTGACTATAAATGGACTTTTCTTGTCAATGGATGGGATTCACTTAACATTTCTTGAGCTAAACATCTAATTATAATCTGTATTAACAAAAAAATGTAAAAAAATTACACTTAAAATCAATAATGAGATTATAAAACCATTTAAAGCTAGTAATAAGGCTTACAAAGGCATTGGTGACTATAAATGGACTTTTCTTGTCAATGGATGGGATTCGCTTAACGTTTCTTGAGCTAAACATCTAATTATAATCTGTTTTAACAAAAAATGTAAAAAAATTACACTTAAAATCAATAATGAGATTATAAAACCATTTAAAGCGAGTAATAAGGCTTACAAAGGCATTGATGACTATAAATGGACTTTTCTTGTCAATGGATGGGATTCGCTTCACGTTTCCCGAGGAATACATCCAATTATAATCTGTTTTAATAAAAAATGTAAAAAAATTAAAATTAAAATCAATAATGAGATTATAAAACAATTTAAAGCGAGTAATAAGGCTTACAAAGGCATTGGTGACTATAAATGGACTTTTCTTGTCAATGGATGGGATTCGCTTAACGTTTCTTGAGCTAAACATCTAATTATAATCTGTTTTAACAAAATATGTAAAAAAATTACACTTAAAATCAATAATGAGATTATAAAACCATTTAAAGCGAGTAATAAGGCTTACAAAGGCATTGGTGACTATAAATGGACTTTTCTTGTCAATGGATGGGATTCGCTTCACGTTTCTTGTGCTAAACATCTAATTATAATCTTTTTTAACCAAAAATGTAAAAAAATTGAACTTAAAATCAATAATGAGATTATAAAACCATTTAAAGCGACTAATAAGGCTTACAAAAGCATTGGTGACTATAAATGGACTTTTCTTGTCAATGGATGGGATTCGCTTCACGTTTCTTGAGCGAAACATCTAATTATAATCTGTTTTAACAAAAAATGTAAAAAAATTACACTTAAAATCAATAATGAGATTATAAAACCATTTAAAGCGAGTAATAAGGCTTACAAAGGCATTGGTGACTATAAATGGACTTTTCTTGTCAATGGATGGGATTCACTTAACATTTCTTGAGCTAAACATCTAATTATAATCTGTTTTAACAAAATATGTAAAAAAATTACACTTAAAATCAATAATGAGATTATAAAACCATTTAAAGCTAGTAAGAAGGCTTACAAAGGCATTGGTGACTATAAATGGACTTTTCTTGTCAATGGATGGGATTCGCTTAACGTTTCTTGAGCTAAACATCTAATTATAATCTGTTTTAACAAAAAACGTAAAAAAATTAAGCTTAAAATCAATAATGAGATTATAAAACCATTTAACGCGAGTAATAAGTCTTACAAAGGCATTGGTGACTATAAATTGACTTTTCTTGTCAATGGATGGGATTCGCTTCACGTTTCTTGAGCTAAACATCTAATTATAATCTGTTTTAACAAAAAATGTAAAAAAATTAAACTTAAAATCAATAATGAGATTATAAAACCATTTAAAGCGAGTAATAAGGCTTACAAAGGCATTGGTGACTATAAATGGACTTTTCTTGTCAATGGATGGGATTCACTTAACATTTCTTGAGCTAAACATCTAATTATAATCTGTTTTAACAAAATATGTAAAAAAATTACACTTAAAATCAATAATAAGATTATAAAACCATTTAAAGCTAGTAATAAGGCTTACAAAGGCATTGGTGACTATAAATGGACTTTTCTTGTCAATGGATGGGGTTCGCTTAACGTTTCTTGAGCTAAACATCTAATTATAATCTGTTTTAACAAAATATGTAAAAAAATTACACTTAAAATCAATAATGAGATTATAAAACCATTTAAAGCGAGTAATAAGGCTTACAAAGGCATTGGTGACTATAAATGGACTTTTCTTGTCAATGGATGGGATTCGCTTCACGTTTCTTGAGCTAAACATCTAATTATAATCTGTTTTAACAAAAAATGTGAAAAAATTAAACTTAAAATCAATAATGAGATTATAAAACCATTTAAAGCGAGTAATAAGGCTTACAAAGGCATTGGTGACTATAAATGGACTTTTCTTGTCAATGGATGGGATTCACTTAACATTTCTTGAGCTAAACATCTAATTATAATCTGTTTTAACAAAATATGTAAAAAAATTACACTTAAAATCAATAATGAGATTATAAAACCATTTAAAGCGACTAATAAGGCTTACAAAAGCATTGGTGACTATAAATGGACTTTTCTTGTCAATGGATGGGATTCGCTTCACGTTTCTTGAGCGAAACATCTAATTATAATCTGTTTTAACAAAAAATGTAAAAAAATTACACTTAAAATCAATAATGAGATTATAAAACCATTTAAAGCGAGTAATAAGGCTTACAAAGGCATTGGTGACTATAAATGGACTTTTCTTGTCAATGGATGGGATTCACTTAACATTTCTTGAGCTAAACATCTAATTATAATCTGTTTTAACAAAATATGTAAAAAAATTACACTTAAAATCAATAATGAGATTATAAAACCATTTAAAGCTAGTAAGAAGGCTTACAAAGGCATTGGTGACTATAAATGGACTTTTCTTGTCAATGGATGGGATTCGCTTAACGTTTCTTGAGCTAAACATCTAATTATAATCTGTTTTAACAAAAAACGTAAAAAAATTAAGCTTAAAATCAATAATGAGATTATAAAACCATTTAACGCGAGTAATAAGTCTTACAAAGGCATTGGTGACTATAAATTGACTTTTCTTGTCAATGGATGGGATTCGCTTCACGTTTCTTGAGCTAAACATCTAATTATAATCTGTTTTAACAAAAAATGTAAAAAAATTAAACTTAAAATCAATAATGAGATTATAAAACCATTTAAAGCGAGTAATAAGGCTTACAAAGGCATTGGTGACTATAAATGGACTTTTCTTGTCAATGGATGGGATTCACTTAACATTTCTTGAGCTAAACATCTAATTATAATCTGTTTTAACAAAATATGTAAAAAAATTACACTTAAAATCAATAATGAGATTATAAAACCATTTAAAGCTAGTAATAAGGCTTACAAAGGCATTGGTGACTATAAATGGACTTTTCTTGTCAATGGATGGGGTTCGCTTAACGTTTCTTGAGCTAAACATCTAATTATAATCTGTTTTAACAAAATATGTAAAAAAATTACACTTAAAATCAATAATGAGATTATAAAACCATTTAAAGCGAGTAATAAGGCTTACAAAGGCATTGGTGACTATAAATGGACTTTTCTTGTCAATGGATGGGATTCGCTTCACGTTTCTTGAGCTAAACATCTAATTATAATCTGTTTTAACAAAAAATGTGAAAAAATTAAACTTAAAATCAATAATGAGATTATAAAACCATTTAAAGCGAGTAATAAGGCTTACAAAGGCATTGGTGACTATAAATGGACTTTTCTTGTCAATGGATGGGATTCACTTAACATTTCTTGAGCTAAACATCTAATTATAATCTGTTTTAACAAAATATGTAAAAAAATTACACTTAAAATCAATAATGAGATTATAAAACCATTTAAAGCGACTAATAAGGCTTACAAAAGCATTGGTGACTATAAATGGACTTTTCTTGTCAATGGATGGGATTCGCTTCACGTTTCTTGAGCTAAACATCTAATTATAATCTGTTTTAACAAAAAATGTAAAAAAATTAAACTTAAAATCAATAATGAGATTATAAAACCATTTAAAGCGAGTAATAAGGCTTACAAAGGCATTGGTGACTATAAATGGACTTTTCTTGTCAATGGATGGGATTCACTTAACATTTCTTGAGCTAAACATCTAATTATAATCTGTTTTAACAAAATATGTAAAAAAATTACACTTAAAATCAATAATGAGATTATAAAACCATTTAAAGCTAGTAAGAAGGCTTACAAAGGCATTGGTGACTATAAATGGACTTTTCTTGTCAATGGATGGGATTCGCTTAACGTTTCTTGAGCTAAACATCTAATTATAATCTGTTTTAACAAAAAACGTAAAAAAATTAAGCTTAAAATCAATAATGAGATTATAAAACCATTTAACGTGAGTAATAAGTCTTACAAAGGCATTGGTGACTATAAATTGACTTTTCTTGTCAATGGATGGGATTCGCTTCACGTTTCTTGAGCTAAACATCTAATTATAATCTGTTTTAACAAAAAATGTAAAAAAATTAAACTTAAAATCAATAATGAGATTATCAAACCATTTAAAGCGAGTAATAAGGCTTACAAAGGCATTGGTGACTATAAATGGACTTTTCTTGTCAATGGATGGGATTCACTTAACATTTCTTGAGCTAAACATCTAATTATAATCTGTTTTAACAAAATATGTAAAAAAATTACACTTAAAATCAATAATGAGATTATAAAACCATTTAAAGCTAGTAAGAAGGCTTACAAAGGCATTGGTGACTATAAATGGACTTTTCTTGTCAATGGATGGGATTCGCTTAACGTTTCTTGAGCTAAACATCTAATTATAATCTGTTTTAACAAAAAACGTAAAAAAATTAAGCTTAAAATCAATAATGAGATTATAAAACCATTTAACGCGAGTAATAAGCCTTACAAAGGCATTGGTGACTATAAATTGACTTTTCTTGTCAATGGATGGGATTCGCTTCACGTTTCTTGAGCTAAACATCTAATTATAATCTGTTTTAACAAAAAATGTGAAAAAATTAAACTTAAAATCAATAATGAGATTATAAAACCATTTAAAGCGAGTAATAAGGCTTACAAAGGCATTGGTGACTATAAATGGACTTTTCTTGTCAATGGATGGGATTCACTTAACATTTCTTGAGCTAAACATCTAATTATAATCTGTTTTAACAAAATATGTAAAAAAATTACACTTAAAATCAATAATGAGATTATAAAACCATTTAAAGCTAGTAATAAGGCTTACAAAGGCATTGGTGACTATAAATGGACTTTTCTTGTCAATGGATGGGGTTCGCTTAACGTTTCTTGAGCTAAACATCTAATTATAATCTGTTTTAACAAAATATGTAAAAAAATTACACTTAAAATCAATAATGAGATTATAAAACCATTTAAAGCGAGTAATAAGGCTTACAAAGGCATTGGTGACTATAAATGGACTTTTCTTGTCAATGGATGGGATTCGCTTCACGTTTCTTGAGCTAAACATCTAATTATAATCTGTTTTAACAAAAAATGTAAAAAAATTAAACTTAAAATCAATAATGAGATTATAAAACCATTTAAAGCGAGTAATAAGGCTTACAAAGGCATTGGTGACTATAAATGGACTTTTCTTGTCAATGGATGGGATTCACTTAACATTTCTTGAGCTAAACATCTAATTATAATCTGTTTTAACAAAATATGTAAAAAAATTACACTTAAAATCAATAATGAGATTATAAAACCATTTAAAGCGACTAATAAGGCTTACAAAAGCATTGGTGACTATAAATGGACTTTTCTTGTCAATGGATGGGATTCTCTTCACGTTTCTTGAGCGAAACATCTAATTATAATCTGTTTTAACAAAAAATGTAAAAAAATTACACTTAAAATCAATAATGAGATTATAAAACCATTTAAAGCGAGTAATAAGGCTTACAAAGGCATTGGTGACTATAAATGGACTTTTCTTGTCAATGGATGGGATTCACTTAACATTTCTTGAGCTAAACATCTAATTATAATCTGTTTTAACAAAATATGTAAAAAAATTACACTTAAAATCAATAATGAGATTATAAAACCATTTAAAGCTAGTAAGAAGGCTTACAAAGGCATTGGTGACTATAAATGGACTTTTCTTGTCAATGGATGGGATTCGCTTAACGTTTCTTGAGCTAAACATCTAATTATAATCTGTTTTAACAAAAAACGTAAAAAAATTAAGCTTAAAATCAATAATGAGATTATAAAACCATTTAACGCGAGTAATAAGTCTTACAAAGGCATTGGTGACTATAAATTGACTTTTCTTGTCAATGGATGGGATTCGCTTCACGTTTCTTGAGCTAAACATCTAATTATAATCTGTTTTAACAAAAAATGTAAAAAAATTAAACTTAAAATCAATAATGAGATTATAAAACCATTTAAAGCGAGTAATAAGGCTTACAAAGGCATTGGTGACTATAAATGGACTTTTCTTGTCAATGGATGGGATTCACTTAACATTTCTTGAGCTAAACATCTAATTATAATCTGTTTTAACAAAATATGTAAAAAAATTACACTTAAAATCAATAATAAGATTATAAAACCATTTAAAGCTAGTAATAAGGCTTACAAAGGCATTGGTGACTATAAATGGACTTTTCTTGTCAATGGATGGGGTTCGCTTAACGTTTCTTGAGCTAAACATCTAATTATAATCTGTTTTAACAAAATATGTAAAAAAATTACACTTAAAATCAATAATGAGATTATAAAACCATTTAAAGCGAGTAATAAGGCTTACAAAGGCATTGGTGACTATAAATGGACTTTTCTTGTCAATGGATGGGATTCGCTTCACGTTTCTTGAGCTAAACATCTAATTATAATCTGTTTTAACAAAAAATGTGAAAAAATTAAACTTAAAATCAATAATGAGATTATAAAACCATTTAAAGCGAGTAATAAGGCTTACAAAGGCATTGGTGACTATAAATGGACTTTTCTTGTCAATGGATGGGATTCACTTAACATTTCTTGAGCTAAACATCTAATTATAATCTGTTTTAACAAAATATGTAAAAAAATTACACTTAAAATCAATAATGAGATTATAAAACCATTTAAAGCGACTAATAAGGCTTACAAAAGCATTGGTGACTATAAATGGACTTTTCTTGTCAATGGATGGGATTCGCTTCACGTTTCTTGAGCGAAACATCTAATTATAATCTGTTTTAACAAAAAATGTAAAAAAATTACACTTAAAATCAATAATGAGATTATAAAACCATTTAAAGCGAGTAATAAGGCTTACAAAGGCATTGGTGACTATAAATGGACTTTTCTTGTCAATGGATGGGATTCACTTAACATTTCTTGAGCTAAACATCTAATTATAATCTGTTTTAACAAAATATGTAAAAAAATTACACTTAAAATCAATAATGAGATTATAAAACCATTTAAAGCTAGTAAGAAGGCTTACAAAGGCATTGGTGACTATAAATGGACTTTTCTTGTCAATGGATGGGATTCGCTTAACGTTTCTTGAGCTAAACATCTAATTATAATCTGTTTTAACAAAAAACGTAAAAAAATTAAGCTTAAAATCAATAATGAGATTATAAAACCATTTAACGCGAGTAATAAGTCTTACAAAGGCATTGGTGACTATAAATTGACTTTTCTTGTCAATGGATGGGATTCGCTTCACGTTTCTTGAGCTAAACATCTAATTATAATCTGTTTTAACAAAAAATGTAAAAAAATTAAACTTAAAATCAATAATGAGATTATAAAACCATTTAAAGCGAGTAATAAGGCTTACAAAGGCATTGGTGACTATAAATGGACTTTTCTTGTCAATGGATGGGATTCACTTAACATTTCTTGAGCTAAACATCTAATTATAATCTGTTTTAACAAAATATGTAAAAAAATTACACTTAAAATCAATAATGAGATTATAAAACCATTTAAAGCTAGTAATAAGGCTTACAAAGGCATTGGTGACTATAAATGGACTTTTCTTGTCAATGGATGGGGTTCGCTTAACGTTTCTTGAGCTAAACATCTAATTATAATCTGTTTTAACAAAATATGTAAAAAAATTACACTTAAAATCAATAATGAGATTATAAAACCATTTAAAGCGAGTAATAAGGCTTACAAAGGCATTGGTGACTATAAATGGACTTTTCTTGTCAATGGATGGGATTCGCTTCACGTTTCTTGAGCTAAACATCTAATTATAATCTGTTTTAACAAAAAATGTGAAAAAATTAAACTTAAAATCAATAATGAGATTATAAAACCATTTAAAGCGAGTAATAAGGCTTACAAAGGCATTGGTGACTATAAATGGACTTTTCTTGTCAATGGATGGGATTCACTTAACATTTCTTGAGCTAAACATCTAATTATAATCTGTTTTAACAAAATATGTAAAAAAATTACACTTAAAATCAATAATGAGATTATAAAACCATTTAAAGCGACTAATAAGGCTTACAAAAGCATTGGTGACTATAAATGGACTTTTCTTGTCAATGGATGGGATTCGCTTCACGTTTCTTGAGCTAAACATCTAATTATAATCTGTTTTAACAAAAAATGTAAAAAAATTAAACTTAAAATCAATAATGAGATTATAAAACCATTTAAAGCGAGTAATAAGGCTTACAAAGGCATTGGTGACTATAAATGGACTTTTCTTGTCAATGGATGGGATTCACTTAACATTTCTTGAGCTAAACATCTAATTATAATCTGTTTTAACAAAATATGTAAAAAAATTACACTTAAAATCAATAATGAGATTATAAAACCATTTAAAGCTAGTAAGAAGGCTTACAAAGGCATTGGTGACTATAAATGGACTTTTCTTGTCAATGGATGGGATTCGCTTAACGTTTCTTGAGCTAAACATCTAATTATAATCTATTTTAACAAAAAACGTAAAAAAATTAAGCTTAAAATCAATAATGAGATTATAAAACCATTTAACGCGAGTAATAAGGCTTACAAAGGCATTGGTGACTATAAATGGACTTTTCTTGTCAATGGATGGGATTCGCTTCACGTTTCTTGTGCTAAACATCTAATTATAATCTTTTTTAACCAAAAATGTAAAAAAATTGAACTTAAAATCAATAATGAGATTATAAAACCATTTAAAGCGACTAATAAGGCTTACAAAAGCATTGGTGACTATAAATGGACTTTTCTTGTCAATGGATGGGATTCGCTTCACGTTTCTTGAGCTAAACATCTAATTATAATCTGTTTTAACAAAAAATGTAAAAAAATTAAACTTAAAATCAATAATGAGATTATAAAACCATTTAAAGCGAGTAATAAGGCTTACAAAGGCATTGGTGACTATAAATGGACTTTTCTTGTCAATGGATGGGATTCACTTAACATTTCTTGAGCTAAACATCTAATTATAATCTGTTTTAACAAAATATGTAAAAAAATTACACTTAAAATCAATAATGAGATTATAAAACCATTTAAAGCTAGTAAGAAGGCTTACAAAGGCATTGGTGACTATAAATGGACTTTTCTTGTCAATGGATGGGATTCGCTTAACGTTTCTTGAGCTAAACATCTAATTATAATCTGTTTTAACAAAAAACGTAAAAAAATTAAGCTTAAAATCAATAATGAGATTATAAAACCATTTAACGTGAGTAATAAGTCTTACAAAGGCATTGGTGACTATAAATTGACTTTTCTTGTCAATGGATGGGATTCGCTTCACGTTTCTTGAGCTAAACATCTAATTATAATCTGTTTTAACAAAAAATGTAAAAAAATTAAACTTAAAATCAATAATGAGATTATCAAACCATTTAAAGCGAGTAATAAGGCTTACAAAGGCATTGGTGACTATAAATGGACTTTTCTTGTCAATGGATGGGATTCACTTAACATTTCTTGAGCTAAACATCTAATTATAATCTGTTTTAACAAAATATGTAAAAAAATTACACTTAAAATCAATAATGAGATTATAAAACCATTTAAAGCTAGTAAGAAGGCTTACAAAGGCATTGGTGACTATAAATGGACTTTTCTTGTCAATGGATGGGATTCGCTTAACGTTTCTTGAGCTAAACATCTAATTATAATCTGTTTTAACAAAAAACGTAAAAAAATTAAGCTTAAAATCAATAATGAGATTATAAAACCATTTAACGCGAGTAATAAGCCTTACAAAGGCATTGGTGACTATAAATTGACTTTTCTTGTCAATGGATGGGATTCGCTTCACGTTTCTTGAGCTAAACATCTAATTATAATCTGTTTTAACAAAAAATGTGAAAAAATTAAACTTAAAATCAATAATGAGATTATAAAACCATTTAAAGCGAGTAATAAGGCTTACAAAGGCATTGGTGACTATAAATGGACTTTTCTTGTCAATGGATGGGATTCACTTAACATTTCTTGAGCTAAACATCTAATTATAATCTGTTTTAACAAAATATGTAAAAAAATTACACTTAAAATCAATAATGAGATTATAAAACCATTTAAAGCTAGTAATAAGGCTTACAAAGGCATTGGTGACTATAAATGGACTTTTCTTGTCAATGGATGGGGTTCGCTTAACGTTTCTTGAGCTAAACATCTAATTATAATCTGTTTTAACAAAATATGTAAAAAAATTACACTTAAAATCAATAATGAGATTATAAAACCATTTAAAGCGAGTAATAAGGCTTACAAAGGCATTGGTGACTATAAATGGACTTTTCTTGTCAATGGATGGGATTCGCTTCACGTTTCTTGAGCTAAACATCTAATTATAATCTGTTTTAACAAAAAATGTGAAAAAATTAAACTTAAAATCAATAATGAGATTATAAAACCATTTAAAGCGAGTAATAAGGCTTACAAAGGCATTGGTGACTATAAATGGACTTTTCTTGTCAATGGATGGGATTCACTTAACATTTCTTGAGCTAAACATCTAATTATAATCTGTTTTAACAAAATATGTAAAAAAATTACACTTAAAATCAATAATGAGATTATAAAACCATTTAAAGCGACTAATAAGGCTTACAAAAGCATTGGTGACTATAAATGGACTTTTCTTGTCAATGGATGGGATTCTCTTCACGTTTCTTGAGCGAAACATCTAATTATAATCTGTTTTAACAAAAAATGTAAAAAAATTACACTTAAAATCAATAATGAGATTATAAAACCATTTAAAGCGAGTAATAAGGCTTACAAAGGCATTGGTGACTATAAATGGACTTTTCTTGTCAATGGATGGGATTCACTTAACATTTCTTGAGCTAAACATCTAATTATAATCTGTTTTAACAAAATATGTAAAAAAATTACACTTAAAATCAATAATGAGATTATAAAACCATTTAAAGCTAGTAAGAAGGCTTACAAAGGCATTGGTGACTATAAATGGACTTTTCTTGTCAATGGATGGGATTCGCTTAACGTTTCTTGAGCTAAACATCTAATTATAATCTGTTTTAACAAAAAACGTAAAAAAATTAAGCTTAAAATCAATAATGAGATTATAAAACCATTTAACGCGAGTAATAAGTCTTACAAAGGCATTGGTGACTATAAATTGACTTTTCTTGTCAATGGATGGGATTCGCTTCACGTTTCTTGAGCTAAACATCTAATTATAATCTGTTTTAACAAAAAATGTAAAAAAATTAAACTTAAAATCAATAATGAGATTATAAAACCATTTAAAGCGAGTAATAAGGCTTACAAAGGCATTGGTGACTATAAATGGACTTTTCTTGTCAATGGATGGGATTCACTTAACATTTCTTGAGCTAAACATCTAATTATAATCTGTTTTAACAAAATATGTAAAAAAATTACACTTAAAATCAATAATAAGATTATAAAACCATTTAAAGCTAGTAATAAGGCTTACAAAGGCATTGGTGACTATAAATGGACTTTTCTTGTCAATGGATGGGGTTCGCTTAACGTTTCTTGAGCTAAACATCTAATTATAATCTGTTTTAACAAAATATGTAAAAAAATTACACTTAAAATCAATAATGAGATTATAAAACCATTTAAAGCGAGTAATAAGGCTTACAAAGGCATTGGTGACTATAAATGGACTTTTCTTGTCAATGGATGGGATTCGCTTCACGTTTCTTGAGCTAAACATCTAATTATAATCTGTTTTAACAAAAAATGTGAAAAAATTAAACTTAAAATCAATAATGAGATTATAAAACCATTTAAAGCGAGTAATAAGGCTTACAAAGGCATTGGTGACTATAAATGGACTTTTCTTGTCAATGGATGGGATTCACTTAACATTTCTTGAGCTAAACATCTAATTATAATCTGTTTTAACAAAATATGTAAAAAAATTACACTTAAAATCAATAATGAGATTATAAAACCATTTAAAGCGACTAATAAGGCTTACAAAAGCATTGGTGACTATAAATGGACTTTTCTTGTCAATGGATGGGATTCGCTTCACGTTTCTTGAGCGAAACATCTAATTATAATCTGTTTTAACAAAAAATGTAAAAAAATTACACTTAAAATCAATAATGAGATTATAAAACCATTTAAAGCGAGTAATAAGGCTTACAAAGGCATTGGTGACTATAAATGGACTTTTCTTGTCAATGGATGGGATTCACTTAACATTTCTTGAGCTAAACATCTAATTATAATCTGTTTTAACAAAATATGTAAAAAAATTACACTTAAAATCAATAATGAGATTATAAAACCATTTAAAGCTAGTAAGAAGGCTTACAAAGGCATTGGTGACTATAAATGGACTTTTCTTGTCAATGGATGGGATTCGCTTAACGTTTCTTGAGCTAAACATCTAATTATAATCTGTTTTAACAAAAAACGTAAAAAAATTAAGCTTAAAATCAATAATGAGATTATAAAACCATTTAACGCGAGTAATAAGTCTTACAAAGGCATTGGTGACTATAAATTGACTTTTCTTGTCAATGGATGGGATTCGCTTCACGTTTCTTGAGCTAAACATCTAATTATAATCTGTTTTAACAAAAAATGTAAAAAAATTAAACTTAAAATCAATAATGAGATTATAAAACCATTTAAAGCGAGTAATAAGGCTTACAAAGGCATTGGTGACTATAAATGGACTTTTCTTGTCAATGGATGGGATTCACTTAACATTTCTTGAGCTAAACATCTAATTATAATCTGTTTTAACAAAATATGTAAAAAAATTACACTTAAAATCAATAATGAGATTATAAAACCATTTAAAGCTAGTAATAAGGCTTACAAAGGCATTGGTGACTATAAATGGACTTTTCTTGTCAATGGATGGGGTTCGCTTAACGTTTCTTGAGCTAAACATCTAATTATAATCTGTTTTAACAAAATATGTAAAAAAATTACACTTAAAATCAATAATGAGATTATAAAACCATTTAAAGCGAGTAATAAGGCTTACAAAGGCATTGGTGACTATAAATGGACTTTTCTTGTCAATGGATGGGATTCGCTTCACGTTTCTTGAGCTAAACATCTAATTATAATCTGTTTTAACAAAAAATGTGAAAAAATTAAACTTAAAATCAATAATGAGATTATAAAACCATTTAAAGCGAGTAATAAGGCTTACAAAGGCATTGGTGACTATAAATGGACTTTTCTTGTCAATGGATGGGATTCACTTAACATTTCTTGAGCTAAACATCTAATTATAATCTGTTTTAACAAAATATGTAAAAAAATTACACTTAAAATCAATAATGAGATTATAAAACCATTTAAAGCGACTAATAAGGCTTACAAAAGCATTGGTGACTATAAATGGACTTTTCTTGTCAATGGATGGGATTCGCTTCACGTTTCTTGAGCTAAACATCTAATTATAATCTGTTTTAACAAAAAATGTAAAAAAATTAAACTTAAAATCAATAATGAGATTATAAAACCATTTAAAGCGAGTAATAAGGCTTACAAAGGCATTGGTGACTATAAATGGACTTTTCTTGTCAATGGATGGGATTCACTTAACATTTCTTGAGCTAAACATCTAATTATAATCTGTTTTAACAAAATATGTAAAAAAATTACACTTAAAATCAATAATGAGATTATAAAACCATTTAAAGCTAGTAAGAAGGCTTACAAAGGCATTGGTGACTATAAATGGACTTTTCTTGTCAATGGATGGGATTCGCTTAACGTTTCTTGAGCTAAACATCTAATTATAATCTGTTTTAACAAAAAACGTAAAAAAATTAAGCTTAAAATCAATAATGAGATTATAAAACCATTTAACGTGAGTAATAAGTCTTACAAAGGCATTGGTGACTATAAATTGACTTTTCTTGTCAATGGATGGGATTCGCTTCACGTTTCTTGAGCTAAACATCTAATTATAATCTGTTTTAACAAAAAATGTAAAAAAATTAAACTTAAAATCAATAATGAGATTATCAAACCATTTAAAGCGAGTAATAAGGCTTACAAAGGCATTGGTGACTATAAATGGACTTTTCTTGTCAATGGATGGGATTCACTTAACATTTCTTGAGCTAAACATCTAATTATAATCTGTTTTAACAAAATATGTAAAAAAATTACACTTAAAATCAATAATGAGATTATAAAACCATTTAAAGCTAGTAATAAGGCTTACAAAGGCATTGGTGACTATAAATGGACTTTTCTTGTCAATGGATGGGGTTCGCTTAACGTTTCTTGAGCTAAACATCTAATTATAATCTGTTTTAACAAAATATGTAAAAAAATTACACTTAAAATCAATAATGAGATTATAAAACCATTTAAAGCGAGTAATAAGGCTTACAAAGGCATTGGTGACTATAAATGGACTTTTCTTGTCAATGGATGGGATTCGCTTCACGTTTCTTGAGCTAAACATCTAATTATAATCTGTTTTAACAAAAAATGTGAAAAAATTAAACTTAAAATCAATAATGAGATTATAAAACCATTTAAAGCGAGTAATAAGGCTTACAAAGGCATTGGTGACTATAAATGGACTTTTCTTGTCAATGGATGGGATTCACTTAACATTTCTTGAGCTAAACATCTAATTATAATCTGTTTTAACAAAATATGTAAAAAAATTACACTTAAAATCAATAATGAGATTATAAAACCATTTAAAGCGACTAATAAGGCTTACAAAGGCATTGGTGACTATAAATGGACTTTTCTTGTCAATGGATGGGATTCGCTTAACGTTTCTTGAGCTAAACATCTAATTATAATCTGTTTTAATAAAAAATGTAAAAAAATTACACTTAAAATCAATAATGAGATTATAAAACCATTTAAAGCTAGTAATAAGGCTTACAAAGGCATTGGTGACTATAAATGGACTTTTCTTGTCAATGGATGGGATTCGCTTCACGTTTCCCGAGGAAAACATCCAATTATAATCTGTTTTAACAAAAAATGTAAAAAAATTACACTTAAAATCAATAATGAGATTATAAAACCATTTAAAGCGAGTAATAAGGCTTACAAAGGCATTGGTGACTATAAATGGACTTTTCTTGTCAATGGATGGGATTCACTTAACATTTCTTGAGCTAAACATCTAATTATAATCTGTTTTAACAAAAAATGTAAAAAAATTACACTTAAAATCAATAATGAGATTATAAAACCATTTAAAGCTAGTAATAAGGCTTACAAAGGCATTGGTGACTATAAATGGACTTTTCTTGTCAGTGGATGGGATTCGCTTCACGTTTCCCGAGGAATACATCCAATTATAATCTGTTTTAATAAAAAATGTAAAAAAATTAAACTTAAAATCAATAATGAGATTATAAAACCATTTAAAGCGAGTAAGAAGGCTTACAAAGGCATTGGTGACTATAAATGGACTTTTCTTGTCAATGGATGGGATTCGCTTAACGTTTCTTGAGCTAAACATCTAATTATAATCTGTTTTAACAAAAAACGTAAAAAAATTAAGCTTAAAATCAATAATGAGATTATAAAACCATTTAACGCGAGTAATAAGTCTTACAAAGGCATTGGTGACTATAAATTGACTTTTCTTGTCAATGGATGGGATTCGCTTCACGTTTCTTGAGCTAAACATCTAATTATAATCTGTTTTAACAAAAAATGTAAAAAAATTAAACTTAAAATCAATAATGAGATTATAAAACCATTTAAAGCGAGTAATAAGGCTTACAAAGGCATTGGTGACTATAAATGGACTTTTCTTGTCAATGGATGGGATTCACTTAACATTTCTTGAGCTAAACATCTAATTATAATCTGTTTTAACAAAATATGTAAAAAAATTACACTTAAAATCAATAATGAGATTATAAAACCATTTAAAGCTAGTAATAAGGCTTACAAAGGCATTGGTGACTATAAATGGACTTTTCTTGTCAATGGATGGGGTTCGCTTAACGTTTCTTGAGCTAAACATCTAATTATAATCTGTTTTAACAAAATATGTAAAAAAATTACACTTAAAATCAATAATGAGATTATAAAACCATTTAAAGCGAGTAATAAGGCTTACAAAGGCATTGGTGACTATAAATGGACTTTTCTTGTCAATGGATGGGATTCGCTTCACGTTTCTTGAGCTAAACATCTAATTATAATCTGTTTTAACAAAAAATGTGAAAAAATTAAACTTAAAATCAATAATGAGATTATAAAACCATTTAAAGCGAGTAATAAGGCTTACAAAGGCATTGGTGACTATAAATGGACTTTTCTTGTCAATGGATGGGATTCACTTAACATTTCTTGAGCTAAACATCTAATTATAATCTGTTTTAACAAAATATGTAAAAAAATTACACTTAAAATCAATAATGAGATTATAAAACCATTTAAAGCGACTAATAAGGCTTACAAAAGCATTGGTGACTATAAATGGACTTTTCTTGTCAATGGATGGGATTCGCTTCACGTTTCTTGAGCTAAACATCTAATTATAATCTGTTTTAACAAAAAATGTAAAAAAATTAAACTTAAAATCAATAATGAGATTATAAAACCATTTAAAGCGAGTAATAAGGCTTACAAAGGCATTGGTGACTATAAATGGACTTTTCTTGTCAATGGATGGGATTCACTTAACATTTCTTGAGCTAAACATCTAATTATAATCTGTTTTAACAAAATATGTAAAAAAATTACACTTAAAATCAATAATGAGATTATAAAACCATTTAAAGCTAGTAAGAAGGCTTACAAAGGCATTGGTGACTATAAATGGACTTTTCTTGTCAATGGATGGGATTCGCTTAACGTTTCTTGAGCTAAACATCTAATTATAATCTATTTTAACAAAAAACGTAAAAAAATTAAGCTTAAAATCAATAATGAGATTATAAAACCATTTAACGCGAGTAATAAGGCTTACAAAGGCATTGGTGACTATAAATGGACTTTTCTTGTCAATGGATGGGATTCGCTTCACGTTTCTTGTGCTAAACATCTAATTATAATCTTTTTTAACCAAAAATGTAAAAAAATTGAACTTAAAATCAATAATGAGATTATAAAACCATTTAAAGCGACTAATAAGGCTTACAAAAGCATTGGTGACTATAAATGGACTTTTCTTGTCAATGGATGGGATTCGCTTCACGTTTCTTGAGCTAAACATCTAATTATAATCTGTTTTAACAAAATATGTAAAAAAATTAAACTTAAAATCAATAATGAGATTATCAAACCATTTAAAGCGAGTAATAAGGCTTACAAAGGCATTGGTGACTATAAATGGACTTTTCTTGTCAATGGATGGGATTCACTTAACATTTCTTGAGCTAAACATCTAATTATAATCTGTTTTAACAAAATATGTAAAAAAATTACACTTAAAATCAATAATGAGATTATAAAACCATTTAAAGCTAGTAATAAGGCTTACAAAGGCATTGGTGACTATAAATGGACTTTTCTTGTCAATGGATGGGGTTCGCTTAACGTTTCTTGAGCTAAACATCTAATTATAATCTGTTTTAACAAAATATGTAAAAAAATTACACTTAAAATCAATAATGAGATTATAAAACCATTTAAAGCGAGTAATAAGGCTTACAAAGGCATTGGTGACTATAAATGGACTTTTCTTGTCAATGGATGGGATTCGCTTCACGTTTCTTGAGCTAAACATCTAATTATAATCTGTTTTAACAAAAAATGTGAAAAAATTAAACTTAAAATCAATAATGAGATTATAAAACCATTTAAAGCGAGTAATAAGGCTTACAAAGGCATTGGTGACTATAAATGGACTTTTCTTGTCAATGGATGGGATTCACTTAACATTTCTTGAGCTAAACATCTAATTATAATCTGTTTTAACAAAATATGTAAAAAAATTACACTTAAAATCAATAATGAGATTATAAAACCATTTAAAGCGACTAATAAGGCTTACAAAGGCATTGGTGACTATAAATGGACTTTTCTTGTCAATGGATGGGATTCGCTTAACGTTTCTTGAGCTAAACATCTAATTATAATCTGTTTTAATAAAAAATGTAAAAAAATTACACTTAAAATCAATAATGAGATTATAAAACCATTTAAAGCTAGTAATAAGGCTTACAAAGGCATTGGTGACTATAAATGGACTTTTCTTGTCAATGGATGGGATTCGCTTCACGTTTCCCGAGGAAAACATCCAATTATAATCTGTTTTAACAAAAAATGTAAAAAAATTACACTTAAAATCAATAATGAGATTATAAAACCATTTAAAGCGAGTAATAAGGCTTACAAAGGCATTGGTGACTATAAATGGACTTTTCTTGTCAATGGATGGGATTCACTTAACATTTCTTGAGCTAAACATCTAATTATAATCTGTTTTAACAAAAAATGTAAAAAAATTACACTTAAAATCAATAATGAGATTATAAAACCATTTAAAGCTAGTAATAAGGCTTACAAAGGCATTGGTGACTATAAATGGACTTTTCTTGTCAGTGGATGGGATTCGCTTCACGTTTCCCGAGGAATACATCCAATTATAATCTGTTTTAATAAAAAATGTAAAAAAATTAAACTTAAAATCAATAATGAGATTATAAAACCATTTAAAGCGAGTAATAAGGCTTACAAAGGCATTGGTGACTATAAATGGACTTTTCTTGTCAATGGATGGGATTCGCTTCACGTTTCTTGTGCTAAACATCTAATTATAATCTGTTTTATCAAAAAATGTAAAAAACTTAAAATTAAAATCAATAATGAGATTATAAAACCATTTAAAGCGAGTAATAAGGCTTACAAAGGCATTGGTGACTATAAATGGACTTTTCTTGTCAGTGGATGGGATTCGCTTCACGTTTCCCGAGGAATACATCCAATTATAATCTGTTTTAAAAAAAAATATAAAAAAATTAAACTTAAAATCAATAATGAGATTATAAAACCATTTAAAGCGAGTAATAAGGCTTACAAAGGCATTGGTGACTATAAATTGACTTTTCTTGTCAATGGATGGGATTCGCTTCATGTTTCCCGAGAAAAACATCCAATTATAATCTGTTTTAACAAAAAACGTAAAAAAATTAAGCTTAAAATCAATAATGAGATTATAAAACCATTTAACGCGAGTAATAAGGCTTACAAAGGCATTGGTGACTATAAATGGACTTTTCTGGTCAATGGATGGGATTCGCTTCACGTTTCTTGTGCTAAACATCTAATTATAATCTTTTTTAACCAAAAATATAAAAAAATTAAACTTAAAATCAATAATGAGATTATAAAACCATTTAAAGCGACTAATAAGGCTTACAAAAGCATTGGTGACTATAAATGGACTTTTCTTGTCAAGGGATGGGATTCGCTTAACATTTCTTAAGCTAAAAATCTAATTATAATCTGTTTTAACAAAAAATGTAAAAAAATTACACTTAAAATCAATAATGAGATTATAAAACCATTTAAAGCGAGTAATAAGGCTTACAAAGGCATTAGTGACTATAAATGGACTTTTCTTGTCAATGGATGGGATTCGCTTCACGTTTCTTGAGCTAAACATCTAATTATAATCTGTTTTATCAAAAAATGTAAAAAAATTAAACTTAAAATCAATAATGAGATTATAAAACCATTTAAAGCGAGTAATAAGGCTTACAAAGGCATTGGTGACTATAAACGGACTTTTCTTGTCAATGGATGGGATTCGCTTCACGTTTCTTGAGCTAAACATCTAATTATAATCTGTTTTAACAAAAAATGTAAAAAAATTAAACTTAAAATCAATAATGAGATTATAAAACCATTTAAAGCGACTAATAAGGCTTACAAAAGCATTGGTGACTATAAATGGACTTTTCTTGTCAGTGGATAGGATTCGCTTCACGTTTCCCGAGGAATACATCCAATTATAATCTGTTTTAATAAAAAATGTAAAAAAATTAAACTTAAAATCAATAATGAGATTATAAAACCATTTAAAGCGAGTAATAAGGCTTACAAAGGCATTGGTGACTATAAATGGACTTTTCTTGTCAATGGATGGGATTCGCTTCACGTTTCTTGAGCTAAACATCTAATTATAATCTGTTTTATCAAAAAATGTAAAAAAATTAAACTTAAAATCAATAATGAGATTATAAAACCATTTAAAGCGAGTAATAAGGCTTACAAAGGCATTGGTGACTATAAATGGACTTTTCTTGTCAATGGATGAGATTCGCTTAATGTTTCTTGTGCTAAACATCTAATTATAATCTGTTTTAACAAAAAATGTAAAAAAATTACACTTAAAATCAATAATGAGATTATAAAACCATTTAAAGCTAGTAATAAGGCTTACAAAGGCATTGGTGACTATAAATGGACTTTTCTTGTCAATGGATGGGATTCGCTTAACGTTTCTTGAGCTAAACATCTAATTATAATCTGTTTTAACAAAAAATGTAAAAAAATTACACTTAAAATCAATAATGAGATTATAAAACCATTTAAAGCGAGTAATAAGGCTTACAAAGGCATTGGTGACTATAAATGGACTTTTCTTGTCAATGGATGGGATTCGCTTCGCGTTTCTTGAGCTAAACATCTAATTATAATCTGTTTTATCAAAAAATGTAAAAAAATTAAACTTAAAATCAATAATGAGATTATAAAACCATTTAAAGCGAGTAATAAGGCTTACAAAGGCATTGGTGACTATAAATGGACTTTTCTTGTCAATGGATGGGATTCGCTTCACGTTTCTTGAGCTAAACATCTAATTATAATATGTTTCAACAAAAAATGTAAAAAAATTAAACTTAAAATCAATAATGAGATTATAAAACCATTTAAAGCGAGTAATAAGGCTTACAAAGGCATTGGTGACTATAAATGGACTTTTCTTGTCAATGGATGGGATTCGCTTCACGTTTCTTGAGCTAAACATCTAATTATAATCTGTTTTATCAAAAAATGTAAAAAAATTAAACTTAAAATCAATAATGAGATTATAAAACCATTTAAAGCGAGTAATAAGGCTTACAAAGGCATTGGTGACTATAAATGGACTTTTCTTGTCAATGGATGGGATTCACTTAACATTTCTTGAGCTAAACATCTAATTATAATCTGTTTTAACAAAAAATGTAAAAAAATTACACTTAAAATCAATAATGAGATTATAAAACCATTTAAAGCTAGTAATAAGGCTTACAAAGGCATTGGTGACTATAAATGGACTTTTCTTGTCAGTGGATGGGATTCGCTTCACGTTTCTCGAGGAATACATCCAATTATAATCTGTTTTAATAAAAAATGTAAAAAAATTAAACTTAAAATCAATAATGAGATTATAAAACCATTTAAAGCGAGTAATAAGGCTTACAAAGGCATTGGTGACTATAAATGGACTTTTCTTGTCAATGGATGGGATTCGCTTCACGTTTCTTGAGCTAAACATCTAATTATAATCTGTTTTAACAAAAAATGTAAAAAAATTAAACTTAAAATCAATAATGAGATTATAAAACCATTTAAAGCGAGTAATAAGGCTTACAAAGGCATTGGTGACTATAAATGGACTTTTCTTGTCAATGGATGGGATTCACTTAACATTTCTTGAGCTAAACATCTAATTATAATCTGTTTTAACAAAAAATGTAAAAAAATTACACTTAAAATCAATAATGAGATTATAAAACCATTTAAAGCTAGTAATAAGGCTTACAAAGGCATTGGTGACTATAAATGGACTTTTCTTGTCAATGGATGGGATTCGCTTAACGTTTCTTGAGCTAAACATCTAATTATAATCTGTTTTAACAAAAAATGTAAAAAAATTACACTTAAAATCAATAATGAGATTATAAAACCTTTTAAAGCGAGTAATAAGGCTTACAAAGGCATTGGTGACTATAAATGGACTTTTCTTGTCAATGGATCGGATTCGCTTAACGTTTCTTGAGCTAAACATCTAATTATAATCTGTTTTAATAAAAAATGTAAAAAAATTACACTTAAAATCAATAATGAGATTATAAAACCATTTAAAGCGAGTAATAAGGCTTACAAAGGCATTGGTGACTATAAATGGACTTTTCTTGTCAATGGATGGGATTCACTTAACATTTCTTGAGCTAAACATCTAATTATAATCTGTTTTAACAAAAAATGTAGAAAAATTACACTTAAAATCAATAATGAGATTATAAAACCATTTAAAGCTAGTAATAAGGCTTACAAAGGCATTGGTGACTATAAATGGACTTTTCTTGTCAGTGGATGGGATTCGCTTCACGTTTCCCGAGGAATACATCCAATTATAATCTGTTTTAATAAAAAATGTAAAAAAATTAAACTTAAAATCAATAATGAGATTATAAAACCATTTAAAGCGAGTAATAAGGCTTACAAAGGCATTGGTGACTATAAATGGACTTTTCTTGTCAATGGATGGGATTCGCTTCACGTTTCTTGAGCTAAACATCTAATTATAATCTGTTTTATCAAAAAATGTAAAAAAATTAAACTTAAAATCAATAATGAGATTATAAAACCATTTAAAGCGAGTAATAAGGCTTACAAAGGCATTGGTGACTATAAACGGACTTTTCTTGTCAATGGATGGGATTCGCTTCACGTTTCTTGAGCTAAACATCTAATTATATTCTGTTTTAACAAAAAATGTAAAAAAATTAAACTTAAAATCAATAATGAGATTATAAAACCATTTAAAGCGACTAATAAGGCTTACAAAAGCATTGGTGACTATAAATGGACTTTTCTTGTCAGTGGATAGGATTCGCTTCACGTTTCCCGAGGAATACATCCAATTATAATCTGTTTTAATAAAAAATGTAAAAAAATTAAACTTAAAATCAATAATGAGATTATAAAACCATTTAAAGCGAGTAATAAGGCTTACAAAGGCATTGGTGACTATAAATGGACTTTTCTTGTCAATGGATGGGATTCGCTTCACGTTTCTTGAGCTAAACATCTAATTATAATCTGTTTTATCAAAAAATGTAAAAAAATTAAACTTAAAATCAATAATGAGATTATAAAACCATTTAAAGCGAGTAATAAGGCTTACAAAGGCATTGGTGACTATAAATGGACTTTTCTTGTCAATGGATGAGATTCGCTTAATGTTTCTTGTGCTAAACATCTAATTATAATCTGTTTTAACAAAAAATGTAAAAAAATTACACTTAAAATCAATAATGAGATTATAAAACCATTTAAAGCTAGTAATAAGGCTTACAAAGGCATTGGTGACTATAAATGGACTTTTCTTGTCAATGGATGGGATTCGCTTAACGTTTCTTGAGCTAAACATCTAATTATAATCTGTTTTAACAAAAAATGTAAAAAAATTACACTTAAAATCAATAATGAGATTATAAAACCATTTAAAGCGAGTAATAAGGCTTACAAAGGCATTGGTGACTATAAATGGACTTTTCTTGTCAATGGATGGGATTCGCTTCGCGTTTCTTGAGCTAAACATCTAATTATAATCTGTTTTATCAAAAAATGTAAAAAAATTAAACTTAAAATCAATAATGAGATTATAAAACCATTTAAAGCGAGTAATAAGGCTTACAAAGGCATTGGTGACTATAAATGGACTTTTCTTGTCAATGGATGGGATTCGCTTCACGTTTCTTGAGCTAAACATCTAATTATAATATGTTTCAACAAAAAATGTAAAAAAATTAAACTTAAAATCAATAATGAGATTATAAAACCATTTAAAGCGAGTAATAAGGCTTACAAAGGCATTGGTGACTATAAATGGACTTTTCTTGTCAATGGATGGGATTCGCTTCACGTTTCTTGAGCTAAACATCTAATTATAATCTGTTTTATCAAAAAATGTAAAAAAATTAAACTTAAAATCAATAATGAGATTATAAAACCATTTAAAGCGAGTAATAAGGCTTACAAAGGCATTGGTGACTATAAATGGACTTTTCTTGTCAATGGATGGGATTCACTTAACATTTCTTGAGCTAAACATCTAATTATAATCTGTTTTAACAAAAAATGTAAAAAAATTACACTTAAAATCAATAATGAGATTATAAAACCATTTAAAGCTAGTAATAAGGCTTACAAAGGCATTGGTGACTATAAATGGACTTTTCTTGTCAGTGGATGGGATTCGCTTCACGTTTCTCGAGGAATACATCCAATTATAATCTGTTTTAAGAAAAAATGTAAAAAAATTAAACTTAAAATCAATAATGAGATTATAAAACCATTTAAAGCGAGTAATAAGGCTTACAAAGGCATTGGTGACTATAAATGGACTTTTCTTGTCAATGGATGGGATTCGCTTCACGTTTCTTGAGCTAAACATCTAATTATAATCTGTTTTAACAAAAAATGTAAAAAAATTAAACTTAAAATCAATAATGAGATTATAAAACCATTTAAAGCGAGTAATAAGGCTTACAAAGGCATTGGTGACTATAAATGGACTTTTCTTGTCAATGGATGGGATTCACTTAACATTTCTTGAGCTAAACATCTAATTATAATCTGTTTTAACAAAAAATGTAAAAAAATTACACTTAAAATCAATAATGAGATTATAAAACCATTTAAAGCTAGTAATAAGGCTTACAAAGGCATTGGTGACTATAAATGGACTTTTCTTGTCAATGGATGGGATTCGCTTAACGTTTCTTGAGCTAAACATCTAATTATAATCTGTTTTAACAAAAAATGTAAAAAAATTACACTTAAAATCAATAATGAGATTATAAAACCTTTTAAAGCGAGTAATAAGGCTTACAAAGGCATTGGTGACTATAAATGGACTTTTCTTGTCAATGGATCGGATTCGCTTAACGTTTCTTGAGCTAAACATCTAATTATAATCTGTTTTAATAAAAAATGTAAAAAAATTACACTTAAAATCAATAATGAGATTATAAAACCATTTAAAGCGAGTAATAAGGCTTACAAAGGCATTGGTGACTATAAATGGACTTTTCTTGTCAATGGATGGGATTCACTTAACATTTCTTGAGCTAAACATCTAATTATAATCTGTTTTAACAAAAAATGTAGAAAAATTACACTTAAAATCAATAATGAGATTATAAAACCATTTAAAGCTAGTAATAAGGCTTACAAAGGCATTGGTGACTATAAATGGACTTTTCTTGTCAGTGGATGGGATTCGCTTCACGTTTCCCGAGGAATACATCCAATTATAATCTGTTTTAATAAAAAATGTAAAAAAATTAAACTTAAAATCAATAATGAGATTATAAAACCATTTAAAGCGAGTAATAAGGCTTACAAAGGCATTGGTGACTATAAATGGACTTTTCTTGTCAATGGATGGGATTCGCTTCACGTTTCTTGAGCTAAACATCTAATTATAATCTGTTTTATCAAAAAATGTAAAAAAATTAAACTTAAAATCAATAATGAGATTATAAAACCATTTAAAGCGAGTAATAAGGCTTACAAAGGCATTGGTGACTATAAATGGACTTTTCTTGTCAATGGATGGGATTCGCTTAATGTTTCTTGAGCTAAACATCTAATTATAATCTGTTTTAACAAAAAATGTAAAAAAATTACACTTAAAATCAATAATGAGATTATAAAACCATTTAAAGCTAGTAATAAGGCTTACAAAGGCATTGGTGACTATAAATGGACTTTTCTTGTCAATGGATGGGATTCGCTTAACGTTTCTTGAGCTAAACATCTAATTATAATATGTTTTAACAAAAAATGTAAAAAAATTACACTTAAAATCAATAATGAGATTATAAAACCATTTAAAGTGAGTAATAAGGCTTACAAAGGCATTGGTGACTATAAATTGACTTTTGTTGTCAATGGATGGGATTCGCTTCACGTTTCTTGAGCTAAACATCTAATTATAATCTGTTTTATCAAAAAATGTAAAAAAATTAAACTTAAAATCAATAATGAGATTATAAAACCATTTAAAACGAGTAATAAGGCTTACAAAGGCATTGGTGACTATAAATGGACTTTTCTTGTCAATGGATGGGATTCGCTTCACGTTTCTTGAGCTAAACATCTAATTATAATCTGTTTCAACAAAAAATGTAAAAAAATTAAACTTAAAATCAATAATGAGATTATAAAACCATTTAAAGCGAGTAATAAGGCTTACAAAGGCATTGGTGACTATAAATGGACTTTTCTTGTCAATGGATGGAATTCGCTTCACGTTTCTTGAGCTAAACATCTAATTATAATCTGTTTTATCAAAAAATGTAAAAAAATTAAACTTAAAATCAATAATGAGATTATAAAACCATTTAAAGCGAGTAATAAGGCTTACAAAGGCATTGGTGACTATAAATGGACTTTTCTTGTCAATGGATGGGATTCACTTAACATTTCTTGAGCTAAACATCTAATTATAATCTGTTTTAACAAAAAATGTAAAAAAATTACACTTAAAATCAATAATGAGATTATAAAACCATTTAAAGCTAGTAATAAGGCTTACAAAGGCATTGGTGACTATAAATGGACTTTTCTTGTCAGTGGATGGGATTCGCTTCACGTTTCCCGAGGAATACATCCAATTATAATCTGTTTTAATAAAAAATGTAAAAAAATTAAACTTAAAATCAATAATGAGATTATAAAACCATTTAAAGCGAGTAATAAGGCTTACAAAGGCATTGGTGACTATAAATGGACTTTTCTTGTCAATGGATGGGATTCGCTTCACGTTTCTTGAGCTAAACATCTAATTATAATCTGTTTGAACAAAAAATGTAAAAAAATTAAACTTAAAATCAATAATGAGATTATAAAACCATTTAAAGCGAGTAATAAGGCTTACAAAGGCATTGGTGACTATAAATGGACTTTTCTTGTCAATGGATGGGATTCACTTAACATTTCTTGAGCTAAACATCTAATTATAATCTGTTTTAACAAAAAATGAAAAAAAAATTACACTTAAAATCAATAATGAGATTATAAAACCATTTAAAGCTAGTAATAAGGCTTACAAAGGCATTGGTGACTATAAATGGACTTTTCTTGTCAATGGATGGGATTCGCTTAACGTTTCTTGAGCTAAACATCTAATTATAATCTGTTTTAACAAAAAATGTAAAAAAATTACACTTAAAATCAATAATGAGATTATAAAACCTTTTAAAGCGAGTAATAAGGCTTACAAAGGCATTGGTGACTATAAATGGACTTTTCTGGTCAATGGATGGGAATCGCTTAACGTTTCTTGAGCTAAACATCTAATTATAATCTGTTTTGATAAAAAATGTAAAAAAATTACACTTAAAATCAATAATGAGATTATAAAACCATTTAAAGCGAGTAATAAGGCTTACAAAGGCATTGGTGACTATAAATGGACTTTTCTTGTCAATGGATGGGATTCACTTAACATTTCTTGAGCTAAACATCTAATTATAATCTGTTTTAACAAAAAATGTAAAAAAATTACACTTAAAATCAATAATGAGATTATAAAACCATTTAAAGCTAGTAATAAGGCTTACAAAGGCATTGGTGACTATAAATGGACTTTTCTTGTCAGTGGATGGGATTCGCTTCACGTTTCCCGAGGAATACATCAAATTATAATCTGTTTTAATAAAAAATGTAAAAAAATTAAACTTAAAATCAATAATGAGATTATAAAACCATTTAAAGCGAGTAATAAGGCTTACAAAGGCATTGGTGACTATAAATGGACTTTTCTTGTCAATGGATGGGATTCGCTTCACGTTTCTTGAGCTAAACATCTAATTATAATCTGTTTTACCAAAAAATGTAAAAAAATTAAACTTAAAATCAATAATGAGATTATAAAACCATTTAAAGCGAGTAATAAGGCATTGGTGACTATAAATGGACTTTTCTTGTCAATGGATGGGATTCGCTTCACGTTTCCCGAGAAAAACATCCAATTATAATCTGTTTTAACAAAAAACGTAAAAAAATTAAGCTTAAAATCAATAATGAGATTATAAAACCATTTAACGCGAGTAATAAGGCTTACAAAGGCATTGGTGACTATAAATGGACTTTTCTGGTCAATGGATGGGATTCGCTTCACGTTTCTTGTGCTAAACATCTAATTATAATCTTTTTTAACCAAAAATGTAAAAAAATTAAACTTAAAATCAATAATGAGATTATAAAACCATTTAAAGCGACTAATAAGGCTTACAAAAGCATTGGTGACTATAAATGGACTTTTCTTGTCAATGGATGGGATTCGCTTAACATTTCTTAAGCTAAAAATCTAATTATAATCTGTTTTAACAAAAAATGTAAAAAAATTACACTTAAAATCAATAATGAGATTATAAAACCATTTAAAGCTAGTAATAAGGCTTACAAATGCATTGGTGACTATAAATGGACTTTTCTTGTCAATGGATGGGATTCGCTTCACGTTTCCCGAGGAATACATCCAATTATAATCTGTTTTAATAAAAAATGTAAAAAAATTAAACTTAAAATCAATAATGAGATTATAAAACCATTTAAAGCGAGTAATAAGGCTTACAAAGGCATTGGTGACTATAAATGGACTTTTCTTGTCAATGGATGGGATTCGCTTCACGTTTCTTGAGCTAAACATCTAATTATAATATGTTTTAACAAAAAATGTAAAAAAATTAAACTTAAAATCAATAATGAGATTATAAAACCATTTAAAGCGACTAATAAGGCTTACAAAAGCATTGGTGACTATAAATGGACTTTTCTTGTCAGTGGATGGGATTCGCTTCACGTTTCCCGAGGAATACATCCAATTATAATCTGTTTTAATAAAAAATGTAAAAAAATTAAACTTAAAATCAATAATGAGATTATAAAACCATTTAAAGCGAGTAATAAGGCTTACAAAGGCATTGGTGACTATAAATGGACTTTTCTTGTCAATGGATGGGATTCGCTTCACGTTTCTTGAGCTAAACATCTAATTATAATCTGTTTTATCAAAAAATGTAAAACAATTAAACTTAAAATCAATAATGAGATTATAAAACCATTTAAAGCGAGTAATAAGGCTTACAAAGGCATTGGTGACTATAAATGGACTTTTCTTGTCAATGGATGGGATTCGCTTAACGTTTCTTGAGCTAAACATCTAATTATAATCTGTTTTAACAAAAAATGTAAAAAAATTACACTTAAAATCAATAATGAGATTATAAAACCATTTAAAGCTAGTAATAAGGCTTACAAAGGCATTGGTGACTATAAATGGACTTTTCTTGTCAATGGATGGGATTCGCTTCACGTTTCTTGAGCTAAACATCTAATTATAATCTGTTTTATCAAAAAATGTAAAAAAATTAAACTTAAAATCAATAATGAGATTATAAAACCATTTAAAGCGAGTAATAAGGCTTACAAAGGCATTGGTGACTATAAACGGACTTTTCTTGTCAATGGATGGGATTCGCTTCACGTTTCTTGAGCTAAACATCTAATTATAATCTGTTTTAACAAAAAATGTAAAAAAATTAAACTTAAAATCAATAATGAGATTATAAAACCATTTAAAGCGACTAATAAGGCTTACAAAAGCATTGGTGACTATAAATGGACTTTTCTTGTCAGTGGATGGGATTCGCTTCACGTTTCCCGAGGAATACATCCAATTATAATCTGTTTTAATAAAAAATGTAAAAAAATTAAACTTAAAATCAATAATGAGATTATAAAACCATTTAAAGCGAGTAATAAGGCTTACAAAGGCATTGGTGACTATAAATGGACTTTTCTTGTCAATGGATGGGATTCGCTTCACGTTTCTTGAGCTAAACATCTAATTATAATCTGTTTTATCAAAAAATGTAAAAAAATTAAACTTAAAATCAATAATGAGATTATAAAACCATTTAAAGCGAGTAATAAGGCTTACAAAGGCATTGGTGACTATAAATGGACTTTTCTTGTCAATGGATGGGATTCGCTTAACGTTTCTTGAGCTAAACATCTAATTATAATCTGTTTTAACAAAAAATGTAAAAAAATTACACTTAAAATCAATAATGAGATTATAAAACCATTTAAAGCTAGTAATAAGGCTTACAAAGGCATTGGTGACTATAAATGGACTTTTCTTGTCAATGGATGGGATTCGCTTAACGTTTCTTGAGCTAAACATCTAATTATAATCTGTTTTAACAAAAAATGTAAAAAAATTACACTTAAAATCAATAATGAGATTATAAAACCATTTAAAGCGAGTAATAAGGCTTACAAAGGCATTGGTGACTATAAATGGACTTTTCTTGTCAATGGATGGGATTCACTTAACATTTCTTGAGCTAAACATCTAATTATAATCTGTTTTAACAAAAAATGTAAAAAAATTACACTTAAAATCAATAATGAGATTATAAAACCATTTAAAGCTAGTAATAAGGCTTACAAAGGCATTGGTGACTATAAATGGACTTTTCTTGTCAGTGGATGGGATTCGCTTCACGTTTCCCGAGGAATACATCAAATTATAATCTGTTTTAATAAAAAATGTAAAAAAATTAAACTTAAAATCAATAATGAGATTATAAAACCATTTAAAGCGAGTAATAAGGCTTACAAAGGCATTGGTGACTATAAATGGACTTTTCTTGTCAATGGATGGGATTCGCTTCACGTTTCTTGAGCTAAACATCTAATTATAATCTGTTTTACCAAAAAATGTAAAAAAATTAAACTTAAAATCAATAATGAGATTATAAAACCATTTAAAGCGAGTAATAAGGCATTGGTGACTATAAATGGACTTTTCTTGTCAATGGATGGGATTCGCTTCACGTTTCCCGAGAAAAACATCCAATTATAATCTGTTTTAACAAAAAACGTAAAAAAATTAAGCTTAAAATCAATAATGAGATTATAAAACCATTTAACGCGAGTAATAAGGCTTACAAAGGCATTGGTGACTATAAATGGACTTTTCTGGTCAATGGATGGGATTCGCTTCACGTTTCTTGTGCTAAACATCTAATTATAATCTTTTTTAACCAAAAATGTAAAAAAATTAAACTTAAAATCAATAATGAGATTATAAAACCATTTAAAGCGACTAATAAGGCTTACAAAAGCATTGGTGACTATAAATGGACTTTTCTTGTCAATGGATGGGATTCGCTTAACATTTCTTAAGCTAAAAATCTAATTATAATCTGTTTTAACAAAAAATGTAAAAAAATTACACTTAAAATCAATAATGAGATTATAAAACCATTTAAAGCTAGTAATAAGGCTTACAAATGCATTGGTGACTATAAATGGACTTTTCTTGTCAATGGATGGGATTCGCTTCACGTTTCCCGAGGAATACATCCAATTATAATCTGTTTTAATAAAAAATGTAAAAAAATTAAACTTAAAATCAATAATGAGATTATAAAACCATTTAAAGCGAGTAATAAGGCTTACAAAGGCATTGGTGACTATAAATGGACTTTTCTTGTCAATGGATGGGATTCGCTTCACGTTTCTTGAGCTAAACATCTAATTATAATATGTTTTAACAAAAAATGTAAAAAAATTAAACTTAAAATCAATAATGAGATTATAAAACCATTTAAAGCGACTAATAAGGCTTACAAAAGCATTGGTGACTATAAATGGACTTTTCTTGTCAGTGGATGGGATTCGCTTCACGTTTCCCGAGGAATACATCCAATTATAATCTGTTTTAATAAAAAATGTAAAAAAATTAAACTTAAAATCAATAATGAGATTATAAAACCATTTAAAGCGAGTAATAAGGCTTACAAAGGCATTGGTGACTATAAATGGACTTTTCTTGTCAATGGATGGGATTCGCTTCACGTTTCTTGAGCTAAACATCTAATTATAATCTGTTTTATCAAAAAATGTAAAACAATTAAACTTAAAATCAATAATGAGATTATAAAACCATTTAAAGCGAGTAATAAGGCTTACAAAGGCATTGGTGACTATAAATGGACTTTTCTTGTCAATGGATGGGATTCGCTTAACGTTTCTTGAGCTAAACATCTAATTATAATCTGTTTTAACAAAAAATGTAAAAAAATTACACTTAAAATCAATAATGAGATTATAAAACCATTTAAAGCTAGTAATAAGGCTTACAAAGGCATTGGTGACTATAAATGGACTTTTCTTGTCAATGGATGGGATTCGCTTCACGTTTCTTGAGCTAAACATCTAATTATAATCTGTTTTATCAAAAAATGTAAAAAAATTAAACTTAAAATCAATAATGAGATTATAAAACCATTTAAAGCGAGTAATAAGGCTTACAAAGGCATTGGTGACTATAAACGGACTTTTCTTGTCAATGGATGGGATTCGCTTCACGTTTCTTGAGCTAAACATCTAATTATAATCTGTTTTAACAAAAAATGTAAAAAAATTAAACTTAAAATCAATAATGAGATTATAAAACCATTTAAAGCGACTAATAAGGCTTACAAAAGCATTGGTGACTATAAATGGACTTTTCTTGTCAGTGGATGGGATTCGCTTCACGTTTCCCGAGGAATACATCCAATTATAATCTGTTTTAATAAAAAATGTAAAAAAATTAAACTTAAAATCAATAATGAGATTATAAAACCATTTAAAGCGAGTAATAAGGCTTACAAAGGCATTGGTGACTATAAATGGACTTTTCTTGTCAATGGATGGGATTCGCTTCACGTTTCTTGAGCTAAACATCTAATTATAATCTGTTTTATCAAAAAATGTAAAAAAATTAAACTTAAAATCAATAATGAGATTATAAAACCATTTAAAGCGAGTAATAAGGCTTACAAAGGCATTGGTGACTATAAATGGACTTTTCTTGTCAATGGATGGGATTCGCTTAACGTTTCTTGAGCTAAACATCTAATTATAATCTGTTTTAACAAAAAATGTAAAAAAATTACACTTAAAATCAATAATGAGATTATAAAACCATTTAAAGCTAGTAATAAGGCTTACAAAGGCATTGGTGACTATAAATGGACTTTTCTTGTCAATGGATGGGATTCGCTTAACGTTTCTTGAGCTAAACATCTAATTATAATCTGTTTTAACAAAAAATGTAAAAAAATTACACTTAAAATCAATAATGAGATTATAAAACCATTTAAAGCGAGTAATAAGGCTTACAAACGCATTGGTGACTATAAATGGACTTTTCTTGTCAATGGATGGGATTCGCTTCACGTTTCTTGAGCTAAACATCTAATTATAATCTGTTTTATCAAAAAATGTAAAAAAATTAAACTTAAAATCAATAATGAGATTATAAAACCATTTAAAGCGAGTAATAAGGCTTACAAAGGCATTGGTGACTATAAATGGACTTTTCTTCTCAATGGATGGGATTCGCTTCACGTTTCTTGAGCTAAACATCTAATTATAATATGTTTCAACAAAAAATGTAAAAAAATTAAACTTAAAATCAATAATGAGATTATAAAACCATTTAAAGCGAGTAATAAGGCTTACAAAGGCATTGGTGACTATAAATGGACTTTTCTTGTCAATGGATGGGATTCGCTTCACGTTTCTTGAGCTAAACATCTAATTATAATCTGTTTTATCAAAAAATGTAAAAAAATTAAACTTAAAATCAATAATGAGATTATAAAACCATTTAAAGCGAGTAATAAGGCTTACAAAGGCATTGGTGACTATAAATGGACTTTTCTTGTCAATGGATGGGATTCACTTAACATTTCTTGAGCTAAACATCTAATTATAATCTGTTTTAACAAAAAATGTAAAAAAATTACACTTAAAATCAATAATGAGAATATAAAACCATTTAAAGCTAGTAATAAGGCTTACAAAGGCATTGGTGACTATAAATGGACTTTTCTTGTCAGTGGATGGAATTCGTTTCACGTTTCCCGAGGAATACATCCAATTATAATCTGTTTTAATAAGAAATGTAAAAAAATTAAACTTAAAATCAATAATGAGATTATAAAACCATTTAAAGCGAGTAATAAGGCTTACAAAGGCATTGGTGACTATAAATTGACTTTTCTTGTCAATGGATGGGATTCGCTTCACGTTTCCCGAGAAAAACATCCAATTATAATCTGTTTTAACAAAAAACGTAAAAAAATTAAGCTTAAAATCAATAATGAGATTATAAAACCATTTAACGCGAGTAATAAGGCTTACAAAGGCATTGGTGACTATAAATGGACTTTTCTTGTCAATGGATGGGATTCGCTTCACGTTTCTTGTGCTAAACATCTAATTATAATCTTTTTTAACCAAAAATGTAAAAAAATTGAACTTAAAATCAATAATGAGATTATAAAACCATTTAAAGCGACTAATAAGGCTTACAAAAGCATTGGTGACTATAAATGGACTTTTCTTGTCAATGGATGGGATTCGCTTCACGTTTCTTGAGCGAACCATCTAATTATAATCTGTTTTAACAAAAAATGTAAAAAAATTAAGCTTAAAATCAATAATGAGATTATAAAACCATTTAACGCGAGTAATAAGGCTTACAAAGGCATTGGTGACTATAAATGGACTTTTCTTGTCAATGGATGGGATTCGCTTCACGTTTCTTGTGCTAAACATCTAATTATAATCTTTTTTAACCAAAAATGTAAAAAAATTGAACTTAAAATCAATAATGAGATTATAAAACCATTTAAAGCGACTAATAAGGCTTACAAAAGCATTGGTGACTATAAATGGACTTTTCTTGTCAATGGATGGGATTCGCTTCACGTTTCTTGAGCGAAACATCTAATTATAATCTGTTTTAACAAAAAATGTAAAAAAATTACACTTAAAATCAATAATGAGATTATAAAACCATTTAAAGCGAGTAATAAGGCTTACAAAGGCATTGGTGACTATAAATGGACTTTTCTTGTCAATGGATGGGATTCGCTTCACGTTTCTTGAGCTAAACATCTAATTATAATCTGTTTTACCAAAAAATGTAAAAAAATTAAACTTAAAATCAATAATGAGATTATAAAACCATTTAAAGCGAGTAATAAGGCTTACAAAGGCATTGGTGACTATAAATGGACTTTTCTTGTCAATGGATGGGATTCGCTTCACGTTTCCCGAGAAAAAAATCCAAATATAATCTATTTTAACAAAAAATGTAAAAAAATTAAACTTAAAATCAATAATGAGATTATAAAACCATTTAAAGCGAGTAATAAGGCTTACAAAGGCATTGGTGACTATAAATGGACTTTCCTTGTCAATGGATGGGATTCGCTTCACGTTTTTCGAGGAAAACATCCAATTATAATCTGTTTTAACAAAAAATGTAAAAAAATTAAACTTAAAATCAATAATGAGATTATAAAACCAGTTAAAGCGAGTAATAAGGCTTACAAAGGCATTGGTGACTATAAATGGACTTTTCTTGTCAATGGATGGGATTCACTTAACATTTCTTGAGCTAAACATCTAATTATAATCTGTTTTAACAAAAAATGTAAAAAAATTACACTTAAAATCAATAATGAGATTATAAAACCATTTAAAGCGAGTAATAAGGCTTACAAAGGCATTGGTGACTATAAATTGACTTTTCTTGTCAATGGATGGGATTCGCTTCACGTTTCCCGAGAAAAACATCCAATTATAATCTGTTTTAACAAAAAACGTAAAAAAATTAAGCTTAAAATCAATAATGAGATTATAAAACCATTTAACGCGAGTAATAAGGCTTACAAAGGCATTGGTGACTATAAATGGACTTTTCTTGTCAATGGATGGGATTCGCTTCACGTTTCTTGTGCTAAACATCTAATTATAATCTTTTTTAACCAAAAATGTAAAAAAATTGAACTTAAAATCAATAATGAGATTATAAAACCATTTAAAGCGACTAATAAGGCTTACAAAAGCATTGGTGACTATAAATGGACTTTTCTTGTCAATGGATGGGATTCGCTTCACGTTTCTTGAGCTAAACATCTAATTATAATCTGTTTTAACAAAAAATGTAAAAAAATTAAACTTAAAATCAATAATGAGATTATAAAACCATTTAAAGCGACTAATAAGGCTTACAAAAGCATTGGTGACTATAAATGGACTTTTCTTGTCAGTGGATGGGATTCGCTTCACGTTTCCCGAGGAATACATCCAATTATAATCTGTTTTAATAAAAAATGTAAAAAAATTAAACTTAAAATCAATAATGAGAATATAAAACCATTTAAAGCGAGTAATAAGGCTTACAAAGGCATTGGTGACTATAAATGGACTTTTCTTGTCAATGGATGGGATTCGCTTCACGTTTCTTGAGCTAAACATCTAATTATAATCTGTTTTAACAAAAAATGTAAAAAAATTAAACTTAAAATCAATAATGAGAATATAAAACCATTTAAAGCGAGTAATAAGGCTTACAAAGGCATTGGTGACTATAAATGGACTTTTCTTGTCAATGGATGGGATTCACTTAACATTTCTTGAGCTAAACATCTAATTATAATCTGTTTTAACAAAAAATGTAAAAAAATTACACTTAAAATCAATAATGAGATTATAAAACCATTTAAAGCTAGTAATAAGGCTTACAAAGGCATTGGTGACTATAAATGGACTTTTCTTGTCAATGGATGGGATTCGCTTAACGTTTCTTGAGCTAAACATCTAATTATAATCTGTTTTAACAAAAAATGTAAAAAAATTACACTTAAAATCAATAATGAGATTATAAAACCATTTAAAGCGAGTAATAAGGCTTACAAAGGCATTGGTGACTATAAATGGACTTTTCTTGTCAATGGATGGGATTCGCTTCACGTTTCTTGAGCTAAACATCTAATTATAATCTGTTTTATCAAAAAATGTAAAAAAATTAAACTTAAAATCAATAATGAGATTATAAAACCATTTAAAGCGAGTAATAAGGCTTACAAAGGCATTGGTGACTATAAATGGACTTTTCTTGTCAATGGATGGGATTCACTTAACATTTCTTGAGCTAAACATCTAATTATAATCTGTTTTAACAAAAAATGTAAAAAAATTACACTTAAAATCAATAATGAGATTATAAAACCATTTAAAGCTAGTAATAAGGCTTACAAAGGCATTGGTGACTATAAATGGACTTTTCTTGTCAGTGGATGGGATTCGCTTCACGTTCCCCGAGGAATACATCCAATTATAATCTGTTTTAATAAAAAATGTAAAAAAATTAAACTTAAAATCAATAATGAGATTATAAAACCATTTAAAGCGAGTAATAAGGCTTACAAAGGCATTGGTGACTATAAATTGACTTTTCTTGTCAATGGATGGGATTCGCTTCACGTTTTCCGAGAAAAACATCCAATTATAATCTGTTTTAACAAAAAACGTAAAAAAATTAAGCTTAAAATCAATAATGAGATTATAAAACCATTTAACGCGAGTAATAAGGCTTACAAAGGCATTGGTGACTATAAATGGACTTTTCTTGTCAATGGATGGGATTCGCTTCACGTTTCTTGTGCTAAACATCTAATTATAATCTTTTTTAACCAAAAATGTAAAAAAATTGAACTTAAAATCAATAATGAGATTATAAAACCATTTAAAGCGACTAATAAGGCTTACAAAAGCATTGGTGACTATAAATGGACTTTTCTTGTGAATGGATGGGATTCGCTTCACGTTTCTTGAGCGAAACATCTAATTATAATCTGTTTTAACAAAAAATGTAAAAAAATTACACTTAAAATCAATAATGAGATTATAAAACCATTTAAAGCGAGTAATAAGGCTTACAAAGGCATTGGTGACTATAAATGGACTTTTCTTGTCAATGGATGGGATTCGCTTCACGTTTCTTGAGCTAAACATCTAATTATAATCTGTTTTAACAAAAAATGTAAAAAAATTAAACTTAAAATCAATAATGAGATTATAAAACCATTTAAAGCGAGTAATAAGGCTTACAAAGGCATTGGTGACTATAAATGGACTTTTCTTGTCAATGGATGGGATTCACTTAACATTTCTTGAGCTAAACATCTAATTATAATCTGTTTTAACAAAAAATGTAAAAAAATTACACTTAAAATCAATAATGAGATTATAAAACCATTTAAAGCTAGTAATAAGGCTTACAAAGGCATTGGTGACTATAAATGGACTTTTCTTGTCAATGGATGGGATTCGCTTAACGTTTCTTGAGCTAAACATCTAATTACAATCTGTTTTAACAAAAAATGTAAAAAAATTACACTTAAAATCAATAATGAGATTATAAAACCATTTAAAGCTAGTAATAAGGCTTACAAAGGCATTGGTGACTATAAATGGACTTTTCTTGTCAATGGATGGGATTCGCTTCACGTTTCTTGAGCTAAACATCTAATTATAATCTGTTTTATCAAAACATGTAAAAAAATTAAATTTAAAATCAATAATGAGATTATAAAACCATTTAAAGCGAGTAATAAGGCTTACAAAGGCATTGGTGACTATAAATGGACTTTTCTTGTCAATGGATGGGATTCGCTTCACGTTTCTTGTGCTAAACATCTAATTATAATCTGTTTTATAAAAAAATGTAAAAAAATTAAAATTAAAATCAATAATGAGATTATAAAACCATTTAAAGCGAGTAATAAGGCTTACAAAGGCATTGGTGACTATAAATGGACTTTTCTTGTCAGTGGATGGGATTCGCTTCACGTTTCCCGAGGAATACATCCAATTATAATCTGTTTTAATAAAAAATGTAAAAAAATTAAACTTAAAATCAATAATGAGATTATAAAACCATTTAAAGCGAGTAATAAGGCTTACAAAGGCATTGGTGACTATAAATGGACTTTTCTTGTCAATGGATGGGATTCGCTTCACGTTTCTTGAGCTAAACATCTAATTATAATCTGTTTTAACAAAAAATGTAAAAAAATTAAACTTAAAATCAATAATGAGATTATAAAACCATTTAAAGCGAGTAATAAGGCTTACAAAGGCATTGGTGACTATAAATGGACTTTTCTTGTCAATGGATGGGATTCACTTAACATTTCTTGAGCTAAACATCTAATTATAATCTGTTTTAACAAAAAATGTAAAAAAATTACACTTAAAATCAATAATGAGATTATAAAACCATTTAAAGCTAGTAATAAGGCTTACAAAGGCATTGGTGACTATAAATGGACTTTTCTTGTCAATGGATGGGATTCGCTTAACGTTTCTTGAGCTAAACATCTAATTATAATCTGTTTTAACAAAAAATGTAAAAAAATTACACTTAAAATCAATAATGAGATTATAAAACCATTTAAAGCTAGTAATAAGGCTTACAAAGGCATTGGTGACTATAAATGGACTTTTCTTGTCAATGGATGGGATTCGCTTCACGTTTCTTGAGCTAAACATCTAATTATAATCTGTTTTATCAAAAAATGTAAAAAAATTAAACTTAAAATCAATAATGAGATTATAAAACCATTTAAAGCGAGTAATAAGGCTTACAAAGGCATTGGTGACTATAAATGGACTTTTCTTGTCAATGGATGGGATTCGCTTCACGTTTCTTGTGCTAAACATCTAATTATAATCTGTTTTATAAAAAAATGTAAAAAAATTAAAATTAAAATCAATAATGAGATTATAAAACCATTTAAAGCGAGTAATAAGGCTTACAAAGGCATTGGTGACTATAAATGGACTTTTCTTGTCAGTGGATGGGATTCGCTTCACGTTTCCCGAGGAATACATCCAATTATAATCTGTTTTAATAAAAAATGTAAAAAAATTAAACTTAAAATCAATAATGAGATTATAAAACCATTTAAAGCGAGTAATAAGGCTTACAAAGGCATTGGTGACTATAAATGGACTTTTCTTGTCAATGGATGGGATTCGCTTCACGTTTCTTGAGCTAAACATCTAATTATAATCTGTTTTAACAAAAAATGTAAAAAAATTAAACTTAAAATCAATAATGAGATTATAAAACCATTTAAAGCGAGTAATAAGGCTTACAAAGGCATTGGTGACTATAAATGGACTTTTCTTGTCAATGGATGGGATTCGCTTAACGTTTCTTGAGCTAAACATCTAATTATAATCTGTTTTAACAAAAAATGTAAAAAAATTACACTTAAAATCAATAATGAGATTATAAAACCATTTAAAGCGAGTAATAAGGCTTACAAAGGCATTGGTGACTATAAATGGACTTTTCTTGTCAATGGATGGGATTCGCTTAACGTTTCTTGAGCTAAACATCTAATTATAATCTGTTTTAACAAAAAATGTAAAAAAATTACACTTAAAATCAATAATGAGATTATAAAACCATTTAAAGCTAGTAATAAGGCTTACAAAGGCATTGGTGACTATAAATGGACTTTTCTTATCAGTGGATGGGATTCGCTTCACGTTCCCCGAGGAATACATCCAATTATAATCTGTTTTAATAAAAAATGTAAAAAAATTAAACTTAAAATCAATAATGAGATTATAAAACCATTTAAAGCGAGTAATAAGGCTTACAAAGGCATTGGTGACTATAAATTGACTTTTCTTGTCAATGGATGGGATTCGCTTCACGTTTCCCGAGAAAAACATCCAATTATAATCTGTTTTAACAAAAAACGTAAAAAAATTAAGCTTAAAATCAATAATGAGATTATAAAACCATTTAACGCGAGTAATAAGGCTTACAAAGGCATTGGTGACTATAAATGGACTTTTCCTGTCAATGGATGGGATTCGCTTCACGTTTCTTGTGCTAAACATCTAATTATAATCTTTTTTAACCAAAAATGTAAAAAAATTAAACTTAAAATCAATAATGAGATTATAAAACCATTTAAAGCGAGTAATAAGGCTTACAAAGGCATTGGTGACTATAAATGGACTTTTCTTGTCAATGGATGGGATTCACTTAACATTTCTTGAGCTAAACATCTAATTATAATCTGTTTTAACAAAAAATGTAAAAAAATTACACTTAAAATCAATAATGAGATTATAAAACCATTTAAAGCTAGTAATAAGGCTTACAAAGGCATTGGTGACTATAAATGGACTTTTCTTGTCAATGGATGGGATTCGCTTCACGTTTCTTGTGCTAAACATCTAATTATAATCTGTTTTATAAAAAAATGTAAAAAAATTAAAATTAAAATCAATAATGAGATTATAAAACCATTTAAAGCGAGTAATAAGGCTTACAAAGGCATTGGTGACTATAAATGGACTTTTCTTGTCAGTGGATGGGATTCGCTTCACGTTTCCCGAGGAATACATCCAATTATAATCTGTTTTAATAAAAAATGTAAAAAAATTAAACTTAAAATCAATAATGAGATTATAAAACCATTTAAAGCGAGTAATAAGGCTTACAAAGGCATTGGTGACTATAAATTGACTTTTCTTATCAATGGATGGGATTCGCTTCACGTTTCCCGAGAAAAACATCCAATTATAATCTGTTTTAACAAAAAACGTAAAAAAATTAAGCTTAAAATCAATAATGAGATTATAAAACCATTTAACGCGAGTAATAAGGCTTACAAAGGCATTGGTGACTATAAATGGACTTTTCTTGTCAAGGGATGGGATTCCCTTCACGTTTCTTGTGCTAAACATCTAATTATAATCTTTTTTAACCAAAAATGTAAAAAAATTAAACTTAAAATCAATAATGAGATTATAAAACCATTTAAAGCGAGTAATAAGGCTTACAAAGGCATTGGTGACTATAAATGGACTTTTCTTGTCAATGGATGGGATTCACTTAACATTTCTTGAGCTAAACATCTAATTATAATCTGTTTTAACAAAAAATGTAAAAAAATTACACTTAAAATCAATAATGAGATTATAAAACCATTTAAAGCTAGTAATAAGGCTTACAAAGGCATTGGTGACTATAAATGGACTTTTCTTGTCAATGGATGGGATTCGCTTCACGTTTCTTGTGCTAAACATCTAATTATAATCTGTTTTATAAAAAAATGTAAAAAAATTAAAATTAAAATCAATAATGAGATTATAAAACCATTTAAAGCGAGTAATAAGGCTTACAAAGGCATTGGTGACTATAAATGGACTTTTCTTGTCAGTGGATGGGATTCGCTTCACGTTTCCCGAGGAATACATCCAATTATAATCTGTTTTAATAAAAAATGTAAAAAAATTAAACTTAAAATCAATAATGAGATTATAAAACCATTTAAAGCGAGTAATAAGGCTTACAAAGGCATTGGTGACTATAAATGGACTTTTCTTGTCAATGGATGGGATTCGCTTCACGTTTCTTGAGCTAAACATCTAATTATAATCTGTTTTAACAAAAAATGTAAAAAAATTAAACTTAAAATCAATAATGAGATTATAAAACCATTTAAAGCGAGTAATAAGGCTTACAAAGGCATTGGTGACTATAAATGGACTTTTCTTGTCAGTGGATGGGATTCGCTTCACGTTCCCCGAGGAATACATCCAATTATAATCTGTTTTAATAAAAAATGTAAAAAAATTAAACTTAAAATCAATAATGAGATTATAAAACCATTTAAAGCGAGTAATAAGGCTTACAAAGGCATTGGTGACTATAAATGGACTTTTCTTGTCAATGGATGGGATTCGCTTCACGTTTTCCGAGAAAAACATCCAATTATAATCTGTTTTAACAAAAAACGTAAAAAAATTAAGCTTAAAATCAATAATGAGATTATAAAACCATTTAACGCGAGTAATAAGGCTTACAAAGGCATTGGTGACTATAAATGGACTTTTCTTGTCAATGGATGGGATTCGCTTCACGTTTCTTGTGCTAAACATCTAATTATAATCTTTTTTAACCAAAAATGTAAAAAAATTGAACTTAAAATCAATAATGAGATTATAAAACCATTTAAAGCGACTAATAAGGCTTACAAAAGCATTGGTGACTATAAATGGACTTTTCTTGTGAATGGATGGGATTCGCTTCACGTTTCTTGAGCGAAACATCTAATTATAATCTGTTTTAACAAAAAATGTAAAAAAATTACACTTAAAATCAATAATGAGATTATAAAACCATTTAAAGCGAGTAATAAGGCTTACAAAGGCATTGGTGACTATAAATGGACTTTTCTTGTCAATGGATGGGATTCGCTTCACGTTTCTTGAGCTAAACATCTAATTATAATCTGTTTTAACAAAAAATGTAAAAAAATTAAACTTAAAATCAATAATGAGATTATAAAACCATTTAAAGCGAGTAATAAGGCTTACAAAGGCATTGGTGACTATAAATGGACTTTTCTTGTCAATGGATGGGATTCACTTAACATTTCTTGAGCTAAACATCTAATTATAATCTGTTTTAACAAAAAATGTAAAAAAATTACACTTAAAATCAATAATGAGATTATAAAACCATTTAAAGCTAGTAATAAGGCTTACAAAGGCATTGGTGACTATAAATGGACTTTTCTTGTCAATGGATGGGATTCGCTTAACGTTTCTTGAGCTAAACATCTAATTATAATCTGTTTTAACAAAAAATGTAAAAAAATTACACTTAAAATCAATAATGAGATTATAAAACCATTTAAAGCGAGTAATAAGGCTTACAAAGGCATTGGTGACTATAAATGGACTTTTCTTGTCAATGGATGGGATTCGCTTCACGTTTCTTGAGCTAAACATCTAATTATAATCTGTTTTATCAAAAAATGTAAAAAAATTAAACTTAAAATCAATAATGAGATTATAAAACCATTTAAAGCGAGTAATAAGGCTTACAAAGGCATTGGTGACTATAAATGGACTTTTCTTGTCAATGGATGGGATTCACTTAACATTTCTTGAGCTAAACATCTAATTATAATCTGTTTTAACAAAAAATGTAAAAAAATTACACTTAAAATCAATAATGAGATTATAAAACCATTTAAAGCTAGTAATAAGGCTTACAAAGGCATTGGTGACTATAAATGGACTTTTCTTGTCAGTGGATGGGATTCGCTTCACGTTCCCCGAGGAATACATCCAATTATAATCTGTTTTAATAAAAAATGTAAAAAAATTAAACTTAAAATCAATAATGAGATTATAAAACCATTTAAAGCGAGTAATAAGGCTTACAAAGGCATTGGTGACTATAAATTGACTTTTCTTGTCAATGGATGGGATTCGCTTCACGTTTTCCGAGAAAAACATCCAATTATAATCTGTTTTAACAAAAAACGTAAAAAAATTAAGCTTAAAATCAATAATGAGATTATAAAACCATTTAACGCGAGTAATAAGGCTTACAAAGGCATTGGTGACTATAAATGGACTTTTCTTGTCAATGGATGGGATTCGCTTAACGTTTCTTGAGCTAAACATCTAATTATAATCTGTTTTAACAAAAAATGTAAAAAAATTACACTTAAAATCAATAATGAGATTATAAAACCATTTAAAGCGAGTAATAAGGCTTACAAAGGCATTGGTGACTATAAATGGACTTTTCTTGTCAATGGATGGGATTCGCTTCACGTTTCTTGAGCTAAACATCTAATTATAATCTGTTTTATCAAAAAATGTAAAAAAATTAAACTTAAAATCAATAATGAGATTATAAAACCATTTAAAGCGAGTAATAAGGCTTACAAAGGCATTGGTGACTATAAATGGACTTTTCTTGTCAATGGATGGGATTCGCTTAACGTTTCTTGAGCTAAACATCTAATTATAATCTGTTTTAACAAAAAATGTAAAAAAATTACACTTAAAATCAATAATGAGATTATAAAACCATTTAAAGCGAGTAATAAGGCTTACAAAGGCATTGGTGACTATAAATGGACTTTTCTTGTCAATGGATGGGATTCGCTTCACGTTTCTTGAGCTAAATATCTAATTATAATCTGTTTTATCAAAAAATGTAAAAAAATTAAACTTAAAATCAATAATGAGATTATAAAACCATTTAAAGCGAGTAATAAGGCTTACAAAGGCATTGGTGACTATAAATGGACTTTTCTTGTCAATGGATGGGATTCGCTTAACGTTTCTTGAGCTAAACATCTAATTATAATCTGTTTTAACAAAAAATGTAAAAAAATTACACTTAAAATCAATAATGAGATTATAAAACCATTTAAAGCGAGTAATAAGGCTTACAAAGGCATTGGTGACTATAAATGGACTTTTCTTGTCAATGGATGGGATTCGCTTAACGTTTCTTGAGCTAAACATCTAATTATAATCTGTTTTAACAAAAAATGTAAAAAAATTACACTTAAAATCAATAATGAGATTATAAAACCATTTAAAGCTAGTAATAAGGCTTACAAAGGCATTGGTGACTATAAATGGACTTTTCTTATCAGTGGATGGGATTCGCTTCACGTTCCCCGAGGAATACATCCAATTATAATCTGTTTTAATAAAAAATGTAAAAAAATTAAACTTAAAATCAATAATGAGATTATAAAACCATTTAAAGCGAGTAATAAGGCTTACAAAGGCATTGGTGACTATAAATTGACTTTTCTTGTCAATGGATGGGATTCGCTTCACGTTTCCCGAGAAAAACATCCAATTATAATCTGTTTTAACAAAAAACGTAAAAAAATTAAGCTTAAAATCAATAATGAGATTATAAAACCATTTAACGCGAGTAATAAGGCTTACAAAGGCATTGGTGACTATAAATGGACTTTTCTTGTCAATGGATGGGATTCGCTTCACGTTTCTTGTGCTAAACATCTAATTATAATCTTTTTTAACCAAAAATGTAAAAAAATTAAACTTAAAATCAATAATGAGATTATAAAACCATTTAAAGCGAGTAATAAGGCTTACAAAGGCATTGGTGACTATAAATGGACTTTTCTTGTCAATGGATGGGATTCACTTAACATTTCTTGAGCTAAACATCTAATTATAATCTGTTTTAACAAAAAATGTAAAAAAATTACACTTAAAATCAATAATGACATTATAAAACCATTTAAAGCTAGTAATAAGGCTTACAAAGGCATTGGTGACTATAAATGGACTTTTCTTGTCAATGGATGGGATTCGCTTCACGTTTCTTGTGCTAAACATCTAATTATAATCTGTTTTATAAAAAAATGTAAAAAAATTAAAATTAAAATCAATAATGAGATTATAAAACCATTTAAAGCGAGTAATAAGGCTTACAAAGGCATTGGTGACTATAAATGGACTTTTCTTGTCAGTGGATGGGATTCGCTTCACGTTTCCCGAGGAATACATCCAATTATAATCTGTTTTAATAAAAAATGTAAAAAAATTAAACTTAAAATCAATAATGAGATTATAAAACCATTTAAAGCGAGTAATAAGGCTTACAAAGGCATTGGTGACTATAAATGGACTTTTCTTGTCAATGGATGGGATTCGCTTCACGTTTCCCGAGAAAAACATCCAATTATAATCTGTTTTAACAAAAAACGTAAAAAAATTAAGCTTAAAATCAATAATGAGATTATAAAACCATTTAACGCGAGTAATAAGGCTTACAAAGGCATTGGTGACTATAAATGGACTTTTCTTGTCAATGGATGGGATTCGCTTCACGTTTCTTGTGCTAAACATCTAATTATAATCTTTTTTAACCAAAAATGTAAAAAAATTAAACTTAAAATCAATAATGAGATTATAAAACCATTTAAAGCGAGTAATAAGGCTTACAAAGGCATTGGTGACTATAAATGGACTTTTCTTGTCAATGGATGGGATTCACTTAACATTTCTTGAGCTAAACATCTAATTATAATCTGTTTTAACAAAAAATGTAAAAAAATTACACTTAAAATCAATAATGACATTATAAAACCATTTAAAGCTAGTAATAAGGCTTACAAAGGCATTGGTGACTATAAATGGACTTTTCTTGTCAATGGATGGGATTCGCTTCACGTTTCTTGTGCTAAACATCTAATTATAATCTGTTTTATAAAAAAATGTAAAAAAATTAAAATTAAAATCAATAATGAGATTATAAAACCATTTAAAGCGAGTAATAAGGCTTACAAAGGCATTGGTGACTATAAATGGACTTTTCTTGTCAATGGATGGGATTCGCTTCACGTTTCTTGAGCTAAACATCTAATTATAATCTGTTTTAACAAAAAATGTAAAAAAATTAAACTTAAAATCAATAATGAGATTATAAAACCATTTAAAGCGAGTAATAAGGCTTACAAAGGCATTAGTGACTTTAAATGGACTTTTCTTGTCAATGGATGGGATTCACTTAACATTTCTTGAGCTAAACATCTAATTATAATCTGTTTTAACAAAAAATGTAAAAAAATTACACTTAAAATCAATAATGAGATTATAAAATCATTTAAAGCTAGTAATAAGGCTTACAAAGGCATTGGTGACTATAAATGGACTTTTCTTGTCAATGGATGGGATTCGCTTAACGTTTCTTGAGATAAACATCTAATTATAATATGTTTTAACAAAAAATGTAAAAAAATTACACTTAAAATCAATAATGAGATTATAAAACCATTTAAAGCTAGTAATAAGGCTTACAAAGGCATTGGTGACTATAAATGGACTTTTCTTGTCAATGGATGGGATTCGCTTCACGTTTCCTGAGCTAAACATCTAATTATAATCTGTTTTATCAAAAAATGTAAAAAAATTAAACTTAAAATCAATAATGAGATTATAAAACCATTTAAAGCGAGTAATAAGGCTTACAAAGGCATTGGTGACTATAAATGGACTTTTCTTGTCAATGGATGGGATTCGCTTCACGTTTCTTGTGCTAAACATCTAATTATAATCTGTTTTATAAAAAAATGTAAAAAAATTAAAATTAAAATCAATAATGAGATTATAAAACCATTTAAAGCGAGTAATAAGGCTTACAAAGGCATTGGTGACTATAAATGGACTTTTCTTGTCAATGGATGGGATTCGCTTCACGTTTCCCGAGGAATACATCCAATTATAATCTGTTTTAATAAAAAATGTAAAAAAATTAAACTTAAAATCAATAATGAGATTATAAAACCATTTAAAGCGAGTAATAAGGCTTACAAAGGCATTGGTGACTATAAATGGACTTTTCTTGTCAATGGATGGGATTCGCTTCACGTTTCTTGAGCTAAACATCTAATTATAATCTGTTTTAACAAAAAATGTAAAAAAATTAAACTTAAAATCAATAATGAGATTATAAAACCATTTAAAGCGAGTAATAAGGCTTACAAAGGCATTGGTGACTATAAATGGACTTTTCTTGTCAATGGATGGGATTCACTTAACATTTCTTGAGCTAAACATCTAATTATAATCTGTTTTAACAAAAAATGTAAAAAAATTACACTTAAAATCAATAATGAGATTATAAAACCATTTAAAGCTAGTAATAAGGCTTACAAAGGCATTGGTGACTATAAATGGACTTTTCTTGTCAATGGATGGGATTCGCTTCACGTTTCTTGTGCTAAACATCTAATTATAATCTGTTTTATAAAAAAATGTAAAAAAATTAAAATTAAAATCAATAATGAGATTATAAAACCATTTAAAGCGAGTAATAAGGCTTACAAAGGCATTGGTGACTATAAATGGACTTTTCTTGTCAGTGGATGGGATTCGCTTCACGTTTCCCGAGGAATACATCCAATTATAATCTGTTTTAATAAAAAATGTAAAAAAATTAAACTTAAAATCAATAATGAGATTATAAAACCATTTAAAGCGAGTAATAAGGCTTACAAAGGCATTGGTGACTATAAATGGACTTTTCTTGTCAATGGATGGGATTCGCTTCACGTTTCTTGAGCTAAACATCTAATTATAATCTGTTTTAACAAAAAATGTAAAAAAATTAAACTTAAAATCAATAATGAGATTATAAAACCATTTAAAGCGAGTAATAAGGCTTACAAAGGCATTAGTGACTATAAATGGACTTTTCTTGTCAATGGATGGGATTCACTTAACATTTCTTGAGCTAAACATCTAATTATAATCTGTTTTAACAAAAAATGTAAAAAAATTACACTTAAAATCAATAATGAGATTATAAAATCATTTAAAGCTAGTAATAAGGCTTACAAAGGCATTGGTGACTATAAATGGACTTTTCTTGTCAATGGATGGGATTCGCTTAACGTTTCTTGAGATAAACATCTAATTATAATATGTTTTAACAAAAAATGTAAAAAAATTACACTTAAAATCAATAATGAGATTATAAAACCATTTAAAGCTAGTAATAAGGCTTACAAAGGCATTGGTGACTATAAATGGACTTTTCTTGTCAATGGATGGGATTCGCTTCACGTTTCTTGAGCTAAACATCTAATTATAATCTGTTTTATCAAAAAATGTAAAAAAATTAAACTTAAAATCAATAATGAGATTATAAAACCATTTAAAGCGAGTAATAAGGCTTACAAAGGCATTGGTGACTATAAATGGACTTTTCTTGTCAATGGATGGGATTCGCTTCACGTTTCTTGTGCTAAACATCTAATTATAATCTGTTTTATAAAAAAATGTAAAAAAATTAAAATTAAAATCAATAATGAGATTATAAAACCATTTAAAGCGAGTAATAAGGCTTACAAAGGCATTGGTGACTATAAATGGACTTTTCTTGTCAATGGATGGGATTCGCTTCACGTTTCCCGAGGAATACATCCAATTATAATCTGTTTTAATAAAAAATGTAAAAAAATTAAACTTAAAATCAATAATGAGATTATAAAACCATTTAAAGCGAGTAATAAGGCTTACAAAGGCATTGGTGACTATAAATGGACTTTTCTTGTCAATGGATGGGATTCGCTTCACGTTTCTTGAGCTAAACATCTAATTATAATCTGTTTTAACAAAAAATGTAAAAAAATTAAACTTAAAATCAATAATGAGATTATAAAACCATTTAAAGCGAGTAATAAGGCTTACAAAGGCATTGGTGACTATAAATGGACTTTTCTTGTCAATGGATGGGATTCGCTTCACGTTTCTTGTGCTAAACATCTAATTATAATCTTTTTTAACCAAAAATGTAAAAAAATTAAACTTAAAATCAATAATGAGATTATAAAACCATTTAAAGCGAGTAATAAGGCTTACAAAGGCATTGGTGACTATAAATGGACTTTTCTTGTCAATGGATGGGATTCACTTAACATTTCTTGAGCTAAACATCTAATTATAATCTGTTTTAACAAAAAATGTAAAAAAATTACACTTAAAATCAATAATGAGATTATAAAACCATTTAAAGCTAGTAATAAGGCTTACAAAGGCATTGGTGACTATAAATGGACTTTTCTTGTCAATGGATGGGATTCGCTTCACGTTTCTTGTGCTAAACATCTAATTATAATCTGTTTTATAAAAAAATGTAAAAAAATTAAAATTAAAATCAATAATGAGATTATAAAACCATTTAAAGCGAGTAATAAGGCTTACAAAGGCATTGGTGACTATAAATGGACTTTTCTTGTCAGTGGATGGGATTCGCTTCACGTTTCCCGAGGAATACATCCAATTATAATCTGTTTTAATAAAAAATGTAAAAAAATTAAACTTAAAATCAATAATGAGATTATAAAACCATTTAAAGCGAGTAATAAGGCTTACAAAGGCATTGGTGACTATAAATGGACTTTTCTTGTCAATGGATGGGATTCGCTTCACGTTTCTTGAGCTAAACATCTAATTATAATCTGTTTTAACAAAAAATGTAAAAAAATTAAACTTAAAATCAATAATGAGATTATAAAACCATTTAAAGCGAGTAATAAGGCTTACAAAGGCATTGGTGACTATAAATGGACTTTTCTTGTCAATGGATGGGATTCGCTTAACGTTTCTTGAGCTAAACATCTAATTATAATCTGTTTTAACAAAAAATGTAAAAAAATTACACTTAAAATCAATAATGAGATTATAAAACCATTTAAAGCGAGTAATAAGGCTTACAAAGGCATTGGTGACTATAAATGGACTTTTCTTGTCAATGGATGGGATTCGCTTAACGTTTCTTGAGCTAAACATCTAATTATAATCTGTTTTAACAAAAAATGTAAAAAAATTACACTTAAAATCAATAATGAGATTATAAAACCATTTAAAGCTAGTAATAAGGCTTACAAAGGCATTGGTGACTATAAATGGACTTTTCTTGTCAGTGGATGGGATTCGCTTCACGTTCCCCGAGGAATACATCCAATTATAATCTGTTTTAATAAAAAATGTAAAAAAATTAAACTTAAAATCAATAATGAGATTATAAAACCATTTAAAGCGAGTAATAAGGCTTACAAAGGCATTGGTGACTATAAATTGACTTTTCTTGTCAATGGATGGGATTCGCTTCACGTTTCCCGAGAAAAACATCCAATTATAATCTGTTTTAACAAAAAACGTAAAAAAATTAAGCTTAAAATCAATAATGAGATTATAAAACCATTTAACGCGAGTAATAAGGCTTACAAAGGCATTGGTGACTATAAATGGACTTTTCTTGTCAATGGATGGGATTCGCTTCACGTTTCTTGTGCTAAACATCTAATTATAATCTTTTTTAACCAAAAATGTAAAAAAATTAAACTTAAAATCAATAATGAGATTATAAAACCATTTAAAGCGAGTAATAAGGCTTACAAAGGCATTGGTGACTATAAATGGACTTTTCTTGTCAATGGATGGGATTCACTTAACATTTCTTGAGCTAAACATCTAATTATAATCTGTTTTAACAAAAAATGTAAAAAAATTACACTTAAAATCAATAATGAGATTATAAAACCATTTAAAGCTAGTAATAAGGCTTACAAAGGCATTGGTGACTATAAATGGACTTTTCTTGTCAATGGATGGGATTCGCTTCACGTTTCTTGTGCTAAACATCTAATTATAATCTGTTTTATAAAAAAATGTAAAAAAATTAAAATTAAAATCAATAATGAGATTATAAAACCATTTAAAGCGAGTAATAAGGCTTACAAAGGCATTGGTGACTATAAATGGACTTTTCTTGTCAGTGGATGGGATTCGCTTCACGTTTCCTGAGGAATACATCCAATTATAATCTGTTTTAATAAAAAATGTAAAAAAATTAAACTTAAAATCAATAATGAGATTATAAAACCATTTAAAGCGAGTAATAAGGCTTACAAAGGCATTGGTGACTATAAATGGACTTTTCTTGTCAATGGATGGGATTCGCTTCACGTTTCTTGAGCTAAACATCTAATTATAATCTGTTTTAACAAAAAATGTAAAAAAATTAAACTTAAAATCAATAATGAGATTATAAAACCATTTAAAGCGAGTAATAAGGCTTACAAAGGCATTGGTGACTATAAATGGACTTTTCTTGTCAATGGATGGGATTCGCTTCACGTTTCTTGAGCTAAACATCTAATTATAATCTGTTTTAACAAAAAATGTAAAAAAATTACACTTAAAATCAATAATGAGATTATAAAACCATTTAAAGCTAGTAATAAGGCTTACAAAGGCATTGGTGACTATAAATGGACTTTTCTTGTCAGTGGATGGGATTCGCTTCACGTTCCCCGAGGAATACATCCAATTATAATCTGTTTTAATAAAAAATGTAAAAAAATTAAACTTAAAATCAATAATGAGATTATAAAACCATTTAAAGCGAGTAATAAGGCTTACAAAGGCATTGGTGACTATAAATGGACTTTTCTTGTCAATGGATGGGATTCACTTAACATTTCTTGAGCTAAACATCTAATTATAATCTGTTTTAACAAAAAATGTAAAAAAATTACACTTAAAATCAATAATGAGATTATAAAACCATTTAAAGCGAGTAATAAGGCTTACAAAGGCATTGGTGACTATAAATTGACTTTTCTTGTCAATGGATGGGATTCGCTTCACGTTTCCCGAGAAAAACATCCAATTATAATCTGTTTTAATAAAAAATGTAAAAAAATTAAACTTAAAATCAATAATGAGATTATAAAACCATTTAAAGCGAGTAATAAGGCTTACAAAGGCATTGGTGACTATAAATGGACTTTTCTTGTCAATGGATGGGATTCGCTTCACGTTTCTTGAGCTAAACATCTAATTATAATCTGTTTTAACAAAAAATGTAAAAAAATTAAACTTAAAATCAATAATGAGATTATAAAACCATTTAAAGCGAGTAATAAGGCTTACAAAGGCATTGGTGACTATAAATGGACTTTTCTTGTCAATGGATGGGATTCGCTTAACATTTCTTGAGCTAAACATCTAATTATAATCTGTTTTAACAAAAAATGTAAAAAAATTACACTTAAAATCAATAATGAGATTATAAAATCATTTAAAGCTAGTAATAAGGCTTACAAAGGCATTGGTGACTATAAATGGACTTTTCTTGTCAATGGATGGGATTCGCTTAACGTTTCTTGAGATAAACATCTAATTCTAATATGTTTTAACAAAAAATCTAAAAAAATTACACTTAAAATCAATAATGAGATTATAAAACCATTTAAAGCTAGTAATAAGGCTTACAAAGGCATTGGTGACTATAAATGGACTTTTCTTGTCAATGGATGGGATTCGCTTCACGTTTCTTGAGCTAAACATCTAATTATAATCTGTTTTATCAAAAAATGTAAAAAAATTAAACTTAAAATCAATAATGAGATTATAAAACCATTTAAAGCGAGTAATAAGGCTTACAAAGGCATTGGTGACTATAAATGGACTTTTCTTGTCAATGGATGGGATTCGCTTCACGTTTCTTGTGCTAAACATCTAATTATAATCTGTTTTATAAAAAAATGTAAAAAAATTAAAATTAAAATCAATAATGAGATTATAAAACCATTTAAAGCGAGTAATAAGGCTTACAAAGGCATTGGTGACTATAAATGGACTTTTCTTGTCAGTGGATGGGATTCGCTTCACGTTTCCCGAGGAATACATCCAATTATAATCTGTTTTAATAAAAAATGTAAAAAAATTAAACTTAAAATCAATAATGAGATTATAAAACCATTTAAAGCGAGTAATAAGGCTTACAAAGGCATTGGTGACTATAAATGGACTTTTCTTGTCAATGGATGGGATTCGCTTCACGTTTCTTGAGCTAAACATCTAATTATAATCTGTTTTAACAAAAAATGTAAAAAAATTAAACTTAAAATCAATAATGAGATTATAAAACCATTTAAAGCGAGTAATAAGGCTTACAAAGGCATTGGTGACTATAAATGGACTTTTCTTGTCAATGGATGGGATTCACTTAACATTTCTTGAGCTAAACATCTAATTATAATCTGTTTTAACAAAAAATGTAAAAAAATTACACTTAAAATCAATAATGAGATTATAAAACCATTTAAAGCTAGTAATAAGGCTTACAAAGGCATTGGTGACTATAAATGGACTTTTCTTGTCAATGGATGGGATTCGCTTAACGTTTCTTGAGCTAAACATCTAATTATAATCTGTTTTAACAAAAAATGTAAAAAAATTACACTTAAAATCAATAATGAGATTATAAAACCATTTAAAGCTAGTAATAAGGCTTACAAAGGCATTGGTGACTATAAATGGACTTTTCTTGTCAATGGATGGGATTCGCTTCACGTTTCTTGAGCTAAACATCTAATTATAATCTGTTTTATCAAAAAATATAAAAAAATTAAACTTAAAATCAATAATGAGATTATAAAACCATTTAAAGCGAGTAATAAGGCTTACAAAGGCATTGGTGACTATAAATGGACTTTTCTTGTCAATGGATGGGATTCGCTTCACGTTTCTTGTGCTAAACATCTAATTATAATCTGTTTTATAAAAAAATGTAAAAAAATTAAAATTAAAATCAATAATGAGATTATAAAACCATTTAAAGCGAGTAATAAGGCTTACAAAGGCATTGGTGACTATAAATGGACTTTTCTTGTCAGTGGATGGGATTCGCTTCACGTTTCCCGAGGAATACATCCAATTATAATCTGTTTTAATAAAAAATGTAAAAAAATTAAACTTAAAATCAATAATGAGATTATAAACCCATTTAAAGCGAGTAATAAGGCTTACAAAGGCATTGGTGACTATAAATGGACTTTTCTTGTCAATGGATGGGATTCGCTTAACGTTTCTTGAGCTAAACATCTAATTATAATCTGTTTTAACAAAAAATGTAAAAAAATTACACTTAAAATCAATAATGAGATTATAAAACCATTTAAAGCTAGTAATAAGGCTTACAAAGGCATTGGTGACTATAAATGGACTTTTCTTGTCAGTGGATGGGATTCGCTTCACGTTCCCCGAGGAATACATCCAATTATAATCTGTTTTAATAAAAAATGTAACAAAATTAAACTTAAAATCAATAATGAGATTATAAAACCATTTAAAGCGAGTAATAAGGCTTACAAAGGCATTGGTGACTATAAATTGACTTTTCTTGTCAATGGATGGGATTCGCTTCACGTTTCCCGAGAAAAACATCCAATTATAATCTGTTTTAACAAAAAACGTAAAAAAATTAAGCTTAAAATCAATAATGAGATTATAAAACCATTTAACGCGAGTAATAAGTCTTACAAAGGCATTGATGACTATAAATGGACTTTTCTTGTCAATGGATGGGATTCGCTTCACGTTTCTTGTGCTAAACATCTAATTATAATCTTTTTTAACCAAAAATGTAAAAAAATTAAACTTAAAATCAATAATGAGATTATAAAACCATTTAAAGCGAGTAATAAGGCTTACAAAGGCATTGGTGACTATAAATGGACTATTCTTGTCAATGGATGGGATTCACTTAACATTTCTTGAGCTAAACATCTAATTATAATCTGTTTTAACAAAAAATGTAAAAAAATTACACTTAAAATCAATAATGAGATTATAAAACCATTTAAAGCTAGTAATAAGGCTTACAAAGGCATTGGTGACTATAAATGGACTTTTCTTGTCAATGGATGGGATTCGCTTCACGTTTCTTGTGCTAAACATCTAATTATAATCTGTTTTATCAAAAAATGTAAAAAAATTAAAATTAAAATCAATAATGAGATTATAAAACCATTTAAAGCGAGTAATAAGGCTTACAAAGGCATTGGTGACTATAAATGGACTTTTCTTGTCAGTGGATGGGATTCGCTTCACGTTTCCCGAGGAATACATCCAATTATAATCTGTTTTAATAAAAAATGTAAAAAAATTAAACTTAAAATCAATAATGAGATTATAAAACCATTTAAAGCGAGTAATAAGGCTTACAAAGGCATTGGTGACTATAAATGGACTTTTCTTGTCAATGGATGGGATTCGCTTCACGTTTCTTGAGCTAAACATCTAATTATAATCTGTTTTAACAAAAAATGTAAAAAAATTAAACTTAAAATCAATAATGAGATTATAAAACCATTTAAAGCGAGTAATAAGGCTTACAAAGGCATTGGTGACTATAAATGGACTTTTCTTGTCAATGGATGGGATTCACTTAACATTTCTTGAGCTAAACATCTAATTATAATCTGTTTTAACAAAAAATGTAAAAAAATTACACTTAAAATCAATAATGAGATTATAAAACCATTTAAAGCTAGTAATAAGGCTTACAAAGGCATTGGTGACTATAAATGGACTTTTCTTGTCAATGGATGGGATTCGCTTAACGTTTCTTGAGATAAACATCTAATTATAATATGTTTTAACAAAAAATGTAAAAAAATTACACTTAAAATCAATAATGAGATTATAAAACCATTTAAAGCTAGTAATAAGGCTTACAAAGGGATTGGTGACTATAAATGGACTTTTCTTGTCAATGGATGGGATTCGCTTCACGTTTCTTGAGCTAAACATCTAATTATAATCTGTTTTATCAAAAAATGTAAAAAAATTAAACTTAAAATTAATAATGAGATTATAAAACCATTTAAAGCGAGTAATAAGGCTTACAAAGGCATTGGTGACTATAAATGGACTTTTCTTGTCAATGGATGGGATTCGCTTCACGTTTCTTGTGCTAAACATCTAATTATAATCTGTTTTATAAAAAAATGTAAAAAAATTAAAATTAAAATCAATAATGAGATTATAAAACCATTTAAAGCGAGTAATAAGGCTTACAAAGGCATTGGTGACTATAAATGGACTTTTCTTGTCAGTGGATGGGATTCGCTTCACGTTTCCCGAGGAATACATCCAATTATAATCTGTTTTAATAAAAAATGTAAAAAAATTAAAATTAAAATCAATAATGAGATTATAAAACCATTTAAAGCGAGTAATAAGGCTTACAAAGGCATTGGTGACTATAAATGGACTTTTCTTGTCAATGGATGGGATTCGCTTAACGTTTCTTGAGCTAAACATCTAATTATAATCTGTTTTAACAAAAAATGTAAAAAAATTAAACTTAAAATCAATAATGAGATTATAAAACCATTTAAAGCGAGTAATAAGGCTTACAAAGGCATTGGTGACTATAAATGGACTTTTCTTGTCAATGGATGGGATTCACTTAACATTTCTTGAGCTAAACATCTAATTATAATCTGTTTTAACAAAAAATGTAAAAAAATTACACTTAAAATCAATAATGAGATTATAAAACCATTTAAAGCTAGTAATAAGGCTTACAAAGGCATTGGTGACTATAAATGGACTTTTCTTGTCAATGGATGGGATTCACTTAACATTTCTTGAGCTAAACATCTAATTATAATCTGTTTTAACAAAAAATGTAAAAAAATTAAACTTAAAATCAATAATGAGATTATAAAACCATTTAAAGCGAGTAATAAGGCTTACAAAGGCATTGGTGACTATAAATGGACTTTTCTTGTCAATGGATGGGATTCACTTAACATTTCTTGAGCTAAACATCTAATTATAATCTGTTTTAACAAAAAATGTAAAAAAATTACACTTAAAATCAATAATGAGATTATAAAACCATTTAAAGCTAGTAATAAGGCTTACAAAGGCATTGGTGACTATAAATGGACTTTTCTTGTCAATGGATGGGATTCGCTTAACGTTTCTTGAGCTAAACATCTAATTATAATCTGTTTTAACAAAAAATGTAAAAAAATTACACTTAAAATCAATAATGAGATTATAAAACCATTTAAAGCTAGTAATAAGGCTTACAAAGGCATTGGTGACTATAAATGTACTTTTCTTGTCAATGGATGGGATTCGCTTAACGTTTCTTGAGCTAAACATCTAATTATAATCTGTTTTAACAAAAAATGTAAAAAAATTACACTTAAAATCAATAATGAGATTATAAAACCATTTAAAGCTAGTAATAAGGCTTACAAAGGCATTGGTGACTATAAATGGACTTTTCTTGTCAATGGATGGGATTCGCTTCACGTTTCTTGAGCTAAACATCTAATTATAATCTGTTTTATCAAAAAATGTAAAAAAATTAAACTTAAAATCAATAATGAGATTATAAAACCATTTAAAGCGAGTAATAAGGCTTACAAAGGCATCGGTGACTATAAATGGACTTTTCTTGTCAATGGATGGGATTCGCTTCACGTTTCTTGTGCTAAACATCTAATTATAATCTGTTTTATAAAAAAATGTAAAAAAATTAAAATTAAAATCAATAATGAGATTATAAAACCATTTAAAGCGAGTAATAAGGCTTACAAAGGCATTGGTGACTATAAATGGACTTTTCTTGTCAGTGGATGGGATTCGCTTCACGTTTCCCGAGGAATACATCCAATTATAATCTGTTTTAATAAAAAATGTAAAAAAATTAAACTTAAAATCAATAATGAGATTATAAAACCATTTAAAGCGAGTAATAAGGCTTACAAAGGCATTGGTGACTATAAATGGACTTTTCTTGTCAATGGATGGGATTCGCTTCACGTTTCTTGATCTAAACATCTAATTATAATCTGTTTTAACAAAAAATGTAAAAAAATTAAACTTAAAATCAATAATGAGATTATAAAACCATTTAAAGCGAGTAATAAGGCTTACAAAGGCATTGGTGACTATAAATGGACTTTTCTTGTCAATGGATGGGATTCACTTAACATTTCTTGAGCTAAACATCTAATTATAATCTGTTTTAACAAAAAATGTAAAAAAATTAAACTTAAAATCAATAATGAGATTATAAAACCATTTAAAGCTAGTAATAAGGCTTACAAAGGCATTGGTGACTATAAATGGACTTTTCTTGTCAATGGATGGGATTCGCTTAACGTTTCTTGAGCTAAACATCTAAATATAATCTGTTTTAACAAAAAATGTAAAAAAATTACACTTAAAATCAATAATGAGATTATAAAACCATTTAAAGCGAGTAATAAGGCTTACAAAGGCATTGGTGACTATAAATGGACTTTTCTTGTCAATGGATGGGATTCGCTTAACGTTTCTTGAGCTAAACATCTAATTATAATCTGTTTTAATAAAAAATGTAAAAAAATTACACTTAAAATCAATAATGAGATTATAAAACCATTTAAAGCGAGTAATAAGGCTTACAAAGGCATTGGTGACTATAAATGGACTTTTCTTGTCAATGGATGGGATTCGCTTCACGTTTCTTGAGCTAAACATCTAATTATAATCTGTTTTATCAAAAAATGTAAAAAAATTAAACTTAAAATCAATAATGAGATTATAAAACCATTTAAAGCGAGTAATAAGGCTTACAAAGGCATTGGTGACTATAAATGGACTTTTCTTGTCAATGGATGGGATTCGCTTCACGTTTCTCGAGGAATACATCCAATTATAATCTGTTTTAATAAAAAATGTAAAAAAATTAAACTTAAAATCAATAATGAGATTATAAAACCATTTAAAGCGAGTAATAAGGCTTACAAAGGCATTGGTGACTATAAATTGACTTTTCTTGTCAATGGATGGGATTCGCTTCACGTTTCCCGAGAAAAACATCCAATTATAATATGTTTTAACAAAAAACGTAAAAAAATTAAGCTTAAAATCAATAATGAGATTATAAAACCATTTAACGCGAGTAATAAGGCTTACAAAGGCATTGGTGACTATAAATGGACTTTTCTGGTCAATGGATGGGATTCGCTTCACGTTTCTTGTGCTAAACATCTAATTATAATCTTTTTTAACCAAAAATGTAAAAAAATTAAACTTAAAATCAATAATGAGATTATAAAACCATTTAAAGCAACTAATAAGGCTTACAAAAGCATTGGTGACTATAAATGGACTTTTCTTGTCAATGGATGGGATTCGCTTAACATTTCTTAAGCTAAAAATCTAATTATAATCTGTTTTAACAAAAAATGTAAAAAAATTACACTTAAAATCAATAATGAGATTATAAAACCATTTAAAGCTAGTAATAAGGCTTACAAATGCATTGGTGACTATAAATGGACTTTTCTTGTCAATGGATGGGATTCGCTTCACGTTTCCCGAGGAATACATCCAATTATAATCTGTTTTAATAAAAAATGTAAAAAAATTAAACTTAAAATCAATAATGAGATTATAAAACCATTTAAAGCGAGTAATAAGGCTTACAAAGGCATTGGTGACTATAAATGGACTTTTCTTGTCAATGGATGGGATTTGCTTCACGTTTCTTGAGCTAAACATCTAATTATAATCTGTTTTATCAAAAAATGTAAAAAAATTAAACTTAAATCAATAATGAGATTATAAAACCATTTAAAGCGAGTAATAAGGCTTACAAAGGCATTGGTGACTATAAATGGACTTTTCTTGTCAATGGATGGGATTCGCTTCACGTTTCTTGAGCTAAACATCTAATTATAATCTGTTTTAACAAAAAATGTAAAAAAATTAAACTTAAAATCAATAATGAGATTATAAAACCATTTAAAGCGACTAATAAGGCTTACAAAAGCATTGGTGACTATAAATGGACTTTTCTTGTCAGTGGATGGGATTCGCTTCACGTTTCCCGAGGAATACATCCAATTATAATCTGTTTTAATAAAAAATGTAAAAAAATTAAACTTAAAATCAATAATGAGATTATAAAACCATTTAAAGCGAGTAATAAGGCTTACAAAGGCATTGGTGACTATAAATGGACTTTTCTTGTCAATGGATGGGATTCGCTTCACGTTTCTTGAGCTAAACATCTAATTATAATCTGTTTCAACAAAAAATGTAAAAAAATTAAACTTAAAATCAATAATGAGATTATAAAACCATTTAAAGCGAGTAATAAGGCTTACAAAGGCATTGGTGACTATAAATGGACTTTTCTTGTCAATGGATGGGATTCGCTTCACGTTTCTTGAGCTAAACATCTAATTATAATCTGTTTCATCAAAAAATGTAAAAAAATTAAACTTAAAATCAATAATGAGATTATAAAACCATTTAAAGCGAGTAATAAGGCTTACAAAGGCATTGGTGACTATAAATGGACTTTTCTTGTCAATGGATGGGATTCACTTAACATTTCTTGAGCTAAACATCTAATTATAATCTGTTTTAACAAAAAATGTAAAAAAATTACACTTAAAATCAATAATGAGATTATAAAACCATTTAAAGCTAGTAATAAGGCTTACAAAGGCATTGGTGACTATAAATGGACTTTTCTTGTCAGTGGATGGGATTCGTTTCACATTTCCCGAGGAATACATCCAATTATAATCTGTTTTAATAAAAAATGTAAAAAAATTAAACTTAAAATCAATAATGAGATTATAAAACCATTTAAAGCGAGTAATAAGGCTTACAAAGGCATTGGTGACTATAAATTGACTTTTCTTGTCAATGGATGGGATTCGCTTCACGTTTCCCGAGAAAAACATCCAATTATAATCTGTTTTAACAAAAAACGTAAAAAAATTAAGCTTAAAATCAATAATGAGATTATAAAACCATTTAACGCGAGTAATAAGGCTTACAAAGGCATTGGTGACTAGAAATGGACTTTTCTTGTCAATGGATGGGATTCGCTTCACGTTTCTTGTGCTAAACATCTAATTATAATCTTTTTTAACCAAAAATGTAAAAAAATTAAACTTAAAATCAATAATGAGATTATAAAACCATTTAAAGCGACTAATAAGGCTTACAAAAGCATTGGTGACTATAAATGGACTTTTCTTGTCAATGAATGGGATTCGCTTCATGTTTCTTGAGCGAAACATCTAATTATAATCTGTTTTAACAAAAAATGTAAAAAAATTACACTTAAAATCAATAATGAGATTATAAAACCATTTAAAGCGAGTAATAAGGCTTACAAAGGCATTGGTGACTATAAATGGACTTTTCTTGTCAATGGATGGGATTCGCTTCACGTTTCTTGAGCTAAACATCTAATTATAATTTGTTTTATCAAAAAATGTAAAAAAATTAAACTTAAAATCAATAATGAGATTATAAAACCATTTAAAGCGACTAATAAGGCTTACAAAAGCATTGGTGACTATAAATGGACTTTTCTTGTCAGTGGATGGGATTCGCTTCATGTTTCCCGAGGAATACATCCAATTATAATCTGTTTTAATAAAAAATGTAAAAAAATTAAACTTAAAATCAATAATGAGATTATAAAACCATTTAAAGCGAATAATAAGGCTTACAAAGGCATTGGTGACTATAAATGGACTTTTCTTGTCAATGGATGGGATTCGCTTCACGTTTCTTGAGCTAAACATCTAATTATAATCTGTTTTAACAAAAAATGTAAAAAAATTACACTTAAAATCAATAATGAGATTATAAAACCATTTAAAGCGAGTAATAAGGCTTACAAAGGCATTGGTGACTATAAATGGACTTTTCTTGTCAATGGATGGGATTCGCTTCACGTTTCTTGAGCTAAACATCTAATTATAATCTGTTTTATCAAAAAATGTAAAAAAATTAAACTTAAAATCAATAATGAGATTATAAAACCATTTAAAGCGAGTAATAAGGCTTACAAAGGCATTGGTGACTATAAATGGACTTTTCTTGTCAATGGATGGGATTCGCTTCACGTTTCCCGAGGAATACATCCAATTATAATCTGTTTTAATAAAAAATGTAAAAAAATTAAACTTAAAATCAATAATGAGATTATAAAACCATTTAAAGCGAGTAATAAGGCTTACAAAGGCATTGGTGACTATAAATTGACTTTTCTTGTCAATGGATGGGATTCGCTTCACGTTTCCCGAGAAAAACATCCAATTATAATCTGTTTTAACAAAAAACGTAAAAAAATTAAGCTTAAAATCAATAATGAGATTATAAAACCATTTAACGCGAGTAATAAGGCTTACAAAGGCATTGGTGACTATAAATGGACTTTTCTGGTCAATGGATGGGATTCGCTTCACGTTTCTTGTGCTAAACATCTAATTATAATCTTTTTTAACCAAAAATGTAAAAAAATTAAACTTAAAATCAATAATGAGATTATAAAACCATTTAAAGCAACTAATAAGGCTTACAAAAGCATTGGTGACTATAAATGGACTTTTCTTGTCAATGGATGGGATTCGCTTAACATTTCTGAAGCTAAAAATCTAATTATAATCTGTTTTAACAAAAAATGTAAAAAAATTACCCTTAAAATCAATAATGAGATTATAAAACCATTTAAAGCTAGTAATAAGGCTTACAAATGCATTGGTGACTATAAATGGACTTTTCTTGTCAATGGATGGGATTCGCTTCACGTTTCTTGAGATAAACATCTAATTATAATATGTTTTAACAAAAAATGTAAAAAAATTACACTTAAAATCAATAATGAGATTATAAAACCATTTAAAGCTAGTAATAAGGCTTACAAAGGCATTGGTGACTATAAATGGACTTTTCTTGTCAATGTATGGGATTCGCTTCACGTTTCTTGAGCTAAACATCTAATTATAATCTGTTTTATCAAAAAATGTAAAAAAATTAAACTTAAAATCAATAATGAGATTATAAAACCATTTAAAGCGAGTAATAAGGCTTACAAAGGCATTGGTGACTATAAATGGACTTTTCTTGTCAATGGATGGGATTCGCTTCACGTTTCTTGTGCTAAACATCTAATTATAATCTGTTTTATAAAAAAATATAAAAAAATTAAAATTAAAATCAATAATGAGATTATAAAACCATTTAAAGCGAGTAATAAGGCTTACAAAGGCATTGGTGACTATAAATGGACTTTTCTTGTCAGTGGATGGGATTCGCTTCACGTTTCCCGAGGAATACATCCAATTATAATCTGTTTTAATAAAAAATGTAAAAAAATTAAAATTAAAATCAATAATGAGATTATAAAACCATTTAAAGCGAGTAATAAGGCTTACAAAGGCATTGGTGACTATAAATTGACTTTTCTTGTCAATGGATGGGATTCGCTTAACGTTTCTTGAGCTAAACATCTAATTATAATCTGTTTTAACAAAAAATGTAAAAAAATTAAACTTAAAATCAATAATGAGATTATAAAACCATTTAAAGCGAGTAATAAGGCTTACAAAGGCATTGGTGACTATAAATGGACTTTTCTTGTCAATGGATGGGATTCACTTAACATTTCTTGAGCTAAACATCTAATTATAATCTGTTTTAACAAAAAATGTAAAAAAATTACACTTAAAATCAATAATGAGATTATAAAACCATTTAAAGCTAGTAATAAGGCTTACAAAGGCATTGGTGACTATAAATGGACTTTTCTTGTCAATGGATGGGATTCACTTAACATTTCTTGAGCTAAACATCTAATTATAATCTGTTTTAACAAAAAATGTAAAAAAATTAAACTTAAAATCAATAATGAGATTATAAAACCATTTAAAGCGAGTAATAAGGCTTACAAAGGCATTGGTGACTATAAATGGACTTTTCTTGTCAATGGATGGGATTCACTTAACATTTCTTGAGCTAAACATCTAATTATAATCTGTTTTAACAAAAAATGTAAAAAAATTACACTTAAAATCAATAATGAGATTATAAAACCATTTAAAGCTAGTAATAAGGCTTACAAAGGCATTGGTGACTATAAATGGACTTTTCTTGTCAATGGATGGGATTCGCTTAACGTTTCTTGAGCTAAACATCTAATTATAATCTGTTTTAACAAAAAATGTAAAAAAATTACACTTAAAATCAATAATGAGATTATAAAACCATTTAAAGCTAGTAATAAGGCTTACAAAGGCATTGGTGACTATAAATGGACTTTTCTTGTCAATGGATGGGATTCGCTTAACGTTTCTTGAGCTAAACATCTAATTATAATCTGTTTTAACAAAAAATGTAAAAAAATTACACTTAAAATCAATAATGAGATTATAAAACCATTTAAAGCTAGTAATAAGGCTTACAAAGGCATTGGTGACTATAAATGGACTTTTCTTGTCAATGGATGGGATTCGCTTCACGTTTCTTGAGCTAAACATCTAATTATAATCTGTTTTATCAAAAAATGTAAAAAAATTAAACTTAAAATCAATAATGAGATTATAAAACCATTTAAAGCGAGTAATAAGGCTTACAAAGGCATTGGTGACTATAAATGGACTTTTCTTGTCAATGGATGGGATTCGCTTCACGTTTCTTGTGCTAAACATCTAATTATAATCTGTTTTATAAAAAAATGTAAAAAAATTAAAATTAAAATCAATAATGAGATTATAAAACCATTTAAAGCGAGTAATAAGGCTTACAAAGGCATTGGTGACTATAAATGGACTTTTCTTGTCAGTGGATGGGATTCGCTTCACGTTTCCCGAGGAATACATCCAATTATAATCTGTTTTAATAAAAAATGTAAAAAAATTAAACTTAAAATCAATAATGAGATTATAAAACCATTTAAAGCGAGTAATAAGGCTTACAAAGGCATTGGTGACTATAAATGGACTTTTCTTGTCAATGGATGGGATTCGCTTCACGTTTCTTGATCTAAACATCTAATTATAATCTGTTTTAACAAAAAATATAAAAAAATTAAACTTAAAATCAATAATGAGATTATAAAACCATTTAAAGCGAGTAATAAGGCTTACAAAGGCATTGGTGACTATAAATGGACTTTTCTTGTCAATGGATGGGATTCACTTAACATTTCTTGAGCTAAACATCTAATTATAATCTGTTTTAACAAAAAATGTAAAAAAATTACACTTAAAATCAATAATGAGATTATAAAACCATTTAAAGCTAGTAATAAGGCTTACAAAGGCATTGGTGACTATAAATGGACTTTTCTTGTCAATGGATGGGATTCACTTAACATTTCTTGAGCTAAACATCTAATTATAATCTGTTTTAACAAAAAATGTAAAAAAATTAAACTTAAAATCAATAATGAGATTATAAAACCATTTAAAGCGAGTAATAAGGCTTACAAAGGCATTGGTGACTATAAATGGACTTTTCTTGTCAGTGGATGGGATTCGCTTCACGTTTCCCGAGGAATACATCCAATTATAATCTGTTTTAATAAAAAATGTAAAAAAATTAAACTTAAAATCAATAATGAGATTATAAAACCATTTAAAGCGAGTAATAAGGCTTACAAAGGCATTGGTGACTATAAATGGACTTTTCTTGTCAATGGATGGGATTCGCTTCACGTTTCTTGAGCTAAACATCTAATTATAATCTGTTTTATCAAAAAATGTAAAAAAATTAAACTTAAAATCAATAATGAGATTATAAAACCATTTAAAGCGAGTAATAAGGCTTACAAAGGCATTGGTGACTATAAATGGACTTTTCTTGTCAATGGATGGGATTCGCTTCACGTTTCCCGAGGAATACATCCAATTATAATCTGTTTTAATAAAAAATGTAAAAAAATTAAACTTAAAATCAATAATGAGATTATAAAACCATTTAAAGCGAGTAATAAGGCTTACAAAGGCATTGGTGACTATAAATTGACTTTTCTTGTCAATGGATGGGATTCGCTTCACGTTTCCCGAGAAAAACATCCAATTATAATCTGTTTTAACAAAAAACGTAAAAAAATTAAGCTTAAAATCAATAATGAGATTATAAAACCATTTAACGCGAGTAATAAGGCTTACAAAGGCATTGGTGACTATAAATGGACTTTTCTGGTCAATGGATGGGATTCGCTTCACGTTTCTTGTGCTAAACATCTAATTATAATCTTTTTTAACCAAAAATGTAAAAAAATTAAACTTAAAATCAATAATGAGATTATAAAACCATTTAAAGCAACTAATAAGGCTTACAAAAGCATTGGTGACTATAAATGGACTTTTCTTGTCAATGGATGGGATTCGCTTAACATTTCTGAAGCTAAAAATCTAATTATAATCTGTTTTAACAAAAAATGTAAAAAAATTACCCTTAAAATCAATAATGAGATTATAAAACCATTTAAAGCTAGTAATAAGGCTTACAAATGCATTGGTGACTATAAATGGACTTTTCTTGTCAATGGATGGGATTCGCTTCACGTTTCTTGAGATAAACATCTAATTATAATATGTTTTAACAAAAAATGTAAAAAAATTACACTTAAAATCAATAATGAGATTATAAAACCATTTAAAGCTAGTAATAAGGCTTACAAAGGCATTGGTGACTATAAATGGACTTTTCTTGTCAATGTATGGGATTCGCTTCACGTTTCTTGAGCTAAACATCTAATTATAATCTGTTTTATCAAAAAATGTAAAAAAATTAAACTTAAAATCAATAATGAGATTATAAAACCATTTAAAGCGAGTAATAAGGCTTACAAAGGCATTGGTGACTATAAATGGACTTTTCTTGTCAATGGATGGGATTCGCTTCACGTTTCTTGTGCTAAACATCTAATTATAATCTGTTTTATAAAAAAATATAAAAAAATTAAAATTAAAATCAATAATGAGATTATAAAACCATTTAAAGCGAGTAATAAGGCTTACAAAGGCATTGGTGACTATAAATGGACTTTTCTTGTCAGTGGATGGGATTCGCTTCACGTTTCCCGAGGAATACATCCAATTATAATCTGTTTTAATAAAAAATGTAAAACAATTAAAATTAAAATCAATAATGAGATTATAAAACCATTTAAAGCGAGTAATAAGGCTTACAAAGGCATTGGTGACTATAAATTGACTTTTCTTGTCAATGGATGGGATTCGCTTAACGTTTCTTGAGCTAAACATCTAATTATAATCTGTTTTAACAAAAAATGTAAAAAAATTAAACTTAAAATCAATAATGAGATTATAAAACCATTTAAAGCGAGTAATAAGGCTTACAAAGGCATTGGTGACTATAAATGGACTTTTCTTGTCAATGGATGGGATTCACTTAACATTTCTTGAGCTAAACATCTAATTATAATCTGTTTTAACAAAAAATGTAAAAAAATTACACTTAAAATCAATAATGAGATTATAAAACCATTTAAAGCTAGTAATAAGGCTTACAAAGGCATTGGTGACTATAAATGGACTTTTCTTGTCAATGGATGGGATTCACTTAACATTTCTTGAGCTAAACATCTAATTATAATCTGTTTTAACAAAAAATGTAAAAAAATTAAACTTAAAATCAATAATGAGATTATAAAACCATTTAAAGCGAGTAATAAGGCTTACAAAGGCATTGGTGACTATAAATGGACTTTTCTTGTCAATGGATGGGATTCACTTAACATTTCTTGAGCTAAACATCTAATTATAATCTGTTTTAACAAAAAATGTAAAAAAATTACACTTAAAATCAATAATGAGATTATAAAACCATTTAAAGCTAGTAATAAGGCTTACAAAGGCATTGGTGACTATAAATGGACTTTTCTTGTCAATGGATGGGATTCGCTTAACGTTTCTTGAGCTAAACATCTAATTATAATCTGTTTTAACAAAAAATGTAAAAAAATTACACTTAAAATCAATAATGAGATTATAAAACCATTTAAAGCTAGTAATAAGGCTTACAAAGGCATTGGTGACTATAAATGGACTTTTCTTGTCAATGGATGGGATTCGCTTAACGTTTCTTGAGCTAAACATCTAATTATAATCTGTTTTAACAAAAAATGTAAAAAAATTACACTTAAAATCAATAATGAGATTATAAAACCATTTAAAGCTAGTAATAAGGCTTACAAAGGCATTGGTGACTATAAATGGACTTTTCTTGTCAATGGATGGGATTCGCTTCACGTTTCTTGAGCTAAACATCTAATTATAATCTGTTTTATCAAAAAATGTAAAAAAATTAAACTTAAAATCAATAATGAGATTATAAAACCATTTAAAGCGAGTAATAAGGCTTACAAAGGCATTGGTGACTATAAATGGACTTTTCTTGTCAATGGATGGGATTCGCTTCACGTTTCTTGTGCTAAACATCTAATTATAATCTGTTTTATAAAAAAATGTAAAAAAATTAAAATTAAAATCAATAATGAGATTATAAAACCATTTAAAGCGAGTAATAAGGCTTACAAAGGCATTGGTGACTATAAATGGACTTTTCTTGTCAGTGGATGGGATTCGCTTCACGTTTCCCGAGGAATACATCCAATTATAATCTGTTTTAATAAAAAATGTAAAAAAATTAAACTTAAAATCAATAATGAGATTATAAAACCATTTAAAGCGAGTAATAAGGCTTACAAAGGCATTGGTGACTATAAATGGACTTTTCTTGTCAATGGATGGGATTCGCTTCACGTTTCTTGATCTAAACATCTAATTATAATCTGTTTTAACAAAAAATATAAAAAAATTAAACTTAAAATCAATAATGAGATTATAAAACCATTTAAAGCGAGTAATAAGGCTTACAAAGGCATTGGTGACTATAAATGGACTTTTCTTGTCAATGGATGGGATTCACTTAACATTTCTTGAGCTAAACATCTAATTATAATCTGTTTTAACAAAAAATGTAAAAAAATTACACTTAAAATCAATAATGAGATTATAAAACCATTTAAAGCTAGTAATAAGGCTTACAAAGGCATTGGTGACTATAAATGGACTTTTCTTGTCAATGGATGGGATTCACTTAACATTTCTTGAGCTAAACATCTAATTATAATCTGTTTTAACAAAAAATGTAAAAAAATTAAACTTAAAATCAATAATGAGATTATAAAACCATTTAAAGCGAGTAATAAGGCTTACAAAGGCATTGGTGACTATAAATGGACTTTTCTTGTCAGTGGATGGGATTCGCTTCACGTTTCCCGAGGAATACATCCAATTATAATCTGTTTTAATAAAAAATGTAAAAAAATTAAACTTAAAATCAATAATGAGATTATAAAACCATTTAAAGCGAGTAATAAGGCTTACAAAGGCATTGGTGACTATAAATGGACTTTTCTTGTCAATGGATGGGATTCGCTTCACGTTTCTTGATCTAAACATCTAATTATAATCTGTTTTAACAAAAAATGTAAAAAAATTAAACTTAAAATCAATAATGAGATTATAAAACCATTTAAAGCGACTAATAAGGCTTACAAAGGCATTGGTGACTATAAATGGACTTTTCTTGTCAATGGATGGGATTCACTTAACATTTCTTGAGCTAAACATCTAATTATAATCTGTTTTAACAAAAAATGTAAAAAAATTAAACTTAAAATCAATAATGAGATTATAAAACCATTTAAAGCTAGTAATAAGGCTTACAAAGGCATTGGTGACTATAAATGGACTTTTCTTGTCAATGGATGGGATTCGCTTAACGTTTCTTGAGCTAAACATCTAAATATAATCTGTTTTAACAAAAAATGTAAAAAAATTACACTTAAAATCAATAATGAGATTATAAAACCATTTAAAGCGAGTAATAAGGCTTACAAAGGCATTGGTGACTATAAATGGACTTTTCTTGTCAATGGATGGGATTCGCTTAACGTTTCTTGAGCTAAACATCTAATTATAATCTGTTTTAATAAAAAATGTAAAAAAATTACACTTAAAATCAATAATGAGATTATAAAACCATTTAAAGCGAGTAATAAGGCTTACAAAGGCATTGGTGACTATAAATGGACTTTTCTTGTCAATGGATGGGATTCGCTTCACGTTTCTTGAGCTAAACATCTAATTATAATCTGTTTTATCAAAAAATGTAAAAAAATTAAACTTAAAACCAATAATGAGATTATAAAACCATTTAAAGCGAGTAATAAGGCTTACAAAGGCATTGGTGACTATAAATGGACTTTTCTTGTCAATGGATGGGATTCGCTTCACGTTTCCCGAGGAATACATCCAATTATAATCTGTTTTAATAAAAAATGTAAAAAAATTAAACTTAAAATCAATAATGAGATTATAAAACCATTTAAAGCGAGTAATAAGGCTTACAAAGGCATTGGTGACTATAAATTGACTTTTCTTGTCAATGGAGGGGATTCGCTTCACGTTTCCCGAGAAAAACATCCAATTATAATATGTTTTAACAAAAAACGTAAAAAAATTAAGCTTAAAATCAATAATGAGATTATAAAACCATTTAACGCGAGTAATAAGGCTTACAAAGGCATTGGTGACTATAAATGGACTTTTCTGGTCAATGGATGGGATTCGCTTCACGTTTCTTGTGCTAAACATCTAATTATAATCTTTTTTAACCAAAAATGTAAAAAAATTAAACTTAAAATCAATAATGAGATTATAAAACCATTTAAAGCAACTAATAAGGCTTACAAAAGCATTGGTGACTATAAATGGACTTTTCTTGTCAATGGATGGGATTCGCTTAACATTTCTTAAGCTAAAAATCTAATTATAATCTGTTTTAACAAAAAATGTAAAAAAATTACACTTAAAATCAATAATGAGATTATAAAACCATTTAAAGCTAGTAATAAGGCTTACAAATGCATTGGTGACTATAAATGGACTTTTCTTGTCAATGGATGGGATTCGCTTCACGTTTCCCGAGGAATACATCCAATTATAATCTGTTTTAATAAAAAATGTAAAAAAATTAAACTTAAAATCAATAATGAGATTATAAAACCATTTAAAGCGAGTAATAAGGCTTACAAAGGCATTGGTGACTATAAATGGACTTTTCTTGTCAATGGATGGGATTTGCTTCACGTTTCTTGAGCTAAACATCTAATTATAATCTGTTTTATCAAAAAATGTAAAAAAATTAAACTTAAATCAATAATGAGATTATAAAACCATTTAAAGCGAGTAATAAGGCTTACAAAGGCATTGGTGACTATAAATGGACTTTTCTTGTCAATGGATGGGATTCGCTTCACGTTTCTTGAGCTAAACATCTAATTATAATCTGTTTTAACAAAAAATGTAAAAAAATTAAACTTAAAATCAATAATGAGATTATAAAACCATTTAAAGCGACTAATAAGGCTTACAAAAGCATTGGTGACTATAAATGGACTTTTCTTGTCAGTGGATGGGATTCGCTTCACGTTTCCCGAGGAATACATCCAATTATAATCTGTTTTAATAAAAAATGTAAAAAAATTAAACTTAAAATCAATAATGAGATTATAAAACCATTTAAAGCGAGTAATAAGGCTTACAAAGGCATTGGTGACTATAAATGGACTTTTCTTGTCAATGGATGGGATTCGCTTCACGTTTCTTGAGCTAAACATCTAATTATAATCTGTTTCAACAAAAAATGTAAAAAAATTAAACTTAAAATCAATAATGAGATTATAAAACCATTTAAAGCGAGTAATAAGGCTTACAAAGGCATTGGTGACTATAAATGGACTTTTCTTGTCAATGGATGGGATTCGCTTCACGTTTCTTGAGCTAAACATCTAATTATAATCTGTTTCATCAAAAAATGTAAAAAAATTAAACTTAAAATCAATAATGAGATTATAAAACCATTTAAAGCGAGTAATAAGGCTTACAAAGGCATTGGTGACTATAAATGGACTTTTCTTGTCAATGGATGGGATTCACTTAACATTTCTTGAGCTAAACATCTAATTATAATCTGTTTTAACAAAAAATGTAAAAAAATTACACTTAAAATCAATAATGAGATTATAAAACCATTTAAAGCTAGTAATAAGGCTTACAAAGGCATTGGTGACTATAAATGGACTTTTCTTGTCAGTGGATGGGATTCGTTTCACATTTCCCGAGGAATACATCCAATTATAATCTGTTTTAATAAAAAATGTAAAAAAATTAAACTTAAAATCAATAATGAGATTATAAAACCATTTAAAGCGAGTAATAAGGCTTACAAAGGCATTGGTGACTATAAATTGACTTTTCTTGTCAATGGATGGGATTCGCTTCACGTTTCCCGAGAAAAACATCCAATTATAATCTGTTTTAACAAAAAACGTAAAAAAATTAAGCTTAAAATCAATAATGAGATTATAAAACCATTTAACGCGAGTAATAAGGCTTACAAAGGCATTGGTGACTAGAAATGGACTTTTCTTGTCAATGGATGGGATTCGCTTCACGTTTCTTGTGCTAAACATCTAATTATAATCTTTTTTAACCAAAAATGTAAAAAAATTGAACTTAAAATCAATAATGAGATTATAAAACCATTTAAAGCGACTAATAAGGCTTACAAAAGCATTGGTGACTATAAATGGACTTTTCTTGTCAATGGATGGGATTCGCTTCATGTTTCTTGAGCGAAACATCTAATTATAATCTGTTTTAACAAAAAATGTTAAAAAATTACACTTAAAATCAATAATGAGATTATAAAACCATTTAAAGCGAGTAATAAGGCTTACAAAGGCATTGGTGACTATAAATGGACTTTTCTTGTCAATGGATGGGATTCGCTTCACGTTTCTTGAGCTAAACATCTAATTATAATTTGTTTTATCAAAAAATGTAAAAAAATTAAACTTAAAATCAATAATGAGATTATAAAACCATTTAAAGCGACTAATAAGGCTTACAAAAGCATTGGTGACTATAAATGGACTTTTCTTGTCAGTGGATGGGATTCGCTTCACGTTTCTCGAGGAATACATCCAATTATAATCTGTTTTAATAAAAAATGTAAAAAAATTAAACTTAAAATCAATAATGAGATTATAAAACCATTTAAAGCGAATAATAAGGCTTACAAAGGCATTGGTGACTATAAATGGACTTTTCTTGTCAATGGATGGGATTCGCTTCACGTTTCTTGAGCTAAACATCTAATTATAATCTGTTTTAACAAAAAATGTAAAAAAATTACACTTAAAATCAATAATGAGATTATAAAACCATTTAAAGCGAGTAATAAGGCTTACAAAGGCATTGGTGACTATAAATGGACTTTTCTTGTCAATGGATGGGATTCGCTTCACGTTTCTTGAGCTAAACATCTAATTATAATCTGTTTTATCAAAAAATGTAAAAAAATTAAACTTAAAATCAATAATGAGATTATAAAACCATTTAAAGCGAGTAATAAGGCTTACAAAGGCATTGGTGACTATAAATGGACTTTTCTTGTCAATGGATGGGATTCGCTTCACGTTTCCCGAGGAATACATCCAATTATAATCTGTTTTAATAAAAAATGTAAAAAAATTAAACTTAAAATCAATAATGAGATTATAAAACCATTTAAAGCGAGTAATAAGGCTTACAAAGGCATTGGTGACTATAAATTGACTTTTCTTGTCAATGGATGGGATTCGCTTCACGTTTCCCGAGAAAAACATCCAATTATAATCTGTTTTAACAAAAAACGTAAAAAAATTAAGCTTAAAATCAATAATGAGATTATAAAACCATTTAACGCGAGTAATAAGGCTTACAAAGGCATTGGTGACTATAAATGGACTTTTCTGGTCAATGGATGGGATTCGCTTCACGTTTCTTGTGCTAAACATCTAATTATAATCTTTTTTAACCAAAAATGTAAAAAAATTAAACTTAAAATCAATAATGAGATTATAAAACCATTTAAAGCAACTAATAAGGCTTACAAAAGCATTGGTGACTATAAATGGACTTTTCTTGTCAATGGATGGGATTCGCTTAACATTTCTGAAGCTAAAAATCTAATTATAATCTGTTTTAACAAAAAATGTAAAAAAATTACCCTTAAAATCAATAATGAGATTATAAAACCATTTAAAGCTAGTAATAAGGCTTACAAATGCATTGGTGACTATAAATGGACTTTTCTTGTCAATGGATGGGATTCGCTTCACGTTTCCCGAGGAATACATCCAATTATAATCTGTTTTAATAAAAAATGTAAAAAAATTAAACTTAAAATCAATAATGAGATTATAAAACCATTTAAAGCGAGTAATAAGGCTTACAAAGGCATTGGTGACTATAAATTGACTTTTCTTGTCAATGGATGGGATTCGCTTCACGTTTCCCGAGAAAAACATCCAATTATAATCTGTTTTAACAAAAAACGTAAAAAAATTAAGCTTAAAATCAATAATGAGATTATAAAACCATTTAACGCGAGTAATAAGGCTTACAAAGGCATTGGTGACTAGAAATGGACTTTTCTTGTCAATGGATGGGATTCGCTTCACGTTTCTTGTGCTAAACATCTAATTATAATCTTTTTTAACCAAAAATGTAAAAAAATTGAACTTAAAATCAATAATGAGATTATAAAACCATTTAAAGCGACTAATAAGGCTTACAAAAGCATTGGTGACTATAAATGGACTTTTCTTGTCAATGGATGGGATTCGCTTCATGTTTCTTGAGCGAAACATCTAATTATAATCTGTTTTAACAAAAAATGTAAAAAAATTACACTTAAAATCAATAATGAGATTATAAAACCATTTAAAGCGAGTAATAAGGCTTACAAAGGCATTGGTGACTATAAATGGACTTTTCTTGTCAATGGATGGGATTCGCTTCACGTTTCTTGAGCTAAACATCTAATTATAATCTGTTTTATCAAAAAATGTAAAAAAATTAAACTTAAAATCAATAATGAGATTATAAAACCATTTAAAGCGAGTAATAAGGCTTACAAAGGCATTGGTGACTATAAATGGACTTTTCTTGTCAATGGATGGGATTCGCTTCACGTTTCCCGAGGAATACATCCAATTATAATCTGTTTTAATAAAAAATGTAAAAAAATTAAACTTAAAATCAATAATGAGATTATAAAACCATTTAAAGCGAGTAATAAGGCTTACAAAGGCATTGGTGACTATAAATTGACTTTTCTTGTCAATGGATGGGATTCGCTTCACGTTTCCCGAGAAAAACATCCAATTATAATCTGTTTTAACAAAAAACGTAAAAAAATTAAGCTTAAAATCAATAATGAGATTATAAAACCATTTAACGCGAGTAATAAGGCTTACAAAGGCATTGGTGACTATAAATGGACTTTTCTTGTCAATGGATGGGATTCGCTTCACGTTTCTTGTGCTAAACATCTAATTATAATTTTTTTTAACCAAAAATGTAAAAAAATTAAACTTAAAATCAATAATGAGATTATAAAACCATTTAAAACGACTAATAAGGCTTACAAAAGCATTGGTGACTATAAATGGACTTTTCTTGTCAATGGATGGGATTCGCTTAACATTTCTGAAGCTAAAAATCTAATTATAATCTGTTTTAACAAAAAATGTAAAAAAATTACCCTTAAAATCAATAATGAGATTATAAAACCATTTAAAGCTAGTAATAAGGCTTACAAATGCATTGGTGACTATAAATGGACTTTTCTTGTCAGTGGATGGGATTCGTTTCACGTTTCTCGAGGAATACATCCAATTATAATCTGTTTTAATAAAAAATGTAAAAAAATTAAACTTAAAATCAATAATGAGATTATAAAACCATTTAAAGCGAGTAATAAGGCTTACAAAGGCATTGGTGACTATAAATTGACTTTTCTTGTCAATGGATGGGATTCGCTTCACGTTTCCCGAGAAAAACATCCAATTATAATCTGTTTTAACAAAAAACGTAAAAAAATTAAGCTTAAAATGAATAATGAGATTATAAAACCATTTAACGCGAGTAATAAGGCTTACAAAGGCATTGGTGACTATAAATGGACTTTTCTTGTCAATGGATGGGATTCGCTTCACGTTTCTTGTGCTAAACATCTAATTATAATCTTTTTTAACCAAAAATGTAAAAAAATTGAACTTAAAATCAATAATGAGATTATAAAACCATTTAAAGCGACTAATAAGGCTTACAAAAGCATTGGTGACTATAAATGGACTTTTCTTGTCAATGGATGGGATTCGCTTCACGTTTCTTGAGCGAAACATCTAATTATAATCTGTTTTAACAAAAAATGTAAAAAAATTACACTTAAAATCAATAATGAGATTATAAAACCATTTAAAGCGAGTAATAAGGCTTACAAAGGCATTGGTGACTATAAATGGACTTTTCTTGTCAATGGATGGGATTCGCTTCACGTTTCTTGAGCTAAACATCTAATTATAATCTGTTTTATCAAAAAATGTAAAAAAATTAAACTTAAAATCAATAATGAGATTATAAAACCATTTAAAGCGACTAATAAGGCTTACAAAAGCATTGGTGACTATAAATGAACTTTTCTTGTCAGTGGATGGGATTCGCTTCACGTTTCCCGAGGAATACATCCAATTATAATCTGTTTTAATAAAAAATGTAAAAAAATTAAACTTAAAATCAATAATGAGATTATAAAACCATTTAAAGCGAGTAATAAGGCTTACAAAGGCATTGGTGACTATAAATGGACTTTTCTTGTCAATGGATGGGATTCGCTTCACGTTTCTTGAGCTAAACATCTAATTATAATCTGTTTTATGAAAAAATGTAAAAAAATTAAACTTAAAATCCATAATGAGATTATAAAACCATTTAAAGCGAGTAATAAGGCTTACAAAGGCATTGGTGACTATAAATGGACTTTTCTTGTCAATGGATGGGATTCGCTTAACGTTTCTTGAGCTAAACATTTAATTATAATCTGTTTTAACAAAAAATGTAAAAAAATTACACTTAAAATCAATAATGAGATTATAAAACCATTTAAAGCTAGTAATAAGGCTTACAAAGGCATTGGTGACTATAAATGGACTTTTCTTGTCAATGGATGGGATTCGCTTAACGTTTCTTGAGCTAAACATCTAATTATAATCTGTTTTAACAAAAAATGTAAAAAAATTACACTTAAAATCAATAATGAGATTATAAAACCATTTAAAGCGAGTAATAAGGCTTACAAAGGCATTGGTGACTATAAATGGACTTTTCTTGTCAATGGATGGGATTCGCTTCACGTTTCTTGAGCTAAACATCTAACTATAATCTGTTTTATCAAAAAATGTAAAAAAATTAAACTTAAAATCAATAATGAGATTATAAAACCATTTAAAGCGAGTAATAAGGCTTACAAAGGCATTGGTGACTATAAATGGACTTTTCTTGTCAATGGATGGGATTCACTTAACATTTCTTGAGCTAAACATCTAATTATAATCTGTTTTAACAAAAAATGTAAAAAAATTACACTTAAAATCAATAATGAGATTATAAAACCATTTAAAGCTAGTAATAAGGCTTACAAAGGCATTGGTGACTATAAATGGACTTTTCTTGTCAGTGGATGGGATTCGCTTCACGTTTCCCGAGGAATACATCCAATTATAATCTGTTTTAATAAAAAATGTAAAAAAATTAAACTTAAAATCAATAATGAGATTATAAAACCATTTAAAGCGAGTAATAAGGCTTACAAAGGCATTGGTGACTATAAATTGACCTTTCTTGTCAATGGATGGGATTCGCTTCACGTTTCCCGAGAAAAACATCCAATTATAATCTGTTTTAACAAAAAACGTAAAAAAATTAAGCTTAAAATCAATAATGAGATTATAAAACCATTTAACGCGAGTAATAAGGCTTACAAAGGCATTGGTGACTATAAATGGACTTTTCTGGTCAATGGATGGGATTCGCCTCACGTTTCTTGTGCTAAACATCTAATTATAATCTTTTTTAACCAAAAATGTAAAAAAATTAAACTTAAAATCAATAATGAGATTATAAAACCATTTAAAGCGAGTAATAAGGCTTACAAAGGCATTGGTGACTATAAATGGACTTTTCTTGTCAATGGATGGGATTCGCTTAACATTTCTTAAGCTAAAAATCTAATTATAATCTGTTTTAACAAAAAATGTAAAAAAATTACACTTAAAATCAATAATGAGATTATAAAACCATTTAAAGCTAGTAATAAGGCTTACAAATGCATTGATGACTATAAATGGACTTTTCTTGTCAATGGATGGGATTCGCTTCACGTTTCCCGATGAATACATCCAATTATAATCTGTTTTAATAAAAAATGTAAAAAAATTAAACTTAAAATCAATAATGAGATTATAAAACCATTTCAAGCGAGTAATAAGGCTTACAAAGGCATTGGTGACTATAAATGGACTTTTCTTGTCAATGGATGGGATTCGCTTCACGTTTCTTGAGCTAAACATCTAATTATAATCTGTTTTATCAAAAAATGTAAAAAAATTAAACTTAAAATCAATAATGAGATTATAAAACCATTTAAAGCGAGTAATAAGGCTTACAAAGGCATTGGTGACTATAAATGGACTTTTCTTGTCAATGGATGGGATTCGCTTCACGTTTCCCGAGAAAAAAATCCAAATATAATCGATTTTAACAAAAAATGTAAAACAATTAAACTTAAAATCAATAATGAGATTATAAAACCATTTAAAGCGAGTAATAAGGCTTACAAAGGCATTGGTGACTATAAATGGACTTTCCTTGTCAATGGATGGGATTCGCTTCACGTTTTTCGAGGAAAACATCCAATTATAATATGTTTTAACAAAAAATGTAAAAAAATTAAACTTAAAATCAATAATGAGATTATAAAACCATTTAAAGCGAGTAATAAGGCTTACAAAGGCATTGGTGACTATAAATGGACTTTTCTTGTCAATGGATGGGATTCGCTTCACGTTTCTGGAGCTAAACATCTAATTATAATCTGTTTTAACAAAAAATGTAAAAAAATTAAATTTAAAATCAATAATGAGATTATAAAACCATTTAAAGCTAGTAATAAGGCTTACAAAGGCATTGGTGACTATAAATGGACTTTTCTTGTCAATGGATGGGATTCGCTTCATGTTTCTTGAGCTAAACATCTAATTATAATCTGTTTTAACAAAAAATGTAAAAAAATTACACTTAAAATCAATAAAGAGATTATAAAACCATTTAAAGCGAGTAATAAGTCTTACAAAGGCATTGGTGACTATAAATGGACTTTTCTTGTCAATGGATGGGATTCGCTTCACGTTTCCTGATCTAAACATCTAATTATAATCTGTTTTATCAAAAAATGTAAAAAAATTAAACTTAAAATCAATAATGAGATTATAAAACCATTTAAAGCGAGTAATAAGGCTTACAAAGGCATTGGTGACTATAACTGGACTTTTCTTGTCAGTGGATGGGATTCGCTTCACGTTTCCCGAGGAATACATCCAATTATAATCTGTTTTAATAAAAAATGTAAAAAAATTAAACTTAAAATCAATAATGAGATTATAAAACCATTTAAAGCGAGTAATAAGGCTTACAAAGGCATTGGTGACAATAAATTGACTTTTCTTGTCAATGGATGGGATTCGCTTCACGTTTCCCGAGAAAAACATCCAATTATAATCTTTTTTAACAAAAAACGTAAAAAAATTAAGCTTAAAATCAATAATGAGATTATAAAACCATTTAACGCGAGTAATAAGGCTTACAAAGGCATTGGTGACTATAAATGGACTTTTCTTGTCAATGGATGGGATTCGCTTCACGTTTCTTGTGCTAAACATCTAATTATAATTTTTTTTAACCAAAAATGTAAAAAAATTAAACTTAAAATCAATAATGAGATTATAAAACCATTTAAAACGACTAATAAGGCTTACAAAAGCATTGGTGACTATAAATGGACTTTTCTTGTCAATGGATGGGATTCGGTTAACATTTGTTGAGCTAAAAATCTAATTATAATCTGTTTTAACAAAAAATGTAAAAAAAATACACTTAAAATCAATAATGAGATTATAAAACTATTTAAAGCTAGTAATAAGGCTTACAAATGAATTGGTGACTATAAATGTACTTTTCTTGTCAATGGATGGGATTCGCTTAACGTTTCTTGATCTAAATATCTAATTATAATCTGTTTCAACAAAAGATGTAAAAAAATTAAACTTAAAATCAATAATGAGATTATAAAACCATTTAAAGCGAGTAATAAGGCTTACAAAGGCATTGGTAACTATAAATGGACTTTTCTTGTCAATGGATGGGATTCGCTTCACGTTTCTTGATCTAAATATCTTATTATAATCTGTTTCAACAAAAGATGTAAAAAAATTAAACTTAAAATCAATAATGAGATTATAAAACCATTTAAAGCGAGTAATAAGGCTTACAAAGGCATTGGTGACTATAAATGGACTTTTCTTGTCAATGGATGGGATTCGCTTAACGTTTCTTGAGCTAAACATCTAATTATAATCTGTTTTAACAAAAAATGTAAAAAAATTAAACTTAAAATCAATAATGAGATTATAAAACCATTTAAAGCGAGTAATAAGGCTTACAAAGGCATTGGTAACTATAAATGGACTTTTCTTGTCAATGGATGGGATTCGCTTCACGTTTCTTGATCTAAATATCTAATTATAATCTGTTTCAACAAAAGATGTAAAAAAATTAAACTTAAAATCAATAATGAGATTATAAAACCATTTAAAGCGAGTAATAAGGCTTACAAAGGCATTGGTGACTATAAATGGACTTTTCTTGTCAATGGATGGGATTCGCTTAACGTTTCTTGAGCTAAACATCTAATTATAATCTGTTTTAATAAAAAATGTAAAAAAATTAAACTTAAAATCAATAATGAGATTATAAAACCATTTAACGCGTATAATAAGGCTTAGAAAGGCATTGGTGACTATAAATGGACTTTTCTTGTCAATGGATGGGATTCGCTTAACGTTTCTTGAGCTAAACATCTAATTATAATCTGTTTTAACAAAAAATGTAAAAAAATTAAACTTAAAATCAATAATGAGATTATAAAACCATTTAAAGCGAGTAATAAGGCTTACAAAGGCATTGGTGACTATAAATGGACTTTTCTCTTGAATGGATGGGATTCGCTTCACATTTCCCGAGAGAAACATCCAATTATCATCTGTTTTAACAAAAAATGTAAAAAAATTAAAATTAAAATCAATAATGAGATTATAAAACCATTTAAAGCGAGTAATAAGGCTTACAAAGGCATTGGTGACTATAAATGGATTTTTCTTGTCAATGGATGGGATTCGCTTCACGTTTCTCGAGGACAACATCCAATTATAATCTGTTTTAACAAAAAATATAAAAAAATTAAACTTAAAATAAATAATGAGATTATAAAACCATTTAAAGCGAGTAATAAGGCTTACAAAGGCATTGGTGACTATAAATGGACTTTTCTTGTCAATGAATGGGATTCGCTTAACGTTTCTTGAGCTAAACATCTAATTATAATTTGTTTTAACAAAAATGTAAAAAAATTAAACTTAAAATCAATAATGAGATTATAAAACCATTTAAAGCGAGTAATAAGGCTTACAAAGGCATTGGTAACTATAAATGGACTTTTCTTGTCAATGGATGGGATTCGCTTCACGTTTCTTGAGCTAAATATCTAATTAATATCTGTTTCAACAAAAGATGTAAAAAAATTAAACTTAAAATCAATAATGAGATTATAAAACCATTTAACGCGAGTAATAAGGCTTACAAAGGCATTGGTGATTATAAATGGACTTTTCTTGTCAATGGATGGGATTCGCTTAACGTTTCTTGAGCTAAACATCTAACTATAATCTGTTTTAACAAAAAATGTAAAAAAATTAAACTTAAAATCAATAATGAGATTATAAAACCATTTAAAGCGAGTAATAAGGCTTACAAAGGCATTGGTGACTATAAATGTACTTTTCTTGTCAATGGATGGGATTCGCTTAACGTTTCTTGAGCTAAACATCTAATTATAATCTGTTTTCACAAAAAATGTAAAACAATTAAACTTAAAATCAATAATGAGATTATAAAACCATTTAAAGCGAGTAATAAGGCTTACAAAGGCATTGGTGACTATAAAGGGACTTTTCTTGTCAATGGATGGGATTCGCTTCACGTTTCTCGAGGAAAACATCCAATTATAATCTGTTTTAACAAAAAATGTAAAAAAATTAAACTGAAAATCAATAATGAGATTATAAAACCATTTAAAGCGAGTAATAAGGCTTACAAAGGCATTGGTGACTGTAAATGGACTTTTCTTATCAATGGATGGGATTCGCTTCACGTTTCTTGAGCTAAACATCTAATTATAATCTGTTTCAACAAAAAATGTAAAAAAATTAAACTTAAAATCAATAATGAGATTATAAAACCATTTAAAGCGAGTAATAAGGCTTACAAAGGCATTGGTGACTATAAATGGATTTTTCTTGTCAATGGATCGGATTCGCTTCACGTTTCTTGAGCTAACCATCTAATTATAATCTGTTTTAACAAAAAATGTAAACAAATTAAACTTAAAATCAATAATGAGAATATAAAACCATTTAAAGCGAGTAATAAGGCTTACAAAGGCATTGGTGACTATAAATGGACTTTTCTTGTCAATGGATGGGATTCACTTTACATTTCTTGAGCTAAACATCCAATTATAATCTGTTTTAACAAAAAATATAAAACAATTAAACTTAAAATCAATAATGAGATTATAAAACCATTGAAAGCGAGTAATAAGGCTTACAAAGGCATTGGTGACTACAAACGGACTTTTCTCTTGAATGGATGGGATTCGCTTCACATTTCCTGAGGGAAACATCAAATTAAAATCTGTTTTAACAAAAAATTCAAAAAATTGAACTTAAAATCAATAATGAGATTATAAAACCATTTAAAGCGAGTAATAAGGCTTACAAAGGCATTGGTGACTATAAATGGACTTTTCTTCTCAATGGATGGGATTCGCTTCACGTTTCTTGAGCTAAAAATCTAATTATAATTTGTTTTAACAAAAAATTCAAAAAAATTCAACTTAAAATCAATAATGAGATTATAAAACCATTTAAAGCGAGTAATAAGGCTTACAAAGGCATTGGTGAATATAAATGGACTTTTCTTGTCAATGGATGGGATTCGCTTCACGTTTCACGAGGAAAACATTCAATTATAATCTGTTTTAACAAAAAATATAAAAAAATTAAACTTAAAATCAATAATGAGATTATAAAATCATTGAAAGCGAGTAATAAGGCTTACAAAGGCATTGGTGACTATAAACGGACTTTTCTCTTGAATGGATGGGATTCGCTTCACATTTCCTGAGGGAAACATCCAATTAAAATCTGTTTTAACAAAAAATTCAAAAAAATTAAACTTAAAATCAATAATGAGATTATAAAACCATTTAAAGCGAGTAATAAGTCTTACAAAGGCATTGGTGACTATAAATGGACTTTTCTTGTCAATGGATGGGATTCACTTAACATTTCTTGAGCTAAACATCTAATTATATTCTGTTTTAACAAAAAATGTAAAAAAATTACACTTAAAATCAATAATGAGATTATAAAACCATTTAAAGCTAGTAATAAGGCTTACAAAGGCATTGGTGACTATAAATGGACTTTTCTTGTCAGTGGATGGGATTCGCTTCACGTTTCCCGAGGAATACATCCAATTATAATCTGTTTTAATAAAAAATGTAAAAGAATTAAACTTAAAATCAATAATGAGATTATAAAACCATTTAAAGCGAGTAATAAGGCTTACAAAGGCATTGGTGACTATAAATGGACTTTTCTTGTCAATGGATGGGATTCGCTACACGTTTCTTGAGCTAAACATCTAATTATAATCTGTTTTAACAAAAAATGTAAAAAAATTAAACTTAAAATCAATAATGAGATTATAAAACCATTTAAAGCGACTAATAAGGCTTACAAAGGCATTGGTGACTATAAATGGACTTTTCTTGTCAATGGATGGGATTAACTTAACATTTCTTGAGCTAAACATCTAATTATAATCTATTTTAACAAAAAATGTAAAAAAATTACACTTAAAATCAATAATGAGATTATAAAACAATTTAAAGCTAGTAATAAGGCTTACAAAGGCATTGGTGACTATAAATGGACTTTTCTTGTCAATGGATGGGATTCGCTTCACGTTTCTTGAGCTAAACATCTAATTATAATCTGTTTTAACAAAAAATGTTAAAAAATTAAACTTAAAATCAATAATGAGATTATAAAACCATTTAAAGCGAGTAATAAGGCTTACAAAGGCATTGGTGACTATAAATGGACTTTTCTTGTCAATGGATGGGATTCACTTAACATTTCTTGAGCTAAACATCTAATTATAATCTGTTTTAACAAAAAATGTAAAAAAATTACACTTAAAATCAATAATGAGATTATAAAACAATTTAAAGCTAGTAATAAGGCTTACAAAGGCATTGGTGACTATAAATGGACTTTTCTCTTCAATGGATGGGATTCGCTTCACGTTTCTTGACCTAAACATCTAATTATAATCTGTTTTAACAAAAAATTTAAAAAAATTAAACTAAAAATCAATAATGAGATTATAAAACCATTTAAAGCTTGTAATAAGGCTTACAAAGGCATTGGTGACTATAAATGGACTTTTCTTGTCAATGGATGGGATTCGCTTAACGTTTCTTGAGCTAAACATCTAATTATAATCTGTTTTAAGAAAAAATGTAAAAAAATTAAACTTAAAATCAATAATGAGATTATAAAACCATTTAAAGCGAGTAATAAGGCTTACAAAGGCATTGGTGACTATAAATGGACTTTTCTCTTGAATGGATGGGATTCGCTTCACGTTTGTTGAGAGAAACATCCAATTATAATCTGTTTTAAGAAAAAATTCAAAAAAATTCAACTTAAAATCAATAATGAGATTATAAAACCATTTAAAGCGAGTAATAAGGCTTACAAAGGCATTGGTGAATATAAATGGACTTTTCTTGTCAATGGATGGGATTCGCTTCACGTTTCCCGAGGAAAACATTCAATTATAATCTGTTTTAACAAAAAATATAAAAAAATTAAACTTAAAATCAATAATGAGATTATAAAATCATTGAAAGCGAGTAATAAGGCTTACAAAGGCATTGGTGACTATAAACGGACTTTTCTCTTGAATGGATGGGATTCGCTTCACATTTCCCGAGGGAAACATCCAATTAAAATCTGTTTTAACAAAAAATTCAAAAAAATTAAACTTAAAATCAATAATGAGATTATAAAACCATTTAAAGCGAGTAATAAGGCTTACAAAGGCATTGGTGACTATAAATGGACTTTTCTTGTCAATGAATGGGATTCGCTTCACGTTTCTTGAGCTAAACATCTAATTATAATCTGTTTTAACAAAAAATGTAAAAAAATTAAACTTAAAATCAATAATGAGATTATAAAACCATTTAAAGCGAGTAATAAGGCTTACAAAGGCATTGGTGACTATAAATGGACTTTTCTTGTCAATGGATGGGATTCGCTTCACGTTTCTTGAGCTAAACATCTAATTATAATCTGTTTTAACAAAAAATGTAAAAAAATTAAACTTAAAATCAATAATGAGATTATAAAACCATTTAAAGCGAGTAATAAGGCTTACAAAGGAATCGGTGACTATAAATGGACTTTTCTTGTCAATGGATGGGATTCACTTAGCATTTCTTGAGCTAAACATCTAATTATAATCTGTTTTAACAAAAAATGTAAAAAAATTACACTTAAAATCAATAATGAGATTATAAAACCATTTAAAGCTAGTAATAAGGCTTACAAAGGCATTGGTGACTATAAATGGACTTTTCTTGTCAGTGGATGGGATTCGCTTCACGTTTCCCGAGGAATACATCCGATTATAATCTGTTTTAATAAAAAATGTAAAAAAATTTAACTTAAAATCAATAATGAGATTATAAAACCATTTAAAGCGAGTAATAAGGCTTACAAAGGCATTGGTGACTATAAATGGACTTTTCTTGTCAATGGATGGGATTCGCTTCACGTTTCTTGAGCTAACCATCTAATCATAATCTGTTTTAACAAAAAATGTAAACAAATTAAACTTAAAATCAATAATGAGAATATAAAACCATTTAAAGCGAGTAATAAGGCTTAAAAAGGCATTGGTGACTATAAATGTACTTTTCTTGTCAATGGATGGGATTCACTTTACATTTCTTGAGCTAAACATCCAATTATAATCTGTTTTAACAAAAAATATAAAACAATTAAACTTAAAATCAATAATGAGATTATAAAACCATTGAAAGCGAGTAATAAGGCTTACAAAGGCATTGGTGACTATAAACGGACTTTTCTCTTGAATGGATGGGATTCGCTTCACATTTCCTGAGGGAAACATCAAATTAAAATCTGTTTTAACAAAAAATTCAAAAAAATTGAACTTAAAATCAATAATGAGATTATAAAACCATTTAAAGCGAGTAATAAGGCTTACAAAGGCATTGGTGACTATAAATGGACTTTTCTTGTCAATGGATGGGATTCGCTTCACGTTTCTTGAGCTAAAAATCTAATTATAATTTGTTTTAACAAAAAATGTAAAAAAATTAAACTTAAAATCAATAATGAGATTATAAAACCATTTAAAACGAGTAATAAGCCTTACAAAGGCATTGGTGACTATAAATGGACTTTTCTTGTCAATGGATGGGATTCGCTTCACGTTTCCCGAGGAAAACATCCAATTATAATCTGTTTTAACAAAAATGTAAAAAAATTAAACTTAAAATCAATAATGAGATTATAAAACCATTTAAAGCGAGTAATAAGGCTTACAAAGGCATTGGTGACTATAAATGGACTTTTCTCTTCAATGGATGGGATTCGCTTCACGTTTCTTGAGCTAAACATCTAATTATAATCTGTTTTAACAAAAAATTTAAAAAAATTAAACTAAAAATCAATAATGAGATTATAAAACCATTTAAAGCTTGTAATAAGGCTTACAAAGGCATTGGTGACTATAAATGGACTTTTCTTGTCAATGGATGGGATTCGCTTAACGTTTCTTGAGCTAAACATCTAATTATAATCTGTTTTAACAAAAAATGTAAAAAAATTAAACTTAAAATCAATAATGACATTATAAAACCATTTAAAGCGAGTAATAAGGCTTACAAAGGCATTGGTGACTATAAATGGACTTTTCTCTGGAATGGATGGGATTCGCTTAACGTTTGTTGAGAGAAACATCCAATTATAATCTGTTTTAAGAAAAAATTCAAAAAAATTCAACTTAAAATCAATAATGAGACTATAAAACCATTTAAAGCGAGTAATAAGGCTTACAAAGGCATTGGTGAATATAAATGGACTTTTCTTGTCAATGGATGGGATTCGCTTCACGTTTCCCGAGGAAAACATTCAATTATAATCTGTTTTAACAAAAAATATAAAAAAATTAAACTTAAAATCAATAATGAGATTATAAAATCATTGAAAGCGAGTAATGAGGCTTACAAAGGCATTGGTGACTATAAACGGACTTTTCTCTTGAATGGATGGGATTCGCTTCACATTTCCCGAGGGAAACATCCAATTAAAATCTGTTTTAACAAAAAATTCAAAAAAATTAAACTTAAAATCAATAATGAGATTATAAAACCATTTAAAGCGAGTAATAAAGCTTACAAAGGCATTGGTGACTATAAATGGACTTTTCTTGTCAATGGATGGGATTCACTTAACATTTCTTGAGCTAAACATCTAATTATAATCTGTTTTAACAAAAAATGTAAAAAAATTACACTTAAAATCAATAATGAGATTATAAAACCATTTAAAGCTAGTAATAAGGCTTACAAAGGCATTGGAGACTATAAATGGACTTTTCTTGTCAGTGGATGGGATTCGCTTCACGTTTCCCGAGGAATACATCCAATTATAATCTGTTTTAATAAAAAATGTAAAAAAATTAAACTTAAAATCAATAATGAGATTATAAAACCATTTAAAGCGAGTAATAAGGCTTACAAAGGCATTGGTGACTATAAATGGACTTTTCTTGTCAATGGATGGGATTCGCTTCACGTTTCTTGAGCTAAACATCTAATTATAATCTGTTTTAACAAAAAATGTAAAAAAATTAAACTTAAAATCAATAATGAGATTATAAAACCATTTAAAGCGAGTAATAAGGCTTACAAAGGCATTGGTGACTATAAATGGACTTTTCTTGTCAATGGATGGGATTAACTTAACATTTCTTGAGCTAAACATCTAATTATAATCTGTTTTAACAAAAAATGTAAAAAAATTAAACTTAAAATCAATAATGAGATTATAAAACCATTTAAAGCGAGTAATAAGGCTTACAAAGGCATTGGTAACTATAAATGGACTTTTCTTGTCAATGGATGGGATTCGCTTCACGTTTCTTGAGCTAAACATCTAATTATAATCTGTTTTAACAAAAAATGTAAAAAAATTAAACTTAAAATCAATAATGAGATTATAAAACCATTTAAAGCGAGTAATAAGGCTTACAAAGGCATTGGTGACTATAAATGGACTTTTCTTGTCAATGGATGGGATTAACTTAACATTTCTTGAGCTAAACATCTAATTATAATCTGTTTTAACAAAAAATGTAAAAAAATTACACTTAAAATCAATAATGAGATTATAAAACAATTTAAAACTAGTAATAAGGCTTACAAAGGCATTGGTGACTATAAATGGACTTTTCTTGTCAGTGGATGGGATTCGCTTCACGTTTCCCAAGGAATACATCCAATTATAATCGGTTTTAATAAAAAATGTGAAAAAATTAAACTTAAAATCAATAATGAGATTATAAAACCATTTAAAGCGAGTAATAAGGCTTACAAAGGCATTGGTGACTATAAATGCACTTTTCTTGTCAATGAATGGGATTCGCTTAACGTTTCTTGAGCTAAACATCTAATTATAATCTGTTTTAACAAAAAATGTAAAAAAATTAAACTTAAAATCAATAATGAGATTATAAAACCATTTAAAGCGAGTAATAAGGCTTACAAAGGCATTGGTAACTATAAATGGACTTTTCTTGTCAATGGATGGGATTCGCTTCACGTTTCTTGAGCTAAACATCTAATTATAATCTGTTTTAACAAAAAATGTAAAAAAATTAAACTTAAAATCAATAATGAGATTATAAAACCATTTAAAGCGAGTAATAAGGCTTACAAAGGCATTGGTGACTATAAATGGACTTTTCTTGTCAATGGATGGGATTAACTTAACATTTCTTGAGCTAAACATCTAGATATAATCTGTTTTAACAAAAAATGTAAAAAAATTACACTTAAAATCAATAATGAGAATATAAAACAATTTAAAACTAGTAATAAGGCTTACAAAGGCATTGGTGACTATAAATGGACTTTTCTTGTCAATGGATGGGATTCGCTTCACGTTTTTCGAGGAAAACATCCAATTATAATCTGTTTTAACAAAAAATGTAAAAAAATTAAACTTAAAATCAATAATGAGATTATAAAACCATTTAAAGCGAGTAATAAGGTTTACAAAGGCATTGGTGACTATAAATGGACTTTTCTTGTCAATGGATGGGATTCGCTTCACGTTTCCCGAGGAAAACATCCAATTATAATCTGTTTTAACAAAAAATATAAAAAAATTAAACTTAAAATCAATAATGAGATTATAAAACCATTTAAAGCGAGTAATAAGGCTTACAAAGGCATTGGTGACTATAAATGGACTTTTCTTGTCAATGGATGGGATTCGCTTCACGTTTCTTGAGCTAAACATCTAATTATAATATGTTTTAACAAAAAATGTAAAAAAATTAAACTTAAAATCAATAATGAGATTATAAAACCATTTAAAGCGAGTAATAAGGCTTACAAAGGAATCGGTGACTATAAATGGACTTTTCTTGTCAATGGATGGGATTCACTTAGCATTTCTTGAGCTAAACATCTAATTATAATCTGTTTTAACAAAAAATGTAAAAAAATTACACTTAAAATCAATAATGAGATTATAAAACCATTTAAAGCTAGTAATAAGGCTTACAAAGGCATTGGTGACTATAAATGGACTTTTCTTGTCAGTGGATGGGATTCGCTTCACGTTTCCCGAGGAATACATCCGATTATAATCTGTTTTAATAAAAAATGTAAAAAAATTTAACTTAAAATCAATAATGAGATTATAAAACCATTTAAAGCGAGTAATAAGGCTTACAAAGGCATTGGTGACTATAAATGGACTTTTCTTGTCAATGGATGGGATTCGCTTCACGTTTCTTGAGCTAACCATCTAATCATAATCTGTTTTAACAAAAAATGTAAACAAATTAAACTTAAAATCAATAATGAGAATATAAAACCATTTAAAGCGAGTAATAAGGCTTAAAAAGGCATTGGTGACTATAAATGTACTTTTCTTGTCAATGGATGGGATTCACTTTACATTTCTTGAGCTAAACATCCAATTATAATCTGTTTTAACAAAAAATATAAAACAATTAAACTTAAAATCAATAATGAGATTATAAAACCATTGAAAGCGAGTAATAAGGCTTACAAAGGCATTGGTGACTATAAACGGACTTTTCTCTTGAATGGATGGGATTCGCTTCACATTTCCTGAGGGAAACATCAAATTAAAATCTGTTTTAACAAAAAATTCAAAAAAATTGAACTTAAAATCAATAATGAGATTATAAAACCATTTAAAGCGAGTAATAAGGCTTACAAAGGCATTGGTGACTATAAATGGACTTTTCTTGTCAATGGATGGGATTCGCTTCACGTTTCTTGAGCTAAAAATCTAATTATAATTTGTTTTAACAAAAAATGTAAAAAAATTAAACTTAAAATCAATAATGAGATTATAAAACCATTTAAAACGAGTAATAAGCCTTACAAAGGCATTGGTGACTATAAATGGACTTTTCTTGTCAATGGATGGGATTCGCTTCACGTTTCCCGAGGAAAACATCCAATTATAATCTGTTTTAACAAAAAATGTAAAAAAATTAAACTTAAAATCAATAATGAGATTATAAAACCATTTAAAGCGAGTAATAAGGCTTACAAAGGCATTGGTGACTATAAATGGACTTTTCTCTTCAATGAATGGGATTCGCTTCACGTTTCTTGAGCTAAACATCTAATTATAATCTGTTTTAACAAAAAATTTAAAAAAATTAAACTAAAAATCAATAATGAGATTATAAAACCATTTAAAGCTTGTAATAAGGCTTACAAAGGCATTGGTGACTATAAATGGACTTTTCTTGTCAATGGATGGGATTCGCTTAACGTTTCTTGAGCTAAACATCTAATTATAATCTGTTTTAACAAAAAATGTAAAAAAATTAAACTTAAAATCAATAATGAGATTATAAAACCATTTAAAGCGAGTAATAAGGCTTACAAAGGCATTGGTGACTATAAATGGACTTTTCTCTTGAATGGATGGGATTCGCTTCACGTTTGTTGAGAGAAACATCCAATTATAATCTGTTTTAAGAAAAAATTCAAAAAAATTCAACTTAAAATCAATAATGAGATTATAAAACCATTTAAAGCGAGTAATAAGGCTTACAAAGGCATTGGTGAATATAAATGGACTTTTCTTGTCAATGGATGGGATTCGCTTCACGTTTCCCGAGGAAAACATCCAATTATAATCTGTTTTAACAAAAAATATAAAAAAATTGAACTTAAAATCAATAATGAGATTATAAAACCATTGAAAGCGAGTAATAAGGCTTACAATGGCATTGGTGACTATAAACGGACTTTTCTCTTGAATGGATGGGATTCGCTTCACATTTCCCGAGGGAAACATCCAATTAAAATCTGTTTTAACAAAAAATTCAAAAAAATTAAACTTAAAATCAATAATGAGATTATAAAACCATTTAAAGCGAGTAATAAGGCTTACAAAGGCATTAGTGACTATAAATGGACTTTTCTGGTCAATGGATGGGATTCACTTAACATTTCTTGAGCTAAACATCTAATTATATTCTGTTTTAACAAAAAATGTAAAAAAATTACACTTAAAATCAATAATGAGATTATAAAACCATTTAAAGCTAGTAATAAGGCTTACAAAGGCATTGGTGACTATAAATGGACTTTTCTTGTCAGTGGATGGGATTCGCTTCACGTTTCCCGAGGAATACATCCAATTATAATCTGTTTTAATAAAAAATGTAAAAAAATTAAACTTAAAATCAATAATGAGATTATAAAACCATTTAAAGCGAGTAATAAGGCTTACAAAGGCATTGGTGACTATAAATGGACTTTTCTTGTCAATGGATGGGATTCGCTTCACGTTTCTTGAGGTAAACATCTAATTATAATCTGTTTTAACAAAAAATGTAAAAAAATTAAACTTAAAATCAATAATGAGATTATAAAACCATTTAAAGCGAGTAATAAGGCTTACAAAGGCATTGGTGACTATAAATGGACTTTTCTTGTCAATGGATGGGATTAACTTAACATTTCTTGAGCTAAACATCTAATTATAATCTGTTTTAACAAAAAATGTAAAAAAATTACACTTAAAATCAATAAAGAGATTATAAAACAATTTAAAGCTAGTAATAAGGCTTACAAAGGCATTGGTGACTATAAATGGACTTTTCTTGTCAATGGATGGGATTCGCTTCACGTTTCTTGAGCTAAACATCTAATTATAATCTGTGTTAACAAAAAATGTTAAAAAATTAAACTTAAAATCAATAATGAGATTATAAAACCATTTAAAGCGAGTAATAAGGCTTACAAAGGCATTGGTGACTATAAATGGACTTTTCATGTCAATGGATGGGATTCACTTAACATTTCTTGAGCTATACATCTAATTATAATCTGTTTTAACAAAAAATGTAAAAAAATTACACTTAAAATCAATAATGAGATTATAAAAAAATTTAAAGCTAGTAATAAGGCTTACAAAGGCATTGGTGACTATAAATGGACTTTTCTCTTCAATGGATGGGATTCGCTTCACGTTTCTTGAGCTAAACATCTAATTATAATCTGTTTTAACAAAAAATTTAAAAAAATTAAACTAAAAATCAATAATGAGATTATAAAACCATTTAAAGCTTGTAATAAGGCTTACAAAGGCATTGGTGACTATAAATGGACTTTTCTTGTCAATGGATGGGATTCGGTTAATGTTTCTTGAGCTAAACATCTAATTATAATCTGTTTTAACAAAAAATGTAAAAAAATTAAACTTAAAATCAATAATGAGATTATAAAACCATTTAAAGCGAGTAATAAGGCTTACAAAGGCATTAGTGACTATAAATGGACTTTTCTCTTGAATGGATGGGATTCGCTTCACGTTTGTTGAGAGAAACATCCAATTATAATCTGTTTTAAGAAAAAATTCAAAAAAATTCAACTTAAAATCAATAATGAGATTATAAAACCATTTAAAGCGAGTAATAAGGCTTACAAAGGCATTGGTGACTATAAATGGACTTTTCTTGTCAATGGATGGGATTCGCTTAACGTTTCTTGAGCTAAACATCTAATTATAATCTGTTTTAACAAAAAATGTAAAAAAATTAAACTTAAAATCAATAATGAGATTATAAAACCATTTAAAGCGAGTAATAAGGTTTACAAAGGCATTGGTGACTATAAATGGACTTTTCTTGTCAATGGATGGGATTCGCTTCATGTTTCCCGAGGAAAACATCCAATTATAATCTGTTTTAACAAAAAATGTAAAAAAATTAAACTTAAAATCAATAATGAGATTATAAAACCATTTAAAGCGAGTAATAAGGCTTACAAAGGCATTGGTGACTATAAATGGACTTTTCTTGTCAATGGATGGGATTCGCTTCACGTTTCTTGAGCTAAACATCTAATTATAATATGTTTTAACAAAAAATGTAAAAAAATTAAACTTAAAATCAATAATGAGATTATAAAACCATTTAAAGCGAGTAATAAGGCTTACAAAGGAATCGGTGACTATAAATGGACTTTTCTTGTCAATGGATGGGATTCACTTAACATTTCTTGAGCTAAACATCTAATTATAATCTGTTTTAACAAAAAATGTAAAAAAAATTACACTTAAAATCGATAATCAGATTATAAAACCATTTAAAGCTAGTAATAAGGCTTACAAAGGCATTGGTGACTATAAATGGACTTTTCTTGTCAGTGGATGGGATTCGCTTCACGTTTCCCGAGGAATACATCCAATTATAATCTGTTTTAATAAAAAATGTAAAAAAATTAAACTTAAAATCAATAATGAGATTATAAAACCATTTAAAGCGAGTAATAAGGCTTACAAAGGCATTGGTGACTATAAATGGACTTTTCTTGTCAATGGATGGGATTCGCTTCACGTTTCTTGAGCTAACCATCTAATTATAATCTGTTTTAACAAAAAATGTAAACAAATTAAACTTAAAATCAATAATGAGAATATAAAACCATTTAAAGCGAGTAATAAGGCTTACAAAGGCATTGGTGACTATAAATGGACTTTTCTTGTCAATGGATGGGATTCACTTTACATTTCTTGAGCTAAACATCCAATTATAATCTGTTTTAACAAAAAATATAAAACAATTAAACTTAAAATCAATAATGAGATTATAAAACCATTGAAAGCGAGTAATAAGGCTTACAAAGGCATTGGTGACTATAAACGGACTTTTCTCTTGAATGGATGGGATTCGCTTCACATTTCCTGAGGGAAACATCAAATTAAAATCTGTTTTAACAAAAAATTCAAAAAAATTGAACTTAAAATCAATAATGAGATTATAAAACCATTTAAAGCGAGTAATAAGGCTTACAAAGGCATTGGTGACTATAAATGGACTTTTCTTGTCAATGGATGGGATTCGCTTCACGTTTCTTGAGCTAAAAATCTAATTATAATTTGTTTTAACAAAAAATGTAAAAAAATTAAACTTAAAATCAATAATGAGATTATAAAACCATTTAAAACGAGTAATAAGCCTTACAAAGGCATTGGTGACTATAAATGGACTTTTCTTGTCAATGGATGGGATTCGCTTCACGTTTCCCGAGGAAAACATCCAATTATAATCTGTTTTAACAAAAAATGTAAAAAAATTAAACTTAAAATCAATAATGAGATTATAAAACCATTTAAAGCGAGTAATAAGGCTTACAAAGGCATTGGTGACTATAAATGGACTTTTCTCTTCAATGGATGGGATTCGCTTCACGTTTCTTGAGCTAAACATCTAATTATAATCTGTTTTAACAAAAAATTTAAAAAAATTAAACTAAAAATCAATAATGAGATTATAAAACCATTTAAAGCTTGTAATAAGGCTTACAAAGGCATTGGTGACTATAAATGGACTTTTCTTGTCAATGGATGGGATTCGCTTAACGTTTCTTGAGCTAAACATCTAATTATAATCTGTTTTAACAAAAAATGTAAAAAAATTAAACTTAAAATCAATAATGAGATTATAAAATCATTTAAAGCGAGTAATAAGGCTTACAAAGGCATTGGTGACTATAAATGGACTTTTCTCTTGAATGGATGGGATTCGCTTCACGTTTGTTGAGAGAAACATCCAATTATAATCTGTTTTAAGAAAAAATTCAAAAAAATTCAACTTAAAATCAATAATGAGATTATAAAACCATTTAAAGCGAGTAATAAGGCTTACAAAGGCATTGGTGAATATAAATGGACTTTTCTTGTCAATGGTTGGGATTCCCTTCACGTTTCCTGAGGAAAACATTCAATTATAATCTGTTTTAACAAAAAATATAAAAAAATTAAACTTAAAATCAATAATGAGATTATAAAACCATTTAAAGCGAGTAATAAGGCTTACAAAGGCATTGGTGACTATAAACGGACTTTTCTCTTGAATGGATGGGATTCGCTTCACATTTCCCGAGGGAAACATCCAATTAAAATCTGTTTTAACAAAAAATTCAAAAAAATTAAACTTAAAATCAATAATGAGATTATAAAACCATTTAAAGCGAGTAATAAGGCTTACAAAGGCATTGGTGACTATAAATGGACTTTTCTTGTCAATGGATGGGATTCGCTTCACGTTTCTTGAGCTAAAAATCTAATTATAATCTGTTTTAACAAAAAATGTAAAAAAATTAAACTTAAAATCAATAATGAGATTATAAAAACATTTAAAGCGAGTAATAAGGCTTACAAAGGCATTGGTGACTATAAAGGGACTTTTCTTGTCAATGGATGGGATTCGCTTCACGTTTCTTGAGCTAAACATCCAATTATAATCTGTTTTAACAAAAAATGTAAAAAAATTAAACTTAAAATTAATAATGAGATTATAAAACCATTTAAAGCGAGTAATAAGGCTTACAAAGGCATTGGTGACTATAAATGGACTTTTCTCTTCAATGGATGGGATTCGCTTCACGTTTCTTGAGCTAAACATCTAATTATAATCTGTTTTAAGAAAAAATTTAAAAAAATTAAACTTAAAATCAATAATGAGATTATAAAACCATTTAAAGCTTGTAATAAGGCTTACAAAGGCATTGGTGACTATAAATGGACTTTTCTTGTCAATGGATGGGATTCGCTTAACGTTTCTTGAGCTAAACATCTAATTATAATCTGTTTTAACAAAAAATGTAAAAAAATTAAACTTAAAATCAATAATGAGATTATAAAACCATTTAAAGCGAGTAATAAGGCTTACAAAGCCATTGGTGACTATAAATGGACTTTTCTCTTGAATGGATGAGATTCGCTTCACGTTTGTTGAGAGAAACATCCAATTATAATCTGTTTTAAGAAAAAATTCAAAAAAATTCAACTTAAAATCAATAATGAGATTATAAAACCATTTAAAGCAAGTAATAAGGCTTACAAAGGCATTGGTGAGTATAAATGGACTTTTCTTGTCAATGGATGGGATTCGCTTCACGTTTCCCGAGGAAAACATCCAATTATAATCTGTTTTAACAAAAAATATAAAAAAATTGAACTTAAAATCAATAAGGAGATTATAAAACCATTGAAAGCGAGTAATAAGGCTTACAAAGGCATTGGTGACTATAAACGGACTTTTCTCTTGAATGGATGGGATTCGCTTCACATTTCCCGAGGGAAACATCCAATTAAAATCTGTTTTAACAAAAAATTCAAAAAAATTAAACTTAAAATCAATAATGAGATTATAAAACCATTTAAAGCGAGTAATAAGGCTTACAAAGGCATTGGTGACTATAAATGGACTTTTCTTGTAAATGGATGGGATTCGCTTAACGTTTCTTGAGCTAAACATCTAATTATAATCTGTTTTAACAAAAAATATAAAAAAATTAAACTTAAAATCAATAATGAGATTATAAAACCATTTAAAGCGAGTAATAAGGCTTACAAAGGCATTGGTGACTATAAAGGGACTTTTCTTGTCAATGGATGGGATTCGCTTCACGTTTCTTGAGCTAAACATCCAATTATAATCTGTTTTAACAAAAAATGTAAAAAAATTAAACTTAAAATTAATAATGAGATTATAAAACCATTTAAAGCGAGTAATAAGGCTTACAAAGGCATTGGTGACTATAAATGGACTTTTCTCTTCAATGGATGGGATTCGCTTCACGTTTCTTGAGCTAAACATCTAATTATAATCTGTTTTAAGAAAAAATTTTAAAAAATTAAACTTAAAATCAATAATGAGATTATAAAACCATTTAAAGCTTGTAATAAGGCTTACAAAGGCATTGGTGACTATAAATGGACTTTTCTTGTCAATGGATGGGATTCGCTTAACGTTTCTTGAGCTAAACATCTAATTATAATCTGTTTTAACAAAAAATGTAAAAAAATTAAACTTAAAATCAATAATGAGATTATAAAACCATTTAAAGCGAGTAATAAGGCTTACAAAGCCATTGGTGACTATAAATGGACTTTTCTCTTGAATGGATGGGATTCGCTTCACGTTTGTTGAGAGAAACATCCAATTATAATCTGTTTTAAGAAAAAATTCAAAAAAATTCAACTTAAAATCAATAATGAGATTATAAAACCATTTAAAGCAAGTAATAAGGCTTACAAAGGCATTGGTGACTATAAATGGACTTTTCTTGTCAATGGATGGGATTCGCTTCACGTTTCTTGAGCTAAACATCTAATTATAATCTGTTTTAACAAAAAATATAAAAAAATTAAACTTAAAATCAATAATGAGATTATAAAACCATTTAAAGCGAGTAATAAGGCTTACAAAGGCATTGGTGACTATAAATGGACTTTTCTTGTCAATGGATGGGATTCACTTAACATTTCTTGAGCTAAACATCTAATTATAATCTGTTTTAACAAAAAATGTAAAAAAATTACACTTAAAATCAATAATGAGATTATAAAACCATTTAAAGCTAGTAATAAGGCTTACAAAGGCATTGGTGACTATAAATGGACTTTTCTTGTCAGTCGATGGGATTCGCTTCACGTTTCCCGAGGAATACATCCAATTATAATCTGTTTTAATAAAAAATGTAAAAAAATTAAACTTAAAATCAATAATGAGATTATAACACCATTTAAAGCGAGTAATAAGGCTTACAAAGGCATTGGTGACTATAAATGGACTTTTCTTGTCAATGGATGGGATTCGCTTCACGTTTCTTGAGCTAAACATCTAATTATAATCTGTTTTAACAAAAAATGTAAAACAATTAAACTTAAAATCAATAATGAGATTATAAAACCATTTAAAGCAAGTAATAAGGCTTACAAAGGCATTGGTGACTATAAATGGACTTTTCTTGTCAATGGATGGGATTAACTTAACATTTCTTGAGCTAAACATCTAATTATAATCTGTTTTAACAAAAAATGTAAAAAAATTACACTTAAAATCAATAATGAGATTATAAAACAATTTAAAGCTAGTAATAAGCCTTACAAAGGCATTGGTGACTATAAATGGACTTTTCTTGTCAATGGATGGGATTCGCTTCACGTTTCTTGAGCTAAACATCTAATTATAATCTGTTTTAACAAAAAATATAAAAAAATTAAACTTAAAATCAATAATGAGATTATAAAACCATTTAAAGCGAGTAATAAGGCTTACAAAGGCATTGGTGACTATAAATGGACTTTTCTTGTCAATGGATGGGATTCACTTAACATTTCTTGAGCTAAACATCTAATTATAATCTGTTTTAACAAAAAATGTAAAAAAATTACACTTAAAATCAATAATGAGATTATAAAACCATTTAAAGCTAGTAATAAGGCTTACGAAGGCATTGGTGACTATAAATGGACTTTTCTTGTCAGTGGATGGGATTCGCTTCACGTTTCCCAAGGAATACATCCAATTATAATCGGTTTTAATAAAAAATGTGAAAAAATTAAACTTAAAATCAATAATGAGATTATAAAACCATTTAAAGCGAGTAATAAGGCTTACAAAGGCATTGGTGACTATAAATGCACTTTTCTTGTCAATGAATGGGATTCGCTTAACGTTTCTTGAGCTAAACATCTAGTTATAATCTGTTTCAACAAAAAATGTAAAAAAATTAAACTTAAAATCAATAATGAGATTATAAAACCATTTAAAGCTAGTAATAAGGCTTACAAAGGCATTGGTGACTATAAATGGACTTTTCTTGTCAATGGATGGGATTCGCTTCACGTTTCTCGAGGAATACATCCAATTATAATATGTTTTTACAAAAAATGTAAAAAAATTAAAATTAAAATCAATAATGAGATTATAAAACCTTTTAAAGCGAGTAATAAGGCTTACAAAGGCATTGCTGACTATAAATGGACTTTTCTTATCAATGGATGGGATTCGCTTCACGTTTCTTGAGCTAAACATCTAATTATAATCTGTTTTAACAAAAAATATAAAAAAATTACACTTAAAATCAATAATGAGATTATAAAACCATTTAAAGCTAGTAATAAGGCTTACAAAGGCATTGGTGACTATAAATGGACTTTTCTTGTCAATGGATGGGATTCGCTTCACGTTTCCCGAGGAATACATCCAATTATAATATGTTTTAACAAAAAATGTAAAAAAATTAAAATTAAAATCAATAATGAGATTATAAAACCATTTAAAGCAAGTAATAAGGCTTACAAAGGCATTGGTGACTATAAATGGACTTTTCTTGTCAATGGATGGGATTCGCTTCACGTTTCCCGAGGAAAACATCCAATTATAATCTGTTTTAACAAAAAATGTAAAAAAATTAAACTTAAAATCAATAGTGAGATTATAAAACCATTTAAAGCGAGTAATAAGGCTTACAAAGGCATTGGCGACTATAAATGGACTTTTCTTGTAAATGGATGGGATTCGCTTAACGTTTCTTGAGCTAAACATCTAATTATAATCTGTTTTAACAAAAAATGTAAAAAAATTAAACTTAAAATCAATAATGAGATTATAAAACCATTTAAAGCGAGTAATAAGGCTTACAAAGGCATTGGTGACTATAAAGGGACTTTTCTTGTCAATGGATGGGATTCGCTTCAAGTTTCTTGAGCTAAACATCTAATTATAATCTGTTTCAACAAAAAATGTAAAAAAATTAGACTTAAAATCAATAATGAGATTATAAAACCATTTAAAGCTAGTAATAAGGCTTACAAAGGCATTGGTGACTATAAATGGACTTTTCTTGTCAATGGATGGGATTCGCTTTACGTTTCCCGAGGAATACATCCAATTATAATATGTTTTTACAAAAAATGTAAAAAAATTAAAATTAAAATCAATAATGAGATTATAAAACCATTTAAAGCGAGTAATAAGGCTTACAAAGGCATTGGTGACTATAAATGGACTTTTCTTGTCAATGGATGGGATTCGCTTCACGTTTCTTGAGCTAAACATCTAATTATAATCTGTTTTAACAAAAAATATAAAAAAATTACACTTAAAATCAATAATGAGATTATAAAACCATTTAAAGCTAGTAATAAGGCTTACAAAGGCATTGGTGACTATAAATGGACTTTTCTTGTCAATGGATGGGATTCGCTTCACGTTTCCCGAGGAATACATCCAATTATAATATGTTTTAACAAAAAATGTAAAAAAATTAAAATTAAAATCAATAATGAGATTATAAAACCATTTAAAGCAAGTAATAAGGCTTACAAAGGCATTGGTGACTATAAATGGACTTTTCTTGTCAATAGATGGGATTCGCTTCACGTTTCACGAGGAATACATCCAATTATAATATGTTTTAACAAAAAATGTAAAAAAATTAAAATTAAAATCAATAATGAGATTATAAAACCATTTAAAGCAAGTAATAAGGCTTACAAAGGCATTGGTGACTATAAATGGACTTTTCTTGTCAATGGATGGGATTCGCTTCACGTTTCCCGAGGAATACATCCAATTATAATATGTTTTAACAAAAAATGTAAAAAAATTAAAATTAAAATCAATAATGAGATTATAAAACCATTTAAAGCGAGTAATAAGGCTTACAAAGGCATTGGTGACTATAAATGGACTTTTCTTGTCAATGGATGGGATTCGCTTCACGTTTCCCGAGGAAAACATCCAATTATAATCTGTTTTAACAAAAAATGTAAAAAAATTAAACTTAAAATCAATAGTGAGATTATAAAACCATTTAAAGCGAGTAATAAGGCTTACAAAGGCATTGGCGACTATAAATGGACTTTTCTTGTAAATGGATGGGATTCGCTTAACGTTTCTTGAGCTAAACATCTAATTATAATCTGTTTTAACAAAAAATGTAAAAAAATTAAACTTAAAATCAATAATGAGATTATAAAACCATTTAAAGCGAGTAATAAGGCTTACAAAGGCATTGGTGACTATAAAGGGACTTTTCTTGTCAATGGATGGGATTCGCTTCAAGTTTCTTGAGCTAAACATCTAATTATAATCTGTTTCAACAAAAAATGTAAAAAAATTAAACTTAAAATCAATAATGAGATTATAAAACCATTTAAAGCTAGTAATAAGGCTTACAAAGGCATTGGTGACTATAAATGGACTTTTCTTGTCAATGGATGGGATTCGCTTCACGTTTCCCGAGGAATACATCCAATTATAATATGTTTTTACAAAAAATGTAAAAAAATTAAAATTAAAATCAATAATGAGATTATAAAACCATTTAAAGCGAGTAATAAGGCTTACAAAGGCATTGGTGACTATAAATGGACTTTTCTTGTCAATGGATGGGATTCGCTTCACGTTTCTTGAGCTAAACATCTAATTATAATCTGTTTTAACAAAAAATATAAAAAAATTACACTTAAAATCAATAATGAGATTATAAAACCATTTAAAGCTAGTAATAAGGCTTACAAAGGCATTGGTGACTATAAATGGACTTTTCTTGTCAATGGATGGGATTCGCTTCACGTTTCCCGAGGAATACATCCAATTATAATATGTTTTAACAAAAAATGTAAAAAAATTAAAATTAAAATCAATAATGAGATTATAAAACCATTTAAAGCAAGTAATAAGGCTTACAAAGGCATTGGTGACTATAAATGGACTTTTCTTGTCAATGGATGGGATTCGCTTCACGTTTCCCGAGGAAAACATCCAACTATAATCTGTTTTAACAAAAAATGTAAAAAAATTAAAATTAAAATCAATAATGAGATTATAAAACCATTTAAAGCGAGTAATAAGGCTTACAAAGGCATTGGTGACTATAAATGGACTTTTCTTGTCAATGGATTTGATTCGCTTAACGTTTCCTGAGCTAAACATCTAATTATAATCAGTTTTAAAAAAAATGTAAAAAAATTAAACTTAAAATCAATAATGAGATTATAAAACCATTTAAAGCGAGTAATAAGGCTTACAAAGGCATTGGTAACTATAAATGGACTTTTCTTGTCAATGGATGGGATTCGCTTCACGTTTCTTGAGCTAAATATCTACTTATAATCTGTTTCAACAAAAAATGTAAAAAAATTAAACTTAAAATCAATAATGAGATTATAAAACCATTTAAAGCGAGTAATAAGGCTTACAAAGGCATTGGTGACTATAAATGGACTTTTCTTGTCAATGGATGGGATTCGCTTCACGTTTCTTGAGCTAAACATCTAATTATAATCTGTTTTAACAAAAAATGTAAAAAAATTAAACTTAAAATCAATAATGAGATTATAAAACCATTTAAAGCGAGTAATAAGGCTTACAAAGGCATTGGTGACTATAAAGGGACTTTTCTTGTCAATGGATGGGATTCGCTTCAAGTTTCTTGAGCTAAACATCTAATTATAATCTGTTTCAACAAAAAATGTAAAAAAATTAAACTTAAAATCAATAATGAGATTATAAAACCATTTAAAGCGAGTAATAAGGCTTACAAAGGCATTGGTGACTATAAAGGGACTTTTCTTGTCAATGGATGGGATTCGCTTCACGTTTCTTGAGCTAAACATCTAGTTATAATCTGTTTCAACAAAAAATGTAAAAAAATTAAACTTAAAATCAATAATGAGATTATAAAACCATTTAAAGCTAGTAATAAGGCTTACAAAGGCATTGGTGACTATAAATGGACTTTTCTTGTCAATGGATGGGATTCGCTTCACGTTTCCCGAGGAATACATCCAATTATAATATGTTTTTACAAAAAATGTAAAAAAATTAAAATTAAAATCAATAATGAGATTATAAAACCATTTAAAGCGAGTAATAAGGCTTACAAAGGCATTGGTGACTATAAATGGACTTTTCTTGTCAATGGATGGGATTCGCTTCACGTTTCTTGAGCTAAACATCTAATTATAATCTGTTTTAACAAAAAATATAAAAAAATTACACTTAAAATCAATAATGAGATTATAAAACCATTTAAAGCTAGTAATAAGGCTTACAAAGGCATTGGTGACTATAAATGGACTTTTCTTGTCAATGGATTTGATTCGCTTAACGTTTCCTGAGCTAAACATCTAATTATAATCAGTTTTAAAAAAATGTAAAAAAATTAAACTTAAAATCAATAATGAGATTATAAAACCATTTAAAGCGAGTAATAAGGCTTACAAAGGCATTGGTAACTATAAATGGACTTTTCTTGTCAATGGATGGGATTCGCTTCACGTTTCTTGAGCTAAATATCTACTTATAATCTGTTTCAACAAAAAATGTAAAAAAATTAAACTTAAAATCAATAATGAGATTATAAAACCATTTAAAGCGAGTAATAAGGCTTACAAAGGCATTGGTGACTATAAAGGGACTTTTCTTGTCAATGGATGGGATTCGCTTCAAGTTTCTTGAGCTAAACATCTAATTATAATCTGTTTCAACAAAAAATGTAAAAAAATTAAACTTAAAATCAATAATGAGATTATAAAACCATTTAAAGCGAGTAATAAGGCTTACAAAGGCATTGGTGACTATAAAGGGACTTTTCTTGTCAATGGATGGGATTCGCTTCACGTTTCTTGAGCTAAACATCTAGTTATAATCTGTTTCAACAAAAAATGTAAAAAAATTAAACTTAAAATCAATAATGAGATTATAAAACCATTTAAAGCTAGTAATAAGGCTTACAAAGGCATTGGTGACTATAAATGGACTTTTCTTGTCAATGGATGGGATTCGCTTCACGTTTCCCGAGGAATACATCCAGTTATAATATGTTTTTACAAAAAATGTAAAAAAATTAAAATTAAAATCAATAATGAGATTATAAAACCATTTAAAGCGAGTAATAAGGCTTACAAAGGCATTGGTGACTATAAATAGACTTTTCTTGTCAATGGATGGGATTCGCTTCACGTTTCTTGAGCTAAACATCTAATTATATTCTGTTTTAACAAAAAATATAAAAAAATTACACTTAAAATCAATAATGAGATTATAAAACCATTTAAAGCTAGTAATAAGGCTTACAAAGGCATTGGTGACTATAAATGGACTTTTCTTGTCAATGGATGGGATTCGCTTCACGTTTCCCGAGGAATACATCCAATTATAATATGTTTTAACAAAAAATGTAAAAAAATTAAAATTAAAATCAATAATGAGATTATAAAACCATTTAAAGCAAGTAATAAGGCTTACAAAGGCATTGGTGACTATAAATGGACTTTTCTTGTCAATGGATGGGATTCGCTTCACGTTTCCCGAGGAAAACATCCAATTATAATCTGTTTTAACAAAAAATGTAAAAAAATTAAACTTAAAATCAATAGTGAGATTATAAAACCATTTAAAGCGAGTAATAAGGCTTACAAAGGCATTGGCGACTATAAATGGACTTTTCTTGTAAATGGATGGGATTCGCTTAACGTTTCTTGAGCTAAACATCTAATTATAATCTGTTTTAACAAAAAATGTAAAAAAATTAAACTTAAAATCAATAATGAGATTATAAAACCATTTAAAGCGAGTAATAAGGCTTACAAAGGCATTGGTGACTATAAAGGGACTTTTCTTGTCAATGGATGGGATTCGCTTCAAGTTTCTTGAGCTAAACATCTAATTATAATCTGTTTCAACAAAAAATGTAAAAAAATTAAACTTAAAATCAATAATGAGATTATAAAACCATTTAAAGCTAGTAATAAGGCTTACAAAGGCATTGGTGACTATAAATGGACTTTTCTTGTCAATGGATGGTATTCGCTTCTCGTTTCCCGAGGAATACATCCAATTATAATATGTTTTTACAAAAAATGTAAAAAAATTAAAATTAAAATCAATAATGAGATTATAAAACCATTTAAAGCGAGTAATAAGGCTTACAAAGGCATTGGTGACTATAAATGGACTTTTCTTGTCAATGGATGGGATTCGCTTCACGTTTCTTGAGCTAAACATCTAATTATAATCTGTTTTAACAAAAAATATAAAAAAATTACACTTAAAATCAATAATGAGATTATAAAACCATTTAAAGCTAGTAATAAGGCTTACAAAGGCATTGGTGACTATAAATGGACTTTTCTTGTCAATGGATGGGATTCGCTTCACGTTTCCCGAGGAATACATCCAATTATAATATGTTTTAACAAAAAATGTAAAAAAATTAAAATTAAAATCAATAATGAGATTATAAAACCATTTAAAGCAAGTAATAAGGCTTACAAAGGCATTGGTGACTATAAATGGACTTTTCTTGTCAATGGATGGGATTCGCTTCACGTTTCCCGAGGAAAACATCCAACTATAATCTGTTTTAACAAAAAATGTAAAAAAATTAAACTTAAAATCAATAATGAGATTATAAAACCATTTAAAGCGAGTAATAAGGCTTACAAAGGCATTGGTGACTATAAATGGACTTTTCTTGTCAATGGATTTGATTCGCTTAACGTTTCCTGAGCTAAACATCTAATTATAATCAGTTTTAAAAAAAATGTAAAAAAATTAAACTTAAAATCAATAATGAGATTATAAAACCATTTAAAGCGAGTAATAAGGCTTACAAAGGCATTGGTAACTATAAATGGACTTTTCTTGTCAATGGATGGGATTCGCTTCACGTTTCTTGAGCTAAACATCTAATTATAATCTGCTTCAACAAAAAATGTAAAAAAATTAAGCTTAAAATCAATAATGAGATTATAAAACCATTTAAAGCGAGTAATAAGGCTTACAAAGGCATTGGTGACTATAAAGGGACTTTTCTTGTCAATGGATGGGATTCGCTTCACGTTTCTTGAGCTAAACATCTAGTTATAATCTGTTTCAACAAAAAATGTAAAAAAATTAAACTTAAAATCAATAATGAGATTATAAAACCATTTAAAGCTAGTAATAAGGCTTACAAAGGCATTGGTGACTATAAATGGACTTTTCTTGTCAATGGATGGGATTCGCTTCACGTTTCCCGAGGAATACATCCAATTATAATATGTTTTTACAAAAAATGTAAAAAAATTAAAATTAAAATCAATAATGAGAATATAAAACCATTTAAAGCGAGTAATAAGGCTTACAAAGGCATTGGTGACTATAAATGGACTTTTCTTGTCAATGGATGGGATTCGCTTCACGTTTCTTGAGCTAAACATCTAATTATAATCTGTTTTAACAAAAAATATAAAAAAATTACACTTAAAATCAATAATGAGATTATAAAACCATTTAAAGCTAGTAATAAGGCTTACAAAGGCATTGGTGACTATAAATGGACTTTTCTTGTCAATGGATTTGATTCGCTTAACGTTTCCTGAGCTAAACATCTAATTATAATCAGTTTTAAAAAAAATGTAAAAAAATTAAACTTAAAATCAATAATGAGATTATAAAACCATTTAAAGCGAGTAATAAGGCTTACAAAGGCATTGGTAACTATAAATGGACTTTTCTTGTCAATGGATGGGATTCGCTTCACGTTTCTTGAGCTAAACATCTAATTATAATCTGCTTCAACAAAAAATGTAAAAAAATTAAACTTAAAATCAATAATGAGATTATAAAACCATTTAAAGCGAGTAATAAGGCTTACAAAGGCATTGGTGACTATAAAGGGACTTTTCTTGTCAATGGATGGGATTCGCTTCACGTTTCTTGAGCTAAACATCTAGTTATAATCTGTTTCAACAAAAAATGTAAAAAAATTAAACTTAAAATCAATAATGAGATTATAAAACCATTTAAAGCTAGTAATAAGGCTTACAAAGGCATTGGTGACTATAAATGGACTTTTCTTGTCAATGGATGGGATTCGCTTCACGTTTCCCGAGGAATACATCCAATTATAATATGTTTTTACAAAAAATGTAAAAAAATTAAAATTAAAATCAATAATGAGATTATAAAACCATTTAAAGCGAGTAATAAGGCTTACAAAGGCATTGGTGACTATAAATGGACTTTTCTTGTCAATGGATGGGATTCGCTTCACGTTTCTTGAGCTAAACATCTAATTATAATCTGTTTTAACAAAAAATATAAAAAAATTACACTTAAAATCAATAATGAGATTATAAAACCATTTAAAGCTAGTAATAAGGCTTACAAAGGCATTGGTGACTATAAATGGACTTTTCTTGTCAATGGATGGGATTCGCTTCACGTTTCCCGAGGAATACATCCAATTATAATATGTTTTAACAAAAAATGTAAAAAAATTAAAATTAAAATCAATAATGAGATTATAAAACCATTTAAAGCAAGTAATAAGGCTTACAAAGGCATTGGTGACTATAAATGGACTTTTCTTGTCAATGGATGGGATTCGCTTCACGTTTCCCGAGGAAAACATCCAATTATAATCTGTTTTAACAAAAAATGTAAAAAAATTAAACTTAAAATCAATAGTGAGATTATAAAACCATTTAAAGCGAGTAATAACGCTTACAAAGGCATTGGCGACTATAAATGGACTTTTCTTGTAAATGGATGGGATTCGCTTAACGTTTCTTGAGCTAAACATCTAATTATAATCTGTTTTAACAAAAAATGTAAAAAAATTAAACTTAAAATCAATAATGAGATTATAAAACCATTTAAAGCGAATAATAAGGCTTACAAAGGCATTGGTGACTATAAAGGGACTTTTCTTGTCAATGGATGGGATTCGCTTCAAGTTTCTTGAGCTAAACATCTAATTATAATCTGTTTCAACAAAAAATGTAAAAAAATTAAACTTAAAATCAATAATGAGATTATAAAACCATTTAAAGCTAGTAATAAGGCTTACAAAGGCATTGGTGACTATAAATGGACTTTTCTTGTCAATGGATGGGATTCGCTTCACGTTTCCCGAGGAATACATCCAATTATAATATGTTTTTACAAAAAATGTAAAAAAATTAAAATTAAAATCAATAATGAGATTATAAAACCATTTAAAGCGAGTAATAAGGCTTACAAAGGCATTGGTGACTATAAATGGACTTTTCTTGTCAATGGATGGGATTCGCTTCACGTTTCTTGAGCTAAACATCTAATTATAATCTGTTTTAACAAAAAATATAAAAAAATTACACTTAAAATCAATAATGAGATTATAAAACCATTTAAAGCTAGTAATAAGGCTTACAAAGGCATTGGTGACTATAAATGGACTTTTCTTGTCAATGGATGGGATTCGCTTCACGTTTCCCGAGGAATACATCCAATTATAATATGTTTTAACAAAAAATGTAAAAAAATTAAAATTAAAATCAATAATGAGATTATAAAACCATTTAAAGCGAGTAATAAGGCTTACAAAGGCATTGGCGACTATAAATGGACTTTTCTTGTAAATGGATGGGATTCGCTTAACGTTTCTTGAGCTAAACATCTAATTATAATCTGTTTTAACAAAAAATGTAAAAAAATTAAACTTAAAATCAATAATGAGATTATAAAACCATTTAAAGCGAATAATAAGGCTTACAAAGGCATTGGTGACTATAAAGGGACTTTTCTTGTCAATGGATGGGATTCGCTTCAAGTTTCTTGAGCTAAACATCTAATTATAATCTGTTTCAACAAAAAATGTAAAAAAATTAAACTTAAAATCAATAATGAGATTATAAAACCATTTAAAGCTAGTAATAAGGCTTACAAAGGCATTGGTGACTATAAATGGACTTTTCTTGTCAATGGATGGGATTCGCTTCACGTTTCCCGAGGAATACATCCAATTATAATATGTTTTTACAAAAAATGTAAAAAAATTAAAATTAAAATCAATAATGAGATTATAAAACCATTTAAAGCGAGTAATAAGGCTTACAAAGGCATTGGTGACTATAAATGGACTTTTCTTGTCAATGGATTTGATTCGCTTAACGTTTCCTGAGCTAAACATCTAATTATAATCAGTTTTAAAAAAAATGTAAAAAAATTAAACTTAAAATCAATAATGAGATTATAAAACCATTTAAAGCGAGTAATAAGGCTTACAAAGGCATTGGTAACTATAAATGGACTTTTCTTGTCAATGGATGGGATTCGCTTCACGTTTCTTGAGCTAAATATCTACTTATAATCTGTTTCAACAAAAAATGTAAAAAAATTAAACTTAAAATCAATAATGAGATTATAAAACCATTTAAAGCGAGTAATAAGGCTTACAAAGGCATTGGTGACTATAAATGGACTTTTCTTGTCAATGGATGGGATTCGCTTCACGTTTCTTGAGCTAAACATCTAATTATAATCTGTTTTAGCAAAAAATGTAAAAAAATTACACTTAAAATCAATAATGAGATTATAAAACCATTTAAAGCTACTAATAAGGCTTACAAAGGCATTGCTGACTATAAATGGACTTTTCTTGTCAATGGATGGGATTCGCTTCACGTTTCCCGAGGAATACATCCAATTATAATATGTTTTAACAAAAAATGTAAAAAAATTAAAATTAAAATCAATAATGAGATTATAAAACCATTTAAAGCGAGTAATAAGGCTTACAAAGGCATTGGTGACTATAAATGGACTTTTCTTGTCAATGGATGGGATTCGCTTCACGTTTCCCGAGGAAAACATCCAATTATAATCTGTTTTAACAAAAAATGTAAAAAAATTAAACTTAAAATCAATAATGAGATTATAAAACCATTTAAAGCGAGTAATAAGGCTTACAAAGGCATTGGTGACTATAAATGGACTTTTCTTGTCAATGGATGGGATTCGCTTCACGTTTCCCGAGGAATACATCCAATTATAATATGTTTTAACAAAAAATGTAAAAAAATTAAAATTAAAATCAATAATGAGATTATAAAACCATTTAAAGCGAGTAATAAGGCTTACAAAGGCATTGGTGACTATAAATGGACTTTTCTTGTCAATGGATGGGATTCGCTTCACGTTTCTCGAGGAAAACATCCAATTATAATCTGTTTTAACAAAAAATGTAAAAAAATTAAACTTAAAATCAATAATGAGATTATAAAACCATTTAAAGCGAGTAATAAGGCTTACAAAGGCATTGGTAACTATAAATGGACTTTTCTTGTCAATGGATGGGATTCGCTTCACGTTTCTTGAGCTAAACATCTAATTATAATCTGCTTCAACAAAAAATGTAAAAAAATTAAACTTAAAATCAATAATGAGATTATAAAACCATTTAAAGCGAGTAATAAGGCTTACAAAGGCATTGGTGACTATAAAGGGACTTTTCTTGTCAATGGATGGGATTCGCTTCACGTTTCTTGAGCTAAACATCTAGTTATAATCTGTTTCAACAAAAAATGTAAAAAAATTAAACTTAAAATCAATAATGAGATTATAAAACCATTTAAAGCTAGTAATAAGGCTTACAAAGGCATTGGTGACTATAAATGGACTTTTCTTGTCAATGGATGGGATTCGCTTCACGTTTCCCGAGGAATACATCCAATTATAATATGTTTTTACAAAAAATGTAAAAAAATTAAAATTAAAATCAATAATGAGATTATAAAACCATTTAAAGCGAGTAATAAGGCTTACAAAGGCATTGGTGACTATAAATGGACTTTTCTTGTCAATGGATGGGATTCGCTTCACGTTTCCCGAGGAAAACATCCAATTATAATCTGTTTTAACAAAAAATGTAAAACAATTAAACTTAAAATCAATAATGAGATTATAAAACCATTTAAAGCGAGTAATAAGGCTTACAAAGGCATTGGTAACTATAAATGGACTTTTCTTGTCAATGGATGGGATTCGCTTCACGTTTCTTGAGCTAAACATCTAATTATAATCTGCTTCAACAAAAAATGTAAAAAAATTAAACTTAAAATCAATAATGAGATTATAAAACCATTTAAAGCGAGTAATAAGGCTTACAAAGGCATTGGTGACTATAAAGGGACTTTTCTTGTCAATGGATGGGATTCGCTTCACGTTTCTTGAGCTAAACATCTAGTTATAATCTGTTTCAACAAAAAATGTAAAAAAATTAAACTTAAAATCAATAATGAGATTATAAAACCATTTAAAGCTAGTAATAAGGCTTACAAAGGCATTGGTGACTATAAATGGACTTTTCTTGTCAATGGATGGGATTCGCTTCACGTTTCCCGAGGAATACATCCAATTATAATATGTTTTTACAAAAAATGTAAAAAAATTAAAATTAAAATCAATAATGAGATTATAAAACCATTTAAAGCGAGTAATAAGGCTTACAAAGGCATTGGTGACTATAAATGGACTTTTCTTGTCAATGGATGGGATTCGCTTCACGTTTCTTGAGCTAAACATCTAATTATAATCTGTTTTAACAAAAAATATAAAAAAATTACACTTAAAATCAATAATGAGATTATAAAACCATTTAAAGCTAGTAATAAGGCTTACAAAGGCATTGGTGACTATAAATGGACTTTTCTTGTCAATAGATGGGATTCGCTTCACGTTTCCCGAGGAATACATCCAATTATAATATGTTTTTACAAAAAATGTAAAAAAATTAAAATTAAAATCAATAATGAGATTATAAAACCATTTAAAGCGAGTAATAAGGCTTACAAAGGCATTGGTGACTATAAATGGACTTTTCTTGTCAATGGATGGGATTCGCTTCACGTTTCTTGAGCTAAACATCTAATTATAATCTGTTTTAACAAAAAATATAAAAAAATTACACTTAAAATCAATAATGAGATTATAAAACCATTTAAAGCTAGTAATAAGGCTTACAAAGGCATTGGTGACTATAAATGGACTTTTCTTGTCAATGGATGGGATTCGCTTCACGTTTCCCGAGGAATACATCCAATTATAATATGTTTTAACAAAAAATGTAAAAAAATTAAAATTAAAATCAATAATGAGATTATAAAACCATTTAAAGCGAGTAATAAGGCTTACAAAGGCATTGGCGACTATAAATGGACTTTTCTTGTAAATGGATGGGATTCGCTTAACGTTTCTTGAGCTAAACATCTAATTATAATCTGTTTTAACAAAAAATGTAAAAAAATTAAACTTAAAATCAATAATGAGATTATAAAACCATTTAAAGCGAATAATAAGGCTTACAAAGGCATTGGTGACTATAAAGGGACTTTTCTTGTCAATGGATGGGATTCGCTTCAAGTTTCTTGAGCTAAACATCTAATTATAATCTGTTTCAACAAAAAATGTAAAAAAATTAAACTTAAAATCAATAATGAGATTATAAAACCATTTAAAGCTAGTAATAAGGCTTACAAAGGCATTGGTGACTATAAATGGACTTTTCTTGTCAATGGATGGGATTCGCTTCACGTTTCCCGAGGAATACATCCAATTATAATATGTTTTTACAAAAAATGTAAAAAAATTAAAATTAAAATCAATAATGAGATTATAAAACCATTTAAAGCGAGTAATAAGGCTTACAAAGGCATTGGTGACTATAAATGGACTTTTCTTGTCAATGGATTTGATTCGCTTAACGTTTCCTGAGCTAAACATCTAATTATAATCAGTTTTAAAAAAAATGTAAAAAAATTAAACTTAAAATCAATAATGAGATTATAAAACCATTTAAAGCGAGTAATAAGGCTTACAAAGGCATTGGTAACTATAAATGGACTTTTCTTGTCAATGGATGGGATTCGCTTCACGTTTCTTGAGCTAAATATCTACTTATAATCTGTTTCAACAAAAAATGTAAAAAAATTAAACTTAAAATCAATAATGAGATTATAAAACCATTTAAAGCGAGTAATAAGGCTTACAAAGGCATTGGTGACTATAAATGGACTTTTCTTGTCAATGGATGGGATTCGCTTCACGTTTCTTGAGCTAAACATCTAATTATAATCTGTTTTAGCAAAAAATGTAAAAAAATTACACTTAAAATCAATAATGAGATTATAAAACCATTTAAAGCTACTAATAAGGCTTACAAAGGCATTGCTGACTATAAATGGACTTTTCTTGTCAATGGATGGGATTCGCTTCACGTTTCCCGAGGAATACATCCAATTATAATATGTTTTAACAAAAAATGTAAAAAAATTAAAATTAAAATCAATAATGAGATTATAAAACCATTTAAAGCGAGTAATAAGGCTTACAAAGGCATTGGTGACTATAAATGGACTTTTCTTGTCAATGGATGGGATTCGCTTCACGTTTCCCGAGGAAAACATCCAATTATAATCTGTTTTAACAAAAAATGTAAAAAAATTAAACTTAAAATCAATAATGAGATTATAAAACCATTTAAAGCGAGTAATAAGGCTTACAAAGGCATTGGTGACTATAAATGGACTTTTCTTGTCAATGGATGGGATTCGCTTCACGTTTCCCGAGGAATACATCCAATTATAATATGTTTTAACAAAAAATGTAAAAAAATTAAAATTAAAATCAATAATGAGATTATAAAACCATTTAAAGCGAGTAATAAGGCTTACAAAGGCATTGGTGACTATAAATGGACTTTTCTTGTCAATGGATGGGATTCGCTTCACGTTTCTCGAGGAAAACATCCAATTATAATCTGTTTTAACAAAAAATGTAAAAAAATTAAACTTAAAATCAATAATGAGATTATAAAACCATTTAAAGCGAGTAATAAGGCTTACAAAGGCATTGGTAACTATAAATGGACTTTTCTTGTCAATGGATGGGATTCGCTTCACGTTTCTTGAGCTAAACATCTAATTATAATCTGCTTCAACAAAAAATGTAAAAAAATTAAACTTAAAATCAATAATGAGATTATAAAACCATTTAAAGCGAGTAATAAGGCTTACAAAGGCATTGGTGACTATAAAGGGACTTTTCTTGTCAATGGATGGGATTCGCTTCACGTTTCTTGAGCTAAACATCTAGTTATAATCTGTTTCAACAAAAAATGTAAAAAAATTAAACTTAAAATCAATAATGAGATTATAAAACCATTTAAAGCTAGTAATAAGGCTTACAAAGGCATTGGTGACTATAAATGGACTTTTCTTGTCAATGGATGGGATTCGCTTCACGTTTCCCGAGGAATACATCCAATTATAATATGTTTTTACAAAAAATGTAAAAAAATTAAAATTAAAATCAATAATGAGATTATAAAACCATTTAAAGCGAGTAATAAGGCTTACAAAGGCATTGGTGACTATAAATGGACTTTTCTTGTCAATGGATGGGATTCGCTTCACGTTTCCCGAGGAAAACATCCAATTATAATCTGTTTTAACAAAAAATGTAAAACAATTAAACTTAAAATCAATAATGAGATTATAAAACCATTTAAAGCGAGTAATAAGGCTTACAAAGGCATTGGTAACTATAAATGGACTTTTCTTGTCAATGGATGGGATTCGCTTCACGTTTCTTGAGCTAAACATCTAATTATAATCTGCTTCAACAAAAAATGTAAAAAAATTAAACTTAAAATCAATAATGAGATTATAAAACCATTTAAAGCGAGTAATAAGGCTTACAAAGGCATTGGTGACTATAAAGGGACTTTTCTTGTCAATGGATGGGATTCGCTTCACGTTTCTTGAGCTAAACATCTAGTTATAATCTGTTTCAACAAAAAATGTAAAAAAATTAAACTTAAAATCAATAATGAGATTATAAAACCATTTAAAGCTAGTAATAAGGCTTACAAAGGCATTGGTGACTATAAATGGACTTTTCTTGTCAATGGATGGGATTCGCTTCACGTTTCCCGAGGAATACATCCAATTATAATATGTTTTTACAAAAAATGTAAAAAAATTAAAATTAAAATCAATAATGAGATTATAAAACCATTTAAAGCGAGTAATAAGGCTTACAAAGGCATTGGTGACTATAAATGGACTTTTCTTGTCAATGGATGGGATTCGCTTCACGTTTCTTGAGCTAAACATCTAATTATAATCTGTTTTAACAAAAAATATAAAAAAATTACACTTAAAATCAATAATGAGATTATAAAACCATTTAAAGCTAGTAATAAGGCTTACAAAGGCATTGGTGACTATAAATGGACTTTTCTTGTCAATAGATGGGATTCGCTTCACGTTTCCCGAGGAATACATCCAATTATAATATGTTTTAACAAAAAATGTAAAAAAATTAAAATTAAAATCAATAATGAGATTATAAAACCATTCAAAGCAAGTAATAAGGCTTACAAAGGCATTGGTGACTATAAATGGACTTTTCTTGTCAATGGATGGGATTCGCTTCACGTTTCCCGAGGAAAACATCCAATTATAATCTGTTTTAACAAAAAATGTAAAAAAATTAAACTTAAAATCAATAGTGAGATTATAAAACCATTTAAAGCGAGTAATAAGGCTTACAAAGGCATTGGCGACTATAAATGGACTTTTCTTGTAAATGGATGGGATTCGCTTAACGTTTCTTGAGCTAAACATCTAATTATAATCTGTTTTAACAAAAAATGTAAAAAAATTAAACTTAAAATCAATAATAAGATTATAAAACCATTTAAAGCGAGTAATAAGGCTTACAAAGGCATTGGTGACTATAAAGGGACTTTTCTTGTCAATGGATGGGATTCGCTTCAAGTTTCTTGAGCTAAACATCTAATTATAATCTGTTTCAACAAAAAATGTAAAAAAATTAAACTTAAAATCAATAATGAGATTATAAAACCATTTAAAGCTAGTAATAAGGCTTACAAAGGCATTGGTGACTATAAATGGACTTTTCTTGTCAATGGATGGGATTCGCTTCACGTTTCCCGAGGAATACATCCAATTATAATATGTTTTTACAAAAAATGTAAAAAAATTAAAATTAAAATCAATAATGAGATTATAAAACCATTTAAAGCGAGTAATAAGGCTTACAAAGGCATTGGTGACTATAAATGGACTTTTCTTGTCAATGGATGGGATTCGCTTCACGTTTCTTGAGCTAAACATCTAATTATAATCTGTTTTAACAAAAAATATAAAAAAATTACACTTAAAATAAATAATGAGATTATAAAACCATTTAAAGCTAGTAATAAGGCTTACAAAGGCATTGGTGACTATAAATGGACTTTTCTTGTCAATGGATGGGATTCGCTTCACGTTTCCCGAGGAATACATCCAATTATAATATGTTTTAACAAAAAATGTAAAAAAATTAAAATTAAAATCAATAATGAGATTATAAAACCATTTAAAGCAAGTAATAAGGCTTACTAAGGCATTGGTGACTATAAATGGACTTTTCTTGTCAATGGATGGGATTCGCTTCACGTTTCCCGAGGAAAACATCCAACTATAATCTGTTTTAACAAAAAATGTAAAAAAATTAAACTTAAAATTAATAATGAGATTATAAAACCATTTAAAGCGAGTAATAAGGCTTACAAAGGCATTGGTGACTATAAATGGACTTTTCTTGTCAATGGATTTGATTCGCTTAACGTTTCCTGAGCTAAACATCTAATTATAATCAGTTTTAAAAAAAATGTAAAAAAATTAAACTTAAAATCAATAATGAGATTATAAAACCATTTAAAGCGAGTAATAAGGCTTACAAAGGCATTGGTAACTATAAATGGACTTTTCTTGTCAATGGATGGGATTCGCTTCACGTTTCTTGAGCTAAATATCTACTTATAATCTGTTTCAACAAAAAATGTAAAAAAATTAAACTTAAAATCAATAATGAGATTATAAAACCATTTAAAGCGAGTAATAAGGCTTACAAAGGCATTGGTGACTATAAAGGGACTTTTCTTGTCAATGGATGGGATTCGCTTCACGTTTCTTGAGCTAAACATCTAATTATAATCTGTTTTAGCAAAAAATGTAAAAAAATTACACTTAAAATCAATAATGAGATTATAAATCATTTAAAGCTACTAATAAGGCTTACAAAGGCATTGGTGACTATAAATGGACTTTTCTTGTCAATGGATGGGATTCGCTTCACGTTTCCTGAGGAATACATCCAATTATAATATGTTTTAACAAAAAATGTAAAAAAATTAAAATTAAAATCAATAATGAGATTATAAAACCATTTAAAGCGAGTAATAAGGCTTACAAAGGCATTGGTGACTATAAATGGACTTTTCTTGTCAATGGATGGGATTCGCTTCACGTTTCCCGAGGAAAACATCCAATTATAATCTGTTTTAACAAAAAATGTAAAAAAATTAAACTTAAAATCAATAATGAGATTATAAAACCATTTAAAGCGAGTAATAAGGCTTACAAAGGCATTGGTGACTATAAATGGACTTTTCTTGTCAATGGATGGGATTCGCTTAACGTTTCTTGAGCTAAACATCTAATTATAATCTGTTTTAACAAAAAATGTAAAAAAATTAAACTTAAAATCAATAATGAGATTATAAAACCATTTAAAGCGAGTAATAAGGCTTACAAAGGCATTGGTAACTATAAATGGACTTTTCTTGTCAATGGATGGGATTCGCTTCACGTTTCTTGAGCTAAATATCTAATTATAATCTGTGTCAACAAAAAATGTAAAAAAATTAAACTTAAAATCAATAATGAGATTATAAAACCATTTAAAGCGAGTAATAAGGCTTACAGAGGCATTGGTGACTATAAATGGACTTTTCTTGTCAATGGATGGGATTCGCTTAACGTTTCTTGAGCTAAACATCTAATTATAATCTGTTTTAACAAAAAATGTAAAAAAATTAAACTTAAAATCAATAATGAGATTATAAAACCATTTAAAGCGAGTAATAAGGCTTACAAAGGCATTGGTGACTATAAATGGACTTTTCTTGTCAATGGATGGGATTCGCTTAACGTTTCTTGAGCTAAACATCTAATTATAATCTGTTTTAACAAAAAATGTAAAAAAAATTAAACTTAAAATCAATAATGAGATTATAAAACCATTTAAAGCGAGTGATAAGGCTTACAAAGGCATTGGTAACTATAAATGGACTTTTCTTGTCAATGGATGGGATTCGCTTCACGTTTCATGAGCTAAATATCTAATTATAATCTGTTTCAACAAAAAATGTAAAAAAATTAAACTAAAAATCAATAATGAGAATATAAAACCATTTAACGCGTGTAATAAGGCTTACAAAGGCATTGGTGACTATAAATGGACTTTTCTTGTCAATGGATGGGATTCGCTTAACGTTTCTTGAGCTAAACATCTTATTATAATCTGTTTTAGCAAAAAATGTAAAAAAATTACACTTAAAATCAATAATGAGATTATAAAACCATTTAAAGCTACTAATAAGGCTTACAAAGGCATTGGTGACTATAAATGGACTTTTCTTGTCAATGGATGGGATTCGCTTCACGTTTCCCGAGGAATACATCCAATTATAATATGTTTTAACAAAAAATGTAAAAAAATTAAAATTAAAATCAAAAATGAGATTATAAAACCATTTAAAGCGAGTAATAAGGCTTACAAAGGCATTGGTGACTATAAATGGACTTTTCTTGTCAATGGATGGGATTCGCTTCACGTTTCCCGAGGAAAACATCCAATTATAATCTGTTTTAACAAAAAATGTAAAAAAATTAAACTTAAAATCAATAATGAGATTATAAAACCATTTAAAGCGAGTAATAAGGCTTACAAAGGCATTGGTGACTATAAATGGACTTTTCTTGTCAATGGATGGGATTCACTTAACGTTTCTTGAGCTAAACATCTAATTATAATCTGTTTTAACAAAAAATGTAAAAAAATTAAACTTAAAATCAATAATGAGATTATAAAACCATTTAAAGCGAGTAATAAGGCTTACAAAGGCATTGGTAACTATAAATGGACTTTTCTTGTCAATGGATGGGATTCGCTTCACGTTTCTTGAGCTAAATATCTAATTATAATCTGTGTCAACAAAAAATGTAAAAAAATTAAACTTAAAATCAATAATGAGATTATAAAACCATTTAAAGCGAGTAATAAGGCTTACAGAGGCATTGGTGACTATAAATGGACTTTTCTTGTCAATGGATGGGATTCGCTTAACGTTTCTTGAGCTAAACATCTAATTATAATCTGTTTTAACAAAAAATGTAAAAAAATTAAACTTAAAATCAATAATGAGATTATAAAACCATTTAAAGCGAGTAATAAGGCTTACAAAGGCATTGGTGACTATAAATGGACTTTTCTTGTCAATGGATTTGATTCGCTTAACGTTTCCTGAGCTAAACATCTAATTATAATCAGTTTTAAAAAAAATGTAAAAAAATTAAACTTAAAATCAATAATGAGATTATAAAACCATTTAAAGCGAGTAATAAGGCTTACAAAGGCATTGGTAACTATAAATGGACTTTTCTTGTCAATGGATGGGATTCGCTTCACGTTTCTTGAGCTAAACATCTAATTATAATCTGCTTCAACAAAAAATGTAAAAAAATTAAACTTAAAATCAATAATGAGATTATAAAACCATTTAAAGCGAGTAATAAGGCTTACAAAGGCATTGGTGACTATAAAGGGATTTTTCTTGCCAATGGATGGGATTCGCTTCACGTTTCTTGAGCTAAACATCTAGTTATAATCTGTTTCAACAAAAAATGTAAAAAAATTAAACTTAAAATCAATAATGAGATTATAAAACCATTTAAAGCTAGTAATATTGCTTACAAAGGCATTGGTGACTATAAATGGACTTTTCTTGTCAATGGATGGGATTCGCTTCACGTTTCCCGAGGAATACATCCAATTATAATATGTTTTTATAAAAAATGTAAAAAAATTAAAATTAAAATCAATAATGAGATTATAAAACCATTTAAAGCCAGTAATAAGGCTTACAAAGGCATTGGTGACTATGAATGGACTTTTCTTGTCAATGGATGGGATTCGCTTCACGTTTCTTGAGCTAAACATCTAATTATAATCTGTTTTAACAAAAAATATAAAAAAATTACACTTAAAATCAATAATGAGATTATAAAACCATTTAAAGCTAGTAATAAGGCTTACAAAGGCATTGGTGACTATAAATGGACTTTTCTTGTCAATGGATGGGATTCGCTTCACGTTTCCCGAGGAATACATCCAATTATAATATGTTTTAACAAAAAATGTAAAAAAATTAAAATTAAAATCAATAATGAGATTATAAAACCATTTAAAGCAAGTAATAAGGCTTACAAAGGCATTGGTGACTATAAATGGACTTTTCTTGTCAATGGATGGGATTCGCTTCACGTTTCCCGAGGAAAACATCCAACTATAATCTGTTTTAACAAAAAATGTAAAAAAATTAAACTTAAAATCAATAATGAGATTATAAAACCATTTAAAGCGAGTAATAAGGCTTACAAAGGCATTGGTGACTATAAATGGACTTTTCCTGTCAATGGATTTGATTCGCTTAACGTTTCCTGAGCTAAACATCGAATTATAATCAGTTTTAAAAAAAATGTAAAAAAATTAAACTTAAAATCAATAATGAGATTATAAAACCATTTAAAGCGAGTAATAAGGCTTACAAAGGCATTGGTGACTATAAATGGACTTTTGTCTTCAATGGATGGGATTCGCTTCACATTTCCCGAGGGAAACATCCAATTATAATCTGTTTTAACAAAAAATTCAAAAAAATTAAACTAAAAATCAATAATGAGATTATAAAACCATTTAAAGCGAGTAATAAGGCTTACAAAAGCATTGGTGACGATAAATGGACTTTTCTTGTCAAGGGATGGGATTCGCTTAACGTTTCTTGAGCTAAACATCTAATTATAATCTGTTTTAACAAAAAATGTAAAAAAATTAAACTTAAAATCAATAATGAGATTATAAAACCATTTAAAGCAAGTAATAAGGCTTACAAAGGCATTGGTGACTATAAATGGACTTTTCTTGTCAATGGATGGGATTCGCTTCACGTTTCCCGAGGAATACATCCAATTATAATATGTTTTTACAAAAAATGTAAAAAAATTAAAATTAAAATCAATAATGAGATTATAAAACCATTTAAAGCGAGTAATAAGGCTTACAAAGGCATTGGTGACTATAAATGGACTTTTCTTGTCAATGGATGGGATTCGCTTCACGTTTCTTGAGCTAAACATCTAATTATAATCTGTTTTAACAAAAAATATAAAAAAATTACACTTAAAATCAATAATGAGATTATAAAACCATTTAAAGCTAGTAATAAGGCTTACAAAGGCATTGGTGACTATAAATGGACTTTTCTTGTCAATAGATGGGATTCGCTTCACGTTTCCCGAGGAATACATCCAATTATAATATGTTTTAACAAAAAATGTAAAAAAATTAAAATTAAAATCAATAATGAGATTATAAAACCATTCAAAGCAAGTAATAAGGCTTACAAAGGCATTGGTGACTATAAATGGACTTTTCTTGTCAATGGATGGGATTCGCTTCACGTTTCCCGAGGAAAACATCCAATTATAATCTGTTTTAACAAAAAATGTAAAAAAATTAAACTTAAAATCAATAGTGAGATTATAAAACCATTTAAAGCGAGTAATAAGGCTTACAAAGGCATTGGCGACTATAAATGGACTTTTCTTGTAAATGGATGGGATTCGCTTAACGTTTCTTGAGCTAAACATCTAATTATAATCTGTTTTAACAAAAAATGTAAAAAAATTAAACTTAAAATCAATAATAAGATTATAAAACCATTTAAAGCGAGTAATAAGGCTTACAAAGGCATTGGTGACTATAAAGGGACTTTTCTTGTCAATGGATGGGATTCGCTTCAAGTTTCTTGAGCTAAACATCTAATTATAATCTGTTTCAACAAAAAATGTAAAAAAATTAAACTTAAAATCAATAATGAGATTATAAAACCATTTAAAGCTAGTAATAAGGCTTACAAAGGCATTGGTGACTATAAATGGACTTTTCTTGTCAATGGATGGGATTCGCTTCACGTTTCCCGAGGAATACATCCAATTATAATATGTTTTTACAAAAAATGTAAAAAAATTAAAATTAAAATCAATAATGAGATTATAAAACCATTTAAAGCGAGTAATAAGGCTTACAAAGGCATTGGTGACTATAAATGGACTTTTCTTGTCAATGGATGGGATTCGCTTCACGTTTCTTGAGCTAAACATCTAATTATAATCTGTTTTAACAAAAAATATAAAAAAATTACACTTAAAATAAATAATGAGATTATAAAACCATTTAAAGCTAGTAATAAGGCTTACAAAGGCATTGGTGACTATAAATGGACTTTTCTTGTCAATGGATGGGATTCGCTTCACGTTTCCCGAGGAATACATCCAATTATAATATGTTTTAACAAAAAATGTAAAAAAATTAAAATTAAAATCAATAATGAGATTATAAAACCATTTAAAGCAAGTAATAAGGCTTACTAAGGCATTGGTGACTATAAATGGACTTTTCTTGTCAATGGATGGGATTCGCTTCACGTTTCCCGAGGAAAACATCCAACTATAATCTGTTTTAACAAAAAATGTAAAAAAATTAAACTTAAAATTAATAATGAGATTATAAAACCATTTAAAGCGAGTAATAAGGCTTACAAAGGCATTGGTGACTATAAATGGACTTTTCTTGTCAATGGATTTGATTCGCTTAACGTTTCCTGAGCTAAACATCTAATTATAATCAGTTTTAAAAAAAATGTAAAAAAATTAAACTTAAAATCAATAATGAGATTATAAAACCATTTAAAGCGAGTAATAAGGCTTACAAAGGCATTGGTAACTATAAATGGACTTTTCTTGTCAATGGATGGGATTCGCTTCACGTTTCTTGAGCTAAATATCTACTTATAATCTGTTTCAACAAAAAATGTAAAAAAATTAAACTTAAAATCAATAATGAGATTATAAAACCATTTAAAGCGAGTAATAAGGCTTACAAAGGCATTGGTGACTATAAATGGACTTTTCTTGTCAATGGATGGGATTCGCTTCACGTTTCTTGAGCTAAACATCTAATTATAATCTGTTTTAGCAAAAAATGTAAAAAAATTACACTTAAAATCAATAATGAGATTATAAATCATTTAAAGCTACTAATAAGGCTTACAAAGGCATTGGTGACTATAAATGGACTTTTCTTGTCAATGGATGGGATTCGCTTCACGTTTCCTGAGGAATACATCCAATTATAATATGTTTTAACAAAAAATGTAAAAAAATTAAAATTAAAATCAATAATGAGATTATAAAACCATTTAAAGCGAGTAATAAGGCTTACAAAGGCATTGGTGACTATAAATGGACTTTTCTTGTCAATGGATGGGATTCGCTTCACGTTTCCCGAGGAAAACATCCAATTATAATCTGTTTTAACAAAAAATGTAAAAAAATTAAACTTAAAATCAATAATGAGATTATAAAACCATTTAAAGCGAGTAATAAGGCTTACAAAGGCATTGGTGACTATAAATGGACTTTTCTTGTCAATGGATGGGATTCGCTTAACGTTTCTTGAGCTAAACATCTAATTATAATCTGTTTTAACAAAAAATGTAAAAAAATTAAACTTAAAATCAATAATGAGATTATAAAACCATTTAAAGCGAGTAATAAGGCTTACAAAGGCATTGGTAACTATAAATGGACTTTTCTTGTCAATGGATGGGATTCGCTTCACGTTTCTTGAGCTAAATATCTAATTATAATCTGTGTCAACAAAAAATGTAAAAAAATTAAACTTAAAATCAATAATGAGATTATAAAACCATTTAAAGCGAGTAATAAGGCTTACAGAGGCATTGGTGACTATAAATGGACTTTTCTTGTCAATGGATGGGATTCGCTTAACGTTTCTTGAGCTAAACATCTAATTATAATCTGTTTTAACAAAAAATGTAAAAAAATTAAACTTAAAATCAATAATGAGATTATAAAACCATTTAAAGCGAGTAATAAGGCTTACAAAGGCATTGGTGACTATAAATGGACTTTTCTTGTCAATGGATGGGATTCGCTTAACGTTTCTTGAGCTAAACATCTAATTATAATCTGTTTTAACAAAAAATGTAAAAAAATTAAACTTAAAATCAATAATGAGATTATAAAACCATTTAAAGCGAGTGATAAGGCTTACAAAGGCATTGGTAACTATAAATGGACTTTTCTTGTCAATGGATGGGATTCGCTTCACGTTTCATGAGCTAAATATCTAATTATAATCTGTTTCAACAAAAAATGTAAAAAAATTAAACTAAAAATCAATAATGAGAATATAAAACCATTTAACGCGTGTAATAAGGCTTACAAAGGCATTGGTGACTATAAATGGACTTTTCTTGTCAATGGATGGGATTCGCTTAACGTTTCTTGAGCTAAACATCTTATTATAATCTGTTTTAGCAAAAAATGTAAAAAAATTACACTTAAAATCAATAATGAGATTATAAAACCATTTAAAGCTACTAATAAGGCTTACAAAGGCATTGGTGACTATAAATGGACTTTTCTTGTCAATGGATGGGATTCGCTTCACGTTTCCCGAGGAATACATCCAATTATAATATGTTTTAACAAAAAATGTAAAAAAATTAAAATTAAAATCAAAAATGAGATTATAAAACCATTTAAAGCGAGTAATAAGGCTTACAAAGGCATTGGTGACTATAAATGGACTTTTCTTGTCAATGGATGGGATTCGCTTCACGTTTCCCGAGGAAAACATCCAATTATAATCTGTTTTAACAAAAAATGTAAAAAAATTAAACTTAAAATCAATAATGAGATTATAAAACCATTTAAAGCGAGTAATAAGGCTTACAAAGGCATTGGTGACTATAAATGGACTTTTCTTGTCAATGGATGGGATTCACTTAACGTTTCTTGAGCTAAACATCTAATTATAATCTGTTTTAACAAAAAATGTAAAAAAATTAAACTTAAAATCAATAATGAGATTATAAAACCATTTAAAGCGAGTAATAAGGCTTACAAAGGCATTGGTAACTATAAATGGACTTTTCTTGTCAATGGATGGGATTCGCTTCACGTTTCTTGAGCTAAATATCTAATTATAATCTGTGTCAACAAAAAATGTAAAAAAATTAAACTTAAAATCAATAATGAGATTATAAAACCATTTAAAGCGAGTAATAAGGCTTACAGAGGCATTGGTGACTATAAATGGACTTTTCTTGTCAATGGATGGGATTCGCTTAACGTTTCTTGAGCTAAACATCTAATTATAATCTGTTTTAACAAAAAATGTAAAAAAATTAAACTTAAAATCAATAATGAGATTATAAAACCATTTAAAGCGAGTAATAAGGCTTACAAAGGCATTGGTGACTATAAATGGACTTTTCTTGTCAATGGATTTGATTCGCTTAACGTTTCCTGAGCTAAACATCTAATTATAATCAGTTTTAAAAAAAATGTAAAAAAATTAAACTTAAAATCAATAATGAGATTATAAAACCATTTAAAGCGAGTAATAAGGCTTACAAAGGCATTGGTAACTATAAATGGACTTTTCTTGTCAATGGATGGGATTCGCTTCACGTTTCTTGAGCTAAACATCTAATTATAATCTGCTTCAACAAAAAATGTAAAAAAATTAAACTTAAAATCAATAATGAGATTATAAAACCATTTAAAGCGAGTAATAAGGCTTACAAAGGCATTGGTGACTATAAAGGGATTTTTCTTGCCAATGGATGGGATTCGCTTCACGTTTCTTGAGCTAAACATCTAGTTATAATCTGTTTCAACAAAAAATGTAAAAAAATTAAACTTAAAATCAATAATGAGATTATAAAACCATTTAAAGCTAGTAATATTGCTTACAAAGGCATTGGTGACTATAAATGGACTTTTCTTGTCAATGGATGGGATTCGCTTCACGTTTCCCGAGGAATACATCCAATTATAATATGTTTTTATAAAAAATGTAAAAAAATTAAAATTAAAATCAATAATGAGATTATAAAACCATTTAAAGCCAGTAATAAGGCTTACAAAGGCATTGGTGACTATGAATGGACTTTTCTTGTCAATGGATGGGATTCGCTTCACGTTTCTTGAGCTAAACATCTAATTATAATCTGTTTTAACAAAAAATATAAAAAAATTACACTTAAAATCAATAATGAGATTATAAAACCATTTAAAGCTAGTAATAAGGCTTACAAAGGCATTGGTGACTATAAATGGACTTTTCTTGTCAATGGATGGGATTCGCTTCACGTTTCCCGAGGAATACATCCAATTATAATATGTTTTAACAAAAAATGTAAAAAAATTAAAATTAAAATCAATAATGAGATTATAAAACCATTTAAAGCAAGTAATAAGGCTTACAAAGGCATTGGTGACTATAAATGGACTTTTCTTGTCAATGGATGGGATTCGCTTCACGTTTCCCGAGGAAAACATCCAACTATAATCTGTTTTAACAAAAAATGTAAAAAAATTAAACTTAAAATCAATAATGAGATTATAAAACCATTTAAAGCGAGTAATAAGGCTTACAAAGGCATTGGTGACTATAAATGGACTTTTCCTGTCAATGGATTTGATTCGCTTAACGTTTCCTGAGCTAAACATCGAATTATAATCAGTTTTAAAAAAAATGTAAAAAAATTAAACTTAAAATCAATAATGAGATTATAAAACCATTTAAAGCGAGTAATAAGGCTTACAAAGGCATTGGTGACTATAAATGGACTTTTGTCTTCAATGGATGGGATTCGCTTCACATTTCCCGAGGGAAACATCCAATTATAATCTGTTTTAACAAAAAATTCAAAAAAATTAAACTAAAAATCAATAATGAGATTATAAAACCATTTAAAGCGAGTAATAAGGCTTACAAAAGCATTGGTGACGATAAATGGACTTTTCTTGTCAAGGGATGGGATTCGCTTAACGTTTCTTGAGCTAAACATCTAATTATAATCTGTTTTAACAAAAAATGTAAAAAAATTAAACTTAAAATCAATAATGAGATTATAAAACCATTTAAAGCAAGTAATAAGGCTTACAAAGGCATTGGTGACTATAAATGGACTTTTCTTGTCAATGGATGGGATTCGCTTAACGTTTCTTGAGCTAAACATCTAATTATAATCTGTTTTAACAAAAAATGTAAAAAAATTAAACTTAAAATCAATAATGAGATTATAAAACCATTTAAAGCGAGTAATAAGGCTTACAAAGGCATTGGTGACTATAAATGGACTTTTCTTGTCAATGGATGGGATTCGATTCATGTTTCCCGAGCGAAACATCCAATTATAATCTGTTTGAACAAAAAATTCAAAAAAATTCAACTTAAAATCAATAATGAGATTATAAAACCATTTAAAGCGAGTAATAAGGCTTACAAAGGCATTGGTGACTATAAATGGACTTTTCCTGTCAATGGATTTGATTCGCTTAACGTTTCCTGAGCTAAACATCGAATTATAATCAGTTTTAAAAAAAATGTAAAAAAATTAAACTTAAAATCAATAATGAGATTATAAAACCATTTAAAGCGAGTAATAAGGCTTACAAAGGCATTGGTGACTATAAATGGACTTTTGTCTTCAATGGATGGGATTCGCTTCACATTTCCCGAGGGAAACATCCAATTATAATCTGTTTTAACAAAAAATTCAAAAAAATTAAACTAAAAATCAATAATGAGATTATAAAACCATTTAAAGCGAGTAATAAGGCTTACAAAAGCATTGGTGACGATAAATGGACTTTTCTTGTCAAGGGATGGGATTCGCTTAACGTTTCTTGAGCTAAACATCTAATTATAATCTGTTTTAACAAAAAATGTAAAAAAATTAAACTTAAAATCAATAATGAGATTATAAAACCATTTAAAGCGAGTAATAAGGCTTACAAAGGCATTGGTGACTATAAATGGACTTTTCTTGTCAATGGATGGGATTCGCTTAACGTTTCTTGAGCTAAACATCTAATTATAATCTGTTTTAACAAAAAATGTAAAAAAATTAAACTTAAAATCAATAATGAGATTATAAAACCATTTAAAGCGAGTAATAAGGCTTACAAAGGCATTGGTGACTATAAATGGACTTTTCTTGTCAATGGATGGGATTCGATTCATGTTTCCCGAGCGAAACATCCAATTATAATCTGTTTGAACAAAAAATTCAAAAAAATTCAACTTAAAATCAATAATGAGATTATAAAACCATTTAAAGCGAGTAATAAGGCTTACAAAGGCATTGGTGACTATAAATGGACTTTTGTCTTCAATGGATGGGATTCGATTCACATTTCCCGAGGGAAACATCCAATTATAATCTGTTTTAACAAAAAATTCAAAAAAATTAAACTAAAAATCAATAATGAGATTATAAAACCATTTAAAGCGAGTAATAAGGTTTACAGAGGCATTGGTGACTATAAATGGACTTTTCTTGTCAATGGATGGGATTCGCTTCACGTTTCTTGAGGAAAATATCCAATTATAATCTGTTTTAACAAAAAATGTAAAAAAATTAAACTTAAAATCAATAATGAGATTATAAAACCATTTAAAGCAAGTAATAAGGCTTACAAAGGCATTGGTGACTATAAATGGACTTCTCTTGTCAATGGATGGGATTCGCTTCACGTTTCTCGAGGAAAACATCCAATTATAATCTGTTTTAACAAAAAATTTAAAAAAATTAAACTTAAAATCAATAATGAGATTATAAAACCATTTAAAGCGAGTAATAAGGCTTACAAAGGCATTGGTGACTATAAATGTACTTTTCTTGTCAATGGATGGGATTCGCTTAACGTTTCTTGAGCTAAACATCTAATTATAATCTGTTTTAACAACAAATGTAAAAAAATTAAACTTAAAATCAATAATGAGATTATAAATCATTTAAAGCGAGTAATAAGGCTTACAAAGGCATTGGTGACTATAAAGGGACTTTTGTTGTCAATGGATGGGATTCGCTTCACGTTTCTTGAGCTAAACATCTAATTATAATCTGTTTCAACAAAAAATGTAAAAAAATTAAACTTAAAATCAATAATGAGATTATAAAACCATTTAAAGCGAGTAATAAGGCTTACAAAGGCATTGGTGACTATAAATGGACTTTTCTTGTCAATGGATGGGATTCGCTTCACGTTTCTTGAGCTAAACATCTAATTATAATCTGTTTTAACAAAAAATGTAAAAAAATTAAACTTAAAATCAATAATGAGAATATAAAACCATTTAAAGCGAGTAATAAGGCTTACAAAGGCATTGGTGACTATAAATGGACTTTTCTTGTATATGGATGGGATTCACTTAACATTTCTTGAGCTAAACATCTAATTATAATCTGTTTTAACAAAAAATATAAAAAAATTACACTTAAAATAAATAATGAGATTATAAAACCATTTAAAGCTAGTAATAAGGCTTACAAAGGCATTGGTGACTATAAATGGACTTTTCTTGTCAGTGGAATTGATTCACTTCACGTTTCCCGAGGAATACATCCAATTATAATCTGTTTTAATAAAAAATGTAAAAAAATTAAACTTAAAATCAATAATGAGATTATAAAATCATTTAAAGCGAGTAATAAGGCTTACAAAGGCATTGGTGACTATAAATGGACTTTTCTTGTCAATGGATGGGATTCGCTTCACGTTTCTTGAGCTAAACATCTAATTATAATCTGTTTTAACAAAAAATATAAAAAAATTAAACTTAAAATCAATAATGAGATTATAAAACCATTTAAAGCGAGTAATAAGGCTTACAAAGGCATTGGTGACTATAAATGGACTTTTCTTGTCAATGGATGGGATTCGCTTCACGTTTCTTGAGCTAAACATCTAATTATAATCTGTTTTAACAAAAAATGTAAAAAAATTAAACTTAAAATCAATAATGAGATTATAAAACCATTTAAAGCGAGTAATAAGGCTTAGAAAGGCATTGGTGACTATAAATGTACTTTTCTTCTCAATGGATGGGATTCGCTTAACGTTTCTTGAGCTAAACATCTAATTATAATCTGTTTTAACAAAAAATGTAAAAAATTAAACTTAAAATCAATAATGAGATTATAAAACCATTTAAAGCGAGTAATAAGGCTTAGAAAGGCATTGGTGACTATAAATGTACTTTTCTTCTCAATGGATGGGATTCGCTTAACGTTTCTTGAGCTAAACATCTAATTATAATCTGTTTTAACAAAAAATGTAAAAAAATTAAACTTAAAATCAATAATGAGATTATAAAACCATTTAAAGCGAGTAATAAGGCTTAGAAAGGCATTGGTGACTATAAATGTACTTTTCTTCTCAATGGATGGGATTCGCTTAACGTCTCTTGAGCTAAACATCTAATTATAATCTGTTTTAACAAAAAATGTAAAAAAATTAAACTTAAAATCAATAATGAGATTATAAAACCATTTAAAGCGAGTAATAAGGCTTACAAAGGCATTGGTGACTATAAATGGACTTTTCTTGTCAATGGATGGGATTCACTTAACATTTCTTGAGCTAAACATCTAATTATAATCTGTTTTAACAAAAAATGTAAAAAAATTACACTTAAAATCAATAATGATATTATAAAACCATTTAAAGCTAGTAATAAGGCTTACAAAGGCATTGGTGACAATAAATGGACTTTTCTTATCAATGGATGGGATTCGCTTCACGTTTCCCGAGGAATACATCCAATTATAATCTGTTTTAACAAAAAATGTAAAAAAATTAAACTTAAAATCAATAATGAGATTATAAAACCATTTAAAGCGAGTAATAAGGCTTACAAAGGCATTAGTGACTATAAAGGGACTTTTCTTGTCAATGGAAGGGATTCGCTTCACGTTTCTTGAGCTAAACATCTAATTATAATCTGTTTCAACAAAAAATGTAAAAAAATTAAACTTAAAATCAATAATGAGATTATAAAACCATTTAAAGCGAGTAATAAGGCTTACAAAGGCATTGGTGACTATAAAGGGGCTTTTCTTGTCAATGGATGGGATTCGCTTCACGTTTCTTGAGCTAAACATCTAATTATAATCTGTTTCAACAAAAAATGTAAAAAAATTAAACTGAAAATCAATAATGAGATTATAAAACCATTTAAAGCGAGTAATAAGGCTTACAAAGGCATTGGTGACTATAAATGGACTTTTCTTGTATATGGATGGGATTCACTTAACATTTCTTGAGCTAAACATCTAATTATAATCTGTTTTAACAAAAAATATAAAAAAATTACACTTAAAATAAATAATGAGATTATAAAACCATTTAAAGCTAGTAATAAGGCTTACAAAGGCATTGGTGACTATAAATGGACTTTTCTTGTCAGTGGAATTGATTCGCTTCACGTTTCCCGAGGAATACATCCAATTATAATCTGTTTTAATAAAAAATGTAAAAAAATTAAACTTAAAATCAATAATGAGATTATAAAACCATTTAAAGCAAGTAATAAGGCTTACAAAGGCATTGGTGACTATAAATGGACTTCTCTTGTCAATGGATGGGATTCGCTTCACGTTTCTCGAGGAAAACATCCAATTATAATCTGTTTTAACAAAAAATTTAAAAAAATTAAACTTAAAATCAATAATGAGATTATAAAACCATTTAAAGCGAGTAATAAGGCTTACAAAGGCATTGGTGACTATAAATGTACTTTTCTTGTCAATGGATGGGATTCGCTTAACGTTTCTTGAGCTAAACATCTAATTATAATCTGTTTTAACAACAAATGTAAAAAAATTAAACTTAAAATCAATAATGAGATTATAAATCATTTAAAGCGAGTAATAAGGCTTACAAAGGCATTGGTGACTATAAAGGGACTTTTGTTGTCAATGGATGGGATTCGCTTCACGTTTCTTGAGCTAAACATCTAATTATAATCTGTTTCAACAAAAAATGTAAAAAAATTAAACTTAAAATCAATAATGAGATTATAAAACCATTTAAAGCGAGTAATAAGGCTTACAAAGGCATTGGTGACTATAAATGGACTTTTCTTGTCAATGGATGGGATTCGCTTCACGTTTCTTGAGCTAAACATCTAATTATAATCTGTTTTAACAAAAAATGTAAAAAAATTAAACTTAAAATCAATAATGAGAATATAAAACCATTTAAAGCGAGTAATAAGGCTTACAAAGGCATTGGTGACTATAAATGGACTTTTCTTGTATATGGATGGGATTCACTTAACATTTCTTGAGCTAAACATCTAATTATAATCTGTTTTAACAAAAAATATAAAAAAATTACACTTAAAATAAATAATGAGATTATAAAACCATTTAAAGCTAGTAATAAGGCTTACAAAGGCATTGGTGACTATAAATGGACTTTTCTTGTCAGTGGAATTGATTCGCTTCACGTTTCCCGAGGAATACATCCAATTATAATCTGTTTTAATAAAAAATGTAAAAAAATTAAACTTAAAATCAATAATGAGATTATAAAATCATTTAAAGCGAGTAATAAGGCTTACAAAGGCATTGGTGACTATAAATGGACTTTTCTTGTCAATGGATGGGATTCGCTTCACGTTTCTTGAGCTAAACATCTAATTATAATCTGTTTTAACAAAAAATATAAAAAAATTAAACTTAAAATCAATAATGAGATTATAAAACCATTTAAAGCGAGTAATAAGGCTTACAAAGGCATTGGTGACTATAAATGGACTTTTCTTGTCAATGGATGGGATTCGCTTCACGTTTCTTGAGCTAAACATCTAATTATAATCTGTTTTAACAAAAAATGTAAAAAAATTAAACTTAAAATCAATAATGAGATTATAAAACCATTTAAAGCGAGTAATAAGGCTTAGAAAGGCATTGGTGACTATAAATGTACTTTTCTTCTCAATGGATGGGATTCGCTTAACGTTTCTTGAGCTAAACATCTAATTATAATCTGTTTTAACAAAAAATGTAAAAAATTAAACTTAAAATCAATAATGAGATTATAAAACCATTTAAAGCGAGTAATAAGGCTTAGAAAGGCATTGGTGACTATAAATGTACTTTTCTTCTCAATGGATGGGATTCGCTTAACGTTTCTTGAGCTAAACATCTAATTATAATCTGTTTTAACAAAAAATGTAAAAAAATTAAACTTAAAATCAATAATGAGATTATAAAACCATTTAAAGCGAGTAATAAGGCTTAGAAAGGCATTGGTGACTATAAATGTACTTTTCTTCTCAATGGATGGGATTCGCTTAACGTCTCTTGAGCTAAACATCTAATTATAATCTGTTTTAACAAAAAATGTAAAAAAATTAAACTTAAAATCAATAATGAGATTATAAAACCATTTAAAGCGAGTAATAAGGCTTACAAAGGCATTGGTGACTATAAATGGACTTTTCTTGTCAATGGATGGGATTCACTTAACATTTCTTGAGCTAAACATCTAATTATAATCTGTTTTAACAAAAAATGTAAAAAAATTACACTTAAAATCAATAATGATATTATAAAACCATTTAAAGCTAGTAATAAGGCTTACAAAGGCATTGGTGACAATAAATGGACTTTTCTTATCAATGGATGGGATTCGCTTCACGTTTCCCGAGGAATACATCCAATTATAATCTGTTTTAAAAAAAAATGTAAAAAAATTAAACTTAAAATCAATAATGAGATTATAAAACCATTTAAAGCGAGTAATAAGGCTTACAAAGGCATTAGTGACTATAAAGGGACTTTTCTTGTCAATGGAAGGGATTCGCTTCACGTTTCTTGAGCTAAACATCTAATTATAATCTGTTTCAACAAAAAATGTAAAAAAATTAAACTTAAAATCAATAATGAGATTATAAAACCATTTAAAGCGAGTAATAAGGCTTACAAAGGCATTGGTGACTATAAAGGGGCTTTTCTTGTCAATGGATGGGATTCGCTTCACGTTTCTTGAGCTAAACATCTAATTATAATCTGTTTCAACAAAAAATGTAAAAAAATTAAACTGAAAATCAATAATGAGATTATAAAACCATTTAAAGCGAGTAATAAGGCTTACAAAGGCATTGGTGACTATAAATGGACTTTTCTTGTATATGGATGGGATTCACTTAACATTTCTTGAGCTAAACATCTAATTATAATCTGTTTTAACAAAAAATATAAAAAAATTACACTTAAAATAAATAATGAGATTATAAAACCATTTAAAGCTAGTAATAAGGCTTACAAAGGCATTGGTGACTATAAATGGACTTTTCTTGTCAGTGGAATTGATTCGCTTCACGTTTCCCGAGGAATACATCCAATTATAATCTGTTTTAATAAAAAATGTAAAAAAATTAAACTTAAAATCAATAATGAGATTATAAAATCATTTAAAGCGAGTAATAAGGCTTACAAAGGCATTGGTGACTATAAATGGACTTTTCTTGTCAATGGATGGGATTCGCTTCACGTTTCTTGAGCTAAACATCTAATTATAATCTGTTTTAACAAAAAATATAAAAAAATTAAACTTAAAATCAATAATGAGATTATAAAACCATTTAAAGCGAGTAATAAGGCTTACAAAGGCATTGGTGACTATAAATGGACTTTTCTTGTCAATGGATGGGATTCGCTTCACGTTTCTTGAGCTAAACATCTAATTATAATCTGTTTTAACAAAAAATGTAAAAAAATTAAACTTAAAATCAATAATGAGATTATAAAACCATTTAAAGCGAGTAATAAGGCTTAGAAAGGCATTGGTGACTATAAATGTACTTTTCTTCTCAATGGATGGGATTCGCTTAACGTTTCTTGAGCTAAACATCTAATTATAATCTGTTTTAACAAAAAATGTAAAAAATTAAACTTAAAATCAATAATGAGATTATAAAACCATTTAAAGCGAGTAATAAGGCTTAGAAAGGCATTGGTGACTATAAATGTACTTTTCTTCTCAATGGATGGGATTCGCTTAACGTTTCTTGAGCTAAACATCTAATTATAATCTGTTTTAACAAAAAATGTAAAAAAATTAAACTTAAAATCAATAATGAGATTATAAAACCATTTAAAGCGAGTAATAAGGCTTAGAAAGGCATTGGTGACTATAAATGTACTTTTCTTCTCAATGGATGGGATTCGCTTAACGTCTCTTGAGCTAAACATCTAATTATAATCTGTTTTAACAAAAAATGTAAAAAAATTAAACTTAAAATCAATAATGAGATTATAAAACCATTTAAAGCGAGTAATAAGGCTTACAAAGGCATTGGTGACTATAAATGGACTTTTCTTGTCAATGGATGGGATTCACTTAACATTTCTTGAGCTAAACATCTAATTATAATCTGTTTTAACAAAAAATGTAAAAAAATTACACTTAAAATCAATAATGATATTATAAAACCATTTAAAGCTAGTAATAAGGCTTACAAAGGCATTGGTGACAATAAATGGACTTTTCTTATCAATGGATGGGATTCGCTTCACGTTTCCCGAGGAATACATCCAATTATAATCTGTTTTAACAAAAAATGTAAAAAAATTAAACTTAAAATCAATAATGAGATTATAAAACCATTTAAAGCGAGTAATAAGGCTTACAAAGGCATTAGTGACTATAAAGGGACTTTTCTTGTCAATGGAAGGGATTCGCTTCACGTTTCTTGAGCTAAACATCTAATTATAATCTGTTTCAACAAAAAATGTAAAAAAATTAAACTTAAAATCAATAATGAGATTATAAAACCATTTAAAGCGAGTAATAAGGCTTACAAAGGCATTGGTGACTATAAAGGGGCTTTTCTTGTCAATGGATGGGATTCGCTTCACGTTTCTTGAGCTAAACATCTAATTATAATCTGTTTCAACAAAAAATGTAAAAAAATTAAACTGAAAATCAATAATGAGATTATAAAACCATTTAAAGCGAGTAATAAGGCTTACAAAGGCATTGGTGACTATAAATGGACTTTTCTTGTAAATGGATGGGATTCGCTTAACGTTTCTTGAGCTAAACATCTAATTATAATCTGTTTTAACAAAAAATGTAAAAAAATTAAACTTAAAATCAATAATAAGATTATAAAACCATTTAAAGCGAGTAATAAGGCTTACAAAGGCATTGGTGACTATAAATGGACTTTTCTTATCAATGGATGGGATTCGCTTCACGTTTCCTGAGAAAAACATCCAATTATAATCTGTTTTAACAAAAAACGTAAAAAAATTAAACTTAAAATCAATAATGAGATTATAAAACCATTTAACGCGAGTAATAAGGCTTACAAAGGCATTGGTGACTATAAATGGACTTTTCTTGTCAATGGATGGGATTCACTTAACATTTCTTGAGCTAAATATCTAATTATAATCTGTTTTAACAAAAAATGTAAGAAAATTACACTTAAAATCAATAATGAGATTATAAAACCATTTAAAGCTAGTAATAAGGCTTACAAAGGCATTGGTGACTATAAATGGACTTTTCTTGTCAATGGATGGGATTCGCTTAACATTTCTTGAGCTAAACATCTAATTATAATTTGTTTTAACAAAAAATGTAAAAAAATTACACTTAAAATCAATAATGAGATTATAAAACCATTTAAAGCTAGTAATAAGGCTTACAAATGCATTGGTGACTATAAATGGACTTTTCTTGTCAATTGATGGGATTCGCTTCACGTTTCCCGAGGAATACATCCAATTATAATCTGTTTTAACAAAAAATGTAAAAAAATTAAACTTAAAATCAATAGTGAGATTATAAAACCATTTAAAGCGAGTAATAAGGCTTACAAAGGCATTGGTAACTATAAATGGACTTTTTTTGTCAATGGATGGGATTCGCTTCACGTTTCTTGAGCTAAATATCTACTTATAATCTGTTTCAACTGAAAATGTAAAAAAATTAAACTTAAAATCAATAATGAGATTATAAAACCATTTAAAGCGAGTAATAAGGCTTACAAAGGCATTGGGGACTATAAATGGACTTTTCTTGTCAATGGATGGGATTCGCTTTACGTTTCTTGAGCTAAACATCTAATTATAATCTGTTTTAACAAAAAAGGTAAAAAAATTAAACTTAAAATCAATAATGAGATTATAAAACCATTTAAAGCGAGTAATAAGGCTTACAAAGGCATTGGTGACTATAAATGGACTTTTCTTGTCAATGGATGGGATTCGCTTAACGTTTCTTGAGCTAAACATCTAATTATAATCTGTTTTAACAAAAAATGTAAAAAAATTAAACTTAAAATCAATAATGAGATTATAAAACCATTTAAAGCGAGTAATAAGGCTTACAAAGGCATTGGTGATTATAAATGGACTTTTCTTGTCAATGGATGCGATTCGCTTCACGTTTCTTGAGCTAAATATCTACTTATAATCTGTTTCAACTGAAAATGTAAAAAAATTAAACTTAAAATCAATAATGAGATTATAAAACCATTTAAAGCGAGTAATAAGGCTTACAAAGGCATTGGAGACTATAAATGGACTTTTCTTGTCAATGGATGGGATTCGCTTTACGTTTCTTGAGCTAAACATCTAATTATAATCTGTTTTAACAAAAAATGTAAAAAAATTAAACTTAAAATCAATAATGAGATTATAAAACCATTTAAAGCGAGTAATAAGGCTTACAAAGGCATTGGTGACTATAAATGGACTTTTCTTGTCAATGGATGGGATTCGCTTTACGTTTCTTGAGCTAAACATCTAATTATAATCTGTTTTAACAAAAAAGGTAAAAAAATTAAACTTAAAATCAATAATGAGATTATAAAACCATTTAAAGCGAGTAATAAGGCTTACAAAGGCATTGGTGACTATAAATGGACTTTTCTTGTAAATGGATGGGATTCGCTTAACGTTTCTTGAGCTAAACATCTAATTATAATCTGTTTTAACAAAAAATGTAAAAAAATTACACTTAAAATCAATAATGAGATTATAAAACCATTTAAAGCGAGTAATAAGGCTTACAAAGGCATTGGTGACTATAAATAGACTTTTCTTGTCAATGGATGGGATTCGCTTCACGTTTCCCGAGGAAAACATCCAATTATAATCTGTTTTACCAAAAAATGTAAAAAAATTAAACTTAAAATCAATAATGAGATTATAAAACCATTTAAAGCGAGTAATAAGGCTTACAAAGGCATTGGTGACTATAAATGGACTTTTCTTGTCAATGGATTTGATTCGCTTAACGTTTCCTGAGCTAAACATCTAATTATAATCAGTTTTAAAAAAAATGTAAAAAAATTAAACTTAAAATCAATAATGAGATTATAAAACCATTTAAAGCGAGTAATAAGGCTTAGAAAGACATTGGTGACTATAAATGTACTTTTCTTCTCAATGGATGGGATTCGCTTAACGTTTCTTGAGCTAAACATCTAATTATAATCTGTTTTAACAAAAAATGTAAAAAAATTAAACTTAAAATCAATAATGAGATTATAAAACCATTTAAAGCGAGTAATAAGGCTTACAAAGGCATTGGTGACTATAAATGGACTTTTCTTGTCAATGGATGGGATTCACTTAACATTTCTTGAGCTAAACATCTAATTATAATCTGTTTTAACAAAAAATGTAAAAAAATTACACTTAAAATCAATAATGATATTATAAAACCATTTAAAGCTAGTAATAAGGCTTACAAAGGCATTGGTGACAATAAATGGACTTTTCTTATCAATGGATGGGATTCGCTTCACGTTTCCCGAGGAATACATCCAATTATAATATGTTTTAACAAAAAATGTAAAAAAATTAAACTTAAAATCAATAATGAGATTATAAAACCATTTAAAGCGAGTAATAAGGCTTACAAAGGCATTGGTGACTATAAAGGGACTTTTCTTGTCAATGGATGGGATTCGCTTCACGTTTCTTGAGCTAAACATCTAATTATAATCTGTTTTAACAAAAAATGTAAAAAAATTAAACTTAAAATCAATAATGAGATTATAAAACCATTTAAAGCGAGTAATAAGGCTTACAAAGGCATTGGTGACTATAAAGGGACTTTTCTTGTCAATGGATGGGATTCGCTTCACGTTTCTTGAGCTAAACATCTAATTATAATCTGTTTCAACAAAAAATGTAAAAAAATTAAACTTAAAATCAATAATGAGATTATAAAACCATTTAAAGCGAGTAATAAGGCTTACAAAGGCATTGGTGACTATAAAGGGACTTTTCTTCTCAATGGATGGGATTCGCTTCACGTTTCTTGAGCTAAACATCTAATTATAATCTGTTTGAACAAAAAATGTAAAAAAATTAAACTTAAAATCAATAATGAGATTATAAAACCATTTAAAGCTAGTAATAAGGCTTACAAAGGCATTGGTGACTATAAATGGACTTTTCTTGTCAATGGATGGGATTCGCTTCACGTTTCTTGAGCTAAACATCTAATTATAATCTGTTTTAACAAAAAATATAAAAAAATTACACTTAAAATCAATAATGAGATTATAAAACCATTTAAAGCTAGTAATAAGGCTTACAAAGGCATTGGTGACTACAAATGGACTTTTCTTGTCAATGGATGGGATTCGCTTAACGTTTCTTGAGCTAAATATCTAATTATAATCTGTTTTAACAAAAAATGTAAAAAAATTAAACTTAAAATCAATAATGAGATTATAAAACCATTTAAAGCGAGTAATAAGGCTTCCAAAGGCATTGGTGACTATAAATGGACTTTTCTTGTCAATGGATTTGATTCGCTTAACGTTTCCTGAGCTAAACATCTAATTATAATCAGTTTTAAAAAAAATGTAAAAAAATTAAACTTAAAATCAATAATGAGATTATAAAACCATTTAAAGCGAGTAATAAGGCTTACAAAGGCATTGGTAACTATAAATGGACTTTTCTTGTCAATGGATGGGATTCGCTTCACGTTTCTTGAGCTAAATATCTACTTATAATCTGTTTCAACAGAAAATGTAAAAAAATTAAACTTAAAATCAATAATGAGATTATAAAACCATTTAAAGCGAGTAATAAGGCTTACAAAGGCATTGGTGACTATAAATGGACTTTTCTTGTCAATGGATGGGATTCGCTTTACGTTTCTTGAGCTAAACATCTAATTATAATCTGTTTTAACAAAAAATGTAAAAAAATTAAACTTAAAATCAATAATGAGATTATAAAACCATTTAAAGCGAGTAATAAGGCTTACAAAGGCATTGGGGACTATAAATGGACTTTTCTTGTCAATGGATGGGATTCGCTTTACGTTTCTTGAGCTAAACATCTAATTATAATCTGTTTTAACAAAAAAGGTAAAAAAATTAAACTTAAAATCAATAATGAGATTATAAAACCATTTAAAGCGAGTAATAAGGCTTACAAAGGCATTGGTGACTATAAATGGACTTTTCTTGTCAATGGATGGGATTCGCTTAACGTTTCTTGAGCTAAACATCTAATTATAATCTGTTTTAACAAAAAATGTAAAAAAATTAAACTTAAAATCAATAATGAGATTATAAAACCATTTAAAGCGAGTAATAAGGCTTACAAAGGCATTGGTGATTATAAATGGACTTTTCTTGTCAATGGATGGGATTCGCTTTACGTTTCTTGAGCTAAACATCTAATTATAATCTGTTTTAACAAAAAATGTAAAAAAATTAAACTTAAAATCAATAATGAGATTATAAAACCATTTAAAGCGAGTAATAAGGCTTACAAAGGCATTGGTGACTATAAATGGACTTTTCTTGTCAATGGATGGGATTCGCTTTACGTTTCTTGAGCTAAACATCTAATTATAATCTGTTTTAACAAAAAAGGTAAAAAAATTAAACTTAAAATCAATAATGAGATTATAAAACCATTTAAAGCGAGTAATAAGGCTTACAAAGGCATTGGTGACTATAAATGGACTTTTCTTGTAAATGGATGGGATTCGCTTAACGTTTCTTGAGCTAAACATCTAATTATAATCTGTTTTAACAAAAAATGTAAAAAAATTACACTTAAAATCAATAATGAGATTATAAAACCATTTAAAGCGAGTAATAAGGCTTACAAAGGTATTGGTGACTATAAATGGACTTTTCTTGTCAATGGATGGGATTCGCTTCACGTTTCCCGAGGAAAACATCCAATTATAATCTGTTTTAACAAAAAATGTAAAAAAATTAAACTTAAAATCAATAATGAGATTATAAAACCATTTAAAGCGAGTAATAAGGCTTACAAAGGCATTGGTGACTATAAATGGACTTTTCTTGTCAATGGATTTGATTCGCTTAACGTTTCCTGAGCTAAACATCTAATTATAATCTGTTTTAACAAAAAACGTAAAAAAATTAAACTTAAAATCAATAATGAGATTATAAAACCATTTAACGCGAGTAATAAGGCTTACAAAGGCATTGGTGACTATAAATGGACTTTTCTTGTCAATGGATGGGATTCACTTAACATTTCTTGAGCTAAATATCTAATTATAATCTGTTTTAACAAAAAATGTAAGAAAATTACAGTTAAAATCAATAATGAGATTATAAAACCATTTAAAGCGAGTAATAAGGTTTACAAAGGCATTGGTGACTATAAATGGACTTTTCTTGTCAATGGATGGGATTCACTTAACATTTCTTGAGCTAAACATCTAATTATAATCTGTTTTAACAAAAAACTGTAAAAAAATTACACTTAAAATCAATAATGATATTATAAAACCATTTAAAGCTAGTAATAAGGCTTACAAAGGCATTGGTGACAATAAATGGACTTTTCTTATCAATGGATGGGATTCGCTTCACGTTTCCCGAGGAATACATCCAATTATAATCTGTTTTAACAAAAAATGTAAAAAAATTAAACTTAAAATCAATAATGAGATTATAAAACCATTTAAAGCGAGTAATAAGGCTTACAAAGGCATTGGTGACTATAAAGGGACTTTTCTTGTCAATGGATGGGATTCGCTTCACGTTTCTTGAGCTAAACATCTAATTATAATCTGTTTCAACAAAAAATGTAAAAAAATTAAACTTAAAATCAATAATGAGATTATAAAACCATTTAAAGCGAGTAATAAGGCTTACAAAGGCATTGGTGACTATAAAGGGGCTTTTCTTGTCAATGGATGGGATTCGCTTCACGTTTCTTGAGCTAAACATCTAGTTATAATCTGTTTCAACAAAAAATGTAAAAAAATTAAACTGAAAATCAATAATGAGATTATAAAACCATTTAAAGCGAGTAATAAGGCTTACAAAGGCATTGGTGACTATAAATGGACTTTTCTTGTAAATGGATGGGATTCGCTTAACGTTTCTTGAGCTAAACATCTAATTATAATCTGTTTTAACAAAAAATGTAAAAAAATTAAACTTAAAATCAATAATAAGATTATAAAACCATTTAAAGCGAGTAATAAGGCTTACAAAGGCATTGGTGACTATAAATGGACTTTTCTTGTCAATGGATGGGCTTCGCTTCACGTTTCCTGAGAAAAACATCCAATTATAATCTGTTTTAACAAAAAACGTAAAAAAATTAAACTTAAAATCAATAATGAGATTATAAAACCATTTAACGCGAGTAATAAGGCTTACAAAGGCATTGGTGACTATAAATGGACTTTTCTTGTCAATGGATGGGATTCGCTTCACGTTTCTTGAGCTAAACATCTAATTATAATCTGTTTTAACAAAAAATGTAAAAAAATTACACTTAAAATCAATAATGAGATTATAAAACCATTTAAAGCTAGTAATAAGGCTTACAAAGGCATTGGTGACTATAAATGGACTTTTCTTGTCAGTGGATGGGATTCGCTTCACGTTTCCCGAGGAATACATCCAATTATAATATGTTTTAACAAAAAATGTAAAAAAATTAAACTTAAAATCAATAATGAGATTATAAAACCATTTAAAGCGAGTAATAAGGCTTACAAAGGCATTGGTGACTATAAAGGGGCTTTTCTTGTCAATGGATGGGATTCGCTTCACGTTTCTTGAGCTAAACATCTAGTTATAATCTGTTTCAACAAAAAATGTAAAAAAATTAAACTGAAAATCAATAATGAGATTATAAAACCATTTAAAGCGAGTAATAAGGCTTACAAAGGCATTGGTGACTATAAATGGACTTTTCTTGTCAATGGATGGGATTCGCTTCACGTTTCCCGAGGAATACATCCAATTATAATATGTTTTAACAAAAAATGAAAAAAAATTAAAATTAAAATCAATAATGAGATTATAAAACCATTTAAAGCGAGTAATAAGGCTTACAAAGGCATTGGTGACTATAAATGGACTTTTCTTGTCAATGGATGGGATTCGCTTCACGTTTCTTGAGCTAAACATCTAATTATAATCTGTTTTAACAAAAAATGTAAAAAAATTACACTTAAAATCAATAATGAGATTATAAAACCATTTAAAGCTAGTAATAAGGCTTACAAAGGCATTGGTGACTATAAATGGACTTTTCTTGTCAGTGGATGGGATTCGCTTCACGTTTCCCGAGGAATACATCCAATTATAATATGTTTTAACAAAAAATGTAAAAAAATTAAACTTAAAATCAATAATGAGATTATAAAACCATTTAAAGCGAGTAATAAGGCTTACAAAGGCATTGGTGACTATAAAGGGACTTTTCTTGTCAATGGATGGGATTCGCTTCACGTTTCTTGAGCTAAACATCTAATTATAATCTGTTTCAACAAAAAATGTAAAAAAATTAAACTTAAAATCAATAATGAGATTATAAAACCATTTAAAGCGAGTAATAAGGCTTACAAAGGCATTGGTGACTATAAATGGACTTTTCTTGTCAATGGATGGGATTCGCTTAACGTTTCTTGAGCTAAACATCTAATTATAATCTGTTTTAACAAAAAATGTAAAAAAATTAAACTTAAAATCAATAATGAGATTATAAAACCATTTAAAGCGAGTAATAAGGCTTACAAAGGCATTGGTGACTATAAATGGACTTTTCTTGTCAATGGATTTGATTCGCTTAACGTTTCCTGAGCTAAACATCTAATTATAATCAGTTTTAAAAAAAATGTAAAAAAATTAAACTTAAAATCAATAATGAGATTATAAAACCATTTAAAGCGAGTAATAAGGCTTACAAAGGCATTGGTAACTATAAATGGACTTTTCTTGTCAATGGATGGGATTCGCTTCACGTTTCTTGAGCTAAATATCTACTTATAATCTGTTTCAACAGAAAATGTAAAAAAATTAAACTTAAAATCAATAATGAGATTATAAAACCATTTAAAGCGAGTAATAAGGCTTACAAAGGCATTGGTGACTATAAATGGACTTTTCTTGTCAATGGATGGGATTCGCTTTACGTTTCTTGAGCTAAACATCTAATTATAATCTGTTTTAACAAAAAATGTAAAAAAATTAAACTTAAAATCAATAATGAGATTATAAAACCATTTAAAGCGAGTAATAAGGCTTACAAAGGCATTGGTGATTATAAATGGACTTTTCTTGTCAATGGATGGGATTCGCTTTACGTTTCTTGAGCTAAACATCTAATTATAATCTGTTTTAACAAAAAATGTAAAAAAATTAAACTTAAAATCAATAATGAGATTATAAAACCATTTAAAGCGAGTAATAAGGCTTACAAAGGCATTGGTGACTATAAATGGACTTTTCTTGTCAATGGATGGGATTCGCTTTACGTTTCTTGAGCTAAACATCTAATTATAATCTGTTTTAATAAAAAAGGTAAAAAAATTAAACTTAAAAACAATAATGAGATTATAAAACCATTTAAAGCGAGTAATAAGGCTTACAAAGGCATTGGTGACTATAAATGGACTTTTCTTGTAAATGGATGGGATTCGCTTAACGTTTCTTGAGCTAAACATCTAATTATAATCTATTTTAACAAAAAATGTAAAAAAATTACACTTAAAATCAATAATGAGATTATAAAACCATTTAAAGCGAGTAATAAGGCTTACAAAGGCATTGGTGACTATAAATGGACTTTTCTTGTCAATGGATGGGATTCGCTTCACGTTTCCCGAGGAAAACATCCAATTATAATCTGTTTTAACAAAAAATGTAAAAAAATTAAACTTAAAATCAATAATGAGATTATAAAACCATTTAAAGCGAGTAATAAGGCTTACAAAGGCATTGGTGACTATAAATGGACTTTTCTTGTCAATGGATTTGATTCGCTTAACGTTTCCTGAGCTAAACATCTAATTATAATCAGTTTTAAAAAAAATGTAAAAAAATTAAACTTAAAATCAATAATGAGATTATAAAACCATTTAAAGCGAGTAATAAGGCTTAGAAAGGCATTGGTGACTATAAATGTACTTTTCTTCTCAATGGATGGGATTCGCTTAACGTTTCTTGAGCTAAACATCTAATTATAATCTGTTTTAACAAAAAATATAAAAAAATTAAACTTAAAATCAATAATGAGATTATAAAACCATTTAAAGCGAGTAATAAGGCTTACAAAGGCATTGGTGACTATAAATGGACTTTTCTTGTCAATGGATGGGATTCACTTAACATTTCTTGAGCTAAACATCTAATTATAATCTTTTTTAACAAAAAACTGTAAAAAAATTACACTTAAAATCAATAATGATATTATAAAACCATTTAAAGCTAGTAATAAGGCTTACAAAGGCATTGGTGACAATAAATGGACTTTTCTTATCAATGGATGGGATTCGCTTCACGTTTCCCGAGGAATACATCCAATTATAATCTGTTTTAACAAAAAATGTAAAAAAATTAAACTTAAAATCAATAATGAGATTATAAAACCATTTAAAGCGAGTAATAAGGCTTACAAAGGCATTGGTGACTATAAAGGGACTTTTCTTGTCAATGGATTGGATTCGCTTCACGTTTCTTGAGCTAAACATCTAATTATAATCTGTTTCAACTAAAAATGTAAAAAAATTAAACTTAAAATCAATAATGAGATTATAAAACCATTTAAAGCGAGTAATAAGGCTTACAAAGGCATTGGTGACTATAAAGGGGCTTTTCTTGTCAATGGATGGGATTCGCTTCACGTTTCTTGAGCTAAACATCTAGTTATAATCTGTTTCAACAAAAAATGTAAAAAAATTAAACTGAAAATCAATAATGAGATTATAAAACCATTTAAAGCGAGTAATAAGGCTTACAAAGGCATTGGTGACTATAAATGGACTTTTCTTGTAAATGGATGGGATTCGCTTAACGTTTCTTGAGCTAAACATCTAATTATAATCTGTTTTAACAAAAAATGTAAAAAAATTAAACTTAAAATCAATAATAAGATTATAAAACCATTTAAAGCGAGTAATAAGGCTTACAAAGGCATTTGTGACTATAAATGGACTTTTCTTGTCAATGGATGGGCTTCGCTTCACGTTTCCTGAGAAAAACATCCAATTATAATCTGTTTTAACAAAAAACGTAAAAAAATTAAACTTAAAATCAATAATGAGATTATAAAACCATTTAACGCGAGTAATAAGGCTTACAAAGGCATTGGTGACTATAAATGGACTTTTCTTGTCAATGGATGGGATTCACTTAACATTTCTTGAGCTAAATATCTAATTATAATCTGTTTTAACAAAAAATGTAAGAAAATTACAGTTAAAATCAATAATGAGATTATAAAACCATTTAAAGCTAGTAATAAGGCTTACAAAGGCATTGGTGACTAAAAATGGACTTTTCTTGTCAATGGATGGGATTCGCTTCACGTTTCCCGAGGAATACATCCAATTATAATATGTTTTAACAAAAAATGAAAAAAAATTAAAATTAAAATCAATAATGAGATTATAAAACCATTTAAAGCGAGTAATAAGGCTTACAAAGGCATTGGTGACTATAAATGGACTTTTCTTGTCAATGGATGGGATTCGCTTCACGTTTCTTGAGCTAAACATCTAATTATAATCTGTTTTAACAAAAAATGTAAAAAAATTACACTTAAAATCAATAATGAGATTATAAAACCATTTAAAGCTAGTAATAAGGCTTACAAAGGCATTGGTGACTATAAATGGACTTTTCTTGTCAGTGGATGGGATTCGCTTCACGTTTCCCGAGGAATACATCCAATTATAATATGTTTTAACAAAAAATGTAAAAAAATTAAACTTAAAATCAATAATGAGATTATAAAACCATTTAAAGCGAGTAATAAGGCTTACAAAGGCATTGGTGACTATAAAGGGACTTTTCTTGTCAATGGATGGGATTCGCTTCACGTTTCTTGAGCTAAACATCTAATTATAATCTGTTTCAACAAAAAATGTAAAAAAATTAAACTTAAAATCAATAATGAGATTATAAAACCATTTAAAGCGAGTAATGAGGCTTACAAAGGCATTGGTGACTATAAATGGACTTTTCTTGTCAATGGATGGGATTCGCTTCACGTTTCCCGAGAAAAACATCCAATTATAATCTGTTTTAACAAAAAACATAAAAAAATTAAACTTAAAATCAATAATTACATTATAAAACCATTTAACGCGAGTAATAAGGCTTACAAAGGCATTGGTGACTATAAATGGACTTTTCTTGTCAATGGATGGGATTCGCTTAACATTTCTTGAGCTAAACATCTAATTATAATTTGTTTTAACAAAAAATGTAAAAAAATTACACTTAAAATCAATAATGAGATTATAAAACCATTTAAAGCTAGTAATAAGGCTTACAAATGCATTGGTGACTATAAATGGACTTTTCTTGTCAATGGATGGGATTCGCTTCACGTTTCCCGAGGAATACATCCAATTATAATCTGTTTTAATAAAAAATGTAAAAAAATTAAACTTAAAATCAATAATGAGATTATAAAACCATTTAAAGTGAGTAATAAGGCTTACAAAGGCATTGGTGACTATAAATGGACTTTTCTTGTCAATGGATGGGATTCGCTTAACGTTTCCCGAGGAAAACATCCAATTATAATCTGTTTTAACAAAAAATGTAAAAAAATTAAACTTAAAATCAATAGTGAGATTATAAAACCATTTAAAGCGAGTAATAAGGCTTACAAAGGCATTGGCGACTATAAATGGACTTTTCTTGTAAATGGATGGGATTCGCTTAACGTTTCTTGAGCTAAACATCTAATTATAATCTGTTTTAACAAAAAATGTAAAAAAATTAAACTTAAAATCAATAATGAGATTATAAAACCATTTAAAGCGAGTAATAAGGCTTACAAAGGCGTTGGTGACTATAAAGGGACTTTTCTTGTCAATGGATGGGATTCGCTTCACGTTTCTTGAGCTAAACATCTAATTATAATCTGTTTCAACAAAAAATGTAAAAAAATTAAACTTAAAATCAATAATGAGATTATAAAACCATTTAAAGCGAGTAATAAGGCTTACAAAGGCATTGGTGACTATAAAGGGACTTTTCTTCTCAATGGATGGGATTCGCTTCACGTTTCTTGAGCTAAACATCTAATTATAATCTGTTTGAACAAAAAATGTAAAAAAATTAAACTTAAAATCAATAATGAGATTATAAAACCATTTAAAGCTAGTAATAAGGCTTACAAAGGCATTGGTGACTATAAATGGACTTTTCTTGTCAATGGATGGGATTCGCTTCACGTTTCTTGAGCTAAACATCTAATTATAATCTGTTTTAACAAAAAATATAAAAAAATTACTCTTAAAATCAATAATGAGATTATAAAACCATTTAAAGCTAGTAATAAGGCTTACAAAGGCATTGGTGACTACAAATGGACTTTTCTTGTCAATGGATGGGATTCGCTTAACGTTTCTTGAGCTAAACATCTAATTATAATCTGTTTTAACAAAAAATGTAAAAAAATTAAACTTAAAATCAATAATGAGATTATAAAACCATTTAAAGCGAGTAATAAGGCTTACAAAGGCATTGGTGACTATAAATGGACTTTTCTTGTCAATGGATTTGATTCGCTTAACGTTTCCTGAGCTAAACATCTAATTATAATCAGTTTTAAAAAAAATGTAAAAAAATTAAACTTAAAATCAATAATGAGATTATAAAACCATTTAAAGCGAGTAATAAGGCTTACAAAGGCATTGGTAACTATAAATGGACTTTTCTTGTCAATGGATGGGATTCGCTTCACGTTTCTTGAGCTAAATATCTGCTTATAATCTGTTTCAACAGAAAATGTAAAAAAATTAAACTTAAAATCAATAATGAGATTATAAAACCATTTAAAGCGAGTAATAAGGCTTACAAAGGCATTGGTGACTATAAATGGACTTTTCTTGTCAATGGATGGGATTCGCTTTACGTTTCTTGAGCTAAACATCTAATTATAATCTGTTTTAACAAAAAATGTAAAAAAATTAAACTTAAAATCAATAATGAGATTATAAAACCATTTAAAGCGAGTAATAAGGCTTACAAAGGCATTGGTGACTATAAATGGACTTTTCTTGTCAATGGATGGGATTCGCTTTACGTTTCTTGAGCTAAACATCTAATTATAATCTGTTTTAACAAAAAAGGTAAAAAAATTAAACTTAAAATCAATAATGAGATTATAAAACCATTTAAAGCGAGTAATAAGGCTTACAAAGGCATTGGTGACTATAAATGGACTTTTCTTGTCAATGGATGGGATTCGCTTAACGTTTCTTGAGCTAAACATCTAATTATAATCTGTTTTAACAAAAAATGTAAAAAAATTAAACTTAAAATCAATAATGAGATTATAAAACCATTTAAAGCGAGTAATAAGGCTTACAAAGGCATTGGTGACTATAAATGGACTTTTCTTGTCAATGGATGGGATTCGCTTTACGTTTCTTGAGTTAAACATCTAATTATAATCTGTTTTAACAAAAAATGTAAAAAAATTAAACTTAAAATCAATAATGAGCTTATAAAACCATTTAAAGCGAGTAATAAGGCTTACAAAGGCATTGGTGACTATAAATGGACTTTTCTTGTCAATGGATGGGATTCGCTTTACGTTTCTTGAGCTAAACATCTAATTATAATCTGTTTTAACAAAAAAGGTAAAAAAATTAAACTTAAAATCAATAATGAGATTATAAAACCATTTAAAGCGAGTAATAAGGCTTACAAAAGCATTGGTGACTATAAATGGACTTTTCTTGTAAATGGATAGGATTCGCTTAACGTTTCATGAGCTAAACATCTAATTATAATCTGTTTTAACAAAAAATGTAAAAAAATTACACTTAAAATCAATAATGAGATTATAAAACCATTTAAAGCGAGTAATAAGGCTTACAAAGGCATTGGTGACTATAAATGGACTTTTCTTATCAATGGATGGGATTCGCTTCACGTTTCCTGAGAAAAACATCCAATTATAATCTATTTTAACAAAAAACGTAAAAAAATTAAACTTAAAATCAATAATGAGATTATAAAACCATTTAAAGCGAGTAATAAGGCTTAGAAAGGCATTGGTGACTATAAATGTACTTTTCTTCTCAATGGATGGGATTCGCTTAACGTTTCTTGAGCTAAACATCTAATTATAATCTGTTTTAACAAAAAATGTAAAAAAATTAAACTGAAAATCAATAATGAGATTATAAAACCATTTAAAGCGAGTAATAAGGCTTACAAAGGCATTGGTGACTATAAATGGACTTTTCTTGTAAATGGATGGGATTCACTTAACATTTCTTGAGCTAAACATCTAATTATAATCTATTTTAACAAAAAATGTAAAAAAATTACACTGAAAATCAATAATGATATTATAAAACCATTTAAAGCTAGTAATAAGGCTTACAAAGGCATTGGTGACTATAAATGGACTTTTCTTATCAATGGATGGGATTCGCTTCACGTTTCCCGAGGAATACATCCAATTATAATATGTTTTAACAAAAAATATAAAAAAATTAAAATTAAAATCAATAATGAGATTATAAAATCATTTAAAGCGAGTAAGAAGGCTTACAAAGGCGTTGGTGACTATAAATGGACTTTTCTTATCAATGGATGGGATTCGCCTCACGTTTCTTGAGCTAAACATCTAATTATATTCTGTTTTAGCAAAAAATGTAAAAAAATTACACTTAAAATCAATAATGAGATTATAAAACCATTTAAAGCTAGTAATAAGGCTTACAAAGGCATTGGTGACTATAAATGGACTTTTCTTGTCAATGCATGGGATTCGCTTCACGTTTCCCGAGGAATACATTCAATTATAATATGTTTTAACAAAAAATGTAAAAAAATTAAAATTAAAATCAATAATGAGATTATAAAACCATTTAAAGCGAGTAATAAGGCTTACAAAGGCATTGGTGACTATAAATGCACTTTTCTTGTCAATGGATGGGATTCGCTTAACGTTTCTTGAGCTAAACATCTAATTATAATCTGTTTTAACAAAAAATGTAAAAAAATTACACTTAAAATCAATAATGAGATTATAAAACCATTTAAAGCGAGTAATAAGGCTTACAAAGGCATTGGTGACTATAAAGGGGCTTTTCTTGTCAATGGATGGGATTCGCTTCACGTTTCTTGAGCTAAACATCTAATTATAATCTGTTTCAACAAAAAATGTAAAAAAATTAAACTGAAAATCAATAATGAGATTATAAAACCATTTAAAGCGAGTAATAAGGCTTACAAAGGCATTGGTGACTATAAATGGACTTTTCTTGTAAATGGATGGGATTCGCTTAACGTTTCATGAGCTAAACATCTAATTATAATCTGTTTTAACAAAAAATGTAAAAAAACTAAACTTAAAATCAATAATAAGATTATAAAACCATTTAAAGCGAGTAATGAGGCTTACAAAGGCATTGGTGACTATAAATGGACTTTTCTTGTCAATGGATGGGATTCGCTTCACTTTTCCTGAGAAAAACATCCAATTATAATCTGTTTTAACAAAAAACGTAAAAAAATTAAACTTAAAATCAATAATTACATTATAAAACCATTTAACGCGAGTAATAAGGCTTACAAAGGCATTGGTGACTATAAATGGACTTTTCTTGTCAATGGATGGGATTCGCTTAACATTTCTTGAGCTAAACATCTAATTATAATTTGTTTTAACAAAAAATGTAAAAAAATTACACTTAAAATCAATAATGAGATTATAAAACCATTTAAAGCTAGTAATAAGGCTTACAAATGCATTGGTGACTATAAATGGACTTTTCTTGTCAATGGATGGGATTCGCTTCACGTTTCCCGAGGAATACATCCAATTATAATCTGTTTTAATAAAAAATGTAAAAAAATTAAACTTAAAATCAATAATGAGATTATAAAACCATTTAAAGCGAGTAATAAGGCTTACAAAGGCATTGGCGACTATAAATGGACTTTTCTTGTCAATGGATGGGATTCGCTTCACGTTTCTTGAGCTAAACATCTAATTATAATCTGTTTTAACAAAAAATATAAAAAAATTACACTTAAAATCAATAATGAGATTATAAAACCATTTAAAGCTAGTAATAAGGCTTACAAAGGCATTGGTGACTACAAATGGACTTTTCTTGTCAATGGATGGGATTCGCTTCACGTTTCCCGAGGAATACATCCAATTATAATCTGTTTTAATAAAAAACGTAAAAAAATTAAACTTAAAATCAATAATGAGATTATAAAACCATTTAAAGCGAGTAATAAGGCTTAGAAAGGCATTGGTGACTATAAATGTACTTTTCTTCTCAATGGATGGGATTCGCTTAACGTTTCTTGAGCTAAACATCTAATTATAATCTGTTTTAACAAAAAATGTAAAAAAATTAAACTGAAAATCAATAATGAGATTATAAAACCATTTAAAGCGAGTAAAAAGGCTTACAAAGGCATTGGTGACTATAAATGGACTTTTCTTGTCAATGGATGGGATTCACTTAACATTTCTTGAGCTAAACATCTAATTATAATCTGTTTTAACAAAAAATGTAAAAAAATTACACTAAAAATCAATAATGATATTATAAAACCATTTAAAGCTAGTAATAAGGCTTACAAAGGCATTGGTGACAATAAATGGACTTTTCTTATCAATGGATGGGATTCGCTTCACGTTTCCCGAGGAATACATCCAATTATAATATGTTTTAACAAAAAATATAAAAAAATTAAAATTAAAATCAATAATGAGATTATAAAACCATTTAAAGCGAGTAAGAAGGCTTACAAAGGCGTTGGTGACTATAAATGGACTTTTCTTGTCAATGGATGGGATTCGCCTCACGTTTCTTGAGCTAAACATCTAATTATATTCTGTTTTAGCAAAAAATGTAAAAAAATTACACTTAAAATCAATAATGAGATTATAAAACCATTTAAAGCTAGTAATAAGGCTTACAAAGGCATTGGTGACTATAAATGGACTTTTCTTGTCAATGCATGGGATTCGCTTCACGTTTCCCGAGGAATACATCCAATTATAATATGTTTTAACAAAAAATGTAAAAAAATTAAAATTAAAATCAATAATGAGATTATAAAACCATTTAAAGCGAGTAATAAGGCTTACAAAGGCATTGGTGACTATAAATGCACTTTTCTAGTCAATGGATGGGATTCGCTTAACGTTTCTTGAGCTAAACATCTAATTATAATCTGTTTTAACAAAAAATGTAAAAAAATTACACTTAAAATCAATAATGAGATTATAAAACCATTTAAAGCGAGTAATAAGGCTTACAAAGGCATTGGTGACTATAAAGGGGCTTTTCTTGTCAATGGATGGGATTCGCTTCACGTTTCTTGAGCTAAACATCTAATTATAATCTGTTTCAACAAAAAATGTAAAAAAATTAAACTGAAAATCAATAATGAGATTATAAAACCATTTAAAGCGAGTAATAAGGCTTACAAAGGCATTGGTGACTATAAATGGACTTTTCTTGTAAATGGATGGGATTCGCTTAACGTTTCATGAGCTAAACATCTAATTATAATCTGTTTTAACAAAAAATGTAAAAAAATTAAACTTAAAATCAATAATAAGATTATAAAACCATTTAAAGCGAGTAATAAGGCTTACAAAGGCATTGGTGACTATAAATGGACTTTTCTTGTCAATGGATGGGATTCGCTTCACGTTTCCTGAGAAAAACATCCAATTATAATCTGTTTTAACAAAAAACGTAAAAAAATTAAACTTAAAATCAATAATGAGATTATAAAACCATTTAACGCGAGTAATAAGGCTTACAAAGGCATTGGTGACTATAAATGGACTTTTCTTGTCAATGGATGGGATTCACTTAACATTTCTTGAGCTAAATATCTAATTATAATCTGTTTTAACAAAAAATGTAAGAAAATTACACTTAAAATCAATAATGAGATTATAAAACAATTTAAAGCTAGTAATAAGGCTTACAAAGGCATTGGTGACTATAAATGGACTTTTCTTGTCAATGGATGGGATTCGCTTCACGTTTCCCGAGGAATACATCCAATTATAATATATTTTAACAAAAAATGTAAAAAAATTAAAATTAAAATCAATAATGAGATTATAAAACCATTTAAAGCGAGTAATAAGGCTTACAAAGGCATTTGTGACTATAAATGGACTTTTCTTGTCAATGGATGGGATTCGCTTCACGTTTCTTGAGCTAAACATCTAATTATAATCTGTTTTAACAAAAAATATAAAAAAATTACACTTAAAATCAATAATGAGATTATAAAACCATTTAAAGCTAGTAATAAGGCTTACAAAGGCATTGGTGACTATAAATGGACTTTTCTTGTCAGTGGATGGGAGTCGCTTCACGTTTCCCGAGGAATACATCCAATTATAATATGTTTTAACAAAAAATGTAAAAAAATTAAACTTAAAATCAATAATGAGATTATAAAACCATTTAAAGCGAGTAATAAGGCTTACAAAGGCATTGGTGACTATAAAGGGACTTTTCTTGTCAATGGATGGGATTCGCTTCACGTTTCTTGAGCTAAACATCTAATTATAATCTGTTTCAACAAAAAATGTAAAAAAATTAAACTTAAAATCAATAATGAGATTATAAAACCATTTAAAGCGAGTAATGAGGCTTACAAAGGCATTGGTGACTATAAATGGACTTTTCTTGTCAATGGATGGGATTCGCTTCACTTTTCCTGAGAAAAACATCCAATTATAATCTGTTTTAACAAAAAACGTAAAAAAATTAAACTTAAAATCAATAATTACATTATAAAACCATTTAACGCGAGTAATAAGGCTTACAAAGGCATTGGTGACTATAAATGGACTTTTCTTGTCAATGGATGGGATTCGCTTAACATTTCTTGAGCTAAACATCTAATTATAATTTGTTTTAACAAAAAATGTAAAAAAATTACACTTAAAATCAATAATGAGATTATAAAACCATTTAAAGCTAGTAATAAGGCTTACAAATGCATTGGTGACTATAAATGGACTTTTCTTGTCAATGGATGGGATTCGCTTCACGTTTCCCGAGGAATACATCCAATTATAATCTGTTTTAATAAAAAATGTAAAAAAATTAAACTTAAAATCAATAATGAGATTATAAAACCATTTAAAGCGAGTAATAAGGCTTACAAAGGCATTGGCGACTATAAATGGACTTTTCTTGTCAATGGATGGGATTCGCTTCACGTTTCTTGAGCTAAACATCTAATTATAATCTGTTTTAACAAAAAATATAAAAAAATTACACTTAAAATTAATAATGAGATTATAAAACCATTTAAAGCTAGTAATAAGGCTTACAAAGGCATTGGTGACTATAAATGGACTTTTCTTGTCAATGGATGGGATTCGCTTCACGTTTCCCGAGGAATACATCCAATTATAATATGTTTTTCCAAAAAATGTAAAAAAATTAAAATTAAAATCAATAATGAGATTATAAAACCATTTAAAGCGAGTAATAAGGCTTACAAAGGCATTGGTGACTATAAATGGACTTTTCTTGTCAATGGATGGGATTCGCTTCACGTTTCTTGAGCTAAACATCTAATTATAATCTGTTTTAACAAAAAATATAAAAAAATTACACTTAAAATCAATAATGAGATTATAAAACCATTTAAAGCTAGTAATAAGGCTTACAAAGGCATTGGTGACTACAAATGGACTTTTCTTGTCAATGGATGGGATTCGCTTCACGTTTCCCGAGGAATACATCCATTTATAATATGTTTTAACAAAAAATGTAAAAAAATTAAAATTAAAATCAATAATGAGATTATAAAACCATTTAAAGCAAGTAATAAGGCTTACAAAGGCATTGGTGACTATAAATGGACTTTTCTTGTCAATGGATGGGATTCGCTTCACGTTTCCCGAGGAAAACATCCAATTATAATCTGTTTTAACAAAAAATGTAAAAAAATTAAACTTAAAATCAATAATGAGATTATAAAACCATTTAAAGCGAGTAATAAGGCTTACAAAGGCATTGGTGACTATAAATGGACTTTTCTTGTCAATGGATTTGATTCGCTTAACGTTTCCTGAGCTAAACATCTAATTATAATCAGTTTTAAAAAAAATGTAAAAAAATTAAACTTAAAATCAATAATGAGATTATAAAACCATTTAAAGCGAGTAATAAGGCTTACAAAGGCATTGGTAACTATAAATGGACTTTTCTTGTCAATGGATGGGATTCGCTTCACGTTTCTTGAGCTAAATATCTACTTATAATCTGTTTCAATAGAAAATGTAAAAAAATTAAACTTAAAATCAATAATGAGATTATAAAACCATTTAAAGCGAGTAATAAGGCTTACAAAGGCATTGGTGACTATAAATGGACTTTTCTTGTCAATGGATGGGATTCGCTTTACGTTTCTTGAGCTAAACATCTAATTATAATCTGTTTTAACAAAAAATGTAAAAAAATTAAACTTAAAATCAATAATGAGATTATAAAACCATTTAAAGCGAGTAATAAGGCTTACAAAGGCATTGGTGACTATAAATGGACTTTTCTTGTCAATGGATGGGATTCGCTTTACGTTTCTTGAGCTAAACATCTAATTATAATCTGTTTTAACAAAAAAGGTAAAAAAATTAAACTTAAAATCAATAATGAGATTATAAAACCATTTAAAGCGAGTAATAAGGCTTACAAAGGCATTGGTGACTATAAATGGACTTTTCTTGTCAATGGATGGGATTCGCTTAACGTTTCTTGAGCTAAACATCTAATTATAATCTGTTTTAACAAAAAATGTAAAACAATTAAACTTAAAATCAATAATGAGATTATAAAACTATTTAAAGCGAGTAATAAGGCTTACAAAGACATTGGTGACTATAAATGGACTTTTCGTTTCAATGGATGGCATTCGCTTCACGTTTCCTGAGAAAAACATCCAATTATAATCTGTTTTAACAAAAAACGTAAAAAAATTAAACTTAAAATCAATATGAGATTATAAAACCATTTAAAGCGAGTAATAAGGCTTACAAAGGCATTGGTGACTATAAATGTACTTTTCTTGGCAATGGATGGGATTCGCTTAACGTTTCTTGAGCTAAACATCTAATTATAATCTGTTTTAACAAAAAATGTAAAAAAATTACACTTAAAATCAATAATGAGATTATAAAACCATTTAAAGCGAGTAATAAGGCTTACAAAGGCATTGGTGACTATAAATGGACTTTTGTTGTCAATGGATGGGATTCACTTAATATTTCTTGAGCTAAACATCTAATTATAATCTGTTTTAACAAAAAATGTAAATAAATTACACTTAAAATCAATAATGAGATTATAAAACCATTTAAAGCTAGTAATAAGGCTTACAAAGGCATTGGTGACAATAAATGGACTTTTCTTATCAATGGATGGGAGTCGCTTCACGTTTCTCGAGGAATACATCCAATTATAATATGTTTTAACAAAAAATGTAAAAAAATTAAACTTAAAATCAATAATGAGATTATAAAACCATTTAAAGCAAGTAAGAAGGCTTACAAAGGCGTTGGTGACTATAAATGGACTTTTCTTGTCAATGGATGGGATTCGCCTCACGTTTCTTGAGCTAAACATCAAATTATATTCTGTTTTAGCAAAAAATGTAAAAAAATTACACTTAAAATCAATAATGAGATTATAAAACCATTTAAAGCTAGTAATAAGGCTTACAAAGGCATTGGTGACTATAAATGGACTTTTCTTGTCAATGCATGGGATTTGCTTCACGTTTCCCGAGGAATACATCCAATTATAATTTGTTTTAACAAAAAATGTAAAAAAATTAAAATTAAAGTCAATAATGAGATTATAAAACCATTTAAAGCGAGTAATAAGGCTTACAAAGGCATTGGTGACTATAAATGGACTTTTCTTGTCAATGGATGGGATTCGCTTAACGTTTCTTGAGCTAAACATCTAATTATAATCTGTTTTAACAAAAAATGTAAAAAAATTACACTTAAAATCAATAATGAGATTATAAAACCATTTAAAGCGAGTAATAAGGCTTACAAAGGCATTGGTGACTATAAAGGGACTTTTCTTGTCAATGGATGGGATTCGCTTCACGTTTCTTGAGCTAAACATCTAATTATAATCTGTTTCAACAAAAAATGTAAAAAAATTAAACTGAAAATCAAGAATGAGATTATAAAACCATTTAAAGCGAGTAATAAGGCTTACAAAGGCATTGGTGACTATAAATGGACTTTTCTTGTAAATGGATGGGATTCGCTTAACGTTTCTTGAGCTAAACATCTAATTATAATCTGTTTTAACAAAAAATGTAAAAAAATTAAACTTAAAATCAATAATAAGATTATAAAACCATTTAAAGCGAGTAATAAGGCTTACAAAGGCATTGGTGACTATAAATGGACTTTTCTTGTCAATGGATGGGATTCGCTTCACGTTTCCTGAGAAAAACATCCAATTATAATCTGTTTTAACAAAAAACGTAAAAAAATTAAACTTAAAATCAATAATTACATTATAAAACCATTTAACGCTAGTAATAAGGCTTACAAAGGCATTGGTGACTATAAATGGACTTTTCTTGTCAATGGATGGGATTCGCTTAACATTTCTTGAGCTAAACATCTAATTATAATTTGTTTTAACAAAAAATGTAAAAAAATTACACTTAAAATCAATAATGAGATTATAAAACCATTTAAAGCTAGTAATAAGGCTTACAAATGCATTGGTGACTATAAACGGACTTTTCTTGTCAATGGATGGGATTCGCTTAACGTTTCCCGAGGAAAACATCCAATTATAATCTGTTTTAACAAAAAATGTAAAAAAATTAAACTTAAAATCAATAGTGAGATTATAAAACCATTTAAAGCGAGTAATAAGGCTTACAAAGGCATTGGCGACTGTAAATGGACTTTTCTTGTCAATGGATGGGATTCGCTTAACGTTTCCCGAGGAAAACATCCAATTATAATCTATTTTAACAAAAAATGTAAAAAACTTAAACTAAAAATCAATAGTGAGATTATAAAACCATTTAAAGCGAGTAATAAGGCTTACAAAGGCATTGGCGACTATAAATGGACTTTTCTTGTAAATGGATGGGATTCGCTTAACGTTTCTTGAGCTAAACATCTAATTATAATCTGTTTTAACAAAAAATGTAAAAAAATTAAACTTAAAATCAATAATGAGATTATAAAACCATTTAAAGCGAGTAATAAGGCTTACAAAGGCGTTGGTGGCTATAAAGGGACTTTTCTTGTCAATGGATGGGATTCGCTTCACGTTTCTTGAGCTAAACATCTAATTATAATCTGTTTCAACAAAAAATGTAAAAAAATTAAACTTAAAATCAATAATGAGATTATAAAACCATTTAAAGCGAGTAATAAGGCTTACAAAGGCATTGGTGACTATAAAGGGACTTTTCTTCTCAATGGATGGGATTCGCTTCACGTTTCTTGAGCTAAACATCTAATGATAATCTGTTTCAACAAAAAATGTAAAAAAATTAAACTTAAAATCAATAATGAGATTATAAAACCATTTAAAGCTAGTAATAAGGCTTACAAAGGCATTGGTGACTATAAATGGACTTTTCTTGTCAATGGATGGGATTCGCTTCACGTTTCCCGAGGAATACATCCAATTATAATATGTTTTTACAAAAAATGTAAAAAAATTAAAATTAAAATCAATAATGAGATTATAAAACCATTTAAAGCGAGTAATAAGGCTTACAAAGGCATTGGTGACTATAAATGGACTTTTCTTGTCAATGGATGGGATTTGCTTCACGTTTCTTGAGCTAAACATCTAATTATAATCTGTTTTAACAAAAAATATAAAAAAATTACACTTAAAATCAATAATGAGATTATAAAACCATTTAAAGCTACTAATAAGGCTTACAAAGGCATTGGTGACTACAAATGGACTTTTCTTGTCAATGGATGTGATTCGCTTCACGTTTCCCGAGGAATACATCCAATTATAATATGTTTTAACAAAAAATGTAAAAAAATTAAAATTAAAATCAATAATGAGATTATAAAACCATTTAAAGCAAGTAATAAGGCTTACAAAGGCATTGGTGACTATAAATGGACTTTTCTTGTCAATGGATGGGATTCGCTTCACGTTTCCCGAGGAAAACATCCAATTATAATCTGTTTTAACAAAAAATGTAAAAAAATTAAACTTAAAATCAATAATGAGATTATAAAACCATTTAAAGCGAGTAATAAGGCTTACAAAGGCATTGGTGACTATAAATGGACTTTTCTTGTCAATGGATGGGATTCGCCTCACGTTTCTTGAGCTAAACATCTAATTATATTCTGTTTTAGCAAAAAATGTAAAAAAATTACACTTAAAATCAATAATGAGATTATAAAACCATTTAAAGCTAGTAATAAGGCTTACAAAGGCATTGGTGACTATAAATGGACTTTTCTTGTCAATGCATGGGATTCGCTTCACGTTTCCCGAGGAATACATCCAATTATAATTTGTTTTAACAAAAAATGTAAAAAAATTAAAATTAAAGTCAATAATGAGATTATAAAACCATTTAAAGCGAGTAATAAGGCTTACAAAGGCATTGGTGACTATAAATGGACTTTTCTTGTCAATGGATGGGATTCGCTTAACGTTTCTTGAGCTAAACATCTAATTATAATCTGTTTTAACAAAAAATGTAAAAAAATTACACTTAAAATCAATAATGAGATTATAAAACCATTTAAAGCGAGTAATAAGGCTTACAAAGGCATTGGTGACTATAAAGGGACTTTTCTTGTCAATGGATGGGATTCGCTTCACGTTTCTTGAGCTAAACATCTAATTATAATCTGTTTCAACAAAAAATGTAAAAAAATTAAGCTGAAAATCAATAATGAGATTATAAAACCATTTAAAGCGAGTAATAAGGCTTACAAAGGCATTGTTGACTATAAATGGACTTTTCTTGTAAATGGATGGGATTCGCTTAACGTTTCTTGAGCTAAACATCTAATTATAATCTGTTTTAACAAAAAATGTAAAAAAATTAAACTGAAAATCAATAATGAGATTGTAAAACCATTTAAAGCGAGTAATAAGGCTTACAAAGGCATTGGTGACTACAAATGGACTTTTCTTGTCAATGGATGGGATTCGCTTCACGTTTCCCGAGGAATACATCCAATTATAATATGTTTTAACAAAAAATGTAAAAAAATTAAAATTAAAATCAATAATGAGATTATAAAACCATTTAAAGCCAGTAATAAGGCTTACAAAGGCATTGGTGACTATAAATGGATTTTTCTTGTCAATGGATGGGATTCGCTTCACGTTTCCCGAGGAAAACATCCAATTATAATCTGTTTTAACAAAAAATGTAAAAAAATTAAACTTAAAATCAATAATGAGATTATAAAACCATTTAAAGCGAGTAATAAGGCTTACAAAGGCATTGGTGACTATAAATGGACTTTTCTTGTCAATGGATTTGATTCGCTTAACGTTTCCTGAGCTAAACATCTAATTATAATCAGTTTTAAAAAAAATGTAAAAAAATTAAACTTAAAATCAATAATGAGATTATAAAACCATTTAAAGCGAGTAATAAGGCTTACAAAGGCATTGGTAACTGTAAATGGACTTTTCTTGTCAATGGATGGGATTCGCTTCACGTTTCTTGAGCTAAATATCTACTTATAATCTGTTTCAACAGAAAATGTAAAAAAATTAAACTTAAAATCAATAATGAGATTATAAAACCATTTAAAGCGAGTAATAAGGCTTACAAAGGCATTGGTGACTATAAATGGACTTTTCTTGTCAATGGATGGGATTCGCTTTACGTTTCTTGAGCTAAACATCTAATTATAATCTGTTTTAACAAAAAATGTAAAAAAATTAAACTTAAAATCAATAATGAGATTATAAAACCATTTAAAGCGAGTAATAAGGCTTACAAAGGCATTGGTGACTATAAATGGACTTTTCTTGTCAATGGATGGGATTCGCTTTACGTTTCTTGAGCTAAACATCTAATTATAATCTGTTTTAACAAAAAAGGTAAAAAAATTAAACTTAAAATCAATAATGAGATTATAAAACCATTTAAAGCGAGTAATAAGGCTTACAAAGGCATTGGTGACTATAAATGGACTTTTCTTGTCAATGGATGGGATTCGCTTAACGTTTCTTGAGCTAAACATCTAATTATAATCTGTTTTAACAAAAAATGTAAAAAAATTAAACTTAAAATCAATAATGAGATTATAAAACTATTTAAAGCGAGTAATAAGGCTTACAAAGGCATTGGTGACTATAAATGGACTTTTCGTGTCAATGGATGGGATTCGCTTCACGTTTCCTGAGAAAAACATCCAATTATAATCTGTTTTAACAAAAAACGTAAAAAAATTAAACTTAAAATCAATAATGAGATTATAAAACCATTTAAAGCGAGTAATAAGGCTTACAAAGGCATTGGTGACTATAAATGTACTTTTCTTGTCAATGGATGGGATTCGCTTAACGTTTCTTGAGCTAAACATCAAATTATAATCTGTTTTAACAAAAAATGTAAAAAAATTAAACTTAAAATCAATAATGAGATTATAAAACCATTTAAAGCGAGTAATAAGGCTTACAAAGGCATTGGTGACTATAAATGGACTTTTGTTGTCAATGGATGGGATTCACTTAACATTTCTTGAGCTAAACATCTAATTATAATCTGTTTTAACAAAAAATGTAAATAAATTACACTTAAAATTAATAATGAGATTATAAAACCATTTAAAGCTAGTAATAAGGCTTACAAAGGCATTGGTGACAATAAATGGACTTTTCTTATCAATGGATGGGATTCGCTTCACGTTTCCCGAGGAATACATCCAATTATAATATGTTTTAACAAAAAATATAAAAAAATTAAAATAAAAATCAATAATGAGATTATAAAACCATTTAAAGCAAGTAAGAAGGCTTACAAAGGCATTGGTGACTATAAATGGACTTTTCTTGTCAATGGATGGGATTCGCCTCACGTTTCTTGAGCTAAACATCTAATTATATTCTGTTTTAGCAAAAAATGTAAAAAAATTACACTTAAAATCAATAATGAGATTATAAAACCATTTAAAGCTAGTAATAAGGCTTACAAAGGCATTGGTGACTATAAATGGACTTTTCTTGTCAATGCATGGGATTCGCTTCACGTTTCCCGAGGAATACATCCAATTATAATTTGTTTTAACAAAAAATGTAAAAAAATTAAAATTAAAGTCAATAATGAGATTATAAAACCATTTAAAGCGAGTAATAAGGCTTACAAAGGCATTGGTGACTATAAATGGACTTTTCTTGTCAATGGATGGGATTCGCTTAACGTTTCTTGAGCTAAACATCTAATTATAATCTGTTTTAACAAAAAATGTAAAAAAATTACACTTAAAATCAATAATGAGATTATAAAACCATTTAAAGCGAGTAATAAGGCTTACAAAGGCATTGGTGACTATAAAGGGAGTTTTCTTGTCAATGGATGGGATTCGCTTCACGTTTCTTGAGCTAAACATCTAATTATAATCTGTTTCAACAAAAAATGTAAAAAAATTAAACTGAAAATCAATAATGGGATTATAAAACCATTTAAAGCGAGTAATAAGGCTTACAAAGGCATTGGTGACTATAAATGGACTTTTCTTGTCAATGGATGGGATTCGCTTAACGTTTCTTGAGCTAAACATCTAATTATAATCTGTTTTAACAAAAAATGTAAAAAAATTAAACTTAAAATCGATAATAAGATTATAAAACCATTTAAAGCGAGTAATAAGGCTTACAAAGGCATTGGTGACTATAAATGGACTTTTCTTGTCAATGGATGGGATTCGCTTCACGTTTCCTGAGAAAAACATCCAATTATAATCTGTTTTAACAAAAAACGTAAAAAAATTAAACTTAAAATCAATAATTACATTATAAAACCATTTAACGCGAGTAATAAGGCTTACAAAGGCATTGGTGACTATAAATGGACTTTTCTTGTCAATGGATGGGATTCGCTTAACATTTCTTGAGCTAAACATCTAATTATAATTTGTTTTAACAAAAAATGTAAAAAAATTACACTTAAAATCAATAATGAGATTATAAAACCATTTAAAGCTAGTAATAAGGCTTACAAATGCATTGGTGACTATAAATGGACTTTTCTTGTCAATGGATGGGATTCGCTTCACGTTTCCCGAGGAATACATCCAATTATAATCTGTTTTAATAAAAAATGTAAAAAAATTAAACTTAAAATCAATAATGAGATTATAAAACCATTTAAAGCGAGTAATAAGGCTTACAAAGGCATTGGTGACTATAAATGGACTTTTCTTGTCAATGGATGGGATTCGCTTAACGTTTCCCGAGGAAAACATCCAATTATAATCTGTTTTAACAAAAAATGTAAAAAAATTAAACTTAAAATCAATAGTGAGATTATAAAACCATTTAAAGCGAGTAATAAGGCTTACAAAGGCATTGGCGACTATAAATGGACTTTTCTTGTAAATGGATGGGATTCGCTTAACGTTTCTTGAGCTAAACATCTAATTATAATCTGTTTTAACAAAAAATGTAAAAAAATTAAACTTAAAATCAATAATGAGATTATAAAACCATTTAAAGCGAGTAATAAGGCTTACAAAGGCGTTGGTGGCTATAAAGGGACTTTTCTTGTCAATGGATGGGATTCGCTTTACGTTTCTTGAGCTAAACATCTAATTATAATCTGTTTCAACAAAAAATGTAAAAAAATTAAACTTAAAATCAATAATGAGATTATAAAACCATTTAAAGCGAGTAATAAGGCTTACAAAGGCATTGGTGACTATAAAGGGACTTTTCTTCTCAATGGATGGGATTCGCTTCACGTTTCTTGAGCTAAACATCTAATTATAATCTGTTTCAACAAAAAATGTAAAAAAATTAAACTTAAAATCAATAATGAGATTATAAAACCATTTAAAGCGAGTAATAAGGCTTACAAAGGCATTGGTGACTGTAAATGGACTTTTCTTGTCAATGGATGGGATTCGCTTAACGTTTCTTGAGCTAAACATCCAATTATAATCTGTTTTAACAAAAAATGTAAAAAAATTACACTTAAAATCAATAATGAGATTATAAAACCATTTAAAGCGAGTAATAAGGCTTACAAAGGCATTGGTGACTATAAAGGGACTTTTCTTGTCAATGGATGGGATTCGCTTCACGTTTCCTGAGAAAAACATCCAATTATAATCTGTTTTAACAAAAAACGTAAAAAAATTAAACTTAAAATCAATAATTACATTATAAAACCATTTAACGCGAGTAATAAGGCTTACAAAGGCATTGGTGACTGTAAATGGACTTTTCTTGTCAATGGATGGGATTCGCTTAACGTTTCTTGAGCTAAACATCTAATTATAATCTGTTTTAACAAAAAATGTAAAAAAATTACACTTAAAATCAATAATGAGATTATAAAACCATTTAAAGCGAGTAATAAGGCTTACAAAGGCATTGGTGACTATAAATGGACTTTTCTTGTAAATGGATGGGATTCGCTTAACGTTTCTTGAGCTAAACATCTAATTATAATCTGTTTTAACAAAAAATGTAAAAAAATTAAACTTAAAATCGATAATAAGATTATAAAACCATTTAAAGCGAGTAATAAGGCTTACAAAGGCATTGGTGACTATAAATGGACTTTTCTTGTCAATGGATGGGATTCGCTTCACGTTTCCTGAGAAAAACATTCAATTATAATCTGTTTTAACAAAAAACGTAAAAAAATTAAACTTAAAATCAATAATTACATTATAAAACCATTTAACGCGAGTAATAAGGCTTACAAAGGCATTGGTGACTATAAATGGACTTTTCTTGTCAATGGATGGGATTCGCTTAACATTTCTTGAGCTAAACATCTAATTATAATTTGTTTTAACAAAAAATGTAAAAAAATTACACTTAAAATCAATAATGAGATTATAAAACCATTTAAAGCTAGTAATAAGGCTTACAAATGCATTGGTGACTATAAATGGACTTTTCTTGTCAATGGATGGGATTCGCTTCACGTTTCCCGAGGAATACATCCAATTATAATCTGTTTTAATAAAAAATGTAAAAAAATTAAACTTAAAATCAATAATGAGATTATAAAACCATTTAAAGCGAGTAATAAGGCTTACAAAGGCATTGGTGACTATAAATGGACTTTTCTTGTCAATGGATGGGATTCGCTTAACGTTTCCCAAGGAAAACATCCAATTATAATCTGTTTTAACAAAAAATATAAAAAAATTAAACTTAAAATCAATAGTGAGATTATAAAACCATTTAAAGCGAGTAATAAGGCTTACAAAGGCATTGGCGACTATAAATGGACTTTTCTTGTAAATGGATGGGATTCGCTTAACGTTTCTTGAGCTAAACATCTAATTATAATCTGTTTTAACAAAAAATGTAAAAAAATTAAACTTAAAATCAATAATGAGATTATAAAACCATTTAAAGCGAGTAATAAGGCTTACAAAGGCGTTGGTGGCTATAAAGGGACTTTTCATGTCAATGGATGGGATTCGCTTTACGTTTCTTGAGCTAAACATCTAATTATAATCTGTTTCAACAAAAAATGTAAAAAAATTAAACTTAAAATCAATAATGAGATTATAAAACCATTTAAAGCGAGTAATAAGGCTTACAAAGGCATTGGTGACTATAAAGGGACTTTTCTTCTCAATGGATGGGATTCGCTTCACGTTTCTTGAGCTAAACATCTAATTATAATCTGTTTCAACAAAAAATGTAAAAAAATTAAACTTAAAATCAATAATAAGATTATAAAACCATTTAAAGCGAGTAATAAGGCTTACAAAGGCATTGGTGACTATAAATGGACTTTTCTTGTCAATGGATGGGATTCGCTTCACGTTTCCTGAGAAAAACATCCAATTATAATCTGTTTTAACAAAAAACGTAAAAAAATTAAACTTAAAATCAATAATTACATTATAAAACCATTTAACGCGAGTAATAAGGCTTACAAAGGCATTGGTGACTATAAATGGACTTTTCTTGTCAATGGATGGGATTCGCTTAACATTTCTTGAGCTAAACATCTAATTATAATTTGTTTTAACAAAAAATGTAAAAAAATTACACTTAAAATCAATAATGAGATTATAAAACCATTTAAAGCTAGTAATAAGGCTTACAAATGCATTGGTGACTATAAATGGACTTTTCTTGTCAATGGATGGGATTCGCTTCACGTTTCCCGAGGAATACATCCAATTATAATCTGTTTTAATAAAAAATGTAAAAAAATTAAACTTAAAATCAATAATGAGATTATAAAACCATTTAAAGCGAGTAATAAGGCTTACAAAGGCATTGGTGACTATAAATGGACTTTTCTTGTCAATGGATGGGATTCGCTTAACGTTTCCCGAGGAAAACATCCAATTATAATCTGTTTTAACAAAAAATGTAAAAAAATTAAACTTAAAATCAATAGTGAGATTATAAAACCATTTAAAGCGAGTAATAAGGCTTACAAAGGCATTGGCGACTATAAATGGACTTTTCTTGTAAATGGATGGGATTCGCTTAACGTTTCTTGAGCTAAACATCTAATTATAATCTGTTTCAACAAAAAATGTAAAAAAATTAAACTTAAAATCAATAATGAGATTATAAAACCATTTAAAGCGAGTAATATGGCTTACAAAGGCATTGGTGACTGTAAATGGACTTTTCTTGTCAATGGATGGGATTCGCTTCACGTTTCTTGAGCTAAACATCTAATTATAATCTGTTTTAACAAAAAATGTAAAAAAATTACACTTAAAATCAATAATGAGATTATAAAACCATTTAAAGCGAGTAATAAAGCTTACAAAGGCATTGGTGACTATAAATGGACTTTTCTTGTAAATGGATGGGATTCGCTTAACGTTTCTTGAGCTAAACATCTAATTATAATCTGTTTTAACAAAAAATGTAAAAAAATTAAACTTAAAATCGATAATAAGATTATAAAACCATTTAAAGCGAGTAATAAGGCTTACAAAGGCATTGGTGACTATAAATGGACTTTTCTTGTCAATGGATGGGATTCGCTTCACGTTTCCTGAGAAAAACATCCAATTATAATCTGTTTTAACAAAAAACGTAAAAAAATTAAACTTAAAATCAATAATTACATTATAAAACCATTTAACGCGAGTAATAAGGCTTACAAAGGCATTGGTGACTATAAATGGACTTTTCTTGTCAATGGATGGGATTCGCTTAACATTTCTTGAGCTAAACATCTAATTATAATTTGTTTTAACAAAAAATGTAAAAAAATTACACTTAAAATCAATAATGAGATTATAAAACCATTTAAAGCTAGTAATAAGGCTTACAAATGCATTGGTGACTATAAATGGACTTTTCTTGTCAATGGATGGGATTCGCTTCACGTTTCCCGAGGAATACATCCAATTATAATCTGTTTTAATAAAAAATGTAAAAAAATTAAACTTAAAATCAATAATGAGATTATAAAACCATTTAAAGCGAGTAATAAGGCTTACAAAGGCATTGGTGACTATAAATGGACTTTTCTTGTCAATGGATGAGATTCGCTTAACGTTTCCCGAGGAAAACTTCCAATTATAATCTGTTTTAACAAAAAATGTAAAAAAATTAAACTTAAAATCAATAGTGAGATTATAAAACCATTTAAAGCGAGTAATAAGGCTTACAAAGGCATTGGCGACTATAAATGGACTTTTCTTGTAAATGGATGGGATTCGCTTAACGTTTCTTGAGCTAAACATCTAATTATAATCTGTTTCAACAAAAAAAGTAAAAAAATTAAACTTAAAATCAATAATGAGATTATAAAACCATTTAAAGCGAGTAATAAGGCTTACAAAGGCATTGGTGACTATAAATGGACTTTTCTTGTGAATGGATGGGATTCGCTTAACGTTTCTTGAGCTAAACATCTAATTATAATCTGTTTTAACAAAAAATGTAAAAAAATTAAACTTAAAATCAATAATGAGATTATAAAACTATTTAAAGCGAGTAATAAGGCTTACAAAGGCATTGGTGACTATAAATGGACTTTTCGTGTCAATGGATGGGATTCGCTTCACGTTTCCTGAGAAAAACATCCAATTATAATCTGTTTTAACAAAAAACGTAAAAAAATTAAACTTAAAATCAATAATGAGATTATAAAACCATTTAAAGCGAGTAATAAGGCTTACAAAGGCATTGGTGACTATAAATGTACTTTTCTTGTCAATGGATGGGATTCGCTTAACGTTTCTTGAGCTAAACATCAAATTATAATCTGTTTTAACAAAAAATGTAAAAAAATTAAACTTAAAATCAATAATGAGATTATAAAACCATTTAAAGCGAGTAATAAGGCTTACAAAGGCATTGGTGACTATAAATGGACTTTTGTTGTCAATGGATGGGATTCACTTAACATTTCTTGAGCTAAACATCTAATTATAATCTGTTTTAACAAAAAATGTAAATAAATTACACTTAAAATCAATAATGAGATTATAAAACCATTTAAAGCTAGTAATAAGGCTTACAAAGGCATTGGTGACAATAAATGGACTTTTCTTATCAATGGATGGGATTCGCTTCACGTTTCCCGAGGAATACATCCAATTATAATATGTTTTAACAAAAAATATAAAAAAATTAAAATTAAAATCAATAATGAGATTATAAAACCATTTAAAGCAAGTAAGAAGGCTTACAAAGGCGTTGGTGACTATAAATGGACTTTTCTTGTCAATTGATGGGATTCGCCTCACGTTTCTTGAGCTAAACATCTAATTATATTCTGTTTTAGCAAAAAATGTAAAAAAATTACACTTAAAATCAATAATGAGATTATAAAACCATTTAAAGCTAGTAATAAGGCTTACAAAGGCATTGGTGACTATAAATGGACTTTTCTTGTCAATGCATGGGATTCGCTTCACGTTTCCCGAGGAATACATCCAATTATAATTTGTTTTAACAAAAAATGTAAAAAAATTAAAATTAAAGTCAATAATGAGATTATAAAACCATTTAAAGCGAGTAATAAGGCTTACAAAGGCATTGGTGACTATAAATGGCCTTTTCTTGTCAATGGATGGGATTCGCTTAACGTTTCTTGAGCTAAACATCTAATTATAATCTGTTTTAACAAAAAATGTAAAAAAATTACACTTAAAATCAATAATGAGATTATAAAACCATTTAAAGCGAGTAATAAGGCTTACAAAGGCATTGGTGACTATAAATGGACTTTTCTTGTAAATGGATGGGATTCGCTTAACGTTTCTTGAGCTAAACATCTAATTATAATCTGTTTTAACAAAAAATGTAAAAAAATTAAACTTAAAATCGATAATAAGATTATAAAACCATTTAAAGCGAGTAATAAGGCTTACAAAGGCATTGGTGACTATAAATGGACTTTTCTTGTCAATGGATGGGATTCGCTTCACGTTTCCTGAGAAAAACATCCAATTATAATCTGTTTTAACAAAAAACGTAAAAGAATTAAACTTAAAATCAATAATTACATTATAAAACCATTTAACGCGAGTAATAAGGCTTACAAAGGCATTGGTGACTATAAATGGACTTTTCTTGTCAATGGATGGGATTCGCTTAACATTTCTTGAGCTAAACATCTAATTATAATTTGTTTTAACAAAAAATGTAAAAAAATTACACTTAAAATCAATAATGAGAATATAAAACCATTTAAAGCTAGTAATAAGGCTTACAAATGCATTGGTGACTATAAATGGACTTTTCTTGTCAATGGATGGGATTCGCTTCACGTTTCCCGAGGAATACATCCAATTATAATCTGTTTTAATAAAAAATGTAAAAAAATTAAACTTAAAATCAATAATGAGATTATAAAACCATTTAAAGCGAGTAATAAGGCTTACAAAGGCATTGGTGACTATAAATGGACTTTTCTCGTCAATGGATGGGATTCGCTTAACGTTTCCCGAGGAAAACATCCAATTATAATCTGTTTTAACAAAAAATGTAAAAAAATTAAACTTAAAATCAATAGTGAGATTATAAAACCATTTAAAGCGAGTAATAAGGCTTACAAAGGCATTGGCGACTATAAATGGACTTTTCTTGTAAATGGATGGGATTCGCTTAACGTTTCTTGAGCTAAACATCTAATTATAATCTGTTTTAACAAAAAATGTAAAAAAATTAAACTTAAAATCAATAATGAGATTATAAAACCATTTAAAGCGAGTAATAAGGCTTACAAAGGCGTTGGTGACTTTAAAGGGACTTTTCTTGTCAATGGATGGGATTCGCTTCACGTTTCTTGAGCTAAACATCTAATTATAATCTGTTTCAACAAAAAATGTAAAAAAATTAAACTTAAAATCAATAATGAGATTATAAAACCATTTAAAGCGAGTAATAAGGCTTACAAAGGCATTGGTGACTATAAAGGGACTTTTCTTCCCAATGGATGGGATTCGCTTCACGTTTCTTGAGCTAAACATCTAATTATAATCTGTTTCAACAAAAAATGTAAAAAAATTAAACTTAAAATCAATAATGAGATTATAAAACCATTTAAAGCTAGTAATAAGGCTTACAAAGGCATTGGTGACTATAAATGGACTTTTCTTGTCAATGGATGGGATTCGCTTCATGTTTCCCGAGGAATACATCCAATTATAATATGTTTTTATAAAAAATGTAAAAAAATTAAAATTAAAATCAATAATGAGATTATAAAACCATTTAAAGCGAGTAGTAAGGCTTACAAAGGCATTGGTAACTATAAATGGACTTTTCTTTTCAATGGATGGGATTCGCTTCACGTTTCTTGAGCTAAATATCTACTTATAATCTGTTTCAACAGAAAATGTAAAAAAATTAAACTTAAAATCAATAATGAGATTATAAAACCATTTAAAGCGAGTAATAAGGCTTACAAAGGCATTGGTGACTATAAATGGACTTTTCTTGTCAATGGATGGGATTCGCTTTACGTTTCTTGAGCTAAACATCTAATTATAATCTGTTTTAACAAAAAATGTAAAAAAATTAAACTTAAAATCAATAATGATATTATAAAACCATTTAAGGCGAGTAATAAGGCTTACAAAGGCATTGGTGACTATAAATGGACTTTTCTTGTCAATGGATGGGATTCGCTTAACGTTTCTTGAGCTAAACATCTAATTATAATCTGTTTTAACAAAAAATGTAAAAAAATTAAACTTAAAATCAATAATGAGATTATAAAACCATTTAAAGCGAGTAATAAGGCTTACAAAAGCATTGGTAACTATAAATGGACTTTTCTTGTCAATGGATGGGATTCGCTTCACGTTTCTTGAGCTAAATATCTAATTATAATCTGTGTCAACAAAAAATGTAAAAAAATTAAACTTAAAATCAATAATGAGATTATAAAACCATTTAAAGCGAGTAATAAGGCTTACAAAGGCATTGGTGACTGTAAATGGACTTTTCTTGTCAATGGATGGGATTCGCTTTATGTTTCTTGAGCTAAACATCTAATTATAATCAGTTTTAACAAAAAATGTAAAAAAATTAAACTTAAAATCAATAATGAGATTATAAAACCATTTAAAGCGAGTAATACGGCTTACAAAGGCATTGGTGACTATAATTGGACTTTTCTTGTCAATGGATGGGATTCTCTTAACGTTTCTTGAGCTAAACATCTAATTATAATCTGTTTTAACAAAAAATGTAAAAAAATTAAACTTAAAATCAATAATGAAATTATAAAACCATTTAAAGCGAGTAATAACGCTTACAAAGGCATTGGTAACTATAAATGGACTTTTCTTGTCAATGGATGGGATTCGCTTCACGTTTCTTGAGCTAAATATCTAATTATAATCTGTTTCAACAAAAAATGTAAAAAAATTAAACTTAAAATCAATAATGAGATTATAAAACCATTTAAAGCGAGTAATAAGGCTTACAAAGGCATTGGTGACTATAAACGGACTTTTCTTGTCAATGGATGGGATTCGCTTAACGTTTCTTGAGCTAAACATCTAATTATAATCTGTTTTAACAAAAAATGTAAAAAAATTAAACTTAAAATCAATAATGAGATTATAAAACCATTTAAAGCGAGTAATAAGGCTTACAAAGGCATTGGTGACTATAAATGGACTTTTCTTGTCAATGGATGGGATTCGCTTCACGTTTCTTGAGCTAAACATCTAATTATAATCTGTTTTAACAAAAAATATAAAAAAATTACACTTAAAATCTATAATGAGATTATAAAACCATTTAAAGCTAGTAATAAGGCTTACAAATGCATTGGTGACTATAAATGGACTTTTCTTGTCAATGGATGGGATTCGCTTCACGTTTCCCGAGGAATACATCCAATTATAATATGTTTTAACAAAAAATGTAAAAAAATTAAAATTAAAATCAATAATGAGATTATAAAACCATTTAAAGCGAGTAATAAGGTTTACAAAGGCATTGGTGACTATAAATGGACTTTTCTTGTCAATGGATGGGATTCGCTTCACGTTTCCAGAGGAAAACATCCACTTATAATCTGTTTTAACAAAAAATGTAAAAAAATTAAAGTTAAAATCAATAATGAGATTATAAAACCATTTAAAGCGAGAAATAAGGCTTACAAAGGCATTAGTGAATATAAATGGACTTTTCTTGTCAATGGATGGGATTCGCTTAACGTTTCTTGAGCTAAACATCTAATTATAATATGTTTTAACAAAAAATGTAAACAAATTACACTTAAAATCAATAATGGGATTATAAAACAATTTAAAGCTAGTAATAAGGCTTACAAAGGCATTGGTGACTATAAATGGACTTTTCTTGTCAATGGATGGGATTCGCTTAACGTTTCTTGAGCTAAACATCTAATTATAATCTGTTTTAACAAAAAATGTAAAAAAATTAAACTTAAAATCAATAATGAGATTATAAAACCATTTAAAGCGAGTAATAAGGTTTACAAAGGCATTGGTGACTATAAATGGACTTTTCTTGTCAATGGATGGGATTCGCTTCACGTTTCCCGAGGAAAACATCCACTTATAATCTGTTTTAACAAAAAATGTAAAAAAATTAAACTTAAAATCAATAATGAGATTATAAAACCATTTAAAGCGAGAAATAAGGCTTACAAAGGCATTGGTGACTATAAATGGACTTTTCTTCTCAATGGATGGGATTCGCTTAACGTTTCTTGAGCTAAACATCTAATTATAATATGTTTTAACAAAAAATGTAAAAAAATTACACTTAAAATCAATAATGAGATTATAAAACCATTTAAAGCTAGTAATAAGGCTTACAAAGGCATTGGTGACTATAAATGGACTTTTCTTGTCAATGGATGGGATTCGCTTAACGTTTCTTGAGCTAAACATCTAATTATAATCTGTTTTAACAAAAAATGTAAAAAAATTAAACTTAAAATCAATAATGAGATTATAAAACCATTTAAAGCGAGTAATAAGGTTTTACAAAGGCATTGGTGACTATAAATAGACTTTTCTTGTCAATGGATGGGATTCGCTTCACGTTTCCCGAGGAAAACATCCACTTATAATCTGTTTTAACAAAAAATGTAAAAAAATTAAACTTAAAATCAATAATGAGATTATAAAACCATTTAAAGCGAGAAATAAGGCTTACAAAGGCATTGGTGACTATAAATGGACTTTTCTTGTCAATGGATGGGATTCTCTTAACGTTTCTTGAGCTAAACATCTAATTATAATATGTTTTAACAAAAAATGTAAAAAAATTAAACTTAAAATCAATAATGAGATTATAAAACCATTTAAAGCGAGTAATAAGGCTTACAAAGGCATTGGTAACTATAAATGGACTTTTCTTGTCAATGGATGGGATTCGCTTCACGTTTCTTCAGCTAAATATCTAATTATAATCTGTTTCAACAAAAAATGTAAAAAAATTAAACTTAAAATCAATAATGAGATTATAAAACCATTTAAAGCGAGTAATAAGGCTTACAAAGGCATTGGTGACTATAAATGGACTTTTTTTGTCAATGGATGGGATTCGCTTAACGTTTCTTGAGCTAAACATCTAATTATAATCTGTTTTAACAAAAAATGTAAAAAAATTAAACTTAAAATCAATAATGAGATTATAAAACCATTTAAAGCGAGTAATAAGGCTTACAAAGGCATTGGTAACTATAAATGGACTTTTCTTGTCAATGGATGGGATTCGCTTCACGTTTCTTGAGCTAAATATCTAATTATAATCTGTTTCAACAAAAAATGTAAAAAAATTATACTTAAAATCAATAATGAGATTATAAAACCATTTAAAGCGAGTAATAAGGCTTACAAAGGCATTGGTGACTATAAATGGACTTTTCTTGTCAATGGATGGGATTCGCTTAACGTTTCTTGAGCTAAACATCTAATTATAATCTGTTTTAACAAAAAATGTAAAAAAATTAAACTTAAAATCAATAATGAGATTATAAAACCATTTAAAGCGAGTAATAAGGCTTACAAAGGCATTGGTAACTATAAATGGACTTTTCTTGTCAATGGATGGGATTCGCTTCACGTTTCCCGAGAAACACATCCAATTATAATCTGTTTTAACAAAAAATGTAAAAAAATTAAACTTAAAATCAATAATGAGATTATAAAACCATTTAAAGCGAGTAATAAGGCTTACAAAGGCATTGGTGACTATAAATGGACTTTTCTTGTCAATGGATGGGATTCGCTTAACGTTTCTTGAGCTAAACATCTAATTATAATCTGTTTTAACAAAAAATGTAAAAAAATTAAACTTAAAATCAATAATGAGATTATAAAACCATTTAAAGCGAGTAATAAGGCTTACAAAAGCATTGGTAACTATAAATGGACTTTTCTTGTCAATGGATGGGATTCGCTTCACGTTTCTTGAGCTAAACATCTAATTATAATCTGTTTTAACAAAAAATGTAAAAAAATTAAACTTAAAATCAATAATGAGATTATAAAACCATTTAAAGCGAGTAATAAGGCTTACAAAGGCATTGGTGACTATAAATGGACTTTTCTTGTCAATGGATTGGATTCGCTTCACGTTTCTTGAGCTAAACATCTAATTATAATCTGTTTTAACAAAAAATATAAAAAAATTACACTTAAAATCTATAATGAGATTATAAAACCATTTAAAGCTAGTAATAAGGCTTACAAATGCATTGGTGACTATAAATGGACTTTTCTTGTCAATGGATGGGATTCGCTTGACGTTTCCCGAGGAATACATCCAATTATAATATGTTTTAACAAAAAATTGTAAAAAAATTAAAATTAAAATCAATAATGAGATTATAAAACCATTTAAAGCGAGTAATAAGGTTTACAAAGGCATTGGTGACTATAAATGGACTTTTCTTGTCAATGGATGGGATTCGCTTAACGTTTCTTGAGCTAAACATCTAATTATAATCTGTTTTAACAAAAAATGTAAAAAAATTAAACTTAAAATCAATAATGAGATTATAAAACCATTTAAAGCGAGTAATAAGGTTTTACAAAAGCATTGGTGACTATAAATAGACTTTTCTTGTCAATGGATGGGATTCGCTTCACTTTTCCCGAGGAAAACATCCACTTATAATCTGTTTTAACAAAAAATGTAAAAAAATTAAACTTAAAATCAATAATGAGATTATAAAACCATTTAAAGCGAGAAATAAGGCTTACAAAGGCATTGGTGACTATAAATGGACTTTTCTTGCCAATGGATGGGATTCGCTTAACGTTTCTTGAGCTAAACATCTAATTATAATATGTTTTAACAAAAAATGTAAAAAAATTAAACTTAAAATCAATAATGAGATTATAAAACCATTTAAAGCGAGTAATAAGGCTTACAAAAGCATTGGTAACTATAAATGGACTTTTCTTGTCAATGGATGGGATTCGCTTCACGTTTCTTGAGCTAAACATCTAATTATAATCTGTTTTAACAAAAAATGTAAAAAAATTAAACTTAAAATCAATAATGAGATTATAAAACCATTTAAAGCGAGTAATAAGGCTTACAAAGGCATTGGTGACTATAAATGGACTTTTCTTGTCAATGGATTGGATTCGCTTCACGTTTCTTGAGCTAAACATCTAATTATAATCTGTTTTAACAAAAAATATAAAAAAATTACACTTAAAATCTATAATGAGATTATAAAACCATTTAAAGCTAGTAATAAGGCTTACAAATGCATTGGTGACTATAAATGGACTTTTCTTGTCAATGGATGGGATTCGCTTGACGTTTCCCGAGGAATACATCCAATTATAATATGTTTTAACAAAAAATTGTAAAAAAATTAAAATTAAAATCAATAATGAGATTATAAAACCATTTAAAGCGAGTAATAAGGTTTACAAAGGCATTGGTGACTATAAATGGACTTTTCTTGTCAATGGATGGGATTCGCTTAACGTTTCTTGAGCTAAACATCTAATTATAATCTGTTTTAACAAAAAATGTAAAAAAATTAAACTTAAAATCAATAATGAGATTATAAAACCATTTAAAGCGAGTAATAAGGTTTTACAAAAGCATTGGTGACTATAAATAGACTTTTCTTGTCAATGGATGGGATTCGCTTCACTTTTCCCGAGGAAAACATCCACTTATAATCTGTTTTAACAAAAAATGTAAAAAAATTAAACTTAAAATCAATAATGAGATTATAAAACCATTTAAAGCGAGAAATAAGGCTTACAAAGGCATTGGTGACTATAAATGGACTTTTCTTGCCAATGGATGGGATTCGCTTAACGTTTCTTGAGCTAAACATCTAATTATAATATGTTTTAACAAAAAATGTAAAAAAATTAAACTTAAAATCAATAATGAGATTATAAAACCATTTAAAGCGAGTAATAAGGCTTACAAATGCATTGGTAACTATAAATGGACTTTTCTTGTCAATGGATGGGATTCGCTTCACGTTTCTTGAGCTAAATATCTAATTATAATCTGTTTCACCAAAAAATGTAAAAAAATTATACTTAAAATCAATAATGAGATTATAAAACCATTTAAAGCGAGTAATAAGGCTTACAAAGGCATTGGTGACTATAAATGGACTTTTCTTGTCAATGGATGGGATTCGCTTAACGTTTCTTGAGCTAAACATCTAATTATAATCTGTTTTAACAAAAAATGTAAAAAAATTAAACTTAAAATCAATAATGAGATTATAAAACCATTTAAAGCGAGTAATAAGGCTTACAAAGGCATTGGTAACTATAAATGGACTTTTCTTGTCAATGGATGGGATTCGCTTCACGTTTCTTGAGCTAAATATCTAATTATAATCTGTTTCAACAAAAACTGTAAAAAAATTAAACTTAAATTCAATAATGAGATTATAAAACCATTTAAAGCGAGTAATAAGGCTTACAAAGGCATTGGTGACTATAAATGGACTTTTCTTGTCAATGGATTGGATTCGCTTCACGTTTCTTGAGCTAAACATCTAATTATAATCTGTTTTAACAAAAAATGTAAAAAAATTAAACTTAAAATCAATAATGAGATTATAAAACCATTTAAAGCGAGTAATAAGGCTTACAAAGGCATTGGTAACTATAAATGGACTTTTCTTGTCAATGGATGGGATTCGCTTCACGTTTCTTCAGCTAAATATCTAATTATAATCTGTTTCAACAAAAAATGTAAAAAAAATAAACTTAAAATCAATAATGAGATTATAAAACCATTTAAAGCGAGTAATAAGGCTTACAAAGGCATTGGTAACTATAAATGGACTTTTCTTGTCAATGGATGGGATTCGCTTCACGTTTCTTCAGCTAAATATCTAATTATAATCTGTTTCAACAAAAAATGTAAAAAAATTAAACTTAAAATCAATAATGAGATTATAAAACCATTTAAAGCGAGTAATAAGGCTTACAAAGGCATTGGTGACTATAAATGGACTTTTCTTGTCAATGGATGGGATTCGCTTAACGTTTCTTGAGCTAAACATCTAATTATAATCTGTTTTAACAAAAAATGTAAAAAAATTAAACTTAAAATCAATAATGAGATTATAAAACCATTTAAAGCGAGTAATAAGGCTTACAAAGGCATTGGTAACTATAAATGGACTTTTCTTGTCAATGGATGGGATTCGCTTCACGTTTCTTGAGCTAAATATCTAATTATAATCTGTTTCAACAAAAAATGTAAAAAAATTATACTTAAAATCAATAATGAGATTATAAAACCATTTAAAGCGAGTAATAAGGTTTTACAAAGGCATTGGTGACTATAAATAGACTTTTCTTGTCAATGGATGGGATTCGCTTCACGTTTCCCGAGGAAAACATCCACTTATAATCTGTTTTAACAAAAAATGTAAAAAAATTAAACTTAAAATCAATAATGAGATTATAAAACCATTTAAAGCGAGAAATAAGGCTTACAAAGGCATTGGTGACTATAAATGGACTTTTCTTGTCAATGGATGGGATTCTCTTAACGTTTCTTGAGCTAAACATCTAATTATAATATGTTTTAACAAAAAATGTAAAAAAATTAAACTTAAAATCAATAATGAGATTATAAAACCATTTAAAGCGAGTAATAAGGCTTACAAAGGCATTGGTAACTATAAATGGACTTTTCTTGTCAATGGATGGGATTCGCTTCACGTTTCTTCAGCTAAATATCTAATTATAATCTGTTTCAACAAAAAATGTAAAAAAATTAAACTTAAAATCAATAATGAGATTATAAAACCATTTAAAGCGAGTAATAAGGCTTACAAAGGCATTGGTGACTATAAATGGACTTTTCTTGTCAATGGATGGGATTCGCTTAACGTTTCTTGAGCTAAACATCTAATTATAATCTGTTTTAACAAAAAATGTAAAAAAATTAAACTTAAAATCAATAATGAGATTATAAAACCATTTAAAGCGAGTAATAAGGCTTACAAAGGCATTGGTAACTATAAATGGACTTTTCTTGTCAATGGATGGGATTCGCTTCACGTTTCTTGAGCTAAATATCTAATTATAATCTGTTTCAACAAAAAATGTAAAAAAATTATACTTAAAATCAATAATGAGATTATAAAACCATTTAAAGCGAGTAATAAGGTTTTACAAAGGCATTGGTGACTATAAATAGACTTTTCTTGTCAATGGATGGGATTCGCTTCACGTTTCCCGAGGAAAACATCCACTTATAATCTGTTTTAACAAAAAATGTAAAAAAATTAAACTTAAAATCAATAATGAGATTATAAAACCATTTAAAGCGAGAAATAAGGCTTACAAAGGCATTGGTGACTATAAATGGACTTTTCTTGTCAATGGATGGGATTCTCTTAACGTTTCTTCAGCTAAACATCTAATTATAATATGTTTTAACAAAAAATGTAAAAAAATTAAACTTAAAATCAATAATGAGATTATAAAACCATTTAAAGCGAGTAATAAGGCTTACAAAGGCATTGGTAACTATAAATGGACTTTTCTTGTCAATGGATGGGATTCGCTTCACGTTTCTTCAGCTAAATATCTAATTATAATCTGTTTCAACAAAAAATGTAAAAAAATTAAACTTAAAATCAATAATGAGATTATAAAACCATTTAAAGCGAGTAATAAGGCTTACAAAGGCATTGGTGACTATAAATGGACTTTTCATGTCAATGGATGGGATTCGCTTAACGTTTCTTGAGCTAAACATCTAATTATAATATGTTTTAACAAAAAATGTAAAAAAATTAAACTTAAAATCAATAATGAGATTATAAAACCATTTAAAGCGAGTAATAAGGCTTACAAAGGCATTGGTAACTATAAATGGACTTTTCTTGTCAATGGATGGGATTCGCTTCACGTTTCTTCAGCTAAATATCTAATTATAATCTGTTTCAACAAAAAATGTAAAAAAATTAAACTTAAAATCAATAATGAGATTATAAAACCATTTAAAGCGAGTAATAAGGCTTACAAAGGCATTGGTGACTATAAATGGACTTTTCTTGTCAATGGATGGGATTCGCTTAACGTTTCTTGAGCTAAACATCTAATTATAATCTGTTTTAACAAAAAATGTAAAAAAATTAAACTTAAAATCAATAATGAGATTATAAAACCATTTAAAGCGAGTAATAAGGCTTACAAAGGCATTGGTGACTATAAATGGACTTTTCTTGTCAATGGATGGGATTCGCTTAACGTTTCTTGAGCTAAACATCTAATTATAATCTGTTTTAACAAAAAATGTAAAAAAATTAAACTTAAAATCAATAATGAGATTATAAAACCATTTAAAGCGAGTAATAAGGCTTACAAAGGCATTGGTAACTATAAATGGACTTTTCTTGTCAATGGATGGGATTCGCTTCACGTTTCTTGAGCTAAATATCTAATTATAATCTGTTTCAACAAAAAATGTAAAAAAATTATACTTAAAATCAATAATGAGATTATAAAACCATTTAAAGCGAGTAATAAGGTTTTATAAAGGCATTGGTGACTATAAATAGACTTTTCTTGTCAATGGATGGGATTCGCTTCACGTTTCCCGAGGAAAACATCCACTTATAATCTGTTTTAACAAAAAATGTAAAAAAATTAAACTTAAAATCAATAATGAGATTATAAAACCATTTAAAGCGAGAAATAAGGCTTACAAAGGCATTGGTGACTATAAATGGACTTTTCTTGTCAATGGATGGGATTCTCTTAACGTTTCTTGAGCTAAACATCTAATTATAATATGTTTTAACAAAAAATGTAAAAAAATTAAACTTAAAATCAATAATGAGATTATAAAACCATTTAAAGCGAGTAATAAGGCTTACAAAGGCATTGGTAACTATAAATGGACTTTTCTTGTCAATGGATGGGATTCGCTTCACGTTTCTTCAGCTAAATATCTAATTATAATCTGTTTCAACAAAAAATGTAAAAAAATTAAACTTAAAATCAATAATGAGATTATAAAACCATTTAAAGCGAGTAATAAGGCTTACAAAGGCATTGGTGACTATAAATGGACTTTTCTTGTCAATGGATGGGATTCGCTTAACGTTTCTTGAGCTAAACATCTAATTATAATCTGTTTTAACAAAAAATGTAAAAAAATTAAACTTAAAATCAATAATGAGATTATAAAACCATTTAAAGCGAGTAATAAGGCTTACAAAGGCATTGGTAACTATAAATGGACTTTTCTTGTCAATGGATGGGATTCGCTTCACGTTTCTTGAGCTAAATATCTAATTATAATCTGTTTCAACAAAAAATGTAAAAAAATTATACTTAAAATCAATAATGAGATTATAAAACCATTTAAAGCGAGTAATAAGGTTTTACAAAGGCATTGGTGACTATAAATAGACTTTTCTTGTCAATGGATGGGATTCGCTTCACGTTTCCCGAGGAAAACATCCACTTATAATCTGTTTTAATAAAAAATGTAAAAAAATTAAACTTAAAATCAATAATGAGATTATAAAACCATTTAAAGCGAGAAATAAGGCTTACAAAGGCATTGGTGACTATAAATGGACTTTTCTTGTCAATGGATGGGATTCTCTTAACGTTTCTTGAGCTAAACATCTAATTATAATATGTTTTAACAAAAAATATAAAAAAATTAAACTTAAAATCAATAATGAGATTATAAAACCATTTAAAGCGAGTAATAAGGCTTACAAAGGCATTGGTAACTATAAATGGACTTTTCTTGTCAATGGATGGGATTCGCTTCACGTTTCTTCAGCTAAATATCTAATTATAATCTGTTTCAACAAAAAATGTAAAAAAATTAAACTTAAAATCAATAATGAGATTATAAAACCATTTAAAGCGAGTAATAAGGCTTACAAAGGCATTGGTGACTATAAATGGACTTTTCTTGTCAATGGATGGGATTCGCTTAACGTTTCTTGAGCTAAACATCTAATTATAATATGTTTTAACAAAAAATGTAAAAAAATTAAACTTAAAATCAATAATGAGATTATAAAACCATTTAAAGCGAGTAATAAGGCTTACAAAGGCATTGGTAACTATAAATGGACTTTTCTTGTCAATGGATGGGATTCGCTTCACGTTTCTTCAGCTAAATATCTAATTATAATCTGTTTCAACAAAAAATGTAAAAAAATTAAACTTAAAATCAATAATGAGATTATAAAACCATTTAAAGCGAGTAATAAGGCTTACAAAGGCATTGGTAACTATAAATGGACTTTTCTTGTCAATGGATGGGATTCGCTTCACGTTTCTTCAGCTAAATATCTAATTATAATCTGTTTCAACAAAAAATGTAAAAAAATTAAACTTAAAATCAATAATGAGATTATAAAACCATTTAAAGCGAGTAATAAGGCTTACAAAGGCATTGGTGACTATAAATGGACTTTTCTTGTCAATGGATGGGATTCGCTTCACGTTTCCCGAGGAAAACATCCACTTATAATCTGTTTTAACAAAAAATGTAAAAAAATTAAACTTAAAATCAATAATGAGATTATAAAACCATTTAAAGCGAGAAATAAGGCTTACAAAGGCATTGGTGACTATAAATGGACTTTTCTTGTCAATGGATGGGATTCGCTTAACGTTTCTTGAGCTAAACATCTAATTATAATCTGTTTTAACAAAAAATGTAAAAAAATTAAACTTAAAATCAATAATGAGATTATAAAACCATTTAAAGCGAGTAATAAGGCTTACAAAGGCATTGGTAACTATAAATGGACTTTTCTTGTCAATGGATGGGATTCGCTTCACGTTTCTTGAGCTAAATATCTAATTATAATCTGTTTCAACAAAAAATGTAAAAAAATTATACTTAAAATCAATAATGAGATTATAAAACCATTTAAAGCGAGTAATAAGGCTTACAAAGGCATTGGTGACTATAAATGGACTTTTCTTGTCAATGGATGGGATTCGCTTAACGTTTCTTGAGCTAAACATCTAATTATAATCTGTTTTAACAAAAAATGTAAAAAAATTAAACTTAAAATCAATAATGAGATTATAAAACCATTTAAAGCGAGTAATAACGCTTACAAAGGCATTGGTAACTATAAATGGACTTTTCTTGTCAATGGATGGGATTCGCTTCACGTTTCTTGAGCTAAATATCTAATTATAATCTGTTTCAACAAAAAATGTAAAAAAATTATACTTAAAATCAATAATGAGATTATAAAACCATTTAAAGCGAGTAATAAGGCTTACAAAGGCATTGGTGACTATAAATGGACTTTTCTTGTCAATGGATGGGATTCGCTTCACGTTTCTTGAGCTAAATATCTAATTATAATCTGTTTCAACAAAAAATGTAAAAAAATTATACTTAAAATCAATAATGAGATTATAAAACCATTTAAAGCGAGTAATAAGGCTTACAAAGGCATTGGTGACTATAAATGGACTTTTCTTGTCAATGGATGGGATTCGCTTCACGTTTCTTGAGCTAAATATCTAATTATAATCTGTTTCAACAAAAAATGTAAAAAAATTATACTTAAAATCAATAATGAGATTATAAAACCATTTAAAGCGAGTAATAAGGCTTACAAAGGCATTGGTGACTATAAATGGACTTTTCTTGTCAATGGATGGGATTCGCTTAACGTTTCTTGAGCTAAACATCTAATTATAATCTGTTTTAACAAAAAATGTAAAAAAATTAAACTTAAAATCAATAATGAGATTATAAAACCATTTAAAGCGAGTAATAAGGCTTACAAAGGCATTGGTGACTATAAATGGACTTTTCTTGTCAATGGATGGGATTCGCTTCACGTTTCTTGAGCTAAATATCTAATTATAATCTGTTTCAACAAAAAATGTAAAAAAATTATACTTAAAATCAATAATGAGATTATAAAACCATTTAAAGCGAGTAATAAGGCTTACAAAGGCATTGGTGACTATAAATGGACTTTTCTTGTCAATGGATGGGATTCGCTTAACGTTTCTTGAGCTAAACATCTAAATATAATCTGTTTTAACAAAAAATGTAAAAAAATTAAACTTAAAATCAATAATGAGATTATAAAACCATTTAAAGCGAGTAATAAGGCTTACAAAGGCATTGGTAACTATAAATGGACTTTTCTTGTCAATGGATGGGATTCGCTTCACGTTTCTTCAGCTAAATATCTAATTATAATCTGTTTCAACAAAAACTGTAAAAAAATTAAACTTAAAATCAATAATGAGATTATAAAACCATTTAAAGCGAGTAATAAGGTTTTACAAAGGCATTGGTGACTATAAATAGACTTTTCTTGTCAATGGATGGGATTCGCTTCACGTTTCCCGAGGAAAACATCCACTTATAATCTGTTTTAACAAAAAATGTAAAAAAATTAAACTTAAAATCAATAATGAGATTATAAAACCATTTAAAGCGAGAAATAAGGCTTACAAAGGCATTGGTGACTATAAATGGACTTTTCTTGTCAATGGATGGGATTCTCTTAACGTTTCTTGAGCTAAACATCTAATTAGAATATGTTTTAACAAAAAATGTAAAAAAATTAAACTTAAAATCAATAATGAGATTATAAAACCATTTAAAGCGAGTAATAAGGCTTACAAAGGCATTGGTAACTATAAATGGACTTTTCTTGTCAATGGATGGGATTCGCTTCACGTTTCTTCAGCTAAATATCTAATTATAATCTGTTTCAACAAAAAATGTAAAAAAATTAAACTTAAAATCAATAATGAGATTATAAAACCATTTAAAGCGAGTAATAAGGCTTACAAAGGCATTGGTGACTATAAATGGACTTTTCTTGTCAATGGATGGGATTCGCTTAACGTTTCTTGAGCTAAACATCTAATTATAATCTGTTTTAACAAAAAATGTAAAAAAATTAAACTTAAAATCAATAATGAGATTATAAAACCATTTAAAGCGAGTAATAAGGCTTACAAAGGCATTGGTAACTATAAATGGACTTTTCTTGTCAATGGATGGGATTCGCTTCACGTTTCTTGAGCTAAATATCTAATTATAATCTGTTTCAACAAAAAATGTAAAAAAATTATACTTAAAATCAATAATGAGATTATAAAACCATTTAAAGCGAGTAATAAGGCTTACAAAGGCATTGGTGACTATAAATGGACTTTTCTTGTCAATGGATGGGATTCGATTAACGTTTCTTGAGCTAAACATCTAATTATAATCTGTTTTAACAAAAAATGTAAAAAAATTAAACTTAAAATCAATAATGAGATTATAAAACCATTTAAAGCGAGTAATAAGGCTTACAAAGGCATTGGTAACTATAAATGGACTTTTCTTGTCAATGGATGGGATTCGCTTCACGTTTCTTGAGCTAAATATCTAATTATAATCTGTTTCAACAAAAAATGTAAAAAAATTATACTTAAAATCAATAATGAGATTATAAAACCATTTAAAGCGAGTAATAAGGTTTTACAAAGGCATTGGTGACTATAAATAGACTTTTCTTGTCAATGGATGGGATTCGCTTCACGTTTCCTGAGGAAAACATCCACTTATAATCTGTTTTAACAAAAAATGTAAAAAAATTAAACTTAAAATCAATAATGAGATTATAAAACCATTTAAAGCGAGAAATAAGGCTTACAAAGGCATTGGTGACTATAAATGGACTTTTCTTGTCAATGGATGGGATTCTCTTAACGTTTCTTGAGCTAAACATCTAATTATAATATGTTTTAACAAAAAATGTAAAAAAATTAAACTTAAAATCAATAATGAGATTATAAAACCATTTAAAGCGAGTAATAAGGCTTACAAAGGCATTGGTAACTATAAATGGACTTTTCTTGTCAATGGATGGGATTCGCTTCACGTTTCTTGAGCTAAATATCTAATTATAATCTGTTTCAACAAAAAATGTAAAAAAATTATACTTAAAATCAATAATGAGATTATAAAACCATTTAAAGCGAGTAATAAGGTTTTACAAAGGCATTGGTGACTATAAATAGACTTTTCTTGTCAATGGATGGGATTCGCTTCACGTTTCCCGAGGAAAACATCCACTTATAATCTGTTTTAACAAAAAATGTAAAAAAATTAAACTTAAAATCAATAATGAGATTATAAAACCATTTAAAGCGAGAAATAAGGCTTACAAAGGCATTGGTGACTATAAATGGACTTTTCTTGTCAATGGATGGGATTCTCTTAACGTTTCTTGAGCTAAACATCCAATTATAATATGTTTTAACAAAAAATGTAAAAAAATTAAACTTAAAATCAATAATGAGATTATAAAACCATTTAAAGCGAGTAATAAGGCTTACAAAGGCATTGGTAACTATAAATGGACTTTTCTTGTCAATGGATGGGATTCGCTTCACATTTCTTCAGCTAAATATCTAATTATAATCTGTTTCAACAAAAAATGTAAAAAAATTAAACTTAAAATCGATAATGAGATTATAAAACCATTTAAAGCGACTAATAAGGCTTACAAAGGCATTTATGACTATAAATGGACTTTTCTTGTCAATGGATGGGATTCGCTTAACGTTTCTTGAGCTAAACATCTAATTATAATATGTTTTAACAAAAAATGTAAAAAAATTAAACTTAAAATCAATAATGAGATTATAAAACCATTTAAAGCGAGTAATAAGGCTTACAAAGGCATTGGTAACTATAAATGGACTTTTCTTGTCAATGGATGGGATTCGCTTCACGTTTCTTCAGCTAAATATCTAATTATAATCTGTTTCAACAAAAAATGTAAAAAAATTAAACTTAAAATCAATAATGAGATTATAAAACCATTTAAAGCGAGTAATAAGGCTTACAAAGGCATTGGTGACTATAAATGGACTTTTCTTGTCAATGGATGGGATTCGCTTAACGTTTCTTGAGCTAAACATCTAATTATAATCTGTTTTAACAAAAAATGTAAAAAAATTAAACTTAAAATCAATAATGAGATTATAAAACCATTTAAAGCGAGTAATAAGGCTTACAAAGGCATTGGTAACTATAAATGGACTTTTCTTGTCAATGGATGGGATTCGCTTCACGTTTCTTGAGCTAAATATCTAATTATAATCTGTGTCAACAAAAAATGTAAAAAAATTAAACTTAAAATCAATAATGAGATTATAAAACCATTTAAAGCGAGTAATAAGGCTTACAAAGGCATTGGTGACTGTAAATGGACTTTTCTTGTCAATGGATGGGATTCGCTTTATGTTTCTTGAGCTAAACATCTAATTATAATCTGTTTTAACAAAAAATGTAAAAAAATTAAACTTAAAATCAATAATGAGATTATAAAACCATTTAAAGCGAGTAACACTGCTTACAAAGGCATTGGTGACTATAATTGGACTTTTCTTGTCAATGGATGGGATTCTCTTAACGTTTCTTGAGCTAAACATCTAATTATAATCTGTTTTAACAAAAAATGTAAAAAAATTAAACTTAAAATCAATAATGAGATTATAAAACCATTTAAAGCGAGTAATAAGGCTTACAAAGGCATTGGTAACTATAAATGGACTTTTCTTGTCAATGGATGGGATTCGCTTCACGTTTCTTGAGCTAAATATCTAATTATAATCTGTTTCAACAAAAAATGTAAAAAAATTAAACTTAAAATCAATAATGAGATTATAAAACCATTTAAAGCGAGTAATAAGGCTTACAAAGGCATTGGTGACTATAAATGGACTTTTCTTGTCAATGGATGGGATTCGCTTAACGTTTCTTGAGCTAAACATCTAATTATAATCTGTTTTAACAAAAAATGTAAAAAAATTAAACTTAAAATCAATAATGAGATTATAAAACCATTTAAAGCGAGTAATAAGGCTTACAAAGGCATTGGTAACTATAAATGGACTTTTCTTGTCAATGGATGGGATTCGCTTCACGTTTCTTGAGCTAAATATCTAATTATAATCTGTTTCAACAAAAAATGTAAAAAAATTAAACTTAAAATCAATAATGAGATTATAAAACCATTTAAAGCGAGTAATAAGGCTTACAAAGGCATTGGTGACTATAAATGGACTTTTCTTGTCAATGGATGGGATTCGCTTCACGTTTCTTGAGCTAAACATCTAATTATAATCTGTTTTAACAAAAAATATAAAAAAATTACACTTAAAATCTATAATGAGATTATAAAACCATTTAAAGCTAGTAATAAGGCTTACAAATGCATTGGTGACTATAAATGGACTTTTCTTGTCAATGGATGGGATTCGCTTCACGTTTCCCGAGGAATACATCCAATTATAATATGTTTTAACAAAAAAAGTAAAAAAATTAAAATTAAAATCAATAATGAGATTATAAAACCATTTAAAGCGAGAAATAAGGCTTACAAAGGCATTGGTGACTATAAATGGACTTTTCTTGTCAATGGATGGGATTCGCTTCACGTTTCCAGAGGAAAACATCCACTTATAATCTGTTTTAACAAAAAATGTAAAAAAATTAAACTTAAAATCAATAATGAGATTATAAAACCATTTAAAGCGAGAAATAAGGCTTACAAAGGCATTGGTGAATATAAATGGACTTTTCTTGTCAATGGATGGGATTCGCTTAACGTTTCTTGAGCTAAACATCTAATTATAATATGTTTTAACAAAAAATGTAAAAAAATTACACTTAAAAATCAATAATGAGATTATAAAACAATTTAAAGCTAGTAATAAGGCTTACAAAGGCATTGGTGACTATAAATGGACTTTTCTTGTCAATGGATGGGATTCGCTTAACGTTTCTTGAGCTAAACATCTAATTATAATCTGTTTTAACAAAAAATGTAAAAAAATTAAACTTAAAATCAATAATGAGATTATAAAACCATTTAAAGCGAGAAATAAGGCTTACAAAGGCATTGGTGACTATAAATGGACTTTTCTTGTCAATGGATGGGATTCGCTTAACGTTTCTTGAGCTAAACATCTAATTATAATATGTTTTAACAAAAAACGTAAAAAAATTACACTTAAAATCAATAATGAGATTATAAAACAATTTAAAGCTAGTAATAAGGCTTACAAAGGCATTGGTGACTGTAAATGGACTTTTCTTGTCAATGGATGGGATTCGCTTAACGTTTCTTGAGCTAAACATCTAATTATAATCTGTTTTAACAAAAAATGTAAAAAAATTAAACTTAAAATCAATAATGAGATTATAAAACCATTTAAAGCGAGTAATAAGGTTTTACAAAGGCATTGGTGACTATAAATAGACTTTTCTTGTCAATGGATGGGATTCGCTTCACGTTTCCCGAGGAAAACATCCACTTATAATCTGTTTTAACAAAAAATGTAAAAAAATTAAACTTAAAATCAATAATGAGATTATAAAACCATTTAAAGCGAGAAATAAGGCTTACAAAGGCATTGGTGACTATAAATGGACTTTTCTTGTCAATGGATGGGATTCGCTTAACGTTTCTTGAGCTAAACATCTAATTATAATATGTTTTAACAAAAAACGTAAAAAAATTACACTTAAAATCAATAATGAGATTATAAAACAATTTAAAGCTAGTAATAAGGCTTACAAAGGCATTGGTGACTATAAATGGACTTTTCTTGTCAATGGATGGGATTCGCTTAACGTTTCTTGAGCTAAACATCTAATTATAATCTGTTTTAACAAAAAATGTAAAAAAATTAAACTTAAAATCAATAATGAGATTATAAAACCATTTAAAGCGAGAAATAAGGCTTACAAAGGCATTGGTGACTATAAATGGACTTTTCTTGTCAATGGATGGGATTCGCTTAACGTTTCTTGAGCTAAACATCTAATTATAATATGTTTTAACAAAAAACGTAAAAAAATTACACTTAAAATCAATAATGAGATTATAAAACAATTTAAAGCTAGTAATAAGGCTTACAAAGGCATTGGTGACTATAAATGGACTTTTCTTGTCAATGGATGGGATTCGCTTAACGTTTCTTGAGCTAAACATCTAATTATAATCTGTTTTAACAAAAAATGTAAAAAAATTAAACTTAAAATCAATAATGAGATTATAAAACCATTTAAAGCGAGTAATAAGGTTTTACAAAGGCATTGGTGACTATAAATAGACTTTTCTTGTCAATGGATGGGATTCGCTTCACGTTTCCCGAGGAAAACATCCACTTATAATCTGTTTTAACAAAAAATGTAAAAAAATTAAACTTAAAATCAATAATGAGATTATAAAACCATTTAAAGCGAGAAATAAGGCTTACAAAGGCATTGGTGACTATAAATGGACTTTTCTTGTCAATGGATGGGATTCGCTTAACGTTTCTTGAGCTAAACATCTAATTATAATATGTTTTAACAAAAAACGTAAAAAAATTACACTTAAAATCAATAATGAGATTATAAAACAATTTAAAGCTAGTAATAAGGCTTACAAAGGCATTGGTGACTATAAATGGACTTTTCTTGTCAATGGATGGGATTCGCTTAACGTTTCTTGAGCTAAACATCTAATTATAATCTGTTTTAACAAAAAATGTAAAAAAATTAAACTTAAAATCAATAATGAGATTATAAAACCATTTAAAGCGAGTAATAAGGTTTTACAAAGGCATTGGTGACTATAAATAGACTTTTCTTGTCAATGGATGGGATTCGCTTCACGTTTCCCGAGGAAAACATCCACTTATAATCTGTTTTAACAAAAAATGTAAAAAAATTAAACTTAAAATCAATAATGAGATTATAAAACCATTTAAAGCGAGAAATAAGGCTTACAAAGGCATTGGTGACTATAAATGGACTTTTCTTGTCAATGGATGGGATTCGCTTAACGTTTCTTGAGCTAAACATCTAATTATAATCTGTTTTAACAAAAAAATGTAAAAAAATTACACTTAAAATCAATAATGAGATTATAAAACCATTTAAAGCGAGAAATAAGGCTTACAAAGGCATTGGTGAATATAAATGGACTTTTCTTGTCAATGGATGGGATTCGCTTAACGTTTCTTGAGCTAAACATCTAATTATAATATGTTTTAACAAAAAATGTAAAAAAATTACACTTAAAATCAATAATGAGATTATAAAACAATTTAAAGCTAGTAATAAGGCTTACAAAGGCATTGGTGACTATAAATGGACTTTTCTTGTCAATGGATGGGATTCGCTTAACGTTTCTTGAGCTAAACATCTAATTATAATCTGTTTTAACAAAAAATGTAAAAAAATTAAACTTAAAATCAATAATGAGATTATAAAACCATTTAAAGCGAGTAATAAGGTTTACAAAGGCATTGGTGACTATAAATGGACTTTTCTTGTCAATGGATGGGATTCGCTTCACGTTTCCCGAGGAAAACATCCACTTATAATCTGTTTTAACAAAAAATGTAAAAAAATTAAACTTAAAATCAATAATGAGATTATAAAACCATTTAATGCGAGAAATAAGGCTTACAAAGGCATTGGTGACTATAAATGGACTTTTCTTGTCAATGGATGGGATTCGCTTAACGTTTCTTGAGCTAAACATCTAATTATAATATGTTTTAACAAAAAACGTAAAAAAATTACACTTAAAATCAATAATGAGATTATAAAACAATTTAAAGCTAGTAATAAGGCTTACAAAGGCATTGTTGACTATAAATGGACTTTTCTTGTCAATGGATGGGATTCGCTTAACATTTCTTGAGCTAAACATCTAATTATAATCTGTTTTAGCAAAAAATGTAAAAAAATTACACTTAAAATCAATAATGAGATTATAAAACCATTTAAAGCGAGTAATAAGGTTTTACAAAGGCATTGGTGACTATAAATAGACTTTTCTTGTCAATGGATGGGATTCGCTTCACGTTTCCCGAGGAAAACATCCACTTATAATCTGTTTTAACAAAAAATGTAAAAAAATTAAACTTAAAATCAATAATGAGATTATAAAACCATTTAAAGCGAGAAATAAGGCTTACAAAGGCATTGGTGACTATAAATGGACTTTTCTTGTCAATGGATGGGATTCGCTTAACGTTTCTTGAGCTAAACATCTAATTATAATCTGTTTTAACAAAAAATGTAAAAAAATTACACTTAAAATCAATAATGAGATTATAAAACCATTTAAAGCGAGTAATAAGGCTTACAAAGGCATTGGTGACTATAAATGGACTTTTCTTGTCAATGGATGGGATTCTCTTAAAGTTTCTTGAGCTAAACATCTAATTATAATCTGTTTTAACAAAAAATGTAAAAAAATTAAACTTAAAATCAATAATGAGATTATAAAACCATTTAAAGCGAGTAATAAGGCTTACAAAGGCATTGGTAACTATAAATGGACTTTTCTTGTCAATGGATGGGATTCGCTTCACGTTTCTTGAGCTAAATATCTAATTATAATCTGTTTCAACAAAAAATGTAAAAAAATTAAACTTAAAATCAATAATGAGATTATAAAACCATTTAAAGCGAGTAATAAGGCTTACAAAGGCATTGGTGACTATAAATGGACTTTTCTTGTCAATGGATGGGATTCGCTTAACATTTCTTGAGCTAAACATCTAATTATAATCTGTTTTAACAAAAAATGTAAAACAATTAAACTTAAAATCAATAATGACATTATAAAACCATTTAAAGCGAGTAATAAGGCTTACAAAGGCATTGGTGACTATAAATGGACTTTTCTTGTCAATGGATGGGATTCACTTAACATTTCTTGAGCTAAACATCTAATTATAATCTGTTTTAACAAAAAATGTAAAAAAATTACACTTAAAATCAATAATGAGATTATAAAACCATTTAAAGCTAGTAATAAGGCTTACAAAGGCATTGGTGACTATAAATGGACTTTTCTTGTCAATGGATGGGATTCGCTTCACGTTTCCCGAGGAATACATCCAATTATAATATGTTTTAACAAAAAATGTAAAAAAATTAAACTTAAAATCAATAATGAGATTATAAAACCATTTAAAGCGAGTAATAAGGCTTACAAAGGCACTGGTGACTATAAATGGACTTTTCTTGTTAATGGATGGGATTCGCTTCACGTTTCTTGAGCTAAACATCTAATTATAATCTGTTTTCTCAAAAAATGTAAAAAAATTAAACTTAAAATCAATAATGAGATTATAAAACCATTTAGAGCGAGTAATAAGGCTTACAAAGGCATTGGTGACTATAAATGGACTTTTCTTGTCAATGGATGGGATTCGCTTCACGTTTCCCGAGAAAAACATCCAATTATAATCTATTTTAACAAAAAATGTAAAAAAATTAAACTTAAAATCAATAATGAGATTATAAAACCATTTAAAGCAAGTAATGAGGCTTACAAAGGCATTGGTATATATATATGGACTTTTCTTGTCAATGGATGGGATTCGCTTCACGTTTCCCGAGAAAAACATCCAATTATAATCTATTTTAACAAAAAATGCAAAAAAATTAAACTTAAAATCAATAATGAGATTATAAAACCATTTAAAGCGAGTAATGAGGCTTACAAAGGCATTGGTGACTATAAATGGACTTTCTTGTCAATGGATGGGATTCGCTTCACGTTTCTTGAGCTAAACATCTAATTATAATCTGTTTTAACAAAAAATGTAAAAAAATTAAACTTAAAATCAATAATGGGATTATAAAACCATTTAAAGCGAGTAATAAGGCTTACAAAGGCATTGGTGACTATAAATGGACTTTTCTTGTCAATGGATGGGATTCGCTTCACGTTTCTCGAGAAAAACATCCAATTATAATCTATTTTAACAAAAAATGTAAAAAAATTAAAATTAAAATCAATAATGAGATTATAAAACCATTTAAAGCGAGTAATAAGGCTTACAAAGGCATTGGTGACTATAAATGGACTTTTCTTGTCAATGGATGGGATTCGCTTCACGTGTCTTGAGCTAAACATCTAATTATAATTTGTTTTATCAAAAAATGTAAAAAAATTAAACTTAAAATCAATAATGAGATTATAAAACCATTTAAAGCGAGTAATACGGCTGACAAAGGCATTGGTGATTATAAATGGACTTTTCTTGTCAATAGATGGGATTCGCTTCACGTTTCCCGAGGAAAACATCCAATTATAATCTGTTTTAACAAAAAATGTAAAAAAATTAAACTTAAAATCAATAATGAGATTATAAAACCATTGAAAGCGAGTAATAAGGCTTACAAAGGCATTGGTGACTATAAATGGACTTTTCTCATTAATGGATGGGATTCGCTTCACGTTTCCCGAGGGAAACATCCAATTATAATCTGTTTTAAGAAAAAATTCAAAAAAATTAAACTTAAAATCAATAATGAGATTATAAAACCATTTAAAGCGAGTAATAAGGCTTACAAAGGCATTGGTGACTATAAATGGACTTTTCTTGTCAATGGATGGGATTCGCTTAACATTTCTTGAGCTAAACATCTAATTATAATTTTTTTTAACAAAAAATGTAAAAAAATTACACTTAAAATCAATAATGAGATTATAAAACAATTCAAAGCTAGTAATAAGGCTTACAAAGGCATTGGTGACTATAAATGGACTTTTCTTGTCAATGGATGGGATTCGCTTCACCTTTCTTGAGCTAAACATTTAATTATAATCTGTTTTATCAAAAAATGTAAAGAAATTAAACTTAAAATCAATAATGAGATTATAAAACCATTTAAAGCGAGTAATAAGGCTTACAAAGGCATTGGTGACTATAAATGGACTTTTCTTGTCAATCGATGGGATTCGCTTCACGTTTCTCGAGAAAAACATCCAATTATAATCTATTTTAACAAAAAATGTAAAAAAATTAAACTTAAAATCAATAATGAGATTATAAAACCATTTAAAGCGAGTAATGAGGCTTACAAAGGCATTGGTGACTATAAATGGACTTTTCTTGTCAATGGATGGGATTCGCTTCACATTTCTTGAGCTAAACATCTAATTATAATCTGTTTTATCAAAAAATGTAAAAAAATTAAACTTAAAATCAATAATGAGATTATAAAACCATTTAAAGCGAGTAATAAGGCTTACAAAGGCATTGGTGACTATAAATGGACTTTTCTTGTCAATGGATGGGATTCGCTTCACGTTTCCCGAGAAAAACATCCAATTATAATCTATTTTAACAAAAAATGTAAAACAATTAAACTTAAAATCAATAACGAGATTATAAAACCATTTAAAGCAAGTAATGAGGCTTACAAAGGCATTGGTGACTATAAATGGACTTTTCTTGTCAATGGATGGGATTCGCTTCACGTTTCCCGAGAAAAACATCCAATTATAATCTATTTTAACAAAAAATGCAAAAAAATTAAACTTAAAATCAATAATGAGATTATAAAACCATTTAAAGCGAGTAATAAGGCTTACAAAGGCATTGGTGACTATAAATGGACTTTTCTTGTCAATAGATGGGATTCGCTTCACCTTTCTTGAGCTAAACATCTAATTATAATCTGTTTTATCAAAAAATGTAAAAAAATTAAACTTAAAATCAATAATGAGATTATAAAACCATTTAAAGCGAGTAATAAGGCTTACAAAGGCATTGGTGACTATAAATGGACTTTTCTTGTCAATCGATGGGATTCGCTTCACGTTTCTCGAGAAAAACATCCAATTATAATCTATTTTAACAAAAAATGTAAAAACATTAAACTTAAAATCAATAATGAGATTATAAAACCATTTAAAGCGAGTAATGAGGCTTACAAAGGCATTGGTGACTATAAATGGACTTTTCTTGTCAATGGATGGGATTCGCTTCACATTTCTTGAGCTAAACATCTAATTATAATCTGTTTTATCAAAAAATGTAAAAAAATTAAACTTAAAATCAATAATGAGATTATAAAACCATTTAAAGCGAGTAATAAGGCTTACAAAGGCATTGGTGACTATAAATGGACTTTTCTTGTCAATGGATGGGATTCGCTTCACGTTTCCCGAGAAAAACATCCAATTATAATCTATTTTAACAAAAAATGTAAAAAAATTAAACTTAAAATCAATAACGAGATTATAAAACCATTTAAAGCAAGTAATGAGGCTTACAAAGGCATTGGTGACTATAAATGGACTTTTCTTGTCAATGGATGGGATTCGCTTCACGTTTCCCGAGAAAAACATCCAATTATAATCTATTTTAACAAAAAATGCAAAAAAATTAAACTTAAAATCAATAATGAGATTATAAAACCATTTAAAGCGAGTAATGAGGCTTACAAAGGCATTGGTGACTATAAATGGACTTTCTTGTCAATGGATGGGATTCGCTTCACGTTTCTTGAGCTAAACATCTAATTATAATCTGTTTTAACAAAAAATGTAAAAAAATTACACTTAAAATCAATAATGAGGTTATAAAACCATTTAAAGCTAGTAATAAGGCTTACAAAGGCATTGGTGACTATAAATGGACTTTTCTTGTCAATGGATGGGATTCGCTTCACGTTTCCCGAGGAATACATCCAATTATAATCTGTTTTAATAAAAAATATAAAAAAATTAAACTTAAAATCAATAATGAGATTATAAAACCATTTAAAGCGAGTAATGAGGCTTACAAAGGCATTGGTGACTATAAATGGACTTTTCTTGTCAATGGATGGGATTCGCTTCACGTTTCTAGAGAAAAACATCCAATTATAATCTATTTTAACAAAAAATGTAAAAAAATTAAACTTAAAATCAATAATGAGATTATAAAACCATTTAAAGCGAGTAATGAGGCTTACAAAGGCATTGGTGACTATAAATGGACTTTTCTTGTCAATGGATGGGATTCGCTTCACGTTTCTTGAGCTAAACATCTAATTATAATCTGTTTTATCAAAAAATGTAAAAAAATTAAACTTAAAATCAATAATGAGATTATAAAACCATTTAAAGCGAGTAATAAGGCTTACAAAGGCATTGGTGACTATAAATGGACTTTTCTTGTCAATGGATGGGATTCGCTTCACCTTTCTTGAGCTAAACATCTAATTATAATCTGTTTTATCAAAAAATGTAAAAAAATTAAACTTAAAATCAATAATGAGATTATAAAACCATTTAAAGCGAGTAATAAGGCTTACAAAGGCATTGGTGACTATAAATGGACTTTTCTTGTCAATCGATGGGATTCGCTTCACGTTTCTCGAGAAAAACATCCAATTATAATCTATTTTAACAAAAAATGTAAAAAAATTAAACTTAAAATCAATAATGAGATTATAAAACCATTTAAAGCGAGTAATGAGGCTTACAAAGGCATTGGTGACTATAAATGGACTTTTCTTGTCAATGGATGGGATTCGCTTCACGTTTCTTGAGCTAAACATCTAATTATAATCTGTTTTATCAAAAAATGTAAAAAAATTAAACTTAAAATCAATAATGAGATTATAAAACCATTTAAAGCGAGTAATAAGGCTTACAAAGGCATTGGTGACTATAAATGGACTTTTCTTGTCAATGGATGGGATTCGCTTCACGTTTCCCGAGAAAAACATCCAATTATAATCTATTTTAACAAAAAATGTAAAAAAATTAATCTTAAAATCAATAATGAGATTATAAAACCATTTAAAGCAAGTAATGAGGCTTACAAAGGCATTGGTGACTATAAATGGACTTTTCTTGTCAATGGATGGGATTCGCTTCACGTTTCTTGAGCTAAACATCTAATTATAATCTGTTTTATCAAAAAATGTAAAAAAATTAAACTTAAAATCAATAATGAGATTATAAAACCATTTAAAGCGAGTAATAAGGCTTACAAAGGCATTGGTGACTATAAATGGACTTTTCTTGTCAATGGATGGGATTCGCTTCACGTTTTCCGAGAAAAACATCCAATTATAATCTATTTTAACAAAAAATGTAAAAAAATTAAACTTAAAATCAATAATGAGATTATAAAACCATTTAAAGCAAGTAATGAGGCTTAGAAAGGCATTGGTGACTATAAATGGACTTTTCTTGTCAATGGATGGGATTCGCTTCACGTTTCCCGAGAAAAACATCCAATTATAATCTATTTTAACAAAAAATGCAAAAAAATTAAACTTAAAATCAATAATGAGATTATAAAACCATTTAAAGCGAGTAATGAGGCTTACAAAGGCATTGGTGACTATAAATGGACTTTCTTGTCAATGGATGGGATTCGCTTCACGTTTCTTGAGCTAAACATCTAATTATAATCTGTTTTAACAAAAAATGTAAAAAAATTAAACTTAAAATCAATAATGGGATTATAAAACCATTTAAAGCGAGTAATAAGGCTCACAAAGGCATTGGTGACTATAAATGGACTTTTCTTGTCAATGGATGGGATTCGCTTCACGTTTCCCGAGAAAAACATCCAATTATAATCTATTTTAACAAAAAATGTAAAAAAATTAAAATTAAAATCAATAATGAGATTATAAAACCATTTAAAGCGAGTAATAAGGCTTACAAAGGCATTGGTGACTATAAATGGACTTTTCTTGTCAATGGATGGGATTCGCTTCACGTTTCTTGAGCTAAACATCTAATTATAATCTGTTTTAACAAAAAATGTAAAAAAATTACACTTAAAATCAATAATGAGGTTATAAAACCATTTAAAGCTAGTAATAAGGCTTACAAAGGCATTGGTGACTATGAATGGACTTTTCTTGTCAATGGATGGGATTCGCTTCACGTTTCCCGAGGAATACATCCAATTATAATCTGTTTTAATAAAAAATGTAAAAAAATTAAACTTAAAATCAATAATGAGATTATAAAACCATTTAAAGCGAGTAATAGGGCTTACAAAGGCATTGGTGACTATAAATGGACTTTTCTTGTCAATGGATGGGATTCGCTTCACGTTTCTTGAGCTAAACATCTAATTATAATTTGTTTTATCAAAAAATGTAAAAAAATTAAACTTAAAATCAATAATGAGATTATAAAACCGTTGAAAGCGAGTAATACGGCTGACAAAGGTATTGGTGATTATAAATGGACTTTTCTTGTCAATAGATGGGATTCGCTTCACGTTTCCCGAGGAAAACATCCAATTATAATCTGTTTTAACAAAAAATGTAAAGAAATTAAACTTAAAATCAATAATGAGATTATAAAACCATTGAAAGCGAGTAATAAGGCTTACAAAGGCATTGGTGACTATAAATGGACTTTTCTTGTCAATGGATGGGATTCGCTTAACATTTCTTGAGCTAAACATCTAATTATAATCTGTTTTAACAAAAAATGTAAAAAAATTACACTTAAAATCAATAATGAGATTATAAAACAATTTAAAGCTAGTAATAACGCTTACAAAGCCATTGGTGACTATAAATGGACTTTTCTTGTCAATGGATGGGAGTCGCTTCACGTTTCCCGAGGAATACATCCAATTATAATATGTTTTAACATAAAATGTAAAAAAATTAAAATTAAAATCAATAATGAGATTATAAAACCATTTAAAGCGAGTAATAAGGCTTACAAAGGCACTGGTGACTATAAATGGACTTTTCTTGTCAATGGATGGGATTCGCTTCACCTTTCTTGAGCTAAACATCTAATTATAATCTGTTTTATCAAAAAATGTAAAAAAATTAAACTTAAAATCAATAATGAGATTATAAAACCATTTAAAGCGAGTAATAAGGCTTACAAAGGCATTGGTGACTTTAAATGGACTTTTCTTGTCAATCGATGGGATTCGCTTCACGTTTCTCGAGAAAAACATCCAATTATAATCTATTTTAACAAAAAAATGTAAAAAAATTAAACTTAAAATCAATAATGAGATTATAAAACCATTTAAAGCGAGTAATGAGGCTTACAAAGGCATTGGCGACTATAAATGGACTTTTCTTGTCAATGGATGGGATTCGCTTCACGTTTCTCGAGCTAAAAATCCAATTATAATCTATTTTAACAAAAAATGTAAAAAAATTAAACTTAAAATCAGTAATGAGATTATAAAACCATTTAAAGCGAGTAATAAGGCTTACAAAGGCTTTGGTGACTATAAATGGACTTTTCTTGTCAATGGATCGGATTCGCTTCACGTTTCTTGAGCTAAACATCTAATTATAATCTGTTTTAACAAAAAATGTAAAAAAATTAAACTTAAAATCAATAATGAGATTATAAAACCATTTAAAGCGAGTAATAAGGCTTACAAAGGCATTGGTGACTATAAATGGACTTTTCTTGTCAATGGATGGGATTCGCTTCACGTTTCTCGAGAAAAACATCCAATTATAATCTGTTTTAACAAAAAACGTAAAAAAATTAAACTTAAAATCAATAATGAGATTATAAAACCATTTAACGCGAGTAATAAGGCTTACAAAGGCATTGGTGACTATAAATGGACTTTTCTTGTCAATGGATGGGATTCGCTTCACGTTTCCCGAGAAAAACATCCAAATATAATCTATTTTAACAAAAAATTTTAAAAAATTAAACTTAAAATCAATAATGAGATTATAAAACCATTTAAAGCGAGTAATAAGGCTTACAAAGGCATTCGTGACTATAAATGGACTTTTCTTGTCAATGGATGGGATTCGCTTAACGTTTCTTGAGCTAAACATCTAATTATAATCTGTTTCAACAAAAAATGTAAAAAAATTAAACTTAAAATCAATAATGAGATTATAAAACCATTTAAAGCGAGTAATAAGGCTTACAAAGGCATTGGTGATTATAAATGGACTTTTCTTGTGAATGGATGGGATTCGCTTCATGTTTCTTGAGCTAAATATCCAATTACAATCTGTTTTAACAAAAAAATGTAAAACAATTAAGCTTAAAATCAATAATGAGATTATAAAACCATTTAAAGCGAGTAATAAGGCTTACAAATGCATTGGTGACTATAAATGGAATTTTCTTGTCAATGGATGGGATTCGCTTCACGTTTCTCGAGGAAAACATCCAATTATAACCTGTTTTAACAAAAAATGTAAAAAAATTAAACTTAAAATCAATAATGAGATTATAAAACCATTTAAAGCGAGTAATAAGGCTTACAAAGGCATTGGTGACTATAAATGGACTTTTCTTGTCAATCGATGGGATTCGCTTCACGTTTCTCGAGAAAAACATCCAATTATAATCTATTTTAACAAAAAATGTAAAAAAATTAAACTTAAAACCAATAATGAGAATATAAAACCATTTAAAGCGAGTAATAAGGCTTACAAAGGCATTGGTGACTATAAATAGTCTTTTGTCTTGAATGGATGGGATTCGCTTCACGTTTCCTGAGAGAAACATCCAATTATAATCTGTTTTAACGAAAAATTCAAAAAAATTCAACTCAAAATCAATGATGAGATTATAAAACCATTTAAAGCGAGTAATAAGGCTTACAAAGGCATTGGTGACTATAAATGGACTTTTCTTCCAATGGATGGGATTCGCTTCACGTTTCTTGAGCTAAACATCCAATTATAATATGTTTTAACAAAAAAATTTAAAAAAATTAAACTTAAAATCAATGATGAGATTATAAAACCATTTAAAGCGACTAGTAAGGCTTACAAAGGCATTGGTGACTATAAATGGACTTTTCTTGTCAATGGATGGGATTCGCTTCACGTTTCTTGAGCTAAATATCCAATTACAATCTGTTTTAACAAAAAAATGTAAACAAATTAAGCTTAAAGTCAATAATGAGGATATAAAACCATTTAAAGCGAGTAATAAGGCTTACAAATGCATTGGTGACTATAAATGGACTTTTCTTGTCAATGGATGGGATTCGCTTCACGTTTCTCGAGGGAAACACTCAATTACAATCTGTTTTAACGAAAAATTTAAAAAAATTCAACTTAAAATCAATAATGAGATTATAAAACCTTTTAAAGCGAGTGATAAGGCTTACAAAGGCATTGGTGACTATAAATAGAATTTTGTCTTGAATGGATGGGATTCGCTTCACGTTTCCTAAGAGAAACATCCAATCATAATCTGTTTTAAAAAAAAATTCAAAAAAATTCAACTTAAAATCAGTAATGAGATTATAAAACCATATAAAGCGAGTAATAAGGCTTACAAAGGGATTGGTGACTATAACTGGACTTTTCTTGCCAATGGATGGGATTCGCTTCACGTTTCCCGAGGGAAACATCCAATTATAATCTTTTTTAACAAAAAATTCAAAAAAATTCAACTTAAAATCAATAATGAGATTATAAAACCATTTAAAGCGAGTAATAAGGGTTACAGAGGCATTGGTGACTATAAATGGACTTTTCGTGTCAATGCATGGGATTCGCTTAACGTTTCTTGAGCTAAACATCTAATTATAATCTGTTTTAACAAAAAATGTAAAAAAATTAAACGTAAAATCAATAATGAGATTATAAAACCATTTAAAGCGAGTAATAAGGCTTACAAAGGCATTGGTAACTATAAATGGACTTTTCTTGTCAATGGATGGGAGTCGCTTCACGTTTCTCGAGGGAAACATCCAATTATAATCTGTTTTAACAAAAAATGTAAAAAAATTAAACTTAAAATCAACAATGAGATTATAAAACCATTTAAAGCGAGTAATAAGGCTTACAAAGGCATTGGTGACTATAAATGGACGTTTCTTGTCAATGGATGGGATTCGCTTCACGTTTCTCGAGGGAAACATTCAATTATAATCTGTTTCAATAAAAAATTTTAAAAAAATCAACTTAAAATCAATAATGAGATTATAAAACCTTTTAAAGCGAGTGATAAGGCTTACAAAGGCATTGGTGACTATAAATGGACTTTTGTCTTGAATGGATGGGATTCGCTTCACGTTTGCTGAGAGAAACATCCAATTATAATATGTTTTAACGAAAAATTCAAAAAAATTCAACTCAAAATCAATGATAAGATTATAAAACCATTTAAAGCGAGTAATAAGGCTTATAAAGGCATTGGTGACTATAAATGGACTTTTCTTGTCAATGGATGGGATTCGCTTCACATTTCTCGAGGAAAGCTCCAATTATAATCTGTTTTAACAAAAAATGTGAAAAAATTCAACTTAAAATCAATAATGAGATTATAAAACCATTTAAAGAGAATAATAAGGCTTACAAAGGCGTTGGTGACTATAAATGGACTTTTTGTTGTCAATGGATTGGATTCGCTTCACGTTTCTTGAGCTAAACATCCAATTATAATCTGTTTTAACAAAAAATGTAAAAAAATTAAACTTAAAATCAGTAATGAGATTATAAAACCATTTAAAGCGAGTAATAAGGCTTACAAAGGCATTGGTGACTATAAATGGACTTTTCTTGTCAAAGGATGGGATTCGCTTCACGTTTCCCGAGGAATACATCAATTATAATCTGTTTTAATAAAAAATATAAAAAAATTAAACTTAAAATCAATAATGAGATTATAAAACCTTTTAAAGCGAGTAATAAGGCTTACAAAGGCATTGGTGACTATAAATGGACTTTTCTTGTCAATGGATGGGATTCGCTTCACGTTTCCCGAGAAAAACATCCAATTATAATCTGTTTTAACAAAAAATGTAAAAAAATTAAACTTAAAATCAATAATGAGATTATAAAACCATTTAACGCGAGTAATAAGGCTTACAAAGGCATTGGTGACTATAAATGGACTTTTCTTGTCAATGGATGGGATTCGCTTCACGTTTCCCGAGAAAAACATCCAATTATAATCTGTTTTAACAAAAAACGTAAAAAAATTAAACTTAAAATCAATAGTGAGATTATAAAACCATTTAACGCGAGTAATAAGGCTTACAAAGGCATTGGTGATTATAAATGGACTTTTCTTGTCAATGGATGGGATTCGCTTCACGTTTCCCGAGGAATACATCCAATTATAATCTGTTTTAATAAAAAATGTAAAAACATTAAATTTAAAATCAATAATGAGATTATAAAACCATTTAAAACGAGTAATAAGGCTTACAAAGGCATTGGTGACTATAAATGGACTTTTCTTGTCAATGGATGGGATTCGCTTCACGTTTCTTGAGCTAAACATCTAATTATAATCTGTTTTATCAAAAAATGTAAAAAAATTAAACTTAAAATCAATAATGAGATTATAAAACCATTTAAAACGAGTAATAAGGCTTACGAAGGCATTGGTGACTATAAATGGACTTTTCCTGTCAATGGATGGGATTCGCTTCACGTTTCCCGAGAAAAACATCCAATTATAATCTATTTTAACAAAAAATGTAAAAAAATTAAACTTAAAATCAATAATGAGATTATAAAACCATTTAAGGCGAGTAATAAGGCTTACAAAGGCATTGGTGACTATAAATGGACTTTTCTTGTCAATGGATGGGATTCGCTTCACGTTTCTCGAGAAAAACATCCAATTATAATCTATTTTAACAAAAAATGTAAAAAAATTAAACTTAAAATCAATAATGAGAATATAAAACCATTTAAAGAGAGTAATAAGGCTTACAAAGGCATTGGTGACTATAAATGGACTTTTCTTGTCAATGGATGGGATTCGCTTCATGTTTCTTGAGCTAAACATCTAATTATAATCTGTTTTAAGAAAAAATGTAAAAAAATTAAACTTAAAATAAATAATGAGATTATAAAACCATTTAAAGCGAGTAATAAGGCTTACAAAGGCTTTGGTGACTATAAAGGGACTTTTCTCGTCAATGGATGGGATTCGCTTAACATTTCTTGGGCTAAACATCTAATTATAATCTGTTTTAATAAAAATTGTAAAAAAATTACACTTAAAATCAACAATGAGATTATAAAACCATTTAAAGCGAGTAATAAGGCTTACAAAGGCATTGGTGACTATAAATGGACTTTTCTTATCAATGGATGTGATTCGCTTCACGTTTCTTGAGCTAAACATCTAATTATAATCTGTTTTAACAAAAAATGTAAAAAAAATTAAACTTAAAATCAATAATGAGATTATAAAACCATTTAAAGCGAGTAATAAGGCTTACAAAGGCATTGGTGACTATAAATGGACTTTTCTCTTGAATGGATGGGATTCGCTTCACGTTTGTTGAGCTAAACATCTAATTATAATCTGTTTTAATAAAAAATGTAAAAAAATTACACTTAAAATCAACAATGAGATTATAAAACCATTTAAAGCGAGTAATAAGGCTTACAAAGGCATTGGTGACTATAAATGGACTTTTCTTGTCAATGGATGGGATTCGCTTCACGTTTGCCGGGGGAAACATCCAATTATAATCTGTTTTAATAAAAAATGTAAAAAAATTAAACTTAAAATCAATAATGAGATTATAAAATCATTTAAAGCGAGTAATAAGGCTTACAAAGGCATTGGCGACTATAAATGGACTTTTCTTGTCAATGGATGGGATTCGCTTCACGTTTCCCGAGGAAAACATCCAATTATAATCTATTTTAACAAAAAATTCAAAAAAATTCAACTTAAAATCAATAATGAGATTATAAAACCATTTAAAGCGAGTAATAAGGGTTACAGAGGCATTGGTGACTATAAATGGACTTTTCGTGTCAATGCATGGGATTTGCTTAACGTTTCTTGAGCTAAACATCTAATTATAATCTGTTTTAACAAAAAATGAAAAAAAATTAAACTTAAAATCAATAATGAGATTATAAAACCATTTAAAGCGAGTAATAAGGCTTACAAAGGCATTGGTGATTATAAATGGACTTTTCTTGTCAATGGATGGGATTCGCTTCACGTTTCTTGAGCTAAACATCTAATTATAATCTGTTTTATCAAAAAATGCAAAAAAATTAAACTTAAAATCAATAATGAGATTATAAAACCATTTAAAGCGAGTAATAAGGCTTACAAAGGCACTGGTGACTATAAATGGACTTTTCTACTCAATGGATGGGATTCGCTTCACGTTTCCCGAGAAAAACATCCAATTATAATCTATTTTAACAAAAAATGTAAAAAAATTAAACTTAAAATCAATAATGAGATTTTAAAACCATTTAAAGCGAGTAATAAGGGTTACAAAGGCATTGGTGACTATAAATGGACTTTTCGTGTCAATGCATGGGATTCGCTTAACGTTTCTTGAGCTAAACATCCAATTATAATCTGTTTTAACAAAAAATGTAAAAAAATTAAACTTAAAATCAATAATGAGATTATAAAATCATTTAAAGCGAGTAATAAGGCTTACAAAGGCATTGGCGACTATAAATGGACTTTTCTTGTCAATGGATGGGATTCGCTTCAAGTTTCCCAAGGAAAACATCCAATTATAATCTATTTTAACAAAAAATGTAAAAAAATTAAACTTAAAATCAATAATGAGATTATAAAACCATTTAAAGCGAGTAATAAGGCTTACAAAGGCATTGGTGACTATAAATGGACTTTTCTTGTCAATGGATGGGATTCGCTTCACGTTTCTTGAGCTAAACATCTAATTATAATCTGTTTTATCAAAAAATGTAAAAAAACTAAACTTAAAATCAATAATGAGATTATAAAACCATGTAAAGCGAGTAATAAGGCTTACAAAGGCATTGGTGACTATAAATGGACTTTTCCTGTCAATGGATGGGATTCGCTTCACGTTTCCCGAGGAAAACATCCAATTATAATCTGTTTTAACAAAAAATGTAAAAAAATTCAACTTAAAATCAATAATGAGATTATAAAACCATTTAAAGCGAGTAATAACGCTTACAAAGGCATTGGTGACTATAAATGGACTTTTCTTGTCAATGGATGGGATTCGCTTAACATTTCTTGAGCTAAACATCTAATTATAATCTGTTTTAACAAAAAATGTAAAAAAATTAAACTTAAAATCAATAATGAGATTATAAAACCATTTAAAGCGAGTAATAAGGCTTACAAAGGAATTGGTGACTATAAATGGACTTTTCTTGTCAATGGATGGGATTCGCTTAACATTTCTTGAGCTAAACAACTAATTATAATCTGTTTTAATAAAAAATGTAAAAAAATTACACTTAAAATCAACAATGAGATTATAAAACCATTTAAAGCGAGTAATAAGGCTTACAAAGGCATTGGTGACTGTAAATGGACTTTTCTTATCAATGGATGTGATTCGCTTCACGTTTCTTGAGCTAAACATCTAATTATAATCTGTTTTAACAAAAAATGTAAAAAAAATTAAACTTAAAATAAATAATGAGATTATAAAACCATTTAAAGCGAGTAATAAGGCTTACAAAGGCATTGGTGACTATAAATGGACTTTTCTCTTGAATGGATGGGATTCGCTTCACGTTTGCCGGGGGAAACATCCAATTATAATCTGTTTTAACAAAAAATTTAAAAAAAATTCAACTTAAAATCAATAATGAGATTATAAAACCATTTAATGCGAGTAATAAGGCTTACAAAGGCATTGGTGACTATAAATGGACTTTTCTTGTCAATGAATGGGATTCGCTTAACGTTTCTTGAGCTAAACATCTAATTATTATCTGTTTTAGCAAAAAATGTAAAAAAATTAAACTTAAAATCAATAATGAGATTATAAAACCATTTAAAGCGAGTAATAAGGCTTACAAAGGAATTGGCGACTATAAATGGACTTTTCTTGTCAATGGATGGGATTCGCTTAACATTTCTTGAGCTAAACATCTAATTATAATCTGTTTTAATAAAAAATGTAAAAAAATTACACTTAAAATCAACAATGAGATTATAAAACCATTTAAAGCGAGTAATAAGGCTTACAAAGGCATTGGTGACTGTAAATGGACTTTTCTTATCAATGGATGTGATTCGCTTCACGTTTCTTGAGCTAAACATCTAATTATAATCTGTTTGAACAAAAAATGTAAAAAAAATTAAACTTAAAATCAATAATGAGATTATAAAACCATTTAAAGCGAGTAATAAGGCTTACAAAGGCATTGGTGACTATAAATGGACTTTTCTTGTCAATGGATGGGATTCGCTTCACGTTTCCCGAGGAAAACATCCAATTATAATCTGTTTTAACAAAAAATGTAAAAAAATTAAACTGAAAATCAATAATGAGATTATAAAACCATTTAAAGCGAGTAATAAGGCTTACAAAGGCATTGGTGACTGTAAATGGACTTTTCTTATCAATGGATGGGATTCGCTTCACGTTTCTTGAGCTAAACATCTAATTATAATCTTTTTTAACAAAAAATGTAAAAAAATTAAACTTAAAATCAATAATGAGATTATAAAACCATTTAAAGCTAGTAATAAGGCTTACAAAGGCATCGGTGACTACAAATGGACTTTTCTTGTCAATGGATGGGATTTGCTTAACATTTCTTGAGCTAAACATCTAATTATAATCTGTTTTAACAAAAAATGTAAAAATATTAAACTTAAAATCAATAATGAGATTATAAAACCATTTAAAGCGAGTAATAAGGCTTACAAAGGCATTGGTGACTATAAATGGACTTTTCTTGTCAATGGATGGGATTCGCTTCACGTTTCTCGAGGAAAACATCCAATTATAATCTGTTTTAACAAAAAATGTAAAAAAATTAAACTGAAAATCAATAATGAGATTATAAAACCATTTAAAGCGAGTAATAAGGCTTACAAAGGCATTGGTGACTGTAAATGGACTTTTCTTATCAATGGATGGGATTCGCTTCACGTTTCTTGAGCTAAACATCTAATTATAATCTTTTTTAACAAAAAATGTAAAAAAATTAAACTTAAAATCAATAATGAGATTAGAAAACCATTTAAAGCGAGTAATAAGGCTTACAAAGGCATTGGTGACTAGAAATGGACTTTTCTCTTGAATGGATGGGATTCGCTTCACGTTTGCCGGGGGAAAAATCCAATTATAATCTGTTTTAACAAAAAATTTAAAAAAAATTCAACTTAAAATCAATAATGAGATTATAAAACCATTTAAAGCGAGTAATAAGGCTTACAAAGGCATTGGTGACTATAAATGGACTTTTCTTGTCAATGAATGGGATTCGCTTAACGTTTCTTGAGCTAAACATCTAATTATTATCTGTTTTAACAATAAATGTAAAAAAATTAAACTTAAAATCAATAATGAGATTATAAAACCATTTAAAGCGAGTAATAAGGCTTACAAAGGCATTGGTGACTATAAATGCACTTTTCTTGTCAATGGATGGGATTCGCTTCACGTTTGCCGGGGAAAACATCCAATTATAATCTGTTTTATCAAAAAATGTAAAAAAATTAAACTTAAAATCAATAATGAGTTTATAAAACCATTTAAAGCGAGTAATAAGGCTTACAAAGGCATTGGCGACTATAAATGGACTTTTCTTGTCAATGGATGGGATTCGCTTAACGTTTCTTGAGCTAAACATCCAATTATAATCTGTTTTAACAAAAAATGAAAAAAATTAAACTTAAATAAAATAATGAGATTATAAAACCATTTAAAGCGAGTAATAAGGCTTACAAAGGCATTGGTGACTATAAATGGACTTTTCTTGTCAATGGATGGTATTCGCTTCACGTTTCTTGAGCTAAACATCTAATTATAATTTGTTTTAACAAAAAATGTAAAAAAATTAAACTTAAAATCAATAATGAGATTATAAAATCATTTAAAGCGAGTAATAAGGCTTACAAAGGCATTGGTGACTATAAATGGACTTTTCTTGTCAATGAATGGGATTCGCTTAACGTTTCTTGAGCTAAACATCTAATTATTATCTGTATTAACAATAAATGTAAAAAAATTAAACTTAAAATCAATAATGAGATTATAAAACCATTTAAAGCGAGTAATAAGGCTTACAAAGGCATTGGTGACTATAAATGGACTTTTCTTGTCAATGGATGGGATTCGCTTCACGTTTGCCGGGGGAAACATCCAATTATAATCTGTTTTATCAAAAAATGTAAAAAAATTAAACTTAAAATCAATAATGAGATTATAAAACCATTTAAAGCGAGTAATAAGGCTTACAAAGGCATTGGCGACTATAAATGGACTTTTCTTGTCAATGGATGGGATTCGCTTAACGTTTCTTGAGCTAAACATCCAATTATAATCTGTTTTAACAAAAAATGTAAAAAAATTAAACTTAAAATCAATAATGAGATTATAAAATCATTTAAAGCGAGTAATAAGGCTTACAAAGGCATTGGCGACTATAAATGGACTTTTCTTGTCAATGGATGGGATTCGCTTCACGTTTCCCGAGGAAAACATCCAATTATAATCTATTTTAACAAAAAATTCAAAAAAATTCAACTTAAAATTAATAATGAGATTATAAAACCATTTAAAGCGAGTAATAAGGGTTACAGAGGCATTGGTGACTATAAATGGACTTTTCGTGTCAATGCATGGGATTCGCTTAACGTTTCTTGAGCTAAACATCTAATTATAATCTGTTTTAACAAAAAATGTAAAAAAATTAAATTTAAAATCAATAATGAGATTATAAAACCATTTAAAGCGAGTAATAAGGCTTACAAAGGCATTGGTGATTATAAATGGACTTTTCTTGTCAATGGATGGGATTCGCTTCACGTTTCTTGAGCTAAACATCTAATTATAATCTGTTTTAACAAAAAATGTAAAAAAATTAAACTTAAAATCAATAATGAGATTATAAAATCATTTAAAGCGAGTAATAAGGCTTACAAAGGCATTGGTGACTATAAATGGACTTTTCTTGTCAATGAATGGGATTCGCTTAACGTTTCTTGAGCTAAACATCTAATTATTATCTGTTTTAACAATAAATGTAAAAAAATTAAACTTAAAATCAATAATGAGATTATAAAACCATTTAAAGCGAGTAATAAGGCTTACAAAGGCATTGGTGACTATAAATGGACTTTTCTTGTCAATGGATGGGATTCGCTTCACGTTTGCCGGGGGAAACATCCAATTATAATCTGTTTTATCAACAAATGTAAAAAAATTAAACTTAAAATCAATAATGAGATTATAAAACCATTTAAAGCGAGTAATAAGGCTTACAAAGGCATTGGCGACTATAAATGGACTTTTCTTGTCAATGGATGGGATTCGCTTAACGTTTCTTGAGCTAAACATCCAATTATAATCTGTTTTAACAAAAAATGTAAAAAAATTAAACTTAAAATCAATAATGAGATTATAAAATCATTTAAAGCGAGTAATAAGGCTTACAAAGGCATTGGCGACTATAAATGGACTTTTCTTGTCAATGGATGGGATTCGCTTCACGTTTCCCGAGGAAAACATCCAATTACAATCTATTTTAACAAAAAATTCAAAAAAATTCAACTTAAAATCAATAATGAGATTATAAAACCATTTAAAGCGAGTAATAAGGGTTACAGAGGCATTGGTGACTATAAATGGACTTTTCGTGTCAATGCATGGGATTCGCTTAACGTTTCTTGAGCTAAACATCTAATTATAATCTGTTTTAACAAAAAATGTAAAAAAATTAAACTTAAAATCAATAATGAGATTATAAAACCATTTAAAGCGAGTAATAAGGCTTACAAAGGCATTGGTGATTATAAATGGACTTTTCTTGTCAATGGATGGGATTCGCTTCACGTTTCTTGAGCTAAACATCTAATTATAATCTGTTTTATCAAAAAATGTAAAAAAATTAAACTTAAAATCAATAATGAGATTATAAAACCATTTAAAGCGAGTAATAAGGCTTACAAAGGCATTGGCGACTATAAATGGACTTTTCTTGTCAATGGATGGGATTCACTTAACGTTTCTTGAGCTAAACATCTAATTATAATCTGTTTTAACAAAAAATGTAAAAAAATTAAACTTAAAATCAATAATGAGATTATAAAATCATTTAAAGCGAGTAATAAGGCTTACAAAGGCATTGGTGACTATAAATGGACTTTTCTTGTCAATGAATGGGATTCGCTTAACGTTTCTTGAGCTAAACATCTAATTATTATCTGTTTTAACAATAAATGTAAAAAAATTAAACTTAAAATCAATAATGAGATTATAAAACCATTTAAAGCGAGTAATAAGGCTTACAAAGGCATTGGTGACTATAAATGGACTTTTCTCTTGAATGGATGAGATTCGCTTCACGTTTGCCGGGGGAAACATCCAATTATAATCTGTTTTAACAAAAAATTCAAAAAAATTCAACTTAAAATCAATAATGAGATTATAAAACCATTTAAAGCGAGTAATAAGGGTTACAAAGGCATTGGTGACTATAAATGGACTTTTCGTGTCAATGCATGGGATTCGCTTAACGTTTCTTGAGCTAAACATCTAATTATAATCTGTTGCAACAAAAAATGTAAAAAAATTAAACTTAAAATCAATAATGAGATTATAAAACCATTTAAAGCGAGTAATAAGGGTTACAGAGGCATTGGTGACTATAAATGGACTTTTCGTGTCAATGCATGGGATTCGCTTAACGTTTCTTGAGCTAAACATCTAATTATAATCTGTTTTAACAAAAAATGTAAAAAAATTAAACTTAAAATCAATAATGAGATTATAAAACCATTTAAAGCGAGTAATAAGGCTTACAAAGGCATTGGTGATTATAAATGGACTTTTCTTGTCAATGGATGGGATTCGCTTCACGTTTCTTGAGCTAAACATCTAATTATAATCTGTTTTAACAAAAAATGTAAAAAAATTAAACTTAAAATCAATAATGAGATTATAAAATCATTTAAAGCGAGTAATAAGGCTTACAAAGGCATTGGCGACTATAAATGGACTTTTCTTGTCAATGGATGGGATTCGCTTCACGTTTCCCGAGGAAAACATCCAATTATAATCTATTTTAACAAAAAATTCAAAAAAATTCAACTTAAAATCAATAATGAGATTATAAAACCATTTAAAGCGAGTAATAAGGGTTACAGAGGCATTGGTGACTATAAATGGACTTTTCGTGTCAATGCATGGGATTCGCTTAACGTTTCTTGAGCTAAACATCTAATTATAATCTGTTTTAACAAAAAATGTAAAAAAATTAAACTTAAAATCAATAATGAGATTATAAAACCATTTAAAGCGAGTAATAAGGCTTACAAAGGCATTGGTGATTATAAATGGACTTTTCTTGTCAATGGATGGGATTCGCTTCACGTTTCTTGAGCTGAACATCTAATTATAATCTGTTTTATCAAAAACTGTAAAAAAATTAAACTTAAAATCAATAATGAGATTATAAAACCATTTAAAGCGAGTAATAAGGCTTACAAAGGCATTGGTGACTATAAATGGACTTTTCTCTTGAATGGATGGGATTCGCTTCACGTTTGCCGGGGGAAACATCCAATTATAATCTGTTTTAACAAAAAATTTAAAAAAAATTCAACTTAAAATCAATAATGAGATTATAAAACCATTTAAAGCGAGTAAAGAGGCTTACAAAGGCATTGGTGACTGTAAATGGACTTTTCTTATCAATGGATGGGATTCGCTTCACGTTTCCCGAGAAAAACATCCAATTATAATCTATTTTAACAAAAAATGTAAAAAAATTACACTTAAAATCAATAATGAGATTATAAAACCCTTTAAAGCGAGTAATAAGGCTTACAAAGGCATTGGTGACTATAAATGGACTTTTCTTGTCAATGGATGGGATTCGCTTCACGTTTCCCAAGAAAAACATCCAATTTTAATCTATTTTAACAAAATATGTAAAAAAATTAAACTTAAAATCAATAATGAGATTATAAAACCATTTAAAGCGAGTAATAAGGCTTACAAAGGCATTGGTAACTGTAAATGGACTTTTCTTGTCAATGGATGGGATTCGCTTCATGTTTCTTGAGCTAAACATCTAATTATAATCTGTTTTAACAAAAAATGTAAAAAAATTAAACTTAAAATCAATAATGAGATTATAAAACCATTTAAAGCGAGTAATAAGGCTTACAAAGGCATTAGTAACTATAAATGGACTTTTCTTGTCAATGGATGGGATTCGCTTCACGTTTCCCAAGGGAAACATCCAATTATATTCTGTTTTAACAAAAAATGTAAAAAAATTAAACTTAAAATCAATAATGAGATTATAAAACCATTGAAAGCGAGAAATAAGGCTTACAAAGGCATTGGTGACTATAAATGGACTTTTCTCTTGAATGGATGGGATTCGCTTCACATTTCCCGAGGGAAACATCCAATTATAATCTGTTTTAACAAAAAATTCAAAAAAATTAAACTTAAAATCAATAATGACATTATAAAACCATGTAAAGCGAGTAATAAGGCTTACAAAGGCATTGGTGACTATAAATGGTCTTTTCTTGTCAATGGATGGGATTCGCTTCACGTTTCCCGAGGAATACATCCAATTATAATATGTTTTAAGAAAAAATGTAAAAAAATTAAACTTAAAATCAATAATGAGATTATAAAACCATTTAAAGCGAGTAATAAGGCTTACAAAGGCATTGGCGACTATCAATGGACTTTTCTTGTCAATGGATGGGATTCGCTTAACGTTTCTTGAGCTAAACATCCAATTATAATCTGTTTTAACAAAAAATGTAAAAAAATTAAACTTAAAATCAATAATGAGATTATAAAATCATTTAAAGCGAGTAATAAGGCTTACAAAGGCATTGGCGACTATAAATGGACTTTTCTTGTCAAGGGATGGGATTCGCTTCACGTTTCCCGAGAAAAACATCCAATTATAATCTATTTTAACAAAAAATGTAAAAAAATTAAACTTAAAATCAATAATGAGATTATAAAACAATTTAAAGCGAGTAATAAGTCTTACAAAGGCATTGGCGACTATAAATGGACTTTTCTTGTCAATGGATGGGATTCGCTTCACGTTTCCCGAGGAAAACATCCAATTATAATCTGTTTTAACAAAAAATGTAAAAAAATTAAACTTAAAATCAATAATGAGATTATAAAACCATTTAAAGCTAGTAATAAGGCTTACAAAGGTATTGGTGACTATAAATGGACTTTTCTTGTCAATGGATGGGATTCGCTTCACGTTTCCCGAGGAATACATCCAATTATAATCTATTTTAACAAAAAATTTAAAAAAATTAAACTTAAAACCAATAACGAGATTATAAAACCATTTAAAGCGAGTAATAAGGCTTACAAAGGCATTGGTGACTGTAAATGGACTTTCCTTATCAATGGATGGGATTCGCTTCACGTTTCTTGAGCTAAACATCTAATTATAATCTGTTTTATCAAAAAATGTAAAAAAAATTAAACTTAAAATCAATAATGATATTATAAAACCATTTAAAGCGAGTAATAAGGCTTACAAAGGAATTGGTGACTATAAATGGACTTTTCTTGTCAATGGATGGGATTCGCTTAACATTTCTTGAGCTAAACATCTAATTATAATCTGTTTTAATAAAAAATGTAAAAAAATTACACTTAAAATCAACAATGAGATTATAAAACCATTTAAAGCGAGTAATAAGGCTTACAAAGGCATTGGTGACTGTAAATGGGCTTTTCTTATCAATGGATGTGATTCGCTTCACGTTTCTTGAGCTAAACATCTAATTATAATCTGTTTTAACAAAAAATGTAAAAAAAATTAAACTTAAAATCAATAATGAGATTATAAAACCATTTAAAGCGAGTAATAAGGCTTACAAAGGCATTGGTGACTATAAATGGACTTTTCTCTTGAATGGATGGGATTCGCTTCACGTTTGCCGGGGGAAACATCCAATTATAATCTGTTTTAACAAAAAATTCAAAAAAATTCAACTTAAAATCAATAATGAGATTATAAAACCATTTAAAGCGAGTAATAAGGGTTACAAAGGCATTGGTGACTATAAATGGACTTTTCGTGTCAATGCATGGGATTCGCTTAACGTTTCTTGAGCTAAACATCTAATTATAATCTGTTTTAACAAAAAATGTAAAAAAATTAAACTTAAAATCAATAATGAGATTATAAAACCATTTAAAGCGAGTAATAAGGCTTACAAAGGCATTGGTGACTATAAATGGACTTTTCTTGTCAATGGATGGGATTCGCTTCACGTTTCTTGAGCTAAACATCTAATTATAATCTGTTTTATCAAAAAATGTAAAAAAATTAAACTTAAAATCAATAATGAGATTATAAAACCATTTAAAGCGAGTAATAAGGCTTACAAAGGCATTGGCGACCATAAATGGACTTTTCTTGTCAATGGATGGGATTCGCTTCACGTTTCCCGAGAAAAACATCCAATTTTAATCTATTTTAACAAAAAAATGTAAAAAAATTAAACTTAAAATCAATAATGAGATTATAAAACCATTTAAAGCGAGTAATAAGGCTTACAAAGGCATTGGTGACTATAAATGGACTTTTCCTGTCAATGGATGGGATTCGCTTAACATTTCTTGAGCTAAACATCTAATTATAATCTGTTTTAACAAAGAATGTAAAAAAATTACACTTAAAATCAATAATGAGATTATAAAACCATTTAAAGCTAGTAATAAGGCTTACAAAGACATTGGTGACTATAAATGGACTTTTCTTGTCAATGGAGGTGATTCGCTTCACGTTTCCCGAGGAATACATTGAATTATAATCTATTTTAAAAAAAAATTCAAAAAAATTAAACTTAAAATCAATAATGAGATTATAAAACAATTTAAAGCGAGTAATAAGTCTTACAAAGGCATTGGCGACTATAAATGGACTTTCCTTGTCAATGGATGGGATTCGCTTCACGTTTCCCGAGGAAAACATCCAATTATAATCTGTTTTAACAAAAAAATGTAAAAAAATTAAACTTAAAATCAATAATGAGATTATAAAACCATTTAAAGCGAGTAATAAGGCTTACAAAGGCATTGGTGACTATACATGGACTTTTCTTGTCAATGGATGGGATTCGCTTAACATTTCTTGAGCTAAACATCTAATTATAATCTGTTTTATCAAAAAATGTAAAAAAATTAAACTTAAAATCAATAATGAGATTATAAAACCATTTAAAGCGAGTAATAAGGCTTACAAAAGTATTGGTGACTGTAAATGGACTTTTCTTATCAATGGATGGGATTCGCTTCACGTTTCTTGAGCTAAACATCTAATTATAATCTGTTTTAACAAAAAATGTAAAAAAAATAAACTTAAAATCAATAATGAGATTATAAAACCATTTAAAGCGAGTAATAAGGCTTACAAAGGAATTGCTGACTATAAATGGACTTTTCTTGTCAATGGATGGGATTCGCTTAACATTTCTTGAGCTAAACATCTAATTATAATCTGTTTTAATAAAAAATGTAAAAAAATTACACTTAAAATCAACAATGAGATTATAAAACCATTTAAAGCGAGTAATAAGGCTTACAAAGGCATTGGTGACTGTAAATGGACTTTTCTTATCAATGGATGTGATTCGCTTCACGTTTCTTGAGCTAAACATCTAATTATAATCTGTTTTAACAAAAAATGTAAAAAAAATTAAACTTAAAATCAATAATGAGATTATAAAACCATTTAAAGCGAGTAATAAGGCTTACAAAGGCATTGGTGACTATAAATGGACTTTTCTCTTGAATGGATGGGATTTGCTTCACGTTTGCCGGGGGAAACATCCAATTATAATCTGTTTTAACAAAAAATTCAAAAAAATTCAACTTAAAATCAATAATGAGATTATAAAACCATTTAAAGCGAGTAATAAGGGTTACAAAGGCATTGGTGACTATAAATGGACTTTTCGTGTCAATGCATGGGATTCGCTTAACGTTTCTTGAGCTAAACATCTAATTATAATCTGTTTTAACAAAAAATGTAAAAAAATTAAACTTAAAATCAATAATGAGATTATAAAACCATTTAAAGCGAGTAATAAGGCTTACAAAGGCATTGGTGACTATAAATGGACTTTTCTTGTCAATGGATGGGATTCGCTTCACGTTTCTTGAGCTAAACATCTAATTATAATCTGTTTTATCAAAAAATGTAAAAAAATTAACCTTAAAATCAATAATGAGATTATAAAACCATTTAAAGCGAGTAATAAGGCTTACAAAGGCATTGGCGACTATCAATGGACTTTTCTTGTCAATGGATGGGATTCGCTTAACGTTTCTTGAGCTAAACATCCAATTATAATCTGTTTTATCAAAAACTGTAAAAAAATTAAACTTAAAATCAATAATGAGATTATAAAACCATTTAAAGCGAGTAATAAGGCTTACAAAGGCATTGGCGACTATAAATGGACTTTTCTTGTCAATGGATGGGATTCGCTTAACGTTTCTTGAGCTAAACATCCAATTATAATCTGTTTTAACAAAAAATGTAAAAAAATTAAACTTAAAATCAATAATGAGATTATAAAATCATTTAAAGCGAGTAATAAGGCTTACAAAGGCATTGGCGACTATAAATGGACTTTTCTTGTCAATGGATGGGATTCGCTTCACGTTTCCCGAGGAAAACATCCAATTATAATCTATTTTAACAAAAAATTCAAAAAAATTCAACTTAAAATCAATAATGAGATTATAAAACCATTTAAAGCGAGTAATAAGGGTTACAGAGGCATTGGTGACTATAAATGGACTTTTCGTGTCAATGCATGGGATTCGCTTAACGTTTCTTGAGCTAAACATCTAATTATAATCTGTTTTAACAAAAAATGTAAAAAAATTAAACTTAAAATCAATAATGAGAATATAAAACCATTTAAAGCGAGTAATAAGGCTTACAAAGGCATTGGTGACTATAAATGGACTTTTCTTGTCAATGGATGGGATTCGCTTCACGTTTCTTGAGCTAAACATCTAATTATAATCTGTTTTATCAAAAAATGTAAAAAAATTAAACTTAAAATCAATAATGAGATTATAAAACCATTTAAAGCGAGTAATAAGGCTTACAAAGGCATTGGCGACCATAAATGGACTTTTCTTGTCAATGGATGGGATTCGCTTCACGTTTCCCGAGAAAAACATCCAATTTTAATCTATTTTAACAAAAAAATGTAAAAAAATTAAACTTAAAATCAATAATGAGATTATAAAACCATTTAAAGCGAGTAATAAGGCTTACAAAGGCATTGGTGACTATAAATGGACTTTTCTTGTCAATGGATGGGATTCGCTTAACATTTCTTGAGCCAAACATCTAATTATAATCTGTTTTAACAAAGAATGTAAAAAAATTACACTTAAAATGAATAATGAGATTATAAAACCAGTTAAAGCTAGTAATAAGGCTTACAAAGACATTGGTGACTATAAATGGACTTTTCTTGTCAATGGAGGTGATTCGCTTCACGTTTCCCGAGGAATACATCCAATTATAATCTGTTTTAACAAAAAAATGTAAAAAAATTAAACTTAAAATCAATAATGAGATTATAAAACCATTTAAAGCGAGTAATAAGGCTTACAAAGGCATTGGTGACTATAAATGGACTTTTCTTGTCAATGGATGGGATTCGCTTAACATTTCTTGCGCTAAACATCTAATTATAATCTGTTTTAACAAAGAATGTAAAAAAATTACACTTAAAATCAATAATGAGATTATAAAACCATTTAAAGCTAGTAATAAGGCTTACAAAGGCATTGGCGACTATAAATGGACTTTTCTTGTCAATGGATGGGATTCGCTTCACGTTTCTCGAGGAAAACATCCAATTATAATCTATTTTAACAAAAAATGTAAAACAATTAAACTTAAAATCAATAATGAGATTATAAAACAATTTAAAGCGAGTAATAAGTCTTACAAAGGCATTGGCGACTATAAATGGACTTTTCTTGTCAATGGATGGGATTCGCTTCACGTTTCCCGAGGAAAACATCCAATTATAATCTGTTTTAACAAAAAAATGTAAAAAAATTAAACTTAAAATCAATAATGAGATTATAAAACCATTTAAAGCGAGTAATAAGGCTTACAAAGGCATTGGTGACTATAAATGGACTTTTCTTGTCAATGGATGGGATTCGCTTAACATTTCTTGAGCTAAACATCTAATTATAATCTGTTTTAACAAAGAATGTAAAAAAATTACACTTAAAATCAATAATGAGATTATAAAACCATTTAAAGCTAGTAATAAGGCTTACAAAGACATTGGTGACTATAAATGGACTTTTCTTGTCAATGGAGGTGATTCGCTTCACGTTTCCCGAGGAATACATCCAATTATAATCTATTTTAAAAAAAAATTCAAAAAAATTAAACTTAAAATCAATAATGAGATTATAAAACAATTTAAAGCGAGTAATAAGTCTTACAAAGGCATTGGCGACTATAAATGGACTTTCCTTGTCAATGGATGGGATTCGCTTCACGTTTCCCGAGGAAAACATCCAATTATAATCTGTTTTAACAAAAAAATGTAAAAAAATTAAACTTAAAATCAATAATGAGATTATAAAACCATTTAAAGCGAGTAATAAGGCTTACAAAGGCATTGGTGACTATAAATGGACTTTTCTTGTCAATGGATGGGATTCGCTTAACATTTCTTGAGCTAAACATCTAATTATAATCTGTTTTATCAAAAAATGTAAAAAAATTAAACTTAAAATCAATAATGAGATTATAAAACCATTTAAAGCGAGTAATAAGGCTTACAAAAGTATTGGTGACTGTAAATGGACTTTTCTTATCAATGGATGGGATTCGCTTCACGTTTCTTGAGCTAAACATCTAATTATAATCTGTTTTAACAAAAAATGTAAAAAAAATAAACTTAAAATCAATAATGAGATTATAAAACCATTTAAAGCGAGTAATAAGGCTTACAAAGGAATTGCTGACTATAAATGGACTTTTCTTGTCAATGGATGGGATTCGCTTAACATTTCTTGAGCTAAACATCTAATTATAATCTGTTTTAATAAAAAATGTAAAAAAATTACACTTAAAATCAACAATGAGATTATAAAACCATTTAAAGCGAGTAATAAGGCTTACAAAGGCATTGGTGACTGTAAATGGACTTTTCTTATCAATGGATGTGATTCGCTTCACGTTTCTTGAGCTAAACATCTAATTATAATCTGTTTTAACAAAAAATGTAAAAAAAATTAAACTTAAAATCAATAATGAGATTATAAAACCATTTAAAGCGAGTAATAAGGCTTACAAAGGCATTGGTGACTATAAATGGACTTTTCTCTTGAATGGATGGGATTTGCTTCACGTTTGCCGGGGGAAACATCCAATTATAATCTGTTTTAACAAAAAATTCAAAAAAATTCAACTTAAAATCAATAATGAGATTATAAAACCATTTAAAGCGAGTAATAAGGGTTACAAAGGCATTGGTGACTATAAATGGACTTTTCGTGTCAATGCATGGGATTCGCTTAACGTTTCTTGAGCTAAACATCTAATTATAATCTGTTTTAACAAAAAATGTAAAAAAATTAAACTTAAAATCAATAATGAGATTATAAAACCATTTAAAGCGAGTAATAAGGCTTACAAAGGCATTGGTGACTATAAATGGACTTTTCTTGTCAATGGATGGGATTCGCTTCACGTTTCTTGAGCTAAACATCTAATTATAATCTGTTTTATCAAAAAATGTAAAAAAATTAACCTTAAAATCAATAATGAGATTATAAAACCATTTAAAGCGAGTAATAAGGCTTACAAAGGCATTGGCGACTATCAATGGACTTTTCTTGTCAATGGATGGGATTCGCTTAACGTTTCTTGAGCTAAACATCCAATTATAATCTGTTTTATCAAAAACTGTAAAAAAATTAAACTTAAAATCAATAATGAGATTATAAAACCATTTAAAGCGAGTAATAAGGCTTACAAAGGCATTGGCGACTATAAATGGACTTTTCTTGTCAATGGATGGGATTCGCTTAACGTTTCTTGAGCTAAACATCCAATTATAATCTGTTTTAACAAAAAATGTAAAAAAATTAAACTTAAAATCAATAATGAGATTATAAAATCATTTAAAGCGAGTAATAAGGCTTACAAAGGCATTGGCGACTATAAATGGACTTTTCTTGTCAATGGATGGGATTCGCTTCACGTTTCCCGAGGAAAACATCCAATTATAATCTATTTTAACAAAAAATTCAAAAAAATTCAACTTAAAATCAATAATGAGATTATAAAACCATTTAAAGCGAGTAATAAGGGTTACAGAGGCATTGGTGACTATAAATGGACTTTTCGTGTCAATGCATGGGATTCGCTTAACGTTTCTTGAGCTAAACATCTAATTATTATCTGTTTTAACAAAAAATGTAAAAAAATTAAACTTAAAATCAATAATGAGAATATAAAACCATTTAAAGCGAGTAATAAGGCTTACAAAGGCATTGGTGACTATAAATGGACTTTTCTTGTCAATGGATGGGATTCGCTTCACGTTTCTTGAGCTAAACATCTAATTATAATCTGTTTTATCAAAAAATGTAAAAAAATTAAACTTAAAATCAATAATGAGATTATAAAACCATTTAAAGCGAGTAATAAGGCTTACAAAGGCATTGGCGACCATAAATGGACTTTTCTTGTCAATGGATGGGATTCGCTTCACGTTTCCCGAGAAAAACATCCAATTTTAATCTATTTTAACAAAAAAATGTAAAAAAATTAAACTTAAAATCAATAATGAGATTATAAAACCATTTAAAGCGAGTAATAAGGCTTACAAAGGCATTGGTGACTATAAATGGACTTTTCTTGTCAATGGATGGGATTCGCTTAACATTTCTTGAGCCAAACATCTAATTATAATCTGTTTTAACAAAGAATGTAAAAAAATTACACTTAAAATGAATAATGAGATTATAAAACCAGTTAAAGCTAGTAATAAGGCTTACAAAGACATTGGTGACTATAAATGGACTTTTCTTGTCAATGGAGGTGATTCGCTTCACGTTTCCCGAGGAATACATCCAATTATAATCTGTTTTAACAAAAAAATGTAAAAAAATTAAACTTAAAATCAATAATGAGATTATAAAACCATTTAAAGCGAGTAATAAGGCTTACAAAGGCATTGGTGACTATAAATGGACTTTTCTTGTCAATGGATGGGATTCGCTTAACATTTCTTGCGCTAAACATCTAATTATAATCTGTTTTAACAAAGAATGTAAAAAAATTACACTTAAAATCAATAATGAGATTATAAAACCATTTAAAGCTAGTAATAAGGCTTACAAAGGCATTGGCGACTATAAATGGACTTTTCTTGTCAATGGATGGGATTCGCTTCACGTTTCTCGAGGAAAACATCCAATTATAATCTATTTTAACAAAAAATGTAAAACAATTAAACTTAAAATCAATAATGAGATTATAAAACAATTTAAAGCGAGTAATAAGTCTTACAAAGGCATTGGCGACTATAAATGGACTTTTCTTGTCAATGGATGGGATTCGCTTCACGTTTCCCGAGGAAAACATCCAATTATAATCTGTTTTAACAAAAAAATGTAAAAAAATTAAACTTAAAATCAATAATGAGATTATAAAACCATTTAAAGCGAGTAATAAGGCTTACAAAGGCATTGGTGACTATAAATGGACTTTTCTTGTCAATGGATGGGATTCGCTTAACATTTCTTGAGCTAAACATCTAATTATAATCTGTTTTAACAAAGAATGTAAAAAAATTACACTTAAAATCAATAATGAGATTATAAAACCATTTAAAGCTAGTAATAAGGCTTACAAAGACATTGGTGACTATAAATGGACTTTTCTTGTCAATGGAGGTGATTCGCTTCACGTTTCCCGAGGAATACATCCAATTATAATCTATTTTAACAAAAAATGTAAAAAAATTAAACTTAAAATCAATAATGAGATTATAAAACCATTTAAAGCGAGTAATAAGGCTTACAAAAGTATTGGTGACTGTAAATGGACTTTTCTTATCAATGGATGGGATTCGCTTCACGTTTCTTGAGCTAAACATCTAATTATAATCTGTTTTAACAAAAAATGTAAAAAAATTAAACTTAAAATCAATAATGAGATTATAAAACCATTTAAAGCGAGTAATAAGGCTTACAAAGGAATTGCTGACTATAAATGGACTTTTCTTGTCAATGGATGGGATTCGCTTAACATTTCTTGAGCTAAACATCTAATTATAATCTGTTTTAATAAAAAATGTAAAAAAATTACACTTAAAATCAACAATGAGATTATAAAACCATTTAAAGCGAGTAATAAGGCTTACAAAGGCATTGGTGACTGTGAATGGACTTTTCTTATCAATGGATGTGATTCGCTTCACGTTTCTTGAGCTAAACATCTAATTATAATCTGTTTTAACAAAAAATGTAAAAAAAATTAAACTTAAAATCAATAATGAGATTATAAAACCATTTAAAGCGAGTAATAAGGCTTACAAAGGCATTGGTGACTATAAATGGACTTTTCTCTTGAATGGATGGGATTTGCTTCACGTTTGCCGGGGGAAACATCCAATTATAATCTGTTTTAACAAAAAATTCAAAAAAATTCAACTTAAAATCAATAATGAGATTATAAAACCATTTAAAGCGAGTAATAAGGGTTACAAAGGCATTGGTGACTATAAATGGACTTTTCGTGTCAATGCATGGGATTCGCTTAACGTTTCTTGAGCTAAACATCTAATTATAATCTGTTTTAACAAAAAATGTAAAAAAATTAAACTTAAAATCAATAATGAGATTATAAAACCATTTAAAGCGAGTAATAAGGCTTACAAAGGCATTGGTGACTATAAATGGACTTTTCTTGTCAATGGATGGGATTCGCTTCACGTTTCTTGAGCTAAACATCTAATTATAATCTGTTTTATCAAAAAATGTAAAAAAATTAACCTTAAAATCAATAATGAGATTATAAAACCATTTAAAGCGAGTAATAAGGCTTACAAAGGCATTGGCGACTATCAATGGACTTTTCTTGTCAATGGATGGGATTCGCTTAACGTTTCTTGAGCTAAACATCCAATTATAATCTGTTTTAACAAAAAATGTAAAAAAATTAAACTTAAAATCAATAATGAGATTATAAAACCATTTAAAGCGAGTAATAAGGCTTACAAAGGCATTGGCGACCATAAATGGACTTTTCTTGTCAATGGATGGGATTCGCTTCACGTTTCCCGAGAAAAACATCCAATTTTAATCTATTTTAACAAAAAAATGTAAAAAAATTAAACTTAAAATCAATAATGAGATTATAAAACCATTTAAAGCGAGTAATAAGGCTTACAAAGGCATTGGTGACTATAAATGGACTTTTCTTGTCAATGGATGGGATTCGCTTAACATTTCTTGAGCTAAACATCTAATTATAATCTGTTTTAACAAAGAATGTAAAAAAATTAAACTTAAAATCAATAATGAGATTATAAAATCATTTAAAGCGAGTAATAAGGCTTACAAAGGCATTGGCGACTATAAATGGACTTTTCTTGTCAATGGATGGGATTCGCTTCACGTTTCCCGAGAAAAACATCCAATTATAATCTATTTTAACAAAAAATTCAAAAAAATTAAACTTAAAATCAATAATGCGATTATAAAACAATTTAAAGCGAGTAATAAGTCTTACAAAGGCATTGGCGACTATAAATGGACTTTTCTTGTCAATGGATGTGATTCGCTTCACGTTTCCCGAGGAAAACATCCAATTATAATCTGTTTTAACAAAAAAATGTAAAAAAATTAAACTTAAAATCAATAATGAGATTATAAAACCATTTAAAGCGAGTAATAAGGCTTACAAAGGCATTGGTGACTATAAATGGACTTTTCTTGTCAATGGATGGGATTCGCTTAACATTTCTTGAGCTAAACATCTAATTATAATCTGTTTTAACAAAGAATGTAAAAAAATTACACTTAAAATCAATAATGAGATTATAAAACCATTTAAAGCTAGTAATAAGGCTTACAAAGACATTGGTGACTATAAATGGACTTTTCTTGTCAATGGAGGTGATTCGCTTCACGTTTCCCGAGGAATACATCCAATTATAATCTATTTTAACAAAAAATGTAAAAAAATTAAACTTAAAATCAATAATGAGATTATAAAACCATTTAAAGCGAGTAATAAGGCTTACAAAAGTATTGGTGACTGTAAATGGACTTTTCTTATCAATGGATGGGATTCGCTTCACGTTTCTTGAGCTAAACATCTAATTATAATCTGTTTTAACAAAAAATGTAAAAAAATTAAACTTAAAATCAATAATGAGATTATAAAACCATTTAAAGCGAGTAATAAGGTTTACAAAGGAATTGCTGACTATAAATGGACTTTTCTTGTCAATGGATGGGATTCGCTTAACATTTCTTGAGCTAAACATCTAATTATAATCTGTTTTAATAAAAAATGTAAAAAAATTACACTTAAAATCAACAATGAGATTATAAAACCATTTAAAGCGAGTAATAAGGCTTACAAAGGCATTGGTGACTGTAAATGGACTTTTCTTATCAATGGATGTGATTCGCTTCACGTTTCTTGAGCTAAACATCTAATTATAATCTGTTTTAACAAAAAATGTAAAAAAATTAAACTTAAAATCAATAATGAGATTATAAAACCATTTAAAGCGAGTAATAAGGCTTACAAAGGCATTGGTGACTATAAATGGACTTTTCTCTTGAATGGATGGGATTTGCTTCACGTTTGCCGGGGGAAACATCCAATTATAATCTGTTTTAACAAAAAATTCAAAAAAATTCAACTTAAAATCAATAATGAGATTATAAAACCATTTAAAGCGAGTAATAAGGGTTACAAAGGCATTGGTGACTATAAATGGACTTTTCGTGTCAATGCATGGGATTCGCTTAACGTTTCTTGAGCTAAACATCTAATTATAATCTGTTTTAACAAAAAATGTAAAAAAATTAAACTTAAAATCAATAATGAGATTATAAAACCATTTAAAGCGAGTAATAAGGCTTACAAAGGCATTGGTGACTATAAATGGACTTTTCTTGTCAATGGATGGGATTCGCTTCACGTTTCTTGAGCTAAACATCTAATTATAATCTGTTTTATCAAAAAATGTAAAAAAATTAACCTTAAAATCAATAATGAGATTATAAAACCATTTAAAGCGAGTAATAAGGCTTACAAAGGCATTGGCGACTATCAATGGACTTTTCTTGTCAATGGATGGGATTCGCTTAACGTTTCTTGAGCTAAACATCCAATTATAATCTGTTTTATCAAAAACTGTAAAAAAATTAAACTTAAAATCAATAATGAGATTATAAAACCATTTAAAGCGAGTAATAAGGCTTACAAAGGCATTGGCGACTATAAATGGACTTTTCTTGTCAATGGATGGGATTCGCTTAACGTTTCTTGAGCTAAACATCCAATTATAATCTGTTTTAACAAAAAATGTAAAAAAATTAAACTTAAAATCAATAATGAGATTATAAAATCATTTAAAGCGAGTAATAAGGCTTACAAAGGCATTGGCGACTATAAATGGACTTTTCTTGTCAATGGATGGGATTCGCTTCACGTTTCCCGAGGAAAACATCCAATTATAATCTATTTTAACAAAAAATTCAAAAAAATTCAACTTAAAATCAATAATGAGATTATAAAACCATTTAAAGCGAGTAATAAGGGTTACAGAGGCATTGGTGACTATAAATGGACTTTTCGTGTCAATGCATGGGATTCGCTTAACGTTTCTTGAGCTAAACATCTAATTATTATCTGTTTTAACAAAAAATGTAAAAAAATTAAACTTAAAATCAATAATGAGAATATAAAACCATTTAAAGCGAGTAATAAGGCTTACAAAGGCATTGGTGACTATAAATGGACTTTTCTTGTCAATGGATGGGATTCGCTTCACGTTTCTTGAGCTAAACATCTAATTATAATCTGTTTTATCAAAAAATGTAAAAAAATTAACCTTAAAATCAATAATGAGATTATAAAACCATTTAAAGCGAGTAATAAGGCTTACAAAGGCATTGGCGACTATCAATGGACTTTTCTTGTCAATGGATGGGATTCGCTTAACGTTTCTTGAGCTAAACATCCAATTATAATCTGTTTTAACAAAAAATGCAAAAAAATTAAACTTAAAATCAATAATGAGATTATAAAACCATTTAAAGCGAGTAATAAGGCTTACAAAGGCATTGGCGACCATAAATGGACTTTTCTTGTCAATGGATGGGATTCGCTTCACGTTTCCCGAGAAAAACATCCAATTTTAATCTATTTTAACAAAAAAATGTAAAAAAATTAAACTTAAAATCAGTAATGAGATTATAAAACCATTTAAAGCGAGTAATAAGGCTTACAAAGGCATTGGTGACTATAAATGGACTTTTCTTGTCAATGGATGGGATTCGCTTAACATTTCTTGAGCTAAACATCTAATTATAATCTGTTTTAACAAAGAATGTAAAAAAATTAAACTTAAAATCAATAATGAGATTATAAAATCATTTAAAGCGAGTAATAAGGCTTACAAAGGCATTGGCGACTATAAATGGACTTTTCTTGTCAATGGATGGGATTCGCTTCACGTTTCCCGAGGAAAACATCCAATTATAATCTATTTTAACAAAAAATTCAAAAAAATTCAACTTAAAATCAATAATGAGATTATAAAACAATTTAAAGCGAGTAATAAGTCTTACAAAGGCATTGGCGACTATAAATGGACTTTTCTTGTCAATGGATGGGATTCGCTTCACGTTTCCCGAGGAAAACATCCAATTATAATCTGTTTTAACAAAAAAATGTAAAAAAATTAAACTTAAAATCAATAATGAGATTATAAAACCATTTAAAGCGAGTAATAAGGCTTACAAAGGCATTGGTGACTATAAATGGACTTTTCTTGTCAATGGATGGGATTCGCTTAACATTTCTTGAGCTAAACATCTAATTATAATCTGTTTTAATAAAAAATGTAAAAAAATTACACTTAAAATCAATAATGAGATTATAAAACCATTTAAAGCTAGCAATAAGGCTTACAAAGACATTGGTGACTATAAATGGACTTTTCTTGTCAATGGAGGTGATTCGCTTCACGTTTCCCGAGGAATACATCCAATTATAATCTATTTTAACAAAAAATGTAAAAAAAATAAACTTAAAATCAATAATGAGATTATAAAACCATTTAAAGCGAGTAATAAGGCTTACAAAAGTATTGGTGACTGTAAATGGACTTTTCTTATCAATGGATGGGATTCGCTTCACGTTTCTTGAGCTAAACATCTAATTATAATCTGTTTTAACAAAAAATGTAAAAAAATTAAACTTAAAATCAATAATGAGATTATAAAACCATTTAAAGCGAGTAATAAGGCTTACAAAGGAATTGCTGACTATAAATGGACTTTTCTTGTCAATGGATGGGATTCGCTTAACATTTCTTGAGCTAAACATCTAATTATAATCTGTTTTAATAAAAAATGTAAAAAAATTACACTTAAAATCAATAATGAGATTATAAAACCATTTAAAGCTAGCAATAAGGCTTACAAAGACATTGGTGACTATAAATGGACTTTTCTTGTCAATGGATGGGATTCGCTTCACGTTTCCCGAGGAAAACATCCAATTATAATCTGTTTTAACAAAAAAATGTAAAAAAATTAAACTTAAAATCAATAATGAGATTATAAAACCATTTAAAGCGAGTAATAAGGCTTACAAAGGCATTGGTGACTATAAATGGACTTTTCTTGTCAATGGATGGGATTCGCTTAACATTTCTTGAGCTAAACATCTAATTATAATCTGTTTTAATAAAAAATGTAAAAAAATTACACTTAAAATCAATAATGAGATTATAAAACCATTTAAAGCTAGCAATAAGGCTTACAAAGACATTGGTGACTATAAATGGACTTTTCTTGTCAATGGAGGTGATTCGCTTCACGTTTCCCGAGGAATACATCCAATTATAATCTGTTTTAACAAAAAAATGTAAAAAAATTAAACTTAAAATCAATAATGAGATTATAAAACCATTTAAAGCGAGTAATAAGGCTTACAAAGGCATTGGTGACTATAAATGGACTTTTCTTGTCAATGGATGGGATTCGCTTCACGTTTCCCGAGAAAAACATCCAATTTTAATCTATTTTAACAAAATATGTAAAAAAATTAAACTTAAAATCAATAATGAGATTATAAAACCATTTAAAGCGAGTAATAAGGCTTACAAAGGCATTGGTAACTGTAAATGAAATTTTCTTGTCAATGGATGGGATTCGCTTCACGTTTCTTGAGCTAAACATCTAATTATAATCTGTTTTAACAAAAAATGTAAAAAAATTAAACTTAAAATCAATAATGAGATTATAAAACCATTTAAAGCGAGTAATAAGGCTTACAAGGGCATTAGTAACTATAAATGGACTTTTCTTGTCAATGCATGGGATTCGCTTTACGTTTCCCGAGGGAAATATCCAATTATATTCTGTTTTAACAAAAAATGTAAAAAAATTAAACTTAAAATCAATAATGAGATTATAAAACCATTTAAAGCGAGTAATAAGGCTTACAAAGGCATTGGTGACTATAAATGGACTTTTCTTGTCAATGGATGGGATTCGCTTCACGTTTCCCGAGAAAAACATCCAATTTTAATCTATTTTAACAAAATATGTAAAAAAATTAAACTTAAAATCAATAATGAGATTATAAAACCATTTAAAGCGAGTAATAAGGCTTACAAAGGCATTGGTAACTGTAAATGAAATTTTCTTGTCAATGGATGGGATTCGCTTCACGTTTCTTGAGCTAAACATCTAATTATAATCTGTTTTAACAAAAAATGTAAAAAAATTAAACTTAAAATCAATAATGAGATTATAAAACCATTTAAAGCGAGTAATAAGGCTTACAAAGGCATTGGTAACTGTAAATGAAATTTTCTTGTCAATGGATGGGATTCGCTTCACGTTTCTTGAGCTAAACATCTAATTATAATCTGTTTTAACAAAAAATGTAAAAAAATTAAACTTAAAATCAATAATGATATTATAAAACCATTTAAGGCGAGTAATAAGGCTTACAAAGGCATTGGTGACTATAAATGGACTTTTCTTGTCAATGGATGGGATTCGCTTAACGTTTCTTGAGCTAAACATCTAATTATAATCTGTTTTAACAAAAAATGTAAAAAAATTAAACTTAAAATCAATAATGAGATTATAAAACCATTTAAAGCGAGTAATAAGGCTTACAAAGGCATTAGTAACTATAAATGGACTTTTCTTGTCAATGCATGGGATTCGCTTTACGTTTCCCGAGGGAAATATCCAATTATATTCTGTTTTAACAAAAAATGTAAAAAAAGTAAACTTAAAATCAATAATGAGATTATAAAACCATTGAAAGCGAGTAATAAGGCTTACAAAGGCATTGGTGACTATAAATGGACTTTTCTCTTGAATGGATGGGATTCGCTTCACGTTTCCCGAGGAATACATCCAATTATAATATGTTTTAAGAAAAAATGTAAAAAAATTAAACTTAAAATCAATAATGAGATTATAAAACCATTTAAAGCGAGTAATAAGGCTTACAAAGGCATTGGCGACTATCAATGGACTTTTCTTGTCAATGGATGGGATTCGCTTAACGTTTCTTGAGCTAAACATCCAATTATAATCTGTTTTAACAAAAAATGTAAAAAAATTAAACTTAAAATCAATAATGAGATTATAAAATCATTTAAAGCGAGTAATAAGGCTTACAAAGGCATTGGCGACTATAAATGGACTTTTCTTGTCAATGGATGGGATTCGCTTCACGTTTCCCGAGGAAAACATCCAATTATAATCTATTTTAACAAAAAATGTAAAAAAATTAAACTTAAAATCAATAATGAGATTATAAAACAATTTAAAGCGAGTAATAAGTCTTACAAAGGCATTGGCGACTATAAATGGACTTTTCTTGTCAATGGATGGGATTCGCTTCACGTTTCCCGAGGAAAACATCCAATTATAATCTGTTTTAACAAAAAAATGTAAAAAAATTAAACTTAAAATCAATAATGAGATTATAAAACCATTTAAAGCGAGTAATAAGGCTTACAAAGGCATTGGTGACTATAAATGGACTTTTCTTGTCAATGGATGGGATTCGCTTAACATTTCTTGAGCTAAACATCTAATTATAATCTGTTTTAACAAAGAATGTAAAAAAATTACACTTAAAATCAATAATGAGATTATAAAACCATTTAAAGCTAGTAATAAGGCTTACAAAGGCATTGGTGACTATAACTGGACTTTTCTTGTCAATGGAGGTGATTCGCTTCACGTTTCCCGAGGAATACATCCAATTATATTCTATTTTAACAAAAAATGTAAAAAAATTAAACTTATAATCAATAATGAGATTATAAAACCATTTAAAGCGAGTAATAAGGCTTACAAAGGCATTGGTGGCTGTAAATGGACTTTTCTTATCAATGGATGGGATTCGCTTCACGTTTCTTGAGCTAAACATCTAATTATAATCTGTTTTAACAAAAAATGTAAAAAAATTAAACTTAAAATCAATAATGAGATTATAAAACCATTTAAAGCGAGTAATAAGGCTTACAAAGGCATTGGTGACTATAAATGGACTTTTCTCTTGAATGGATGGGATTCGCTTCACGTTTGCCGGGAGAAACATCCAATTATAATCTGTTTTAACAAAAAATTTAAAAAAAATTCAACTTAAAATCAATAACGAGATTATAAAACCATTTAAAGCGAGTAAAGAGGCTTACAAAGGCATTGGTGACTGTAAATGGACTTTTCTTATCAATGGATGGGATTCGCTTCACGTTTCCCGAGAAAAACATCCAATTATAATCTATTTTAACAAAAAATGTAAAAAAATTACACTTAAAATCAATAATGAGATTATAAAACCCTTTAAAGCGAGTAATAAGGCTTACAAAGGCATTGGTGACTATAAATGGACTTTTCTTGTCAATGGATGGGATTCGCTTCACGTTTCCCGAGAAAAACATCCAATTTTAATCTATTTTAACAAAATATGTAAAAAAATTAAACTTAAAATCAATAATGAGATTATAAAACCATTTAAAGCGAGTAATAAGGCTTACAAAGGCATTGGTAACTGTAAATGAAATTTTCTTGTCAATGGATGGGATTCGCTTCACGTTTCTTGAGCTAAACATCTAATTATAATCTGTTTTAACAAAAAATGTAAAAAAATTAAACTTAAAATCAATAATGAGATTATAAAACCATTTAAAACGAGTAATAAGGCTTACAAAGGCATTAGTAACTATAAATGGACTTTTCTTGTCAATGCATGGGATTCGCTTTACGTTTCCCGAGGGAAATATCCAATTATATTCTGTTTTAACAAAAAATGTAAAAAAATTAAACTTAAAATCAATAATTAGATTATAAAACCATTGAAAGCGAGTAATAAGGCTTACAAAGGCATTGGTGACTATAAATGGACTTTTCTCTTGAATGGATGGGATTCGCTTCACGTTTCCCGAGGAATACATCCAATTATAATATGTTTTAAGAAAAAATGTACAAAAATTAAACTTAAAATCAATAATGAGATTATAAAACCATTTAAAGCGAGTAATAAGGCTTACAAAGGCATTGGCGACTATCAATGGACTTTTCTTGTCAATGGATGGGATTCGCTTAACGTTTCTTGAGCTAAACATCCAATTATAATCTGTTTTAACAAAAAATGTAAAAAAATTAAACTTAAAATCAATAATGAGATTATAAAATCATTTAAAGCGAGTAATAAGGCTTACAAAGGCATTGGCGACTATAAATGGACTTTTCTTGTCAATGGATGGGATTCACTTCACGTTTCCCGAGAAAAACATCCAATTATAATCTATTTTAACAAAAAATGTAAAAAAATTAAACTTAAAATCAATAATGAGATTATAAAACAATTTAAAGCGAGTAATAAGTCTTACAAAGGCATTGGCGACTATAAATGGACTTTTCTTGTCAATGGATGGGATTCGCTTCACGTTTCCCGAGGAAAACATCCAATTATAATCTGTTTTAACAAAAAATGTAAAAAAATTAAACTTAAAATCAATAATGAGATTATAAATCCATTTAAAGCTAGTAATAAGGCTTACAAAGGTATTGGTGACTATAAATGGACTTTTCTTGTCAATGGATGGGATTCGCTTCACGTTTCCCGAGGAATACATCCAATTATAATCTATTTTAACAAAAAATGTAAAAAAATTAAACTTAAAACCAATAATGAGATTATAAAACCATTTAAAGCGAGTAATAAGGCTTACAAAGGCATTGGTGACTGTAAATGGACTTTGCTTATCAATGGATGGGATTCGCTTCACGTTTCTTGAGCTAAACATCTAATTATAATCTGTTTTAACAAAAAATGTAAAAAATTAAACTTAAAATCAATAATGAGATTATAAAACCATTTAAAGCGAGTAATAAGGCTTACAAAGGCATTGGTGACTATAAATGGACTTTTCTCTTGAATGGATGGGATTCGCTTCACGTTTGCCGGGGGAAACATCCAATTATAATCTGTTTTAACAAAAAAATTAAAAAAATTCAACTTAAAATCAATAATGAGATTATAAAACCATTTAAAGCGAGTAATAAGGGTTACAAAGGCATTGGTGACTATAAATGGACTTTTCGTGTCAATGCATGGGATTCGCTTAACGTTTCTTGAGCTAAACATCTAATTATAATCTGTTTTAACAAAAAGTGTAAAAAAATTAAACTTAAAATCAATAATGAGATTATAAAACCATTTAAAGCGAGTAATAAGGCTTACAAAGGCATTGGTGACTATAAATGGACTTTTCTTGTCAATGGATGGGATTCGCTTCACGTTTCTTGAGCTAAACATCTAATTATAATCTGTTTTATCAAAAAATGTAAAAAAATTAAACTTAAAATCAATAATGAGATTATAAAACCATTTAAAGCGAGTAATAAGGCTTACAAAGGCATTGGCGACTATAAATGGACTTTTCTTGTCAATGGATGGGATTCGCTTAACGTTTCTTGAGCTAAACATCCAATTATAATCTGTTTTAACAAAAAATGTAAAAAAATTAAACTTAAAATCAATAATGAGATTATAAAATCATTTAAAGCGAGTAATAAGGTTTACAAAGGCATTGGCGACTATAAATGGACTTTTCTTGTCAATGGATGGGATTCGCTTCACGTTTCCCGAGGAACACATCCAATTATAATCTATTTTAACAAAAAATGTAAAAAAATTAAACTTAAAATCAATAATGAGATTATAAAACAATTTAAAGCGAGTAATAAGTCTTACAAAGGCATTGGCGACTATAAATGGACTTTTCTTGTCAATGGATGGGATTCGCTTCACGTTTCCCGAGGAAAACATCCAATTATAATCTGTTTTAACAAAAAAATGTAAAAAAATTAAACTTAAAATCAATAATGAGATTATAAAACCATTTAAAGCGAGTAATAAGGCTTACAAAGGCATTGGTGACTATAAATGGACTTTTCTTGTCAATGGATGGGATTCGCTTAACATTTCTTGAGCTAAACATCTAATTATAATCTGTTTTAACAAAGAATGTAAAAAAATTACACTTAAAATCAATAATGAGATTATAAAACCATTTAAAGCTAGTAATAAGGCTTACAAAGGCATTGGTGACTATAACTGGACTTTTCTTGTCAATGGAGGTGATTCGCTTCACGTTTCCCGAGGAATACATCCAATTATAATCTATTTTAACAAAAAATGTAAAAAAATTAAACTTAAAATCAATAATGAGATTATAAAACCATTTAAAGCGAGTAATAAGGCTTACAAAGGCATTGGTGACTATAAATGGACTTTTCTCTTGAATGGATGGGATTCGCTTCACGTTTGCCTGGGGAAACATCCAATTATAATCTGTTTTAACAAAAAAATTAAAAAAATTCAACTTAAAATCAATAATGAGATTATAAAACCATTTAAAGCGAGTAATAAGGGTTACAAAGGCATTGGTGACTATAAATGGACTTTTCGTGTCAATGCATGGGATTCGCTTAACGTTTCTTGAGCTAAACATCTAATTATAATCTGTTTTAACAAAAAGTGTAAAAAAATTAAACTTAAAATCAATAATGAGATTATAAAACCATTTAAAGCGAGTAATAAGGCTTACAAAGGCATTGGTGACTATAAATGGACTTTTCTTGTCAATGGATGGGATTCGCTTCACGTTTCTTGAGCTAAACATCTAATTATAATCTGTTTTATCAAAAAATGTAAAAAAATTAAACTTAAAATCAATAATGAGATTATAAAACCATTTAAAGCGAGTAATAAGGCTTACAAAGGCATTGGCGACTATAAATGGACTTTTCTTGTCAATGGATGGGATTCGCTTAACGTTTCTTGAGCTAAACATCCAATTATAATCTGTTTTAACAAAAAATGTAAAAAAATTAAACTTAAAATCAATAATGAGATTATAAAATCATTTAAAGCGAGTAATAAGGCTTACAAAGGCATTGGCGACTATAAATGGACTTTTCTTATCAATGGATGGGATTCGCTTCACGTTTCCCGAGGAAAACATCCAATTATAATCTATTTTAACAAAAAATGTAAAAAAATTAAACTTAAAATCAATAATGAGATTATAAAACAATTTAAAGCGAGTAATAAGTCTTACAAAGGCATTGGCGACTATAAATGGACTTTTCTTGTCAATGGATGGGATTCGCTTCACGTTTCCCGAGGAAAACATCCAATGATAATCTGTTTTAACAAAAAAATGTAAAAAAATTAAACTTAAAATCAATAATGAGATTATAAAACAATTTCAAGCGAGTAATAAGTCTTACAAAGGCATTGGCGACTATAAATGGACTTTTCTTGTCAATGGATGGGATTCGCTTCACGTTTCCCGAGGAAAACATCCAATTATAATCTGTTTCAACAAAAAAATGTAAAAAAATTAAACTTAAAATCAATAATGAGATTATAAAACCATTTAAAGCGAGTAATAAGGCTTACAAAGGCATTGGTGACTATAAATGGACTTTTCTTGTCAATGGATGGGATTCGCTTAACATTTCTTGAGCTAAACATCTAATTATAATCTGTTTTAACAAAGAATGTAAAAAAATTACACTTAAAATCAATAATGAGATTATAAAACCATTTAAAGCTAGTAATAAGGCTTACAAAGGCATTGGTGACTATAACTGGACTTTTCTTGTCAATGGAGGTGATTCGCTTCACGTTTCCCGAGGAATACATCCAATTATAATCTATTTTAACAAAAAATGTAAAAAAATTAAACTTATAATCAATAATGAGATTATAAAACCATTTAAAGCGAGTAATAAGGCTTACAAAGGCATTGGTGGCTGTAAATGGACTTTTCTTATCAATGGATGGGATTCGCTTCACGTTTCTTGAGCTAAACATCTAATTATAATCTGTTTTAACAAAAAATTTAAAAAAATTAAACTTAAAATCAATAATGAGATTATAAAACCATTTAAAGCGAGTAATAAGGCTTACAAAGGCATTGGTGACTATAAATGGACTTTTCTCTTGAATGGATGGGATTCGCTTCACGTTTGCCGGGAGAAACATCCAATTATAATCTGTTTTCACAAAAAATTTAAAAAAAATTCAACTTAAAATCAATAACGAGATTATAAAACCATTTAAAGCGAGTAAAGAGGCTTACAAAGGCATTGGTGACTGTAAATGGACTTTTCTTATCAATGGATGGGATTCGCTTCACGTTTCCCGAGAAAAACATCCAATTATAATCTATTTTAACAAAAAATGTAAAAAAATTACACTTAAAATCAATAATGAGATTATAAAACCCTTTAAAGCGAGTAATAAGGCTTACAAAGGCATTGGTGACTATAAATGGACTTTTCTTGTCAATGGATGGGATTCGCTTCACGTTTCCCGAGAAAAACATCCAATTTTAATCTATTTTAACAAAATATGTAAAAAAATTAAACTTAAAATCAATAATGAGATTATAAAACCATTTAAAGCGAGTAATAAGGCTTACAAAGGCATTGGTAACTGTAAATGAAATTTTCTTGTCAATGGATGGGATTCGCTTCACGTTTCTTGAGCTAAACATCTAATTATAATCTGTTTTAACAAAAAATGTAAAAAAATTAAACTTAAAATCAATAATGAGATTATAAAACCATTTAAAGCGAGTAATAAGGCTTACAAAGGCATTAGTAACTATAAATGGACTTTTCTTGTCAATGGATGGGATTCGCTTTACGTTTCCCGAGGGAAACATCCAATTATATTCTGTTTTAACAAAAAATGTAAAAAAATTAAACTTAAAATCAATAATGAGATTATAAAACCATTGAAAGCGAGTAATAAGGCTTACAATGGCATTGGTGACTATAAATGGACTTTTCTCTTGAATGGATGGGATTCGCTTCACGTTTCCCGAGGAATACATCCAATTATAATATGTTTTAAGAAAAAATGTAAAAAAATTAAACTTAAAATCAATAATGAGATTATAAAACCATTTAAAGCGAGTAATAAGGCTTACAAAGGCATTGGCGACTATCAATGGACTTTTCTTATCAATGGATGGGATTCGCTTAACGTTTCTTGAGCTAAACATCCAATTATAATCTGTTTTAACAAAAAATGTAAAAAAATTAAACTTAAAATCAATAATGAGATTATAAAATCATTTAAAGCGAGTAATAAGGCTTACAAAGGCATTGGCGACTATAAATGGACTTTTCTTGTCAATGGATGGGATTCACTTCACGTTTCCCGAGAAAAACATCCAATTATAATCTATTTTAACAAAAAATGTAAAAAAATTAAACTTAAAATCAATAATGAGATTATAAAACAATTTAAAGCGAGTAATAAGTCTTACAAAGGCATTGGCGACTATAAATGGACTTTTCTTGTCAATGGATGGGATTCGCTTCACGTTTCCCGAGGAAAACATCCAATTATAATCTGTTTTAACAAAAAATGTAAAAAAATTAAACTTAAAATCAATAATGAGATTATAAAACCATTTAAAGCTAGTAATAAGGCTTACAAAGGTATTGGTGACTATAAATGGACTTTTCTTGTCAATGGATGGGATTCGCTTCACGTTTCCCGAGGAATACATCCAATTATAATCTATTTTAACAAAAAATGTAAAAAAATTAAACTTAAAACCAATAATGAGATTATAAAACCATTTAAAGCGAGTAATAAGGCTTACAAAGGCATTGGTGACTGTAAATGGACTTTTCTTATCAATGGATGGGATTCGCTTCACGTTTCTTGAGCTAAACATCTAATTATAATCTGTTTTAACAAAAAATGTAAAAAAAATTAAACTTAAAATCAATAATGAGATTATAAAACCATTTAAAGCGAGTAATAAGGCTTACAAAGGAATTGGTGACTATAAATGGACTTTTCTTGTCAATGGATGGGATTCGCTTAACATTTCTTGAGCTAAACATCTAATTATAATCTGTTTTAATAAAAAATGTAAAAAAATTACACTTAAAATCAACAATGAGATTATAAAACCATTTAAAGCGAGTAATAAGGCTTACAAAGGCATTGGTGACTGTAAATGGACTTTTCTTATCAATGGATGTGATTCGCTTCACGTTTCTTGAGCTAAACATCTAATTATAATCTGTTTTAACAAAAAATGTAAAAAAAATTAAACTTAAAATCAATAATGAGATTATAAAACCATTTAAAGCGAGTAATAAGGCTTACAAAGGCATTGGTGACTATAAATGGACTTTTCTCTTGAATGGATGGGATTCGCTTCACGTTTGCCGGGGGAAACATCCAATTATAATCTGTTTTAACAAAAAATTCAAAAAATTTCAACTTAAAATCAATAATGAGATTATAAAACCATTTAAAGCGAGTAATAAGGGTTACAAAGGCATTGGTGACTATAAATGGACTTTTCGTGTCAATGCATGGGATTCGCTTAACGTTTCTTGAGCTAAACATCTAATTATAATCTGTTTTAACAAAAAATGTAAAAAAATTAAACTTAAAATCAATAATGAGATTATAAAACCATTTAAAGCGAGTAATAAGGCTTACAAAGGCATTGGTGACTATAAATGGACTTTTCTTGTCAATGGATGGGATTCGCTTCACGTTTCTTGAGCTAAACATCTAATTATAATCTGTTTTATCAAAAAATGTAAAAAAATTAAACTTAAAATCAATAATGAGATTATAAAATCATTTAAAGCGAGTAATAAGGCTTACAAAGGCATTGGCGACCATAAATGGACTTTTCTTGTCAATGGATGGGATTCGCTTAACGTTTCTTGAGCTAAACATCCAATTATAATCTGTTTTAACAAAAAATGTAAAAAAATTAGACTTAAAATCAATAATGAGATTATAAAATCATTTAAAGCGAGTAATAAGGCTTACAAAGGCATTGGCGACTATAAATGGACTTTTCTTGTCAATGGATGGGATTCGCTTCACGTTTCTCGAGGAAAACATCCAATTATAATCTATTTTAACAAAAAATGTAAAAAAATTAAACTTAAAATCAATAATGAGATTATAAAACAATTTAAAGCGAGTAATAAGTCTTACAAAGGCATTGGCGACTATAAATGGACTTTTCTTGTCAATGGATGGGATTCGCTTCACGTTTCCCGAGGAAAACATCCAATTATAATCTGTTTTAACAAAAAAATGTAAAAAAATTAAACTTAAAATCAATAATGAGATTATAAAACCATTTAAAGCGAGTAATAAGGCTTACAAAGGCAATGGTGACTATAAATGGACTTTTCTTGTCAATGGATGGGATTCGCTTAACATTTCTTGAGCTAAACATCTAATTATAATCTGTTTTAACAAAGAATGTAAAAAAATTACACTTAAAATCAATAATGAGATTATAAAACCATTTAAAGTTAGTAATAAGGCTTACAAAGGCATTGGCGACTATAAATGGACTTTTCTTGTCAATGGATGGGATTCGCTTCACGTTTCTCGAGGAAAACATCCAATTATAATCTATTTTAACAAAAAATGTAAAAAAATTAAACTTAAAATCAATAATGAGATTATAAAACAATTTAAAGCGAGTAATAAGTCTTACAAAGGCATTGGCGACTATAAATGGACTTTTCTTGTCAATGGATGGGATTCGCTTCACGTTTCCCGAGGAAAACATCCAATTATAATCTGTTTTAACAAAAAAATGTAAAAAAATTAAACTTAAAGTCAATAATGAGATTATAAAACCATTTAAAGCGAGTAATAAGGCTTACAAAGGCATTGGTGACTATAAATGGACTTTTCTTGTCAATGGATGGGATTCGCTTAACATTTCTTGAGCTAAACATCTAATTATAATCTGTTTTAACAAAGAATGTAAAAAAATTACACTTAAAATCAATAATGAGATTATAAAACCATTTAAAGCTAGTAATAAGGCTTACAAAGGCATTGGTGACTATAAATGGACTTTTCTTGTCAATGGATGGGATTCGCTTCACGTTTCCCAAGGAATACATCCAATTATAATCTATTTTAACAAAAAATGTAAAAAAATTAAACTTAAAATCAATAATGAGATTATAAAACCATTTAAAGCGAGTAATAAGGCTTACAAAAGTATTGGTGACTGTAAATGGACTTTTCTTATCAATGGATGGGATTCGCTTCACGTTTCTTGAGCTAAACATCTAATTATAATCTGTTTTAACAAAAAATGTAAAAAAATTAAACTTAAAATCAATAATGAGATTATAAAACCATTTAAAGCGAGTAATAAGGCTTACAAAGGAATTGGTGACTATAAATGGACTTTTCTTGTCAATGGATGGGATTCGCTTAACATTTCTTGAGCTAAACATCTAATTATAATCTGTTTTAATAAAAAATGTAAAAAAATTACACTTAAAATCAACAATGAGATTATAAAACCATTTAAAGCGAGTAATAAGGCTTACAAAGGCATTGGTGACTGTAAATGGACTTTTCTTATCAATGGATGTGATTCGCTTCACGTTTCTTGAGCTAAACATCTAATTATAATCTGTTTTAACAAAAAATGTAAAAAAAATTAGACTTAAAATCAATAATGAGATTATAAAACCATTTAAAGCGAGTAATAAGGCTTACAAAGGCATTGGTGACTATAAATGGACCTTTCTCTTGAATGGATGGGATTTGCTTCACGTTTGCCGGGGGAAACATCCAATTATAATCTGTTTTAACAAAAAATTCAAAAAAATTCAACTTAAAATCAATAATGAGATTATAAAACCATTTAAAGCGAGTAATAAGGGTTACAAAGGCATTGGTGACTATAAATGGACTTTTCGTGTCAATGCATGGGATTCGCTTAACGTTTCTTGAGCTAAACATCTAATTATAATCTGTTTTAACAAAAAATGTAAAAACATTAAACTTAAAATCAATAATGAGATTATAAGACCATTTAAAGCGAGTAATAAGGCTTACAAAGGCATTGGTAACTATAAATGGACTTTCCTTGTCAATGGATGGGATTCGCTTCACGTTTTCCGAGGAAAACACCCAATTATAATCTGTCTTAACAAAAAATGTAAAAAAATTAAACTTAAAATCAATAATGAGATTATAAAACCATTTAAAGCGAGTAATAAGGCTTACAAAGGCATTGGTGACTATAAATGGACTTTTCTTGTCAATGGATGGGATTCGCTTCACGTTTCCCGAGAAAAACATCCAATTTTAATCTATTTTAACAAAAAATGTAAAAAAATTAAACTTAAAATCAATAATGAGATTATAAAACCATTTAAAGCGAGTAATAAGGCTTACAAAGGCATTGGTGACTGTAAATGGACTTTTCTTGTCAATGGATGGGATTCGCTTAACGTTTCTTGAGCTAAACATCTAATTATAATCTGTTTTAACAAAAAATGTAAAAAAATTAAACTTAAAATCAATAATGAGATTATAAAACCATTTAAAGCAAGTAATAAGGCTTCCAAAGGCATTGGTGACTATAAATGGACTTTTCTTGTCAATGGATGGGATTCGCTTAACATTTCTTGAGCTAAACAGCTAATTATAATCTGTTTTAGCAAAATATGTAAAAAAATTACACTTAAAATCAATAATGAGATTATAAAACCATTTAAAGCGAGTAATAAGGCATATAAAGGCATTGGTGACTATAAATGGACTTTTCTTGTCAATGGATGGGATTCGCTTAACATTTCTTGAGCTAAACATCTAATTATAATCTGTTTTAACAAAAAATGTAAAAAAATTAAACTTAAAATCAATAATGAGATTATAAAACCATTTAAAGCGAGTAATAAGGCTTACAAAGGCATTGGTGACTATAAATGGACTTTTCTTGTCAATGGATGGGATTCGCTTCACGTTTCCCGAGAAAAACATCCAATTATAATCTATTTTAACAACAAATGTAAAAAAATTACACTTAAAATCAATAATGAGATTATAAAACCATTTAAAGCGAGTAATAAGGCTTACAAAGGCATTGGTGACTATAAATGGACTTTTCTTGTCAATGGATGGGATTCGCTTCACGTTTCCCGAGAAAAACATCCAATTTTAATCTATTTTAACAAAATATGTAAAAAAATTAAACTTAAAATCAATAATGAGATTATAAAACCATTTAAAGCGAGTAATAAGGCTTACAAAGGCATTGGTAACTGTAAATGGACTTTTCTTGTCAATGGATGGGATTCGCTTCACGTTTCTTGAGCTAAACATCTAATTATAATCTGTTTTAACAAAAAATGTAAAAAAATTAAACTTAAAATCAAGAATGCGATTATAAAACCATTTAAAGCGAGTAATAAGGCTTACAAAGGCATTAGTGACAATAAATAGACTTTTCTTGTCAATGGATGGGATTCGCTTCACGTTTCCCGAGGTAAACATCCAATTATAATCTGTTTTAACAAAAAATGTAAAAAAATTAAACTTAAAATCAATAATGAGATTATAAAACCATTGAAAGCGAGTAATAAGGCTTACAAAGGCATTGGTGACTATAAATGGACTTTTCTCTTGAATGGATGGGATTTGCTTCACATTTCCCGAGGGAAACATCCAATTATAATCTGTTTTAACAAAAAATTCAAAAAAATTAAACTTAAAATCAATAATGAGATTATAAAACCATGTAAAGCGAGTAATAAGGCTTACAAAGGCATTGGTGACTATAAATGGACTTTTCTTGTCAATGGATGGGATTCGCTTCACGTTTCCCAAGGAATACATCCAATTATAATATGTTTTAAGAAAAAAGATAAAAAAATTAAACTTAAAATCAATAATGAGATTATAAAACCATTTAAAGCGAATAATAAGGCTTACAAAGGCATTGGTGACTATAAATGGACTTTCATTGTCAATGGATGGGATTCGCTTCACGTTTGCCGGGGGAAACATCCAATTATAATCTGTTTTAACAAAAAATTTAAAAAAAATTCAACTTAAAATCAATAATGAGATTATAAAACCATTTAAAGCGAGTAATAAGGCTTACAAAGGCATTGGTGACTATAAATGGACTTTTCTTGTCAATGAATGGGATTCGCTTAACGTTTCTTGAGCTAAACATCTAATTATTATCTGTTTTAACAAAAAATGTAAAAAAATTAAACTTAAAATCAATAATGAGATTATAAAACCATTTAAAGCGAGTAATAAGGCTTACAAAGGCATTGGTGACTATAAATGGACTTTTCTTGTCAATGGATGGGATTCGCATCACGTTTCCCGAGGGAAACATCCAATTATAATCTGTTTTAACAAAAAATTCAAAAAAATTAAACTTAAAATCAATAATGAGATTCTAAAACCATTTAAAGCGAGTAATAAGGCTTACAAAGGCATTGGCGATCATAAATGGACTTTTCTTGTCAATGGATGGGATTCGCTTAACGTTTCTTGAGCTAAACATCCAATTATAATCTGTTTTAACAAAAAATGTAAAAAAATTAAGCTTAAAATCAATAATGAGATTATAAAATCATTTAAAGCGAGTAATAAGGCTTACAAAGGCATTGGCGACTATAAATGGACTTTTCTTGTCAATGGATGGGATTCGCTTCACGTTTCTCGAGGAAAACATCCAATTATAATCTATTTTAACAAAAAATGTAAAAAAATTAAACTTAAAATCAATTATGAGATTATAAAACAATTTAAAGCGAGTAATAAGTCTTACAAAGGCATTGGCGACTATAAATGGACTTTTCTTGTCAATGAATGGGATTCGCTTCACGTTTCTCGAGGAAAACATCCAATTATAATCTGTTTTAACAAAAAAATGTAAAAAAATTAAACTTAAAATCAATAATGAGATTATAAAACCATTTAAAGCGAGTAATAAGGCTTACAAAGGCATTGGTGACTATAAATGGACTTTTCTTGTCAATGGATGGGATTCGCTTAACATTTCTTGAGCTAAACATCTAATTATAATCTGTTTTAACAAAGAATGTAAAACAATTACACTTAAAATCAATAATGAGATTATAAAACCATTTAAAGCTAGTAATAAGGCTTACAAAGGCATTGGCGACTATAAATGGACTTTTCTTGTCAATGGATGGGATTCGCTTCACGTTTCTCGAGGAAAACATCCAATTATAATCTATTTTAACAAAAAATGTAAAACAATTAAACTTAAAATCAATAATGAGATTATAAAACAATTTAAAGCGAGTAATAAGTCTTACAAAGGCATTGGCGACTATAAATGGACTTTTCTTGTCAATGGATGGGATTCGCTTCACGTTTCCCGAGGAAAACATCCAATTATAATCTGTTTTAACAAAAAAATGTAAAAAAATTAAACTTAAAATCAATAATGAGATTATAAAACCATTTAAAGCGAGTAATAAGGCTTACAAAGGCATTGGTGACTATAAATGGACTTTTCTTGTCAATGGATGGGATTCGCTTAACATTTCTTGAGCTAAACATCTAATTATAATCTGTTTTAACAAAAAATGTAAAAAAAATTAAACTTAAAATCAATAATGAGATTATAAAACCATTTAAAGCGAGTAATAAGGCTTACAAAGGCATTGGTGACTATAAATGGACTTTTCTTGTCAATGGATGGGATTCGCTTAACATTTCTTGAGCTAAACATCTAATTATAATCTGTTTTAACAAAGAATGTAAAAAAATTACACTTAAAATCAATAATGAGATTATAAAACCATTTAAAGCTAGTAATAAGGCTTACAAAGGCATTGGCGACCATAAATGGACTTTTCTTGTCAATGGATGGGATTCGCTTAACGTTTCTTGAGCTAAACATCCAATTATAATCTGTTTTAACAAAAAATGTAAAAAAATTTAGCTTAAAATCAATAATGAGATTATAAAATCATTTAAAGCGAGTAATAAGGCTTACAAAGGCATTGGCGACTATAAATGGACTTTTCTTGTCAATGGATGGGATTCGCTTCACGTTTCTCGAGGAAAACATCCAATTATAATCTATTTTAACAAAAAATGTAAAAAAATTAAACTTAAAATCAATTATGAGATTATAAAACAATTTAAAGCGAGTAATAAGTCTTACAAAGGCATTGGCGACTATAAATGGACTTTTCTTGTCAATGGATGGGATTCGCTTCACGTTTCCCGAGGAAAACATCCAATTATAATCTGTTTTAACAAAAAAATGTAAAAAAATTAAACTTAAAATCAATAATGAGATTATAAAACCATTTAAAGCGAGTAATAAGGCTTCCAAAGGCATTGGTGACTATAAATAGACTTTTCTTGTCAATGGATGGGATTCGCTTAACGTTTCTTGAGCTAAACATCTAATTATAATCTGTTTTAACAAAAAATGTAAAAAAATTAAACTTAAAATCAATAATGAGATTATAAAACCATTTAAAGCGAGTAATAAGGCTTACAAAGACATTGGTGACTATAAATGGACTTCTCTTGTCAATGGATGGGATTCGCTTCACGTTACCCGAGAAAAACATCCAAATATAATCTATTTTAACAAAAAATGTAAAAAAATTAAACTTAAAATCAATTATGAGATTATAAAACAATTTAAAGCGAGTAATAAGTCTTACAAAGGCATTGGCGACTATAAATGGACTTTTCTTGTCAATGGATGGGATTCGCTTCACGTTTCCCGAGGAAAACATCCAATTATAATCTGTTTTAACAAAAAAATGTAAAAAAATTAAACTTAAAATCAATAATGAGATTATAAAACCATTTAAAGCGAGTAATAAGGCTTACAAAGGCATTGGTGACTATAAATGGACTTTTCTTGTCAATGGATGGGATTCGCTTCACGTTTCCCGAGAAAAACATCCAATTATAATCTATTTTAACAAAAAATGTAAAAAAATTACACTTAAAATCAATAACGAGATCATAAAACCATTTAAAGCGAGTAATAAGGCTTACAAAGGCATTGGTGACTATAAATGGACTTTTCTTGTCAATGGATGGGATTCGCTTCACGTTTCTTGAGCTAAACATCTAATTATAATCTGTTTTATGAAAAAATGTAAAAAAATTAAACTTAAAATCAATAATGAGATTATAAAACCATTTAAAGCGAGTAATAAGGCTTACAAAGGCATTGGTGACTATAAATGGACTTTTCTTGTCAATGGATGGGATTCGCATCACGTTTCTCGAGAAAAACATCCAATTATAATCTCTTTTAACAAAAAATGTAAAAAAATTAAACTTAACATCAATAATGAGATTATAAAACCATGTAAAGCGAGTAATAAGGCTTACAAAGGCATTGGTGACTATAAATGGACTTTTTTTGTCAATGGATGGGATTCGCTTCACGCTTCCCGAGGAAAACATCCAATTATAATCTGTTTTAACAAAAAATGTAAAAAAATTACACTTAAAATCAATAATGAGATTATAAAACCATTGAAAGCGAGTAATAAGGCTTACAAAGGCATTGGTGACTATAAATGGACTTTTCTTGTCAATGGATGGGATTCGCTTCACGTTTCCCGAGAAAAACATCCAATTATAATCTGTTTTAACAAAAAATGTAAAACAATTAAACTTAAAATCAATAATGAGATTATAAAACCATTGAAAGCGAGTAATAAGGCTTACAAAGGCATTGGTGACTATAAATGAACTTTTCTCTTGAATGGATGGGATTCGCTTCACATTTCCCGAGGGAAACATCCAATTATAATCTGTTTTAACAAAAAATTCAAAAAAATTAAACTTAAAATCAATAATGAGATTATAAAACCATTTAAAGCGAGTAATAAGGCTTCCAAAGGCATTGGTGACTATAAATAGACTTTTCTTGTCAATGGATGGGATTCGCTTAACGTTTCTTGAGCTAAACATCTAATTATAATCTGTTTTAACAAAAAATGTAAAAAAATTAAACTTAAAATCAATAATGAGATTATAAAACCATTTAAAGCGAGTAATAAGGCTTACAAAGACATTGGTGACTATAAATGGACTTTTCTTGTCAATGGATGGGATTCGCTTCACGTTACCCGAGAAAAACATCCAAATATAATCTATTTTAACAAAAAATGTAAAAAAATTAAACTTAAAATCAATAATGAGATTATAAAACAATTTAAAGCGAGTAATAAGTCTTACAAAGGCATTGGCGACTATAAATGGACTTTTCTTGTCAATGGATGGGATTCGCTTCACGTTTCCCGAGGAAAACATCCAATTATAATCTGTTTTAACAAAAAAATGTAAAAAAATTAAACTTAAAATCAATAATGAGATTATAAAACCATTTAAAGCGAGTAATAAGGCTTACAAAGGCATTGGTGACTATAAATGGACTTTTCTTGTCAATGGATGGGATTCGCTTCACGTTTCTCGAGAAAAACATCCAATTATAATCTCTTTTAACAAAAAATGTAAAAAAATTAAACTTAAAATCAATAATGAGATTATAAAACCATGTAAAGCGAGTAATAAGGCTTACAAAGGCATTGGTGACTATAAATGGACTTTTTTTGTCAATGGATGGGATTCGCTTCACGCTTCCCGAGGAAAACATCCAATTATAATCTGTTTTAACAAAAAATGTAAAAAAATTACACTTAAAATCAATAATGAGATTATAAAACCATTGAAAGCGAGTAATAAGGCTTACAAAGGCATTGGTGACTATAAATGGACTTTTCTTGTCAATGGATGGGATTCGCTTCACGTTTCCCGAGGAAAACATCCAATTATAATCTGTTTTAACAAAAAATGTAAAACAATTAAACTTAAAATCAATAATGAGATTATAAAACCTTTGAAAGCGAGTAATAAGGCTTACAAAGGCATTGGTGACTATAAATGAACTTTTCTCTTGAATGGATGGGATTCGCTTCACATTTCCCGAGGGAAACATCCAATTATAATCTGTTTTAACAAAAAATTCAAAAAAATTAAACTTAAAATCAATAACGAGATTATAAAACCATTTAAAGCGAGTAATAAGGCTTCCAAAGGCATTGGTGACTATAAATAGACTTTTCTTGTCAATGGATGGGATTCGCTTAACGTTTCTTGAGCTAAACATCTAATTATAATCTGTTTTAACAAAAAATGTAAAAAAATTAAACTTAAAATCAATAATGAGATTATAAAACCATTTAAAGCGAGTAATAAGGCTTACAAAGACATTGGTGACTATAAATGGACTTTTCTTGTTAATGGATGGGATTCGCTTCACGTTACCCGAGAAAAACATCCAAATATAATCTATTTTAACAAAAAATGTAAAAAAATTAAACTTAAAATCAATAATGAGATTATAAGACCATTTAAAGCGAGTAATAAGGCTTACAAAGGCATTGGTGACTATAAATGGACTTTCCTTGTCAATGGATGGGATTCGCTTCACGTTTTTCGAGGAAACCATCCAATTATAATCTGCTTTAACAAACAATGTAAAAAAATTAAACTTAAAATCAATAATGAGATTATAAAACCATTTAAAGCGAGTAATAAGGCTTACAAAGGCATTGGTGACTATAAATGAACTTTTCTCTTGAATGGATGGGATTCGCTTCACATTTCCCGAGGGAAACATCCAATTATAATCTGTTTTAACAAAAAATTCAAAAAAATTAAACTTAAAATCAATAATGAGATTATAAAACCATTTAAAGCGAGTAATAAGGCTTCCAAAGGCATTGGTGACTATAAATAGACTTTTCTTGTCAATGGATGGGATTCGCTTAACGTTTCTTGAGCTAAACATCTAATTATAATCTGTTTTAACAAAAAATGTAAAAAAATTAAACTTAAAATCAATAATGAGATTATAAAACCATTTAAAGCGAGTAATAAGGCTTACAAAGACATTGGTGACTATAAATGGACTTCTCTTGTCAATGGATGGGATTCGCTTCACGTTACCCGAGAAAAACATCCAAATATAATCTATTTTAACAAAAAATGTAAAAAAATTAAACTTAAAATCAATTATGAGATTATAAAACAATTTAAAGCGAGTAATAAGTCTTACAAAGGCATTGGCGACTATAAATGGACTTTTCTTGTCAATGGATGGGATTCGCTTCACGTTTCCCGAGGAAAACATCCAATTATAATCTGTTTTAACAAAAAAATGTAAAAAAATTAAACTTAAAATCAATAATGAGATTATAAAACCATTTAAAGCGAGTAATAAGGCTTACAAAGGCATTGGTGACTATAAATGGACTTTTCTTGTCAATGGATGGGATTCGCTTCACGTTTCCCGAGAAAAACATCCAATTATAATCTATTTTAACAAAAAATGTAAAAAAATTACACTTAAAATCAATAACGAGATTATAAAACCATTTAAAGCGAGTAATAAGGCTTACAAAGGCATTGGTGACTATAAATGGACTTTTCTTGTCAATGGATGGGATTCGCTTCACGTTTCTTGAGCTAAACATCTAATTATAATCTGTTTTATGAAAAAATGTAAAAAAATTAAACTTAAAATCAATAATGAGATTATAAAACCATTTAAAGCGAGTAATAAGGCTTACAAAGGCATTGGTGACTATAAATGGACTTTTCTTGTCAATGGATGGGATTCGCATCACGTTTCTCGAGAAAAACATCCAATTATAATCTCTTTTAACAAAAAATGTAAAAAAATTAAACTTAACATCAATAATGAGATTATAAAACCATGTAAAGCGAGTAATAAGGCTTACAAAGGCATTGGTGACTATAAATGGACTTTTTTTGTCAATGGATGGGATTCGCTTCACGCTTCCCGAGGAAAACATCCAATTATAATCTGTTTTAACAAAAAATGTAAAAAAATTACACTTAAAATCAATAATGAGATTATAAAACCATTGAAAGCGAGTAATAAGGCTTACAAAGGCATTGGTGACTATAAATGGACTTTTCTTGTCAATGGATGGGATTCGCTTCACGTTTCCCGAGAAAAACATCCAATTATAATCTGTTTTAACAAAAAATGTAAAACAATTAAACTTAAAATCAATAATGAGATTATAAAACCATTGAAAGCGAGTAATAAGGCTTACAAAGGCATTGGTGACTATAAATGAACTTTTCTCTTGAATGGATGGGATTCGCTTCACATTTCCCGAGGGAAACATCCAATTATAATCTGTTTTAACAAAAAATTCAAAAAAATTAAACTTAAAATCAATAATGAGATTATAAAACCATTTAAAGCGAGTAATAAGGCTTCCAAAGGCATTGGTGACTATAAATAGACTTTTCTTGTCAATGGATGGGATTCGCTTAACGTTTCTTGAGCTAAACATCTAATTATAATCTGTTTTAACAAAAAATGTAAAAAAATTAAACTTAAAATCAATAATGAGATTATAAAACCATTTAAAGCGAGTAATAAGGCTTACAAAGACATTGGTGACTATAAATGGACTTTTCTTGTCAATGGATGGGATTCGCTTCACGTTACCCGAGAAAAACATCCAAATATAATCTATTTTAACAAAAAATGTAAAAAAATTAAACTTAAAATCAATTATGAGATTATAAAACAATTTAAAGCGAGTAATAAGTCTTACAAAGGCATTGGCGACTATAAATGGACTTTTCATGTCAATGGATGGGATTCGCTTCACGTTTCCCGAGGAAAACATCCAATTATAATCTGTTTTAACAAAAAAATGTAAAAAAATTAAACTTAAAATCAATAATGAGATTATAAAACCATTTAAAGCGAGTAATAAGGCTTACAAAGGCATTGGTGACTATAAATGGACTTTTCTTGTCAATGGATGGGATTCGCTTCACGTTTCTCGAGAAAAACATCCAATTATAATCTCTTTTAACAAAAAATGTAAAAAAATTAAACTTAAAATCAATAATGAGATTATAAAACCATGTAAAGCGAGTAATAAGGCTTACAAAGGCATTGGTGACTATAAATGGACTTTTTTTGTCAATGGATGGGATTCGCTTCACGCTTCCCGAGGAAAACATCCAATTATAATCTGTTTTAACAAAAAATGTAAAAAAATTACACTTAAAATCAATAATGAGATTATAAAACCATTGAAAGCGAGTAATAAGGCTTACAAAGGCATTGGTGACTATAAATGGACTTTTCTTGTCAATGGATGGGATTCGCTTCACGTTTCCCGAGGAAAACATCCAATTATAATCTGTTTTAACAAAAAATGTAAAACAATTAAACTTAAAATCAATAATGAGATTATAAAACCTTTGAAAGCGAGTAATAAGGCTTACAAAGGCATTGGTGACTATAAATGAACTTTTCTCTTGAATGGATGGGATTCGCTTCACATTTCCCGAGGGAAACATCCAATTATAATCTGTTTTAACAAAAAATTCAAAAAAATTAAACTTAAAATCAATAACGAGATTATAAAACCATTTAAAGCGAGTAATAAGGCTTCCAAAGGCATTGGTGACTATAAATAGACTTTTCTTGTCAATGGATGGGATTCGCTTAACGTTTCTTGAGCTAAACATCTAATTATAATCTGTTTTAACAAAAAATGTAAAAAAATTAAACTTAAAATCAATAATGAGATTATAAAACCATTTAAAGCGAGTAATAAGGCTTACAAAGACATTGGTGACTATAAATGGACTTTTCTTGTTAATGGATGGGATTCGCTTCACGTTACCCGAGAAAAACATCCAAATATAATCTATTTTAACAAAAAATGTAAAAAAATTAAACTTAAAATCAATAATGAGATTATAAGACCATTTAAAGCGAGTAATAAGGCTTACAAAGGCATTGGTGACTATAAATGGACTTTCCTTGTCAATGGATGGGATTCGCTTCACGTTTTTCGAGGAAACCATCCAATTATAATCTGCTTTAACAAACAATGTAAAAAAATTAAACTTAAAATCAATAATGAGATTATAAAACCATTTAAAGCGAGTAATAAGGCTTACAAAGGCATTGGTGACTATAAATGGACTTTTCTCTTGAATGGATGGGATTCCCTTCACATTTCCCGAGGGAAACATCCAATTATAATCCGTTTTAACAAAAAATTTAAAAACATTAAACTTAAAATCAATAATGAGATTATAAAACCATTTAAAGCGAATAATAAGGCTTACAAAGGCATTGGTGACTATAAATGGACTTTCCTTGTCAATGGATGGGATTCGCTTCACGTTTTCCGAGGAAAACATCCAATTATAATCTGTTTTAACAAAAAATGTAAAAAAATTAAACTTAAAATCAATAATGAGATTATAAAACCATTTAAAGCGAGTAATAAGGCTTACAAAGGCATTGGTGACTATAAATGGACTTTTCTTGTCAATGGATGGGATTCGCTTAACATTTCTTGAGCTAAACATCTAATTATAATCTGTTTTAACAAAAAATGTAAAAAAATTAAACTTAAAATCAATAATGAGATTATAAAACCATTTAAAGCGAGTAATAAGGCTTACAAAGGCATTGGTGACTATAAATGGACTTTTCTTGTCAATGGATGGGATTCGCTTCACGTTTGTTGAGCTAAACATCTAATTATAATCTGTTTTAACAAAAAATGTAAAAAAATTAAACTTAAAATCAATAATGAGATTATAAAACCATTTAAAGCGAGTAATAAGGCTTACAAAGGCATTGGTGACTATAAATGGACTTTTCTTGTCAATGGATGGGATTCGCTTAACATTTCTTGAGCTAAACATCTAATTATAATCTGTTTGAACAAAAAATGTAAAAAAATTAAACTTAAAATCAATAATGAGATTATAAAACCATTTAAAGCGAGTAATAAGGCTTACAAAGGCATTGGTGACTATAAATGGACTTTTCTTGTCAATGGATGGGATTCGCTTCACGTTTCTTGAGGAAAACATCCAATTATAATATGTTTTAACAAAAAATGTAAAAAAATTAAACTTAAAATCAATAATGAGATTATAAAACCATTTAAAGCGAGTAATAAGGCTTCCAAAGGCTTTGGTGACTATAAATGGACTTTTCTTGTCAATGGATGGGATTCGCTTAACATTTCTTGAGCTAAACATCTAATTATAATCTGTTTTAGCAAAAAATGTAAAAAAATTACACTTAAAATCAATAATGAGATTATAAAACCATTTAAAGCGAGTAATAAGGCTTACAAAGGCATTGGTGACTATAAATGGACTTTTCTTGTCAATGGATGGGATTCGCTTAACGTTTGTTGAGCTAAACATCTAATTATAATCTGTTTTAACCTAAAATGTAAAAAAATTAAACTTAAAATCAATAATGAGATTATAAAACCATTTAAAGCGAGTGATAAGGCTTCCAAAGGCATTGGTGACTATAAATGGACTTTTCTTGTCAATGGATGGGATTCGCTTAACATTTCTTGAGCTAAACATCTAATTATAATCTGTTTTAAAAAAAAATGCAAAAAAATTACACTTAAAATCAATAATGAGATTATAAAACCATTTAAAGCGAGTAATAAGGCTTACAAAGGCATTAGTGACTATAAATGGACTTTCCTTGTCAATGGATGGGATTCGCTTCACGTTTTCCGTGGAAAACATCCAATTATAATCTGTTTTAACAAAAAATGTAAAAAAATTAAACTTAAAATCAATAATGAGATTATAAAACCATTTAAAGCGAGTAATAAGGCTTACAAAGGCATTGGTGACTATAAATGGACTTTTCTCTTGAATGGATGGGATTCGCTTCACATTTCCCGAGGGAAACATCCAATTATAACCTGTTTTAACAAAAAATTCAAAAAAATTAAACTTAAAATCAATAATGAGATTCTAAAACCATTTAAAGCGAGTAATAAGGCTTACAAAGGCATTGGTGACTATAAATGGACTTTTCTTGTCAATGGATGAGATTCGCTTAACGTTTGTTGAGCTAAACATCTAATTATAATCTGTTTTAACAAAAAATGTAAAAAAATTAAACTTAAAATCAATAATGAGATTATAAAATCATTTAAAGCGAGTAATAAGGCTTACAAAGGTATTGGTGACTATAAATGGACTTTTCTTGTCAATGGATGGGATTCGCGTCACGTTTCTTGAGCTAAACATCTAATTATAATCTGTTTTAAAAAAAAATGTAAAAAAATTACACTTAAAATCAATAATGAGATTATAAAACCATTGAAAGCGAGTAATAAGGCTTACAAAGGCATTGGTGACTATAAATGGACTTTTCTTGTCAATGGATGCGATTCGCTTCACGTTTCCCGAGGAAAACATCCAATTATAATCTGTTTTAACAAAAAATGTAAAACAATTAAACTTAAAATCAATAATGAGATTATAAAACCATTTAAAGCGAGTAATAAGGCTTACAAAGGCATTGGTGACTATAAATGGACTTTTCTTGTCAATGGATGGGATTCGCTTAACATTTCTTGAGCTAAACATCTAATTATAATCTGTTTTAAAAAAAAATGTAAAAAAATTACACTTAAAATCAATAATGAGATTATAAAACCATTGAAAGCGAGTAATAAGGCTTACAAAGGCATTGGTGACTATAAATGGACTTTTCTTGTCAATGGATGCGATTCGCTTCACGTTTCCCGAGGAAAACATCCAATTATAATCTGTTTTAACAAAAAATGTAAAACAATTAAACTTAAAATCAATAATGAGATTATAAAACCTTTGAAAGCGAGTAATAAGGCTTACAAAGGCATTGGTGACTATAAATGAACTTTTCTCTTGAATGGATGGGATTCGCTTCACATTTCCCGAGGGAAACATCCAATTATAATCTGTTTTAACAAAAAATTCAAAAAAATTAAACTTAAAATCAATAATGAGATTATAAAACCATGTAAAGCGAGTAATAAGGCTTACAAAGGCATTGGTGACTATAAATGGACTTTTCTTGTCAATGGATGGGATTCGCTTCACGTTTCCCGAGGAATACATCCAATTATAATATGTTTTAAGAAAAAATGTAAAAAAATTAAACTTAAAATCAATAATGAGATTATAAAACCATTTAAAGCGAGTAATAAGGCTTACAAAGGCATTGGTAACTATAAATGGACTTTTCTTGTCAATGGATGGGATTCGCTTCACGTTTGTTGAGCTAAACATCTAATTATAATCTGTTTTAACAAAAAATGTAAAAAAATTAAACTTAAAATCAATAATGAGATTATAAAACCATTTAAAGCGAATAATAAGGCTTACAAAGGCATTGGTGACTATAAATGGACTTTCCTTGTCAATGGATGGGATTCGCTTCACGTTTTCCGAGGAAAACATCCAATTATAATCTGTTTTAACAAAAAATGTAAAAAAATTAAACTTAAAATCAATAATGAGATTATAAAACCATTTAAAGCGAGTAATAAGGCTTACAAAGGCATTGGTGACTATAAATGGACTTTTCTTGTCAATGGATGGGATTCGCTTAACATTTCTTGAGCTAAACATCTAATTATAATCTGTTTTAACAAAAAATGTAAAAAAATTAAACTTAAAATCAATAATGAGATTATAAAACCATTTAAAGCGAGTAATAAGGCTTACAAAGGCATTGGTGACTATAAATGGACTTTTCTTATCAATGGATGGGATTCGCTTCACGTTTGTTGAGCTAAACATCTAATTATAATCTGTTTTAACAAAAAATGTAAAAAAATTAAACTTAAAATCAATAATGAGATTATAAAACCATTTAAAGCGAGTAATAAGGCTTACAAAGGCATTGGTAACTGTAAATAGACTTTTCTTGTCAATGGATGGGATTCGCTTCACGTTTCTTGAGCTAAACATCTAATTATAATATGTTTTAACAAAAAATGTAAAAAAATTAAACTTAAAATCAATAATGAGATTATAAAACCATTTAAAGCGAGTAATAAGGCTTACAAAGGCATTGGTGACTATAAATGGACTTTTCTTGTCAATGGATGGGATTCGCTTCACGTTTGTTGAGCTAAACATCTAATTATAATCTGTTTTAACAAAAAATGTAAAAAAATTAAACTTAAAATCAATAATGAGATTATAAAACCATTTAAAGCGAATAATAAGGCTTACAAAGGCATTGGTGACTATAAATGGACTTTCCTTGTCAATGGATGGGATTCGCTTCACGTTTTCCGAGGAAAACATCCAATTATAATCTGTTTTAACAAAAAATGTAAAAAAATTAAACTTAAAATCAATAATGAGATTATAAAACCATTTAAAGCGAGTAATAAGGCTTACAAAGGCATTGGTGACTATAAATGGACTTTTCTTGTCAATGGATGGGATTCGCTTCACGTTTCTCGAGAAAAACATCCAATTATAATCTATTTTAACAAAAAATGTAAAAAAATTACACTTAAAATCAATAACGAGATTATAAAACCATTTAAAGCGAGTAATAAGGCTTACAAAGGCATTGGTGACTATAAATGGACTTTTCTTGTCAATGGATGGGATTCGCTTCACGTTTCTTGAGCTAAACATCTAATTATGATCTGTTTTATGAAAAAATGTAAAAAAATTAAACTTAAAATCAATAATGAGATTATAAAACCATTTAAAGCGAGTAATAAGGCTTACAAAGGCATTGGTGACTATAAATGGACTTTTCTTGTCAATGGATGGGATTCGCTTCACGTTTCTCGAGAAAAACATCCAATTATAATCTCTTTTAACAAAAAATGTAAAAAAATTAAACTTAAAATCAATAATGAGATTATAAAACCATGTAAAGCGAGTAATAAGGCTTACAAAGGCATTGGTGACTATAAATGGACTTTTTTTGTCAATGGATGGGATTCGCTTCACGCTTCCCGAGGAAAACATCCAATTATAATCTGTTTTAACAAAAAATGTAAAAAAATTAAACTTAAAATCAATAATGAGATTATAAAACCATTTAAAGCGAGTAATAAGGCTTACAAAGGCATTGGTGACTATAAATGGACTTTTCTTGTCAATGGATGGGATTCGCTTCACGTTTCTCGAGAAAAACATCCAATTATAATCTCTTTTAACAAAAAATGTAAAAAAATTAAACTTAAAATCAATAATGAGATTATAAAACCATGTAAAGCGAGTAATAAGGCTTACAAAGGCATTGGTGACTATAAATGGACTTTTTTTGTCAATGGATGGGATTCGCTTCACGCTTCCCGAGGAAAACATCCAATTATAATCTGTTTTAACAAAAAATGTAAAAAAATTAAACTTAAAATCAATAATGAGATTATAAAACCATTTAAAGCGAGTAATAAGGCTTACAAAGGCATTGGTGACTATAAATGGACTTTTCTTGTCAATGGATGGGATTCGCTTCACGTTTCTCGAGAAAAACATCCAATTATAATCTCTTTTAACAAAAAATGTAAAAAAATTAAACTTAAAATCAATAATGAGATTATAAAACCATGTAAAGCGAGTAATAAGGCTTACAAAGGCATTGGTGACTATAAATGGACTTTTTTTGTCAATGGATGGGATTCGCTTCACGCTTCCCGAGGAAAACATCCAATTATAATCTGTTTTAACAAAAAATGTAAAAAAATTAAACTTAAAATCAATAATGAGATTATAAAACCATTTAAAGCGAGTAATAAGGCTTACAAAGGCATTGGTGACTATAAATGGACTTTTCTTGTCAATGGATGGGATTCGCTTCACGTTTCTCGAGAAAAACATCCAATTATAATCTATTTTAACAAAAAATGTAAAAAAATTACACTTAAAATCAATAACGAGATTATAAAACCATTTAAAGCGAGTAATAAGGCTTACAAAGGCATTGGTGACTATAAATGGACTTTTCTTGTCAATGGATGGGATTCGCTTCACGTTTCTTGAGCTAAACATCTAATTATAATCTGTTTTATGAAAAAATGTAAAAAAATTAAACTTAAAATCAATAATGAGATTATAAAACCATTTAAAGCGAGTAATAAGGCTTACAAAGGCATTGGTGACTATAAATGGACTTTTCTTGTCAATGGATGGGATTCGCTTCACGTTTCTCGAGAAAAACATCCAATTATAATCTCTTTTAACAAAAAATGTAAAAAAATTAAACTTAAAATCAATAATGAGATTATAAAACCATGTAAAGCGAGTAATAAGGCTTACAAAGGCATTGGTGACTATAAATGGACTTTTTTTGTCAATGGATGGGATTCGCTTCACGCTTCCCGAGGAAAACATCCAATTATAATCTGTTTTAACAAAAAATGTAAAAAAATTACACTTAAAATCAATAATGAGATTATAAAACCATTGAAAGCGAGCAATAAGGCTTACAAAGGCATTGGTGACTATAAATGGACTTTTCTTGTCAATGGATGGGATTCGCTTCACGTTTCCCGAGAAAAACATCCAATTATAATCTGTTTTAACAAAAAATGTAAAACAATTAAACTTAAAATCAATAATGAGATTATACAACCATTGAAAGCGAGTAATAAGGCTTACAAAGGCATTGGTGACTATAAATGAACTTTTCTCTTGAATGGATGGGATTCGCTTCACATTTCCCGAGGGAAACATCCAATTATAATCTGTTTTAACAAAAAATTCAAAAAAATTAAACTTAAAATCAATAATGAGATTATAAAACCATTTAAAGCGAGTAATAAGGCTTCCAAAGGCATTGGTGACTATAAATAGACTTTTCTTGTCAATGGATGGGATTCGCTTAACGTTTCTTGAGCTAAACATCTAATTATGATCTGTTTTATGAAAAAATGTAAAAAAATTAAACTTAAAATCAATAATGAGATTATAAAACCATTTAAAGCGAGTAATAAGGCTTACAAAGGCATTGGTGACTATAAATGGACTTTTCTTGTCAATGGATGGGATTCGCTTCACGTTTCTCGAGAAAAACATCCAATTATAATCTCTTTTAACAAAAAATGTAAAAAAATTAAACTTAAAATCAATAATGAGATTATAAAACCATGTAAAGCGAGTAATAAGGCTTACAAAGGCATTGGTGACTATAAATGGACTTTTTTTGTCAATGGATGGGATTCGCTTCACGCTTCCCGAGGAAAACATCCAATTATAATCTGTTTTAATAAAAAATGTAAAAAAATTAAACTTAAAATCAATAATGAGATTATAAAACCATTTAAAGCGAGTAATAAGGCTTACAAAGGCATTGGTGACTATAAATGGACTTTTCTTGTCAATGGATGGGATTCGCTTCACGTTTCTCGAGAAAAACATCCAATTATAATCTATTTTAACAAAAAATGTAAAAAAATTACACTTAAAATCAATAACGAGATTATAAAACCATTTAAAGCGAGTAATAAGGCTTACAAAGGCATTGGTGACTATAAATGGACTTTTCTTGTCAATGGATGGGATTCGCTTCACGTTTCTTGAGCTAAACATCTAATTATAATCTGTTTTATGAAAAAATGTAAAAAAATTAAACTTAAAATCAATAATGAGATTATAAAACCATTTAAAGCGAGTAATAAGGCTTACAAAGGCATTGGTGACTATAAATGGACTTTTCTTGTCAATGGATGGGATTCGCTTCACGTTTCTCGAGAAAAACATCCAATTATAATCTCTTTTAACAAAAAATGTAAAAAAATTAAACTTAAAATCAATAATGAGATTATAAAACCATGTAAAGCGAGTAATAAGGCTTACAAAGGCATTGGTGACTATAAATGGACTTTTTTTGTCAATGGATGGGATTCGCTTCACGCTTCCCGAGGAAAACATCCAATTATAATCTGTTTTAACAAAAAATGTAAAAAAATTACACTTAAAATCAATAATGAGATTATAAAACCATTGAAAGCGAGTAATAAGGCTTACAAAGGCATTGGTGACTATAAATGGACTTTTCTTGTCAATGGATGGGATTCGCTTCACGTTTCCCGAGAAAAACATCCAATTATAATCTGTTTTAACAAAAAATGTAAAACAATTAAACTTAAAATCAATAATGAGATTATACAACCATTGAAAGCGAGTAATAAGGCTTACAAAGGCATTGGTGACTATAAATGAACTTTTCTCTTGAATGGATGGGATTCGCTTCACATTTCCCGAGGGAAACATCCAATTATAATCTGTTTTAACAAAAAATTCAAAAAAATTAAACTTAAAATCAATAATGAGATTATAAAACCATTTAAAGCGAGTAATAAGGCTTCCAAAGGCATTGGTGACTATAAATAGACTTTTCTTGTCAATGGATGGGATTCGCTTAACGTTTCTTGAGCTAAACATCTAATTATAATCTGTTTTAACAAAAAATGTAAAAAAATTAAACTTAAAATCAATAATGAGATTATAAAACCATTTAAAGCGAGTAATAAGGCTTACAAAGACATTGGTGACTATAAATGGACTTTTCTTGTCAATGGATGGGATTCGCTTCACGTTACCCGAGAAAAACATCCAAATATAATCTATTTTAACAAAAAATGTAAAAAAATTAAACTTAAAATCAATTATGAGATTATAAAACAATTTAAAGCGAGTAATAAGTCTTACAAAGGCATTGGCGACTATAAATGGACTTTTCTTGTCAATGGATGGGATTCGCTTCACGTTTCCCGAGGAAAACATCCAATTATAATCTGTTTTAACAAAAAAATGTAAAAAAATTAAACTTAAAATCAATAATGAGATTATAAAACCATTTAAAGCGAGTAATAAGGCTTACAAAGGCATTGGTGACTATAAATGGACTTTTCTTGTCAATGGATGGGATTCGCTTCACGTTTCTCGAGAAAAACATCCAATTATAATCTCTTTTAACAAAAAATGTAAAAAAATTAAACTTAAAATCAATAATGAGATTATAAAACCATGTAAAGCGAGTAATAAGGCTTACAAAGGCATTGGTGACTATAAATGGACTTTTTTTGTCAATGGATGGGATTCGCTTCACGCTTCCCGAGGAAAACATCCAATTATAATCTGTTTTAACAAAAAATGTAAAAAAATTACACTTAAAATCAATAATGAGATTATAAAACCATTGAAAGCGAGTAATAAGGCTTACAAAGGCATTGGTGACTATAAATGGACTTTTCTTGTCAATGGATGGGATTCGCTTCACGTTTCCCGAGGAAAACATCCAATTATAATCTGTTTTAACAAAAAATGTAAAACAATTAAACTTAAAATCAATAATGAGATTATAAAACCTTTGAAAGCGAGTAATAAGGCTTACAAAGGCATTGGTGACTATAAATGAACTTTTCTCTTGAATGGATGGGATTCGCTTCACATTTCCCGAGGGAAACATCCAATTATAATCTGTTTTAACAAAAAATTCAAAAAAATTAAACTTAAAATCAATAATGAGATTATAAAACCATTTAAAGCGAGTAATAAGGCTTCCAAAGGCATTGGTGACTATAAATAGACTTTTCTTGTCAATGGATGGGATTCGCTTAACGTTTCTTGAGCTAAACATCTAATTATAATCTGTTTTAACAAAAAATGTAAAAAAATTAAACTTAAAATCAATAATGAGATTATAAAACCATTTAAAGCGAGTAATAAGGCTTACAAAGACATTGGTGACTATAAATGGACTTTTCTTGTTAATGGATGGGATTCGCTTCACGTTACCCGAGAAAAACATCCAAATATAATCTATTTTAACAAAAAATGTAAAAAAATTAAACTTAAAATCAATAATGAGATTATAAGACCATTTAAAGCGAGTAATAAGGCTTACAAAGGCATTGGTGACTATAAATGGACTTTCCTTGTCAATGGATGGGATTCGCTTCACGTTTTTCGAGGAAACCATCCAATTATAATCTGCTTTAACAAACAATGTAAAAAAATTAAACTTAAAATCAATAATGAGATTATAAAACCATTTAAAGCGAGTAATAATGCTTACAAAGGCATTGGTGACTATAAATGGACTTTTCTCTTGAATGGATGGGATTCCCTTCACATTTCCCGAGGGAAACATCCAATTATAATCTGTTTTAACAAAAAATTTAAAAACATTAAACTTAAAATCAATAATGAGATTATAAAACCATTTAAAGCGAATAATAAGGCTTACAAAGGCATTGGTGACTATAAATGGACTTTCCTTGTCAATGGATGGGATTCGCTTCACGTTTTCCGAGGAAAACATCCAATTATAATCTGTTTTAACAAAAAATGTAAAAAAATTAAACTTAAAATCAATAATGAGATTATAAAACCATTTAAAGCGAGTAATAAGGCTTACAAAGGCATTGGTGACTATAAATGGACTTTTCTTGTCAATGGATGGGATTCGCTTAACATTTCTTGAGCTAAACATCTAATTATAATCTGTTTTAACAAAAAATGTAAAAAAATTAAACTTAAAATCAATAATGAGATTATAAAACCATTTAAAGCGAGTAATAAGGCTTACAAAGGCATTGGTGACTATAAATGGACTTTTCTTGTCAATGGATGGGATTCGCTTCACGTTTGTTGAGCTAAACATCTAATTATAATCTGTTTTAACAAAAAATGTAAAAAAATTAAACTTAAAATCAATAATGAGATTATAAAACCATTTAAAGCGAGTAATAAGGCTTACAAAGGCATTGGTGACTATAAATGGACTTTTCTTGTCAATGGATGGGATTCGCTTAACATTTCTTGAGCTAAACATCTAATTATAATCTGTTTGAACAAAAAATGTAAAAAAATTAAACTTAAAATCAATAATGAGATTATAAAACCATTTAAAGCGAGTAATAAGGCTTACAAAGGCATTGGTGACTATAAATGGACTTTTCTTGTCAATGGATGGGATTCGCTTCACGTTTCTTGAGGAAAACATCCAATTATAATATGTTTTAACAAAAAATGTAAAAAAATTAAACTTAAAATCAATAATGAGATTATAAAACCATTTAAAGCGAGTAATAAGGCTTCCAAAGGCTTTGGTGACTATAAATGGACTTTTCTTGTCAATGGATGGGATTCGCTTAACATTTCTTGAGCTAAACATCTAATTATAATCTGTTTTAGCAAAAAATGTAAAAAAATTACACTTAAAATCAATAATGAGATTATAAAACCATTTAAAGCGAGTAATAAGGCTTACAAAGGCATTGGTGACTATAAATGGACTTTTCTTGTCAATGGATGGGATTCGCTTAACGTTTGTTGAGCTAAACATCTAATTATAATCTGTTTTAACCTAAAATGTAAAAAAATTAAACTTAAAATCAATAATGAGATTATAAAACCATTTAAAGCGAGTGATAAGGCTTCCAAAGGCATTGGTGACTATAAATGGACTTTTCTTGTCAATGGATGGGATTCGCTTAACATTTCTTGAGCTAAACATCTAATTATAATCTGTTTTAAAAAAAAATGCAAAAAAATTACACTTAAAATCAATAATGAGATTATAAAACCATTTAAAGCGAGTAATAAGGCTTACAAAGGCATTAGTGACTATAAATGGACTTTCCTTGTCAATGGATGGGATTCGCTTCACGTTTTCCGTGGAAAACATCCAATTATAATCTGTTTTAACAAAAAATGTAAAAAAATTAAACTTAAAATCAATAATGAGATTATAAAACCATTTAAAGCGAGTAATAAGGCTTACAAAGGCATTGGTGACTATAAATGGACTTTTCTCTTGAATGGATGGGATTCGCTTCACATTTCCCGAGGGAAACATCCAATTATAACCTGTTTTAACAAAAAATTCAAAAAAATTAAACTTAAAATCAATAATGAGATTCTAAAACCATTTAAAGCGAGTAATAAGGCTTACAAAGGCATTGGTGACTATAAATGGACTTTTCTTGTCAATGGATGGGATTCGCTTCACGTTTTCCGTGGAAAACATCCAATTATAATCTGTTTTAACAAAAAATGTAAAAAAATTAAACTTAAAATCAATAATGAGATTATAAAACCATTTAAAGCGAGTAATAAGGCTTACAAAGGCATTGGTGACTATAAATGGACTTTTCTTGTCAATGGATGGGATTCGCTTCACGTTTCTCGAGAAAAACATCCAATTATAATCTATTTTAACAAAAAATGTAAAAAAATTACACTTAAAATCAATAACGAGATTATAAAACCATTTAAAGCGAGTAATAAGGCTTACAAAGGCATTGGTGACTATAAATGGACTTTTCTTGTCAATGGATGGGATTCGCTTCACGTTTCTTGAGCTAAACATCTAATTATAATCTGTTTTATGAAAAAATGTAAAAAAATTAAACTTAAAATCAATAATGAGATTATAAAACCATTTAAAGCGAGTAATAAGGCTTACAAAGGCATTGGTGACTATAAATGGACTTTTCTTGTCAATGGATGGGATTCGCTTCACGTTTCTCGAGAAAAACATCCAATTATAATCTCTTTTAACAAAAAATGTAAAAAAATTAAACTTAAAATCAATAATGAGATTATAAAACCATGTAAAGCGAGTAATAAGGCTTACAAAGGCATTGGTGACTATAAATGGACTTTTTTTGTCAATGGATGGGATTCGCTTCACGCTTCCCGAGGAAAACATCCAATTATAATCTGTTTTAACAAAAAATGTAAAAAAATTACACTTAAAATCAATAATGAGATTATAAAACCATTGAAAGCGAGTAATAAGGCTTACAAAGGCATTGGTGACTATAAATGGACTTTTCTTGTCAATGGATGGGATTCGCTTCACGTTTCCCGAGAAAAACATCCAATTATAATCTGTTTTAACAAAAAATGTAAAACAATTAAACTTAAAATCAATAATGAGATTATACAACCATTGAAAGCGAGTAATAAGGCTTACAAAGGCATTGGTGACTATAAATGAACTTTTCTCTTGAATGGATGGGATTCGCTTCACATTTCCCGAGGGAAACATCCAATTATAATCTGTTTTAACAAAAAATTTAAAAAAATTAAACTTAAAATCAATAATGAGATTATAAAACCATTTAAAGCGAGTAATAAGGCTTCCAAAGGCATTGGTGACTATAAATAGACTTTTCTTGTCAATGGATGGGATTCGCTTAACGTTTCTTGAGCTAAACATCTAATTATAATCTGTTTTAACAAAAAATGTAAAAAAATTAAACTTAAAATCAATAATGAGATTATAAAACCATTTAAAGCGAGTAATAAGGCTTACAAAGACATTGGTGACTATAAATGGACTTTTCTTGTCAATGGATGGGATTCGCTTCACGTTACCCGAGAAAAACATCCAAATATAATCTATTTTAACAAAAAATGTAAAAAAATTAAACTTAAAATCAATTATGAGATTATAAAACAATTTAAAGCGAGTAATAAGTCTTACAAAGGCATTGGCGACTATAAATGGACTTTTCTTGTCAATGGATGGGATTCGCTTCACGTTTCCCGAGGAAAACATCCAATTATAATCTGTTTTAACAAAAAAATGTAAAAAAATTAAACTTAAAATCAATAATGAGATTATAAAACCATTTAAAGCGAGTAATAAGGCTTACAAAGGCATTGGTGACTATAAATGGACTTTTCTTGTCAATGGATGGGATTCGCTTCACGTTTCTCGAGAAAAACATCCAATTATAATCTCTTTTAACAAAAAATGTAAAAAAATTAAACTTAAAATCAATAATGAGATTATAAAACCATGTAAAGCGAGTAATAAGGCTTACAAAGGCATTGGTGACTATAAATGGACTTTTTTTGTCAATGGATGGGATTCGCTTCACGCTTCCCGAGGAAAACATCCAATTATAATCTGTTTTAACAAAAAATGTAAAAAAATTACACTTAAAATCAATAATGAGATTATAAAACCATTGAAAGCGAGTAATAAGGCTTACAAAGGCATTGGTGACTATAAATGGACTTTTCTTGTCAATGGATGGGATTCGCTTCACGTTTCCCGAGGAAAACATCCAATTATAATCTGTTTTAACAAAAAATGTAAAACAATTAAACTTAAAATCAATAATGAGATTATAAAACCTTTGAAAGCGAGTAATAAGGCTTACAAAGGCATTGGTGACTATAAATGAACCTTTCTCTTGAATGGATGGGATTCGCTTCACATTTCCCGAGGGAAACATCCAATTATAATCTGTTTTAACAAAAAATTCAAAAAAATTAAACTTAAAATCAATAATGAGATTATAAAACCATTTAAAGCGAGTAATAAGGCTTCCAAAGGCATTGGTGACTATAAATAGACTTTTCTTGTCAATGGATGGGATTCGCTTAACGTTTCTTGAGCTAAACATCTAATTATAATCTGTTTTAACAAAAAATGTAAAAAAATTAAACTTAAAATCAATAATGAGATTATAAAACCATTTAAAGCGAGTAATAAGGCTTACAAAGACATTGGTGACTATAAATGGACTTTTCTTGTTAATGGATGGGATTCGCTTCACGTTACCCGAGAAAAACATCCAAATATAATCTATTTTAACAAAAAATGTAAAAAAATTAAACTTAAAATCAATAATGAGATTATAAGACCATTTAAAGCGAGTAATAAGGCTTACAAAGGCATTGGTGACTATAAATGGACTTTCCTTGTCAATGGATGGGATTCGCTTCACGTTTTTCGAGGAAACCATCCAATTATAATCTGCTTTAACAAACAATGTAAAAAAATTAAACTTAAAATCAATAATGAGATTATAAAACCATTTAAAGCGAGTAATAATGCTTACAAAGGCATTGGTGACTATAAATGGACTTTTCTCTTGAATGGATGGGATTCCCTTCACATTTCCCGAGGGAAACATCCAATTATAATCTGTTTTAACAAAAAATTTAAAAACATTAAACTTAAAATCAATAATGAGATTATAAAACCATTTAAAGCGAATAATAAGGCTTACAAAGGCATTGGTGACTATAAATGGACTTTCCTTGTCAATGGATGGGATTCGCTTCACGTTTTCCGAGGAAAACATCCAATTATAATCTGTTTTAACAAAAAATGTAAAAAAATTAAACTTAAAATCAATAATGAGATTATAAAACCATTTAAAGCGAGTAATAAGGCTTACAAAGGCATTGGTGACTATAAATGGACTTTTCTTGTCAATGGATGGGATTCGCTTAACATTTCTTGAGCTAAACATCTAATTATAATCTGTTTTAACAAAAAATGTAAAAAAATTAAACTTAAAATCAATAATGAGATTATAAAACCATTTAAAGCGAGTAATAAGGCTTACAAAGGCATTGGTGACTATAAATGGACTTTTCTTGTCAATGGATGGGATTCGCTTCACGTTTGTTGAGCTAAACATCTAATTATAATCTGTTTTAACAAAAAATGTAAAAAAATTAAACTTAAAATCAATAATGAGATTATAAAACCATTTAAAGCGAGTAATAAGGCTTACAAAGGCATTGGTGACTATAAATGGACTTTTCTTGTCAATGGATGGGATTCGCTTAACATTTCTTGAGCTAAACATCTAATTATAATCTGTTTGAACAAAAAATGTAAAAAAATTAAACTTAAAATCAATAATGAGATTATAAAACCATTTAAAGCGAGTAATAAGGCTTACAAAGGCATTGGTGACTATAAATGGACTTTTCTTGTCAATGGATGGGATTCGCTTCACGTTTCTTGAGGAAAACATCCAATTATAATATGTTTTAACAAAAAATGTAAAAAAATTAAACTTAAAATCAATAATGAGATTATAAAACCATTTAAAGCGAGTAATAAGGCTTCCAAAGGCTTTGGTGACTATAAATGGACTTTTCTTGTCAATGGATGGGATTCGCTTAACATTTCTTGAGCTAAACATCTAATTATAATCTGTTTTAGCAAAAAATGTAAAAAAATTACACTTAAAATCAATAATGAGATTATAAAACCATTTAAAGCGAGTAATAAGGCTTACAAAGGCATTGGTGACTATAAATGGACTTTTCTTGTCAATGGATGGGATTCGCTTAACGTTTGTTGAGCTAAACATCTAATTATAATCTGTTTTAACCTAAAATGTAAAAAAATTAAACTTAAAATCAATAATGAGATTATAAAACCATTTAAAGCGAGTGATAAGGCTTCCAAAGGCATTGGTGACTATAAATGGACTTTTCTTGTCAATGGATGGGATTCGCTTAACATTTCTTGAGCTAAACATCTAATTATAATCTGTTTTAAAAAAAAATGCAAAAAAATTACACTTAAAATCAATAATGAGATTATAAAACCATTTAAAGCGAGTAATAAGGCTTACAAAGGCATTAGTGACTATAAATGGACTTTCCTTGTCAATGGATGGGATTCGCTTCACGTTTTCCGTGGAAAACATCCAATTATAATCTGTTTTAACAAAAAATGTAAAAAAATTAAACTTAAAATCAATAATGAGATTATAAAACCATTTAAAGCGAGTAATAAGGCTTACAAAGGCATTGGTGACTATAAATGGACTTTTCTCTTGAATGGATGGGATTCGCTTCACATTTCCCGAGGGAAACATCCAATTATAACCTGTTTTAACAAAAAATTCAAAAAAATTAAACTTAAAATCAATAATGAGATTCTAAAACCATTTAAAGCGAGTAATAAGGCTTACAAAGGCATTGGTGACTATAAATGGACTTTTCTTGTCAATGGATGGGATTCGCTTAACGTTTGTTGAGCTAAACATCTAATTATAATCTGTTTTAACAAAAAATGTAAAAAAATTAAACTTAAAATCAATAATGAGATTATAAAATCATTTAAAGCGAGTAATAAGGCTTACAAAGGTATTGGTGACTATAAATGGACTTTTCTTGTCAATGGATGGGATTCGCTTCACGTTTCCCGAGAAAAACATCCAAATATAATCTATTTTAACAAAAAATGTAAAAAAACTAAACTTAAAATCAATAATGAGATTATAAGACCATTTAAAGCGAGTAATAAGGCTTACAAAGGCATTGGTAACTATAAATGGACTTTCCTTGTCAATGGATGGGATTCGCTTCACGTTTTTCGAGGAAACCATCCAATTATAATCTGTTTTAACAAAAAATGTAAAAAAATTAAACTTAAAATCAATAATGAGATTATAAAACCATTTAAAGCGAGTAATAAGGCTTACAAAGGCATTGGTGACTATAAATGGACTTTTCTTGTCAATGGATGGGATTCGCTTAACATTTCTTGAGCTAAACATCTAATTATAATCTGTTTTAAAAAAAAATGTAAAAAAATTACACTTAAAATCAATAATGAGATTATAAAACCATTGAAAGCGAGTAATAAGGCTTACAAAGGCATTGGTGACTATAAATGGACTTTTCTTGTCAATGGATGCGATTCGCTTCACGTTTCCCGAGGAAAATATCCAATTATAATCTGTTTTAACAAAAAATGTAAAACAATTAAACTTAAAATCAATAATGAGATTATAAAACCTTTGAAAGCGAGTAATAAGGCTTACAAAGGCATTGGTGACTATAAATGAACTTTTCTCTTGAATGGATGGGATTCGCTTCACATTTCCCGAGGGAAACATCCAATTATAATCTGTTTTAACAAAAAATTCAAAAAAATTAAACTTAAAATCAATAATGAGATTATAAAACCATTTAAAGCGAGTAATAAGGCTTCCAAAGGCATTGGTGACTATAAATAGACTTTTCTTGTCAATGGATGGGATTCGCTTAACGTTTCTTGAGCTAAACATCTAATTATAATCTGTTTTAACAAAAAATGTAAAAAAATTAAACTTAAAATCAATAATGAGATTATAAAACCATTTAAAGCGAGTAATAAGGCTTACAAAGACATTGGTGACTATAAATGGACTTTTCTTGTTAATGGATGGGATTCGCTTCACGTTACCCGAGAAAAACATCCAAATATAATCTATTTTAACAAAAAATGTAAAAAAATTAAACTTAAAATCAATAATGAGATTATAAGACCATTTAAAGCGAGTAATAAGGCTTACAAAGGCATTGGTGACTATAAATGGACTTTCCTTGTCAATGGATGGGATTCGCTTCACGTTTTTCGAGGAAACCATCCAATTATAATATGTTTTAACAAAAAATGTAAAAAAATTAAACTTAAAATCAATAATGAGATTATAAAACCATTTAAAGCGAGTAATAAGGCTTACAAAGGCATTGGTGACTATAAATGGACTTTTCTCTTGAATGGATGGGATTCCCTTCACATTTCCCGAGGGAAACATCCAATTATAATCTGTTTTAACAAAAAATTTAAAAACATTAAACTTAAAATCAATAATGAGATTCTAAAACCATTTAAAGCGAGTAATAAGGCTTACAAAGGCATTGGTGACTATAAATGGACTTTTCTTGTGAATGGATGGGATTCGCTTAACGTTTGTTGAGCTAAACATCTAATTATAATATGTTTTAACAAAAAATGTAAAAAAATTAAACTTTAAATCAATAATGAGATTATAAAATCATTTAAAGCGAGTAATAAGGCTTACAAAGGTATTGGTGACTATAAATGGACTTTTCTTGTCAATGGATGGGATTCGCTTCACGTTTCCCGAGAAAAACATCCAAATATAATCTATTTTAACAAAAAATGTAAAAAAATTAAACTTAAAATCGATAATGAGATTATAAGACCATTTAAAGCGAGTAATAAGGCTTACAAAGGCATTGGTGAATATAAATGGACTTTCCTTGTCAATGGATGGGATTCGCTTTACGTTTTTCGAGGAAAACATCCAATTATAATCTGTTTTAACAAAAAATGTAAAAAAATTAAACTTAAAATCTATAATGAGATTATAAAACCATTTAAAGCGAGTAATAAGGCTTACAAAGGCATTGGTGACTATAAATGGACTTTTCTCTTGAATGGATGGGATTCCCTTCACATTTCCCGAGGGAAACATCCAATTATAATCTGTTTTAACAAAAAATTCAAAAAAATTAAACTTAAAATCAATAATGATATTCTAAAACCATTTAAAGCGAGTAATAAGGCTTACAAAGGCATTGGTGACTATAAATGGACTTTTCTTGTCAATGGATGGGATTCGCTCAACGTTTGTTCAGCTAAACATCTAATTATAATCTGTTTTAACAAAAAATGTAAAAAAATTAAACTTAAAATTAATAATGAGATTATAAAACCATTTAAAGCGAGTGATAAGGCTTCCAAAGGCATTGGTGACTATAAATTGACTTTTCTTGTCAATGGATGGGATTCGCTTAACGTTTCTTGAGCTAAACATCTAATTATAATCTGTTTTAACAAAAAATGTAAAAAAATTACACTTAAAATCAATAATGAGATTATAAAACCATTTAAAGCGAGTAATAAGGCTTACAAAGGCATTGGTGACTATAAATGGACTTTTCTCTTGAATGGATGGGATTTGCTTCACATTTCCCGAGGGAAACATCCAATTATAACCTGTTTTAACAAAAAATTCAAAAAAATTAAACTTAAAATCAATAATGAGATTCTAAAACCATTTAAAGCGAGTAATAAGGCTTGCAAAGGCATTGGTGACTATAAATGGACTTTTCTTGTCAATGGATGGGATTCGCTTAACGTTTGTTGAGCTAAACATCTAATTATAATCTGTTTTAACAAAAAATGTAAAAAAATTAAACTTAAAATCAATAATGAGATTATAAAATCATTTAAAGCGAGTAATAAGGCTTACAAAGGTATTGGTGACTATAAATGGACTTTTCTTGTCAATGGATGGGATTCGCTTCACGTTTCCCGAGAAAAACATCCAAATATAATCTATTTTAACAAAAAATGTAAAAAAACTAAACTTAAAATCAATAATGAGATTATAAGACCATTTAAAGCGAGTAATAAGGCTTACAAAGGCATTGGTAACTATAAATGGACTTTCCTTGTCAATGGATGGGATTCGCTTCACGTTTTCCGAGGAAAACATCCAATTATAATCTGTCTTAACAAAAAATGTAAAAAAATTAAACTTAAAATCAATAATGAGATTATAAAACCATTTAAAGCGAGTAATAAGGCTTACAAAGGCATTGGTGACTATAAATGGACTTTTCTTGTCAATGGATGGGATTCGCTTCACGTTTCCCGAGAAAAACATCCAATTTTAATCTATTTTAACAAAAAATGTAAAAAAATTAAACTTAAAATCAATAATGAGATTATAAAACCATTTAAAGCGAGTAATAAGGCTTACAAAGGCATTGGTGACTGTAAATGGACTTTTCTTGTCAATGGATGGGATTCGCTTAACGTTTCTTGAGCTAAACATCTAATTATAATCTGTTTTAACAAAAAATGTAAAAAAATTAAACTTAAAATAAATAATGAGATTATAAAACCATTTAAAGCGAGTAATAAGGCTTCCAAAGGCATTGGTGACTATAAATGGACTTTTCTTGCCAATGGATGGGATTCGCTTAACATTTCTTGAGCTAAACAGCTAATTATAATCTGTTTTAGCAAAAAATGTAAAAAAATTACACTTAAAATCAATAATGAGATTATAAAACAATTTAAAGCGAGTAATAAGGCTTATAAAGGCATTGGTGACTATAAATGGACTTTTCTTGTCAATGGATGGGATTCGCTTAACATTTCTTGAGCTAAACATCTAATTATAATTTGTTTTAACAAAAAATGTAAAAAAATTAAACTTAAAATCAATAATGAGATTATAAAACCATTTAAAGCGAGTAATAAGGCTTACAAAGGCATTGGTGACTATAAATGGACTTTTCTTGTCAATGGATGGGATTCGCTTCACGTTTCTCGAGAAAAACATCCAATTATAATCTATTTTAACACAAAATGTAAAAAAATTACACTTAAAATCAATAACGAGATTATAAAACCATTTAAAGCGAGTAATAAGGCTTACAAAGGCATTGGTGACTATAAATGGACTTTTCTTGTCAATGGATGGGATTCGCTTCACGTTTCTTGAGCTAAACATCTAATTATAATCTGTTTTATGAAAAAATGTAAAAAAATTAAACTTAAAATCAATAATGAGATTATAAAACCATTTAAAGCGAGTAATAAGGCTTACAAAGGCATTGGTGACTATAAATGGACTTTTCTTGTCAATGGATGGGATTCGCTTCACGTTTCTCGAGAAAAACATCCAATTATAATCTCTTTTAACAAAAAATGTAAAAAAATTAAACTTAAAATCAATAATGAGATTATAAAACCATGTAAAGCGAGTAATAAGGCTTACAAAGGCATTGGTGACTATAAATGGACTTTTTTTGTCAATGGATGGGATTCGCTTCACGTTCCCGAGGAAAACATCCAATTATAATCTGTTTTAACAAAAAATGTAAAAAAATTAAACTTAAAATCAATAATGAGATTATAAAACCATTTAAAGCGAGTAATAAGGCTTACAAAGGCATTGGTGACTATAAATGGACTTTTCTTGTCAATGGATGGGATTCGCTTCACGTTTCCCGAGAAAAACATCCAATTATAATCTATTTTAACAAAAAATGTAAAAAAATTACACTTAAAATCAATAACGAGATTATAAAACCATTTAAAGCGAGTAATAAGGCTTACAAAGGCATTGGTGACTATAAATGGACTTTTCTTGTCGATGGATGGGATTCGCTTCACGTTTCTTGAGCTAAACATCTAATTATAATCTGTTTTATGAAAAAATGTAAAAAAATTAAACTTAAAATCAATAATGAGATTATAAAACCATTTAAAGCGAGTAATAAGGCTTACAAAGGCATTGGTGACTATAAATGGACTTTTCTTGTCAATGGATGGGATTCGCTTCACGTTTCTCGAGAAAAACATCCAATTATAATCTCTTTTAACAAAAAATGTAAAAAAATTAAACTTAAAATCAATAATGAGATTATAAAACCATGTAAAGCGAGTAATAAGGCTTACAAAGGCATTGGTGACTATAAATGGACTTTTTTTGTCAATGGATGGGATTCGCTTCACGCTTCCCGAGGAAAACATCCAATTATAATCTGTTTTAACAAAAAATGTAAAAAAATTACACTTAAAATCAATAATGAGATTATAAAACCATTGAAAGCGAGTAATAAGGCTTACAAAGGCATTGGTGACTATAAATGGACTTTTCTTGTCAATGGATGGGATTCGCTTCACGTTTCCCGAGGAAAACATCCAATTATAATCTGTTTTAACAAAAAATGTAAAACAATTAAACTTAAAATCAATAATGAGATTATAAAACCATTGAAAGCGAGTAATAAGGCTTACAAAGGCATTGGTGACTATAAATGAACTTTTCTCTTGAATGGATGGGATTCGCTTCACATTTCCCGAGGGAAACATCCAATTATAATCTGTTTTAACAAAAAATGCAAAAAAATTAAACTTAAAATCAATAATGAGATTATAAAACCATTTAAAGCGAGTAATGAGGCTTACAAAGGCATTGGTGACTATAAATGGACTTTCCTTGTCAATGGATGGGATTCGCTTCACGTTTTTCGAGGAAACCATCCAATTATAATCTGTTTTAACAAAAAATGTAAAAAAATTAAACTTAAAATCAATAATGAGATTATAAAACCATTTAAAGCGAGTAATAAGGCTTACAAAGGCATTGGTGACTATAAATGGACTTTTCTCTTGAATGGATGGGATTCCCTTCACATTTCCCGAGGGAAACATCCAATTATAATCTGTTTTAACAAAAAATTTAAAAACATTAAACTTAAAATCAATAATGAGATTCTAAAACCATTTAAAGCGAGTAATAAGGCTTACAAAGGCATTGGTGACTATAAATGGACTTTTCTTGTGAATGGATGGGATTCGCTTAACGTTTGTTGAGCTAAACATCTAATTATAATATGTTTTAACAAAAAATGTAAAAAAATTAAACTTTAAATCAATAATGAGATTATAAAATCATTTAAAGCGAGTAATAAGGCTTACAAAGGTATTGGTGACTATAAATGGACTTTTCTTGTCAATGGATGGGATTCGCTTCACGTTTCCCGAGAAAAACATCCAAATATAATCTATTTTAACAAAAAATGTAAAAAAATTAAACTTAAAATCGATAATGAGATTATAAGACCATTTAAAGCGAGTAATAAGGCTTACAAAGGCATTGGTGAATATAAATGGACTTTCCTTGTCAATGGATGGCATTCGCTTTACGTTTTTCGAGATAAACATCCAATTATAATCTGTTTTAACAAAAAATGTAAAAAAATTAAACTTAAAATCTATAATGAGATTATAAAACCATTTAAAGCGAGTAATAAGGCTTACAAAGGCATTGGTGACTATAAATGGACTTTTCTCTTGAATGGATGGGATTCCCTTCACATTTCCCGAGGGAAACATCCAATTATAATCTGTTTTAACAAAAAATTCCAAAAAATTAAACTTAAAATCAATAATGATATTCTAAAACCATTTAAAGCGAGTAATAAGGCTTACAAAGGCATTGGTGACTATAAATGGACTTTTCTTGTCAATGGATGGGATTCGCTCAACGTTTGTTGAGCTAAACATCTAATTATAATCTGTTTTAACAAAAAATGTAAAAAAATTAAACTTAAAATCAATAATGAGATTATAAAACCATTTAAAGCGAGTGATAAGGCTTCCAAAGGCATTGGTGACTATAAATTGACTTTTCTTGTCAATGGATGGGATTCGCTTAACATTTCTTGAGCTAAACATCTAATTATAATCTGTTTTAACAAAAAATGTAAAAAAATTACACTTAAAATCAATATTGAGATTATAAAACCATTTAAAGCGAGTAATAAGGCTTACAAAGGCATTGGTTACTATAAATGGACTTTCCTTGTCAAAGGATGGGATTCGCTTCACGTTTCTCGAGAAAAACATCCAATTATAATCTCTTTTAACAAAAAATGTAAAAAAATTAAACTTAAAATCAATAATGAGATTATAAAACCATGTAAAGCGAGTAATAAGGCTTACAAAGGCATTGGTGACTATAAATGGACTTTTTTTGTCAATGGATGGGATTCGCTTCACGTTCCCGAGGAAAACATCCAATTATAATCTGTTTTAACAAAAAATGTAAAAAAATTAAACTTAAAATCAATAATGAGATTATAAAACCATTTAAAGCGAGTAATAAGGCTTACAAAGGCATTGGTGACTATAAATGGACTTTTCTTGTCAATGGATGGGATTCGCTTCACGTTTCCCGAGAAAAACATCCAATTATAATCTATTTTAACAAAAAATGTAAAAAAATTACACTTAAAATCAATAACGAGATTATAAAACCATTTAAAGCGAGTAATAAGGCTTACAAAGGCATTGGTGACTATAAATGGACTTTTCTTGTCGATGGATGGGATTCGCTTCACGTTTCTTGAGCTAAACATCTAATTATAATCTGTTTTATGAAAAAATGTAAAAAAATTAAACTTAAAATCAATAATGAGATTATAAAACCATTTAAAGCGAGTAATAAGGCTTACAAAGGCATTGGTGACTATAAATGGACTTTTCTTGTCAATGGATGGGATTCGCTTCACGTTTCTCGAGAAAAACATCCAATTATAATCTCTTTTAACAAAAAATGTAAAAAAATTAAACTTAAAATCAATAATGAGATTATAAAACCATGTAAAGCGAGTAATAAGGCTTACAAAGGCATTGGTGACTATAAATGGACTTTTTTTGTCAATGGATGGGATTCGCTTCACGCTTCCCGAGGAAAACATCCAATTATAATCTGTTTTAACAAAAAATGTAAAAAAATTACACTTAAAATCAATAATGAGATTATAAAACCATTGAAAGCGAGTAATAAGGCTTACAAAGGCATTGGTGACTATAAATGGACTTTTCTTGTCAATGGATGGGATTCGCTTCACGTTTCCCGAGGAAAACATCCAATTATAATCTGTTTTAACAAAAAATGTAAAACAATTAAACTTAAAATCAATAATGAGATTATAAAACCATTGAAAGCGAGTAATAAGGCTTACAAAGGCATTGGTGACTATAAATGAACTTTTCTCTTGAATGGATGGGATTCGCTTCACATTTCCCGAGGGAAACATCCAATTATAATCTGTTTTAACAAAAAATGCAAAAAAATTAAACTTAAAATCAATAATGAGATTATAAAACCATTTAAAGCGAGTAATGAGGCTTACAAAGGCATTGGTGACTATAAATGGACTTTCCTTGTCAATGGATGGGATTCGCTTCACGTTTTTCGAGGAAACCATCCAATTATAATCTGTTTTAACAAAAAATGTAAAAAAATTAAACTTAAAATCAATAATGAGATTATAAAACCATTTAAAGCGAGTAATAAGGCTTACAAAGGCATTGGTGACTATAAATGGACTTTTCTCTTGAATGGATGGGATTCCCTTCACATTTCCCGAGGGAAACATCCAATTATAATCTGTTTTAACAAAAAATTTAAAAACATTAAACTTAAAATCAATAATGAGATTCTAAAACCATTTAAAGCGAGTAATAAGGCTTACAAAGGCATTGGTGACTATAAATGGACTTTTCTTGTGAATGGATGGGATTCGCTTAACGTTTGTTGAGCTAAACATCTAATTATAATATGTTTTAACAAAAAATGTAAAAAAATTAAACTTTAAATCAATAATGAGATTATAAAATCATTTAAAGCGAGTAATAAGGCTTACAAAGGTATTGGTGACTATAAATGGACTTTTCTTGTCAATGGATGGGATTCGCTTCACGTTTCCCGAGAAAAACATCCAAATATAATCTATTTTAACAAAAAATGTAAAAAAATTAAACTTAAAATCGATAATGAGATTATAAGACCATTTAAAGCGAGTAATAAGGCTTACAAAGGCATTGGTGAATATAAATGGACTTTCCTTGTCAATGGATGGCATTCGCTTTACGTTTTTCGAGATAAACATCCAATTATAATCTGTTTTAACAAAAAATGTAAAAAAATTAAACTTAAAATCTATAATGAGATTATAAAACCATTTAAAGCGAGTAATAAGGCTTACAAAGGCATTGGTGACTATAAATGGACTTTTCTCTTGAATGGATGGGATTCCCTTCACATTTCCCGAGGGAAACATCCAATTATAATCTGTTTTAACAAAAAATTCCAAAAAATTAAACTTAAAATCAATAATGATATTCTAAAACCATTTAAAGCGAGTAATAAGGCTTACAAAGGCATTGGTGACTATAAATGGACTTTTCTTGTCAATGGATGGGATTCGCTCAACGTTTGTTCAGCTAAACATCTAATTATATTCTGTTTTAACAAAAAATGTAAAAAAATTAAACTTAAAATTAATAATGAGATTATAAAACCATTTAAAGCGAGTGATAAGGCTTCCAAAGGCATTGGTGACTATAAATTGACTTTTCTTGTCAATGGATGGGATTCGCTTAACATTTCTTGAGCTAAACATCTAATTATAATCTGTTTTAACAAAAAATGTAAAAAAATTACACTTAAAATCAATATTGAGATTATAAAACCATTTAAAGCGAGTAATAAGGCTTACAAAAGCATTGGTGACTATAAATGGACTTTTCTCTCGAATGGATGGGATTCGCTTCACATTTCCCGAGGGAAACATCCAATTATAATCTGTTTTAACAAAAAATTCAAAAAAATTAAACTTAAAATCAATAATGAGATTCTAAAACCATTTAAAGCGAGTAATAAGGCTTACAAAGGCATTGGAGACTATAAATGGACTTTTCTTGTCAATGGATGGGATTCGCTTAGCGTTTGTTGGGCTAAACATCTAATTATAATCTGTTTTAACAAAAAATGTAAAAAAATTAAACTTAAAATCAATAATGAGATTATAAAACCATTTGAAGCGAGTGATAAGGCTTCCAAAGGCATTGGTGACTATAAATTGACTTTTCTTGTCAATGGATGGGATTCGCTTATCATTTCTTGAGCTAAACATCTAATTATAATCTGTTTTAACAAAAAATGTAAAAAAATTACACTTAAAATCAATATTGAGATTATAAAACCATTTAAAGCGAGTAATAAGGCTTACAAAGGCATTGGTGACTATAAATGGACTTTCCTTGTCAAAGGATGGGATTCGCTTCACGTTTTTCGAGGAAAACATCCAATTATAATCTGTTTTAACAAAAAATGTAAAAAAATTAAACTTAAAATCAATAATGAGATTATAAAACCATTTAAAGCGAGTAATAAGGCTTACAAAGGCATTGGTGACTATAAATGGACTTTTCTCTCGAATGGATGGGATTCGCTTCACATTTCCCGAGGGAAACATCCAATTATAATCTGTTTTAACAAAAAATTCAAAAAAATTAAACTTAAAATCAATAATGAGATTCTAAAACCATTTAAAGCGAGTAATAAGGCTTACAAAGGCATTGGTGACTATAAATGGACTTTTCTTGTCAATGGATTGGATTCGCTTAACGTTTGTTGAGCTAAACATCTAATTATAATCTGTTTTAACAAAAAATGTAAAAAAATTAAACTTAAAATCAATAATGAGATTATAAAACAATTTAAAGCGAGTGATAAGGCTTCCAAAGGCATTGGTGACTATAAATTGACTTTTCTTGTCAATGGATGGGATTCGCTTATCATTTCTTGAGCTAAACATCTAATTATAATCTGTTTTAACAAAAAATGTAAAAAAATTACACTTAAAATCAATATTGAGATTATAAAACCATTTAAAGCGAGTAATAAGGCTTACAAAGGCATTGGTGACTATAAATGGACTTTCCTTGTCAAAGGATGGGATTCGCTTCACGTTTTTCGAGGAAAACATCCAATTATAATCTGTTTTAACAAAAAATGTAAAAAAATTAAACTTAAAATCAATAATGAGATTATAAAACCATTTAAAGCGAGTAATAAGGCTTACAAAGGCATTGGTGACTATAAATGGACTTTTCTCTCGAATGGATGGGATTCGCTTCACATTTCCCGAGGGAAACATCCAATTATAATCTGTTTTAACAAAAAATTCAAAAAAATTAAACTTAAAATCAATAATGAGATTCTAAAACCATTTAAAGCGAGTAATAAGGCTTACAAAGGCATTGGTGACTATAAATGGACTTTTCTTGTCAATGGATTGGATTCGCTTAACGTTTGTTGAGCTAAACATCTAATTATAATCTGTTTTAACAAAAAATGTAAAAAAATTAAACTTAAAATCAATAATGAGATTATAAAACAATTTAAAGCGAGTGATAAGGCTTCCAAAGGCATTGGTGACTATAAATTGACTTTTCTTGTCAATGGATGGGATTCGCTTAACATTTCTTGAGCTAAACATCTAATTATAATCTGTTTTAACAAAAAATGTAAAAAAATTACACTTAAAATCAATATTGAGATTATAAAACCATTTAAAGCGAGTAATAAGGCTTACAAAGACATTGGTGACTATAAATGGACTTTTCTTGTCAATGGATGGGATTCGCTTCACGTTACCCGAGAAAAACATCGAAATATAATCTATTTTAACAAAAAATGTAAAAAAATTAAACTTAAAATCAATAATGAGATTATAAGACCATTTAAAGCGAGTAATAAGGCTTACAAAGGCATTGGTGACTATAAATGGACTTTCCTTGTCAATGGATGGGATTCGCTTCACGTTTTTCGAGGAAACCATCCAATTATAATCTGTTTTAACAAAAAATGTAAAAAAATTAAACTTAAAATCAATAATGAGATTATAAAACCATTTAAAGCGAGTAATAAGGCTTACAAAGGCATTGGTGACTATAAATGGACTTTTCTCTTGAATGGATGGGATTCCCTTCACATTTCCCGAGGGAAACATCCAATTATAATCTGTTTTAACAAAAAATTTAAAAACATTAAACTTAAAATCAATAATGAGATTCTAAAACCATTTAAAGCGAGTAATAAGGCTTACAAAGGCATTGGTGACTATAAATGGACTTTTCTTGTGAATGGATGGGATTCGCTTAACGTTTGTTGAGCTAAACATCTAATTATAATATGTTTTAACAAAAAATGTAAAAAAATTAAACTTTAAATCAATAATGAGATTATAAAATCATTTAAAGCGAGTAATAAGGCTTACAAAGGTATTGGTGACTATAAATGGACTTTTCTTGTCAATGGATGGGATTCGCTTCACGTTTCCCGAGAAAAACATCCAAATATAATCTATTTTAACAAAAAATGTAAAAAAATTAAACTTAAAATCGATAATGAGATTATAAGACCATTTAAAGCGAGTAATAAGGCTTACAAAGGCATTGGTGAATATAAATGGACTTTCCTTGTCAATGGATGGCATTCGCTTTACGTTTTTCGAGGAAAACATCCAATTATAATCTGTTTTAACAAAAAATGTAAAAAAATTAAACTTAAAATCTATAATGAGATTATAAAACCATTTAAAGCGAGTAATAAGGCTTACAAAGGCATTGGTGACTATAAATGGACTTTTCTCTTGAATGGATGGGATTCCCTTCACATTTCCCGAGGGAAACATCCAATTATAATCTGTTTTAACAAAAAATTCCAAAAAATTAAACTTAAAATCAATAATGATATTCTAAAACCATTTAAAGCGAGTAATAAGGCTTACAAAGGCATTGGTGACTATAAATGGACTTTTCTTGTCAATGGATGGGATTCGCTCAACGTTTGTTCAGCTAAACATCTAATTATATTCTGTTTTAACAAAAAATGTAAAAAAATTAAACTTAAAATTAATAATGAGATTATAAAACCATTTAAAGCGAGTGATAAGGCTTCCAAAGGCATTGGTGACTATAAATTGACTTTTCTTGTCAATGGATGGGATTCGCTTAACATTTCTTGAGCTAAACATCTAATTATAATCTGTTTTAACAAAAAATGTAAAAAAATTACACTTAAAATCAATATTGAGATTATAAAACCATTTAAAGCGAGTAATAAGGCTTACAAAAGCATTGGTGACTATAAATGGACTTTTCTCTCGAATGGATGGGATTCGCTTCACATTTCCCGAGGGAAACATCCAATTATAATCTGTTTTAACAAAAAATTCAAAAAAATTAAACTTAAAATCAATAATGAGATTCTAAAACCATTTAAAGCGAGTAATAAGGCTTACAAAGGCATTGGAGACTATAAATGGACTTTTCTTGTCAATGGATGGGATTCGCTTAGCGTTTGTTGGGCTAAACATCTAATTATAATCTGTTTTAACAAAAAATGTAAAAAAATTAAACTTAAAATCAATAATGAGATTATAAAATCATTTAAAGCTAGTAATAAGGCTTACAAAGGCATTGGTGACTATAAATGGACTTTTCTTGTCAATGGATGGGATTCGCTTAACGTTTGTTGGGCTAAACATCTAATTATAATCTGTTTTAACAAAAAATGTAAAAAAATTAAACTTAAAATCAATAATGAGATTATAAAATCATTTAAAGCGAGTAATAAGGCTTACAAAGGCATTGGTGACTATAAATGGACTTTTCTCTTGAATGGATGGGATTCCCTTCACATTTCCCGAGGGAAACATCCAATTATAATCTGTTTTAACAAAAAATTCAAAAAAATTAAACTTAAAATCAATAATGAGATTCTAAAACCATTTAAAGCGAGTAATAAGGCTTACAAAGGCATTGGTGACTATAAATGGACTTTTCTTGTCAATGGATGGGATTCGCTTAACGTTTGTTGAGCTAAACATCTAATTATAATCTGTGTTAACAAAAAATGTAAAAAAATTAAACTTAAAATCAATAATGAGATTATAAAACCATTTGAAGCGAGTGATAAGGCTTCCAAAGGCATTGGTGACTATAAATTGACTTTTCTTGTCAATGGATGGGATTCGCTTATCATTTCTTGAGCTAAACATCTAATTATAATCTGTTTTAACAAAAAATGTAAAAAAATTACACTTAAAATCAATATTGAGATTATAAAACCATTTAAAGCGAGTAATAAGGCTTACAAAGGCATTGGTGACTATAAATGGACTTTCCTTGTCAAAGGATGGGATTCGCTTCACGTTTTTCGAGGAAAACATCCAATTATAATCTGTTTTAACAAAAAATGTAAAAAAATTAAACTTAAAATCAATAATGAGATTATAAAACCATTTAAAGCGAGTAATAAGGCTTACAAAGGCATTGGTGACTATAAATGGACTTTTCTCTCGAATGGATGGGATTCGCTTCACATTTCCCGAGGGAAACATCCAATTATAATCTGTTTTAACAAAAAATTCAAAAAAATTAAACTTAAAATCAATAATGAGATTCTAAAACCATTTAAAGCGAGTAATAAGGCTTACAAAGGCATTGGTGACTATAAATGGACTTTTCTTGTCAATGGATTGGATTCGCTTAACGTTTGTTGAGCTAAACATCTAATTATAATCTGTTTTAACAAAAAATGTAAAAAAATTAAACTTAAAATCAATAATGAGATTATAAAACAATTTAAAGCGAGTGATAAGGCTTCCAAAGGCATTGGTGACTATAAATTGACTTTTCTTGTCAATGGATGGGATTCGCTTAACATTTCTTGAGCTAAACATCTAATTATAATCTGTTTTAACAAAAAATGTAAAAAAATTACACTTAAAATCAATATTGAGATTATAAAACCATTTAAAGCGAGTAATAAGGCTTACAAAGGCATTGGTGACTATAAATGGACTTTCCTTGTCAAAGGATGGGATTCGCTTCACGTTTTTCGAGGAAAACATCCAATTATAATCTGTTTTAACAAAAAATGTAAAAAAATTAAACTTAAAATCAATAATGAGATTATAAAACCATTTAAAGCGAGTAATAAGGCTTACAAAGGCATTGGTGACTATAAATGGACTTTTCTCTCGAATGGATGGGATTCGCTTCACATTTCCCGAGGGAAACATCCAATTATAATCTGTTTTAACAAAAAATTCAAAAAAATTAAACTTAAAATCAATAATGAGATTCTAAAACCATTTAAAGCGAGTAATAAGGCTTACAAAGGCATTGGTGACTATAAATGGACTTTTTTTGTCAATGGATGGGATTCGCTTCACGCTTCCCGAGGAAAACATCCAATTACAATCTGTTTTAACAAAAAATGTAAAAAAATTACACTTAAAATCAATAATGAGATTATAAAACCATTGAAAGCGAGTAATAAGGCTTACAAAGACATTGGTGACTATAAATAGACTTTTCTTGTCAATGGATGGGATTCGCTTAACGTTTCTTGAGCTAAACATCTAATTATAATCTGTTTTAACAAAAAATGTAAAAAAATTAAACTTAAAATCAATAATGAGATTATAAAACCATTTAAAGCGAGTAATAAGGCTTACAAAGACATTGGTGACTATAAATGGACTTTTCTTGTCAATGGATGGGATTCGCTTCACGTTTCCCGAGAAAAACATCCAAATATAATCTATTTTAACAAAAAATGTAAAAAAATTAAACTTAAAATTAATAATGAGATTATAAGACCATTTAAAGCGAGTAATAAGGCTTACAAAGGCATTGGTGACTATAAATGGACTTTCCTTGTCAATGGATGGGATTCGCTTCACGTTTTTCGAGGAAACCATCCAATTATAATCTGTTTTAACAAAAAATGTAAAAAAATTAAACTTAAAATCAATAATGAGATTATAAAATCATTTAAAGCGAGTAATAAGGCTTACAAAGGTATTGGTGACTATAAATGGACTTTTCTTGTCAATGGATGTGATTCGCTTCTCGTTTCCCGAGAAAAACATCCAAATATAATCTATTTTAACAAAAAATGTAAAAAAATTAAACTTAAAATCGATAATGAGATTATAAGACCATTTAAAGCGAGTAATAAGGCTTACAAAGGCATTGGTGAATATAAATGGACTTTCCTTGTCAATGGATGGGATTCGCTTCACGTTTTTCGAGGAAAACATCCAATTATAATCTGTTTTAACAAAAAATGTAAAAAAATTACACTTAAAATCAATAATGAGATTATAAAACCATTTAAAGCGAGTAACAAGGCTTACAAAGGCATTGGTGACTATAAATGGACTTTTCTTGTCAATGGATGGGATTCGCTTCACGTTTCCCGAGAAAAACATCCAATTTTAATCTATTTTAACAAAATATGTAAAAAAATTAAACTTAAAATCAATAATGAGATTATAAAACCATTTAAAGCGAGTAATAAGGCTTACAAAGGCATTGGTAACTGTAAATGGACTTTTCTTGTCAATGGATGGGATTCGCTTCACGTTTCTTGAGCTAAACATCTAATTATAATCTGTTTTAACAAAAAATGTAAAAAAATTAAACTTAAAATCAATAATGAGATTATAAAACCATTTAAAGCGAGTAATAAGGCTTACAAAGGCATTTGTGACTATAAATGGACTTTTCTCTTGAATGGATGGGATTCCCTTCACATTTCCCGAGGGAAACATCCAATTATAATCTGTTTTAACAAAAAATTCAAAAAAATTAAACTTAAAATCAATAATGAGATTCTAAAACCATTTAAAGCGAGTAATAAGGCTTACAAAGGCATTGGTGACTATAAATGGACTTTTCTTGTCAGTGGATGGGATTCGCTCAACGTTTGTTGAGCTAAACATCTAATTATAATCTGTTTTAACAAAAAATGTAAAAAAATTAAACTTAAAATCAATAATGAGATTATAAAACCATTTAAAGCGAGTGATAAGGCTTCCAAAGGCATTGGTGACTATAAATTGACTTTTCTTGTCAATGGATGGGATTCGCTTAACATTTCTTGAGCTAAACATCTAATTATAATCTGTTTTAACAAAAAATGTAAAAAAATTACACTTAAAATCAATATTGAGATTATAAAACCATTTAAAGCGAGTAATAAGGCTTACAAAGGCATTGGTGACTATAAATGGACTTTCCTTGTCAAAGGATGGGATTCAATTCACGTTTTTCGAGGAAAACATCCAATTATAATCTGTTTTAACAAAAAATGTAAAAAAATTAAACTTAAAATCAATAATGAGATTATCAAACCATTTAAAGCGAGTAATAAGGCTTACAAAGGCATTGGTGACTATAAATGCACTTTTCTCTCGAATGGATGGGATTCGCTTCACATTTCCCGAGGGAAACATCCAATTATAATCTGTTTTAACAAAAAATTCAAAAAAATTAAACTTAAAATCAATAATGAGATTCTAAAACCATTTAAAGCGAGTAATAAGGCTTACAAAGGCATTGGTGACTATAAATGGACTTTTCTTGTCAATGGATGGGATTCGCTTAACGTTTGTTGGGCTAAACATCTAATTATAATCTGTTTTAACAAAAAATGTAAAAAAATTAAACTTAAAATCAATAATGAGATTATAAAATCATTTAAAGCGAGTAATAAGGCTTACAAAGGCATTGGTGACTATAAATGGACTTTTCTTGTCAATGGATGGGATTCGCTTAACGTTTTTTGGGCTAAACATCTAATTATAATCTGTTTTAACAAAAAATGTAAAAAAATTAAACTTAAAATCAATAATGAGATTATAAAATCATTTAAAGCGAGTAATAAGGCTTACAAAGGCATTGGTGACTATAAATGGACTTTTCTCTTGAATGGATGGGATTCCCTTCACATTTCCTGAGGGAAACATCCAATTATAATCTGTTTTAACAAAAAATTCAAAAAAATTAAACTTAAAATCAATAATTAGATTCTAAAACCATTTAAAGCGAGTAATAAGGCTTACAAAGGCATTGGTGACTATAAATGGACTTTTCTTGTCAATGGATAGGATTCGCTTCACGTTTCGTGAGCTAAACATCTAATTATAATCTGTTTTAACAAAAAATGTAAAAAAATTAAACTTAAAATCAATAATGAGATTATAAAACGATTTAAAGCGAGTAATAAGGCTTACAAAGGCATTGGTGACTATGAATGGACTTTTCTTGTCAATGGATGGGACTCGCTTCACGTTTCTTGAGCTAAACATCTAATTATAATCTGTTTTAACAAAAAATGTAAAAAAATTAAACTTAAAATCAATAATGAGATTATAAAACCATGTAAAGCGAGTAATAAGGCTTACAAAGGCATTGGTGACTATAAATGGACTTTTCTTGTCAATGGATGGGATTCGCTTCACGTTTCCCGAGGAATACATCCAATTATAATATGTTTTAAGAAAAAATGTAAAAAAATTAAACTTAAAATCAATAATGAGATTATAAAACCATTTAAAGCGAGTAATAAGGCTTACAAAGGCATTGGTGACTATAAATGGACTTTTCTTGTCAATGGATGGGATTCGCTTCACGTTTCCCGAGAAAAACATCCAAATATAATCTATTTTAACAAAAAATGTAAAAAAATTAAACTTAAAATTAATAATGAGATTATAAGACCATTTAAAGCGAGTAATAAGGCTTACAAAGGCATTGGTGACTATAAATGGACTTTCCTTGTCAATGGATGGGATTCGCTTCACGTTTTTCGAGGAAACCATCCAATTATAATCTGTTTTAACAAAAAATGTAAAAAAATTAAACTTAAAATCAATAATGAGATTATAAAATCATTTAAAGCGAGTAATAAGGCTTACAAAGGTATTGGTGACTATAAATGGACTTTTCTTGTCAATGGATGTGATTCGCTTCACGTTTCCCGAGAAAAACATCCAAATATAATCTATTTTAACAAAAAATGTAAAAAAATTAAACTTAAAATCGATAATGAGATTATAAGACCATTTAAAGCGAGTAATAAGGCTTACAAAGGCATTGGTGAATATAAATGGACTTTCCTTGTCAATGGATGGGATTCGCTTCACGTTTTTCGAGGAAAACATCCAATTATAATCTGTTTTAACAAAAAATGTAAAAAAATTAAACTTAAAATCAATAATGAGATTATAAAACCATTTAAAGCGAGTCATAAGGCTTACAAAGGCATTTGTGACTATAAATGGACTTTTCTCTTGAATGGATGGGATTCCCTTCACATTTCCCGAGGGAAACATCCAATTATAATCTGTTTTAACAAAAAATTCAAAAAAATTAAACTTAAAATCAATAATGAGATTCTAAAACCATTTAAAGCGAGTAATAAGGCTTACAAAGGCATTGGTGACTATAAATGGACTTTTCTTGTCAATGGATGGGATTCGCTCAACGTTTGTTGAGCTAAACATCTAATTATAATCTGTTTTAACAAAAAATGTAAAAAAATTAAACTTAAAATCAATAATGAGATTATAAAACCATTTAAAGCGAGTGATAAGGCTTCCAAAGGCATTGGTGACTATAAATTGACTTTTCTTGTCAATGGATAGGATTCGCTTGACATTTCTTGAGCTAAACATCTAATTATAATCTGTTTTAACAAAAAATGTAAAAAAATTACACTTAAAATCAATATTGAGATTATAAAACCATTTAAAGCGAGTAATAAGGCTTACAAAGGCATTGGTGACTATAAATGGACTTTCCTTGTCAAAGGATGGGATTCAATTCACGTTTTTCGAGGAAAACATCCGATTATAATCTGTTTTAACAAAAAATGTAAAAAAATTAAACTTAAAATCAATAATGAGATTATCAAACCATTTAAAGCGAGTAATAAGGCTTACAAAGGCATTGGTGACTATAAATGCACTTTTCTCTCGAATGGATGGGATTCGCTTCACATTTCCCGAGGGAAACATCCAATTATAATCTGTTTTAACAAAAAATTTAAAAAAATTAAACTTAAAATCAATAATGAGATTCTAAAACCATTTAAAGCGAGTAATAAGGCTTACAAAGGCATTGGTGACTATAAATGGACTTTTCTTGTCAATGGATGGGATTCGCTTAACGTTTGTTGGGCTAAACATCTAATTATAATATGTTTTAACAAAAAATGTAAAAAAATTAAACTTAAAATCAATAATGAGATTATAAAATCATTTAAAGCGAGTAATAAGGCTTACAAAGGCATTGGTGACTATAAATGGACTTTTCTTGTCAATGGATGGGATTCGCTTAACGTTTTTTGGGCTAAACATCTAATTATAATCTGTTTTAACAAAAAATGTAAAAAAATTAAACTTAAAATCAATAATGAGATTATAAAATCATTTAAAGCGAGTAATAAGGCTTACAAAGGCATTGGTGACTATAAATGGACTTTTCTCTTGAATGGATGGGATTCCCTTCACATTTCCCGAGGGAAACATCCAATTATAATCTGTTTTAACAAAAAATTCAAAAAAATTAAACTTAAAATCAATAATTAGATTCTAAAACCATTTAAAGCGAGTAATAAGGCTTACAAAGGCATTGGTGACTATAAATGGACTTTTCTTGTCAATGGATGGGATTCGCTTCACGTTTCCCGATAAAAACATCCAATTATAATCTATTTTAACAAAAAATGTAAAAAAATTACACTTAAAATCAATAATGAGATTATAAAACCATTTAAAGCGAGTAATAAGGCTTACAAAGGCATTGGTGACTATAAATGGACTTTTCTTGTCAATGGATGGGATTCGCTTCACGTTTCTCGAGAAAAACATCCAATTTTAATCTATTTTAACAAAATATGTAAAAAAATTAAACTTAAAATCAATAATGAGATTATAAAACCATTTAAAGCGAGTAATAAGGCTTACAAAGGCATTGGTAACTGTAAATGGACTTTTCTTGTCAATGGATGGGATTCGCTTCACGTTTCTTGAGCTAAACATCTAATTATAATCTGTTTTAACAAAAAATGTAAAAAAATTAAACTTAAAATCAATAATGAGATTATAAAACCATTTAAAGCGAGTAATAAGGCTTACAAAGGCATTGGTAACTGTAAATGGACTTTTCTTGTCAATGGATGGGATTCGCTTCACGTTTCTTGAGCTAAACATCTAATTATAATCTGTTTTAACAAAAAATGTAAAAAAATTAAACTTAAAATCAATAATGAGATTATAAAACCATTTAAAGCGAGTAATAAGGCTTACAAAGGCATTAGTGACTATAAATGGAATTTTCTTGTAAATGGATGGGATTCGCTTCACGTTTCCCGAGGAAAACATCCAATTATAATCTGTTTTAACAAAAAATGTAAAAAAATTAAACTTAAAATCAATAATGAGATTATAAAACCATTGAAAGCGAGTAATAAGGCTTACAAAGGCATTGGTGACTATAAATGGACTTTTCTCTTGAATGGATGGGATTCGCTTCACATTTCCCGAGGGAAACATCCAATTATAATCTGTTTTAATAAAAAATTCAAAAAAATTAAACTTAAAATCAATTATGAGATTATAAAACCATGTAAAGCGAGTAATAAGGCTTACAAAGGCATTGGTGACTATAAATGGACTTTTCTTGTCAATGGATGGGATTCGCTTCACGTTTCCCGAGGAATACATCCAATTATAATATGTTTTAAGAAAAAATGTAAAAAAATTAAACTTAAAATCAATAATGAGATTATAAAACCATTTAAAGCGAGTAATAAGGCTTACAAAGGCATTGGTGACTATAAATGGACTTTTCTTGTCAATGGATGGGATTCGCTTCACGTTTGTTGAGCTAAACATCTAATTATAATCTGTTTTAACAAAAAATGTAAAAAAATTAAACTTAAAATCAATAATGAGATTATAAAACCATTTAAAGCGAATAATAAGGCTTACAAAGGCATTGGTGACTATAAATGGACTTTCCTTGTCAATGGATGGGATTCGCTTCACGTTTTTCGAGGAAACCATCCAATTATAATCTGTTTTAACAAAAAATGCAAAAAAATTAAACTTAAAATCAATAATGAATTATAAAACCATTTAAAGCGAGTAATAAGGCTTACAAAGGCATTGGTGACTATAAATGGACTTTTCTTGTCAATGGATAGGATTCGCTTCACGTTTCGTGAGCTAAACATCTAATTATAATCTGTTTTTACAAAAAATGTAAAAAAATTAAACTTAAAATCAATAATGAGATTATAAAACCATTTAAAGCGAGTAATAAGGCTTACAAAGGCATTGGTGACTATAAATGGACTTTTCTTGTCAATGGATGGGATTCGCTTCACGTTTCCCGAGAAAAACATCCAATTATAATCTATTTTAACAAAAAATGTAAAAAAATTACACTTAAAATCAATAATGAGATTATAAAACCATTTAAAGCGAATAATAAGGCTTAGAAAGGCATTGGTGACTATAAATGGACTTTTCTTGTCAATGGATGGGATTCGCTTCACGTTTCCCGAGAAAAACATCCAATGTTAATCTATTTTAACAAAATATGTAAAAAAATTAAACTTAAAATCAATAATGAGATTATAAAACCATTTAAAGCGAGTAATAAGGCTAACAAAGGCATTGGTGACTATAAATGGACTTTTCTTGTCAATGGATGGGATTCGCTTAACGTTTGTTGAGCTAAACATCTAATTATAATATGTTTTAACAAAAAATGTAAAAAAATTAAACTTAAAATCAATAATGAGATTATAAAACCATTTAAAGCGAGTAATAAGGCTTACAAAGGCATTAGTGACTATAAATGGACTTTTCTTGTCAATGGATGGGATTCGCTTCACATTTCCCAAGGAAAACATCCAATTATAATCTGTTTTAACAAAAAATGTAAAAAAATTAAACTTAAAATCAATAATGAGATTATAAAACCATTGAAAGCGAGTAATAAGGCTTACGAAGGCATTGGTGACTATAAATGGACTTTTTTCTTGAATGGATGGGATTCGCTTCACATTTCCCGAGGGAAACATCCAATTATAATCTGTTTTAACAAAAAATTCAAAAAAATTAAACTTAAAATCAATAATGAGATTATAAAACCATGTAAAGCGAGTAATAAGGCTTACAAAGGCATTGGTGACTATAAATGGACTTTTCTTATCAATGGATGGGATTCGCTTCACGTTCCCCGAGGAATACATCCAATTATAATCTGTTTTAAGAAAAAATGTAAAAAAATTAAACTTAAAATCAATAATGAGATTCTAAAACCATTTAAAGCGAGTAATAAGGCTTACAAAGGCATTGGTGACTATAAATGGACTTTTCTCTTGAATGGATGGGATTCCCTTCACATTTCCCGAGGGAAACATCCAATTATAATCTGTTTTAACAAAAAATTCAAAAAAATTAAACTTAAAATCAATAATGAGATTCTAAAACCATTTAAAGCGAGTAATAAGGCTTACAAAGGCATTGGTGACTATAAATGGACTTTTCTTGTCAATGGATGGGATTCGCTTAATGTTTGTTGAGCTAAACATCTAATTATAATATGTTTTAACAAAAAATGTAAAAAAATTAAACTTAAAATCAATAATGAGATTATAAAATCATTTAAAGCGAGTAATAAGGCTTACAAAGGTATTGGTGACTATAAATGGACTTTTCTTGTCCATGGATGGGATTCGCTTCACGTTTCCCGAGAAAAACATCCAAATATAATCTATTTTAATAAAAAATGTAAAAAAATTAAACTTAAAATCGATAATGAGATTATAAGACCATTTAAAGCGAGTAATAAGGCTTACAAAGGCATTGGTGAATATAAATGGACTTTCCTTGTCAATGGATGGGATTCGCTTCACGTTTTTCGAGGAAAACATCCAATTATAATCTGTTTTAACAAAAAATGTAAAAAAATTAAACTTAAAATCAATAATGAGATTATAAAACCATTTAAAGCGAGTAATAAGGCTTACAAAGGCATTGGTGACTATAAATGGACTTTTCTCTTGAATGGATGGGATTCCCTTCACATTTCCAGAGGGAAACATCCAATTATAATCTGTTTTAACAAAAAATTCAAAAAAATTAAACTTAAAATCAATAATGAGATTCTAAAACCATTTAAAGCGAGTAATAAGGCTTACAAAGGCATTGGTGACTATAAATGGACTTTTCTTGTCAATAGATGGGATTCGCTCAACGTTTGTTGAGCTAAACATCTAATTATAATCTGTTTTAACAAAAAATGTAAAAAAATTAAACTTAAAATCAATAATGAGATTATAAAACCATTTAAAGCGAGTGATAAGGCTTCCAAAGGCATTGGTGACTATAAATTGACTTTTCTTGTCAATGGATGGGATTCGCTTAACATTTCTTGAGCTAAACATCTAATTATAATCTGTTTTAACAAAAAATGTAAAAAAATTACACTTAAAATCAATATTGAGATTATAAAACCATTTAAAGCGAGTAATAAGGCTTACAAAGGCATTGGTTACTATAAATGGACTTTCCTTGTCAAAGGATGGGATTCGCTTCACGTTTTTCGAGGAAAACATCCAATTATAATCTGTTTTAACAAAAAATGTAAAAAAATTAAACTTAAAATCAATAATGAGATTATAAAACCATTTAAAGCGAGTAATAAGGCTTACAAAGGCATTGGTGACTATAAATGGACTTTTCTCTCGAATGGATGGGATTCGCTTCACATTTCCCGAGGGAAACATCCAATTATAATCTGTTTTAACAAAAAATTCAAAAAAATTAAACTTAAAATCAATAATGAGATTCTAAAACCATTTAAAGCGAGTAATAAGGCTTACAAAAGCATTGGTGACTATAAATGGACTTTTCTTGTCAATGGATGGGATTCGCTTAACGTTTGTTGAGCTAAACATCTAATTATAATCTGTTTTAACAAAAAATGTAAAAAAATTAAACTTAAAATCAATAATGAGATTATAAAACCATTTAAAGCGAGTGATAAGGCTTCCAAAGGCATTGGTAACTATAAATTGACTTTTCTTTTCAATGGATGGGATTCGCTTAACATTTCTTGAGCTAAACATCTAATTATAATCTGTTTTAACAAAAAATGTAAAAAAATTACACTTAAAATCAATATTGAGATTATAAAACCATTTAAAGCGAGTAATAAGGCTTACAAAGGCATTGGTGACTATAAATGGACTTTCCTTGTCAAAGGATGGGATTCGCTTCACGTTTTTCGAGGAAAACATCCAATTATAATCTGTTTTAACAAAAAATGTAAAAAAATTAAACTTAAAATCAATAATGAGATTATAAAACCATTTAAAGCGAGTAATAAGGCTTACAAAGGCATTGGTGACTATAAATGGACTTTTCTCTCGAATGGATGGGATTCGCTTCACATTTCCCGAGGGAAACATCCAATTATAATCTGTTTTAACAAAAAATTCAAAAAAATTAAACTTAAAATCAATAATGAGATTCTAAAACCATTTAAAGCGAGTAATAAGGCTTACAAAAGCATTGGTGACTATAAATGGACTTTTCTTGTCAATGGATGGGATTCGCTTAACGTTTGTTGGGCTAAACATTTAATTATAATCTGTTTTAACAAAAAATGTAAAAAAATTAAACTTAAAATCAATAATGAGATTATAAAATCATTTAAAGCGAGTAATAAGGCTTACAAAGGCATTGGTGACTATAAATGGACTTTTCTTGTCAATGGATGGGATTCGCTTAACGTTTGTTGGGCTAAACATCTAATTATAATCTGTTTTAACAAAAAATGTAAAAAAATTAAACTTAAAATCAATAATGAGATTATAAAATCATTTAAAGCGAGTAATAAGGCTTACAAAGGCATTGGTGACTATAAATGGACTTTTCTTGTCAATGGATGGGATTCGCTTAACGTTTGTTGGGCTAAACATCTAATTATAATCTGTTTTAACAAAAAATGTAAAAAAATTAAACTTAAAATCAATAATGACATTATAAAATCATTTAAAGCGAGTAATAAGGCTTAGAAAGGCATTGGAGACTATAAATGGACTTTTCTCTTGAATGGATCGGATTCCCTTCACATTTCCCGAGGGAAACATCCAATTATAATCTGTTTTAACAAAAAATTCAAAAAAATTAAACTTAAAATCAATAATTAGATTCTAAAACCATTTAAAGCGAGTAATAAGGCTTACAAAGGCATTGGTGACTATAAATGGACTTTTCTTGTCAATGGATAGGATTCGCTTCACGTTTCGTGAGCTAAACATCTAATTATAATCTGTTTTAACAAAAAATGTAAAAAAATTAAACTTAAAATCAATAATGAGATTATAAAACCATTTAAAGCGAGTAATAAGGCTTACAAAGGCATTGGTGACTATAAATGGACTTTTCTTGTCAATGGATGGGATTCGCTTCACGTTTCCCGAGAAAAACATCCAATTATAATCTATTTTAACAAAAAATGTAAAAAAATTACACTTAAAATCAATAATGAGATTATAAAACCATTTAAAGCGAGTAATAAGGCTTACAAAGGCATTGGTGACTATAAATGGACTTTTCTTGTCAATGGATGGGATTCGCTTCACGTTTCCCGAGAAAAACATCCAATTTTAATCTATTTTAACAAAATATGTAAAAAAATTAAACTTAAAATCAATAATGAGATTATAAAACCATTTAAAGCGAGTAATAAGGCTTACAAAGGCATTGGTAACTGTAAATGGACTTTTCTTGTCAATGGATGGGATTCGCTTCACGTTTCTTGAGCTAAACATCTAATTATAATATGTTTTAAGAAAAAATGTAAAAAAATTAAACTTAAAATCAATAATGAGATTATAAAACCATTTAAAGCGAGTAATAAGGCTTACAAAGGCATTGGTGACTATAAATGGACTTTTCTTGTCAACGGATGGGATTCGCTTCACGTTTGTTGAGCTAAACATCTAATTATAATCTGTTTTAACAAAAAATGTAAAAAAATTAAACTTAAAATCAATAATGAGATTATAAAACCATTTAAAGCGAATAATAAGGCTTACAAAGGCATTGGTGACTATAAATGGACTTTCCTTGTCAATGGATGGGATTCGCTTCACGTTTTTCGAGGAAACCATCCAATTATAATCTGTTTTAACAAAAAATGTAAAAAAATTAAACTTAAAATCAATAATGAGATTATAAAACCATTTAAAGCGAGTAATAAGGCTTACAAAGGCATTGGTGACTATAAATGGACTTTTCTTGTCAATGGATAGGATTCGCTTCACGTTTCGTGAGCTAAACATCTAATTATAATCTGTTTTAACAAAAAATGTAAAAAAATTAAACTTAAAATCAATAATGAGATTATAAAACCATTTAAAGCGAGTAATAAGGCTTACAAAGGCATTGGTGACTATAAATGGACTTTTCTTGTCAATGGATGGGATTCGCTTCACGTTTCCCGAGAAAAACATCCAATTATAATCTATTTTAACAAAAAATGTAAAAAAATTACACTTAAAATCAATAATGAGATTATAAAACCATTTAAAGCGAGTAATAAGGCTTACAAAGGCATTGGTGACTATAAATGGACTTTTCTTGTCAATGGATGGGATTCGCTTCACGTTTCTCGAGAAAAACATCCAATTTTAATCTATTTTAACAAAATATGTAAAAAAATTAAACTTAAAATCAATAATGAGATTATAAAACCATTTAAAGCGAGTAATAAGGCTTACAAAGGCATTGGTAACTGTAAATGGACTTTTCTTGTCAATGGATGGGATTCGCTTCACGTTTCTTGAGCTAAACATCTAATTATAATCTGTTTTAACAAAAAATGTAAAAAAATTAAACTTAAAATCAATAATGAGATTATAAAACCATTTAAAGCGAGTAATAAGGCTTACAAAGGCATTAGTGACTATAAATGGACTTTTCTTGTCAATGGATGGGATTCGCTTCACGTTTCCCAAGGAAAACATCCAATTATAATCTGTTTTAACAAAAAATGTAAAAAAATTAAACTTAAAATCAATAATGAGATTATAAAACCATTGAAAGCGAGTAATAAGGCTTACGAAGGCATTGGTGACTATAAATGGACTTTTCTCTTGAATGGATGGGATTCGCTTCACATTTCCCGAGGGAAACATCCAATTATAATCTGTTTTAACAAAAAATTCAAAAAAATTAAACTTAAAATCAATAATGAGATTATAAAACCATGTAAAGCGAGTAATAAGGCTTACAAAGGCATTGGTGACTATAAATGGACTTTTCTTGTCAATGGATGGGATTCGCTTCACGTTCCCCGAGGAATACATCCAATTATAATCTATTTTAAGAAAAAATGTAAAAAAATTAAACTTAAAATCAATAATGAGATTCTAAAACCATTTAAAGCGAGTAATAAGGCTTACAAAGGCATTGGTGACTATAAATGGACTTTTCTCTTGAATGGATGGGATTCCCTTCACATTTCCCGAGGGAAACATCCAATTATAATCTGTTTTAACAAAAAATTCAAAAAAATTAAACTTAAAATCAATAATGAGATTCTAAAACCATTTAAAGCGAGTAATAAGGCTTACAAAGGCATTGGTGACTATAAATGGACTTTTCTTGTCAATGGATGGGATTCGCTTAACGTTTGTTGAGCTAAACATCTAATTATAATATGTTTTAACAAAAAATGTAAAAAAATTAAACTTAAAATCAATAATGAGATTATAAAATCATTTAAAGCGAGTAATAAGGCTTACAAAGGTATTGGTGACTATAAATGGACTTTTCTTGTCAATGGATGGGATTCGCTTCACGTTTCTCGAGAAAAACATCCAAATATAATCTATTTTAATAAAAAATGTAAAAAAATTAAACTTAAAATCGATAATGAGATTATAAGACCATTTAAAGCGAGTAATAAGGCTTACAAAGGCATTGGTGAATATAAATGGACTTTCCTTGTCAATGGATGGGATTCGCTTCACGTTTTTCGAGGAAAACATCCAATTATAATCTGTTTTAACAAAAAATGTAAAAAAATTAAACTTAAAATCAATAATGAGATTATAAAACCATTTAAAGCGAGTAATAAGGCTTACAAAGGCATTGGTGACTATAAATGGACTTTTCTCTTGAATGGATGGGATTCCCTTCACATTTCCAGAGGGAAACATCCAATTATAATCTGTTTTAACAAAAAATTCAAAAAAATTAAACTTAAAATCAATAATGAGATTCTAAAACCATTTAAAGCGAGTAATAAGGCTTACAAAGGCATTGGTGACTATAAATGGACTTTTCTTGTCAATGGATGGGATTCGCTCAACGTTTGTTGAGCTAAACATCTAATTATAATCTGTTTTAACAAAAAATGTAAAAAAATTAAACTTAAAATCAATAATGAGATTATAAAACCATTTAAAGCGAGTGATAAGGCTTCCAAAGGCATTGGTGACTATAAATTGACTTTTCTTGTCAATGGATGGGATTCGCTTAACATTTCTTGAGCTAAACATCTAATTATAATCTGTTTTAACAAAAAATGTAAAAAAATTACACTTAAAATCAATATTGAGATTATAAAACCATTTAAAGCGAGTAATAAGGCTTACAAAGGCATTGGTTACTATAAATGGACTTTCCTTGTCAAAGGATGGGATTCGCTTCACGTTTTTCGAGGAAAACATCCAATTATAATCTGTTTTAACAAAAAATGTAAAAAAATTAAACTTAAAATCAATAATGAGATTATAAAACCATTTAAAGCGAGTAATAAGGCTTACAAAGGCATTGGTGACTATAAATGGACTTTTCTCTCGAATGGATGGGATTCGCTTCACATTTCCCGAGGGAAACATCCAATTATAATCTGTTTTAACAAAAAATTCAAAAAAATTAAACTTAAAATCAATAATGAGATTCTAAAACCATTTAAAGCGAGTAATAAGGCTTACAAAAGCATTGGTGACTATAAATGGACTTTTCTTGTCAATGGATGGGATTCGCTTAACGTTTGTTGAGCTAAACATCTAATTATAATCTGTTTTAACAAAAAATGTAAAAAAATTAAACTTAAAATCAATAATGAGATTATAAAACCATTTAAAGCGAGTGATAAGGCTTCCAAAGGCATTGGTGACTATAAATTGACTTTTCTTGTCAATGGATGGGATTCGCTTAACATTTCTTGAGCTAAACATCTAATTATAATCTGTTTTAACAAAAAATGTAAAAAAATTACACTTAAAATCAATATTGAGATTATAAAACCATTTAAAGCGAGTAATAAGGCTTACAAACGCATTGGTGACTATAAATGGACTTTCCTTGTCAAAGGATGGGATTCGCTTCACGTTTTTCGAGGAAAACATCCAATTATAATCTGTTTTAACAAAAAATGTAAAAAAATTAAACTTAAAATCAATAATGAGATTATAAAACCATTTAAAGCGAGTAATAAGGCTTACAAAGGCATTGGTGACTATAAATGGACTTTTCTCTCGAATGGATGGGATTCGCTTCACATTTCCCGAGGGAAACATCCAATTATAATCTGTTTTAACAAAAAATTCAAAAAAATTAAACTTAAAATCAATAATGAGATTCTAAAACCATTTAAAGCGAGTAATAAGGCTTACAAAAGCATTGGTGACTATAAATGGACTTTTCTTGTCAATGGATGGGATTCGCTTAACGTTTGTTGGGCTAAACATCTAATTATAATCTGTTTTAACAAAAAATGTAAAAAAATTAAACTTAAAATCAATAATGAGATTATAAAATCATTTAAAGCGAGTAATAAGGCTTACAAAGGCATTGGTGACTATAAATGGACTTTTCTTGTCAATGGATGGGATTCGCTTAACGTTTGTTGGGCTAAACATCTAATTATAATCTGTTTTAACAAAAAATGTAAAAAAATTAAACTTAAAATCAATAATGAGATTATAAAATCATTTAAAGCGAGTAATAAGGCTTACAAAGGCATTGGTGACTATAAATGGACTTTTCTTGTCAATGGATGGGATTCGCTTAACGTTTGTTGGGCTAAACATCTAATTATAATCTGTTTTAACAAAAAATGTAAAAAAATTAAACTTAAAATCAATAATGAGATTATAAAATCATTTAAAGCGAGTAATAAGGCTTAGAAAGGCATTGGTGACTATAAATGGACTTTTCTCTTGAATGGATGGGATTCCCTTCACATTTCTCGAGGGAAACATCCAATTATAATCTGTTTTAACAAAAAATTCAAAAAAATTAAACTTGAAATCAATAATTAGATTCTAAAACCATTTAAAGCGAGTAATAAGGCTTACAAAGGCATTGGTGACTATAAATGGACTTTTCTTGTCAATGGATAGGATTCGCTTCACGTTTCGTGAGCTAAACATCTAATTATAATCTGTTTTAACAAAAAAAGTAAAAAAATTAAACTTAAAATCAATAATGAGATTATAAAACCATTTAAAGCGAGTAATAAGGCTTACAAAGGCATTGGTGACTATAAATGGACTTTTCTTGTCAATGGATGGGATTCGCTTCACGTTTCCCGAGAAAAACATCCAATTTTAATCTATTTTAACAAAATATGTAAAAAAATTAAACTTAAAATCAATAATGAGATTATAAAACCATTTAAAGCGAGTAATAAGGCTTACAAAGGCATTGGTAACTGTAAATGGACTTTTCTTGTCAATGGATGGGATTCGCTTCACGTTTCTTGAGCTAAACATCTAATTATAATCTGTTTTAACAAAAAATGTAAAAAAATTAAACTTAAAATCAATAATGAGATTATAAAACCATTTAAAGCGAGTAATAAGGCTTACAAAGGCATTAGTGACTATAAATGGACTTTTCTTGTAAATGGATGGGATTCGCTTCACGTTTCCCGAGGAAAACATCCAATTATAATCTGTTTTAACAAAAAATGTAAAAAAATTAAACTTAAAATCAATAATGAGATTATAAAACCATTGAAAGCGAGTAATAAGGCTTACAAAGGCATTGGTGACTATAAATGGACTTTTCTCTTGAATGGATGGGATTCGCTTCACATTTCCCGAGGGAAACATCCAATTATAATCTGTTTTAACAAAAAATTCAAAAAAATTAAACTTAAAATCAATAATGAGATTATAAAACCATGTAAAGCGAGTAATAAGGCTTACAAAGGCATTGGTGACTATAAATGGACTTTTCTTGTCAATGGATGGGATTCGCTTCACGTTTCCCGAGGAATACATCCAATTATAATATGTTTTAAGAAAAAATGTAAAAAAATTAAACTTAAAATCAATAATGAGATTATAAAACCATTTAAAGCGAGTAATAAGGCTTACAAAGGCATTGGTGACTATAAATGGACTTTTCTTGTCAATGGATGGGATTCGCTTCACGTTTGTTGAGCTAAACATCTAATTATAATCTGTTTTAACGAAAAATGTAAAAAAAGTAAACTTAAAATCAATAATGAGATTATAAAACCATTTAAAGCGAATAATAAGGCTTACAAAGGCATTGGTGACTATAAATGGACTTTCCTTGTCAATGGATGGGATTCGCTTCACGTTTTTCGAGGAAACCATCCAATTATAATCTGTTTTAACAAAAAATGTAAAAAAATTAATCTTAAAATCAATAATGAGATTATAAAACCATTTAAAGCGAGTAATAAAACTTACAAAGGCATTGGAGACTATAAATGGACTTTTCTCTTGAATGGATGGGATTCCCTTCACATTTCCCGAGGGAAACATCCAATTATAATCTGTTTTAACAAAAAATTCAAAAAAATTAAACTTAAAATCAATAATGAGATTATAAAACCATGTAAAGCGAGTAATAAGGCTTACAAAGGCATTGGTGACTATAAATGGACTTTTCTTGTCAATGGATGGGATTCGCTTCACGTTTCCCGAGGAATACATCCAATTATAATATGTTTTAAGAAAAAATGTAAAAAAATTAAACTTAAAATCAATAATGAGATTATAAAACCATTTAAAGCGAGTAATAAGGCTTACAAAGGCATTGGTGACTATAAATGGACTTTTCTTGTCAATGGATGGGATTCGCTTCACGTTTGTTGAGCTAAACATCTAATTATAATCTGTTTTAACGAAAAATGTAAAAAAAGTAAACTTAAAATCAATAATGAGATTATAAAACCATTTAAAGCGAATAATAAGGCTTACAAAGGCATTGGTGACTATAAATGGACTTTCCTTGTCAATGGATGGGATTCGCTTCACGTTTTTCGAGGAAACCATCCAATTATAATCTGTTTTAACAAAAAATGTAAAAAAATTAATCTTAAAATCAATAATGAGATTATAAAACCATTTAAAGCGAGTAATAAAACTTACAAAGGCATTGGAGACTATAAATGGACTTTTCTCTTGAATGGATGGGATTCCCTTCACATTTCCCGAGGGAAACATCCAATTATAATCTGTTTTAACAAAAAATTCAAAAAAATTAAACTTAAAATCAATAATGAGATTATAAAACCATGTAAAGCGAGTAATAAGGCTTACAAAGGCATTGGTGACTATAAATGGACTTTTCTTGTCAATGGATGGGATTCGCTTCACGTTTCCCGAGGAATACATCCAATTATAATATGTTTTAAGAAAAAATGAAAAAAAATTAAACTTAAAATCAATAATGAGATTATAAAACCATTTAAAGCGAGTAATAAGGCTTACAAAGGCATTGGTGACTATAAATGGACTTTTCTTGTCAATGGATGGGATTCGCTTCACGTTTGTTGAGCTAAACATCTAATTATAATCTGTTTTAACAAAAAATGTAAAAAAATTAAACTTAAAATCAATAATGAGATTATAAAACCATTTAAAGCGAATAATAAGGCTTACAAAGGCATTGGTGACTATAAATGGACTTTCCTTGTCAATGGATGGGATTCGCTTCACGTTTTTCGAGGAAACCATCCAATTATAATCTGTTTTAACAAAAAATGTAAAAAAATTAAACTTAAAATCAATAATGAGATTATAAAACCATTTAAAGCGAGTAATAAGGCTTACAAAGGCATTGGTGACTATAAATGGACTTTTCTCTTGAATGGATGGGATTCGCTTCACATTTCCCGAGGGAAACATCCAATTATAATCTGTTTTAACAAAAAATTCAAAAAAATTAAACTTAAAATCAATAATGAGATTATAAAACCATGTAAAGCGAGTAATAAGGCTTACAAAGTCATTGGTGACTATAAATGGACTTTTCTTGTCAATGGATGGGATTCGCTTCACGTTTCCCGAGGAATACATCCAATTATAATATGTTTTAAGAAAAAATGTAAAAAAATTAAACTTAAAATCAATAATGAGATTATAAAACCATTTAAAGCGAGTAATAAGGCTTACAAAGGCATTGGTGACTATAAATGGACTTTTCTTGTCAATGGATGGGATTCGCTTCACGTTTGTTGAGCTAAACATCTAATTATAATCTGTTTTAACAAAAAATGTAAAAAAATTAAACTTAAAATCAATAATGAGATTATAAAACCATTTAAAGCGAATAATAAGGCTTACAAAGGCATTGGTGACTATAAATGGACTTTCCTTGTCAATGGATGGGATTCGCTTCACGTTTTTCGAGGAAACCATCCAATTATAATCTGTTTTAACAAAAAATGTAAAAAAATTAAACTTAAAATCAATAATGAGATTATAAAACCATTTAAAGCGAGTAATAAGGCTTACAAAGGCATTGGTGACTATAAATGGACTTTTCTCTTGAATTGATGGGATTCCCTTCACATTTCCCGAGGGAAACATCCAATTATAATCTGTTTTAACAAAAAATTCAAAAAAATTAAACTTAAAATCAATAATGAGATTCTAAAACCATTTAAAGCGAGTAATAAGGCTTACAAAGGCATTGGTGACTATAAATGGACTTTTCTTGTGAATGGATGGGATTCGCTTAACGTTTGTTGAGCTAAACATCTAATTATAATATGTTTTAACAAAAAATGTAAAAAAATTACACTTAAAATCAATATTGAGATTATAAAACCATTTAAAGCGAGTAATAAGGCTTACAAAGGCATTGGTGACTATAAATGGACTTTCCTTGTCAAAGGATGGGATTCAATTCACGTTTTTCGAGGAAAACATCCAATTATGATCTGTTTTAACAAAAAATGTAAAAAAATTAAACTTAAAATCAATAATGAGATTATAAAACCATTTAAAGCGAGTAATAAGGCTTACAAAGGCATTGGTGACTATAAATGGACTTTTCTCTCGAATGGATGGGATTCGCTTCACATTTCCCGAGGGAAACATCCAATTATAATCTGTTTTAACAAAAAATTCAAAAAAATTAAACTTAAAATCAATAATGAGATTCTAAAACCATTTAAAGCGAGTAATAAGGCTTACAAAGGCATTGGTGACTATAAATGGACTTTTCTTGTCAATGGATGGGATTCGCTTAACGTTTGTTGGGCTAAACATCTAATTATAATCTGTTTTAACAAAAAATGTAAAAAAATTAAACTTAAAATCAATAATGAGATTATAAAATCATTTAAAGCGAGTAATAAGGCTTACAAAGGCATTGGTGACTATAAATGGACTTTTCTTGTCAATGGATGGGATTCGCTTAACGTTTGTTGGGCTAAACATCTAATTATAATCTGTTTTAACAAAAAATGTAAAAAAATTAAACTTAAAATCAATAATGAGATTATAAAATCATTTAAAGCGAGTAATAAGGCTTACAAAGGCATTGGTGACTATAAATGGACTTTTCTCTTGAATGGATGGGATTCCCTTCACATTTCCCGAGGGAAACATCCAATTATAATCTGTTTTAACAAAAAATTCAAAAAAATTAAACTTAAAATTAATAATTAGATTCTAAAACCATTTAAAGCGAGTAATAAGGCTTACAAAGGCATTGGTGACTATAAATGGACTTTTCTTGTCAATGGATAGGATTCGCTTCACGTTTCGTGAGCTAAACATCTAATTATAATCTGTTTTAACAAAAAATGTAAAAAAATTAAACTTAAAATCAATAATGAGATTATAAAACCATTTAAAGCGAGTAATAAGGCTTACAAAGGCATTGGTGACTATAAATGGACTTTTCTTGTCAATGGATGGGATTCGCTTCACGTTTCCCGAGAAAAACATCCAATTATAATCTATTTTAACAAAAAATGTAAAAAAATTACACTTAAAATCAATAATGAGATTATAAAACCATTTAAAGCGAGTAATAAGGCTTACAAAGGCATTGGTGACTATAAATGGACTTTTCTTGTCAATGGATGGGATTCGCTTCACGTTTCCCGAGAAAAACATCCAATTTTAATCTATTTTAACAAAATATGTAAAAAAATTAAACTTAAAATCAATAATGAGATTATAAAACCATTTAAAGCGAGTAATAAGGCTTACAAAGGCATTGGTAACTGTAAATGGACTTTTCTTGTCAATGGATGGGATTCGCTTCACGTTTCTTGAGCTAAACATCTAATTATAATCTGTTTTAACAAAAAATGTAAAAAAATTAAACTTAAAATCAATAATGAGATTATAAAACCATTTAAAGCGAGTAATAAGGCTTACAAAGGCATTAGTGACTATAAATGGACTTTTCTTGTAAATGGATGGGATTCGCTTCACGTTTCCCGAGGAAAACATCCAATTATAATCTGTTTTAACAAAAAATGTAAAAAAATTAAACTTAAAATCAATAATGAGATTATAAAACCATTGAAAGCAAGTAATAAGGCTTACAAAGGCATTGGTGACTATAAATGGACTTTTCTCTTGAATGGATGGGATTCGCTTCACATTTCCCGAGGGAAACATCCAATTATAATATGTTTTAACAAAAAATTCAAAAAAATTAAACTTAAAATCAATAATGAGATTATAAAACCATGTAAAGCGAGTAATAAGGCTTACAAAGGCATTGGTGACTATAAATGGACTTTTCTTGTCAATGGATGGGATTCGCTTCACGTTTCCCGAGGAATGCATCCAATTATAATATGTTTTAAGAAAAAATGTAAAAAAATTAAACTTAAAATCAATAATGAGATTATAAAACCATTTAAAGCGAGTAATAAGGCTTACAAAGGCATTGGTGACTATAAATGGACTTTTCTTGTCAATAGATGGGATTCGCTTCACGTTTGTTGAGTTAAACATCTAATTATAATCTGTTTTAACAAAAAATGTAAAAAAATTAAACTTAAAATCAATAATGAGATTATAAAACCATTTAAAGCGAATAATAAGGCTTACAAAGGCATTGGTGACTATAAATGGACTTTCCTTGTCAATGGATGGGATTCGCTTCACGTTTTTCGAGGAAACCATCCAATTATAATCTGTTTTAACAAAAAATGTAAAAAAATTAAACTTAAAATCAATAATGAGATTATAAAACCATTTAAAGCGAGTAATAAGGCTTACAAAGGCATTGGTGACTATAAATGGACTTTTCTTGTCAATGGATAGGATTCGCTTCACGTTTTTCGAGGAAACCATCCAATTATAATCTGTTTTAACAAAAAATGTAAAAAAATTAAACTTAAAATCAATAATGAGATTATAAAACCATTTAAAGCGAGTAATAAGGCTTACAAAGGCATTGGTAACTATAAATGGACTTTTCTTGTCAATGGATGGGATTCGCTTCACGTTTCCCGAGGAATACATCCAATTATAATATGTTTTAAGAAAAAATGTAAAAAAATTAAACTTAAAATCAATAATGAGATTATAAAACCATTTAAAGCGAGTAATAAGGCTTACAAAGGCATTGGTGACTATAAATGGACTTTTCTTGTCAATGGATGGGATTCGCTTCACGTTTGTTGAGTTAAACATCTAATTATAATCTGTTTTAACAAAAAATGTAAAAAAATTAAACTTAAAATCAATAATGAGATTATAAAACCATTTAAAGCGAATAATAAGGCTTACAAAGGCATTGGTGACTATAAATGGACTTTCCTTGTCAATGGATGGGATTCGCTTCACGTTTTTCGAGGAAACCATCCAATTATAATCTGTTTTAACAAAAAATGTAAAAAAATTAAACTTAAAATCAATAATGAGATTATAAAACCATTTAAAGCGAGTAATAAGGCTTACAAAGGCATTGGTAACTATAAATGGACTTTTCTTGTCAATGGATGGGATTCGCTTCACGTTTCTTGAGCTAAACATCTAATTATAATCTGTTTTAACAAAAAATGTAAAAAAATTAAACTTAAAATCAATAATGAGATTATAAAACCATTTAAAGCGAGTAATAAGGCTTACAAAGGCATTGGTGACTATAAATGGACTTTTCTTGTCAATGGATGGGATTCGCTTCACGTTTGTTGAGCTAAACATCTAATTATAATCTGTTTTAACGAAAAATGTAAAAAAATTAAACTTAAAATCAAGAATGAGATTATAAAACCATTTAAAGCGAATAATAAGGCTTACAAAGGCATTGGTGACTATAAATGGACTTTCCTTGTCAATGGATGGGATTCGCTTCACGTTTTTCGAGGAAACCATCCAATTATAATCTGTTTTAACAAAAAATGTAAAAAAATTAAACTTAAAATCAATAATGAGATTATAAAACCATTTAAAGCGAGTAATAAGGGTTACAAAGGCATTGGAGACTATAAATGGACTTTTCTCTTGAATGGATGGGATTCCCTTCACATTTCCCGAGGGAAACATCCAATTATAATCTGTTTTAACAAAAAATTCAAAAAATTTAAACTTAAAATCAATAATGAGATTATAAAACCATGTAAAGCGAGTAATAAGGCTTACAAAGGCATTGGTGACTATAAATGGACTTTTCTTGTCAATGGATGGGATTCGCTTCACGTTTGTTGAGCTAAACATCTAATTATAATCTGTTTTAACAAAAAATGTAAAAAAATTAAACTTAAAATCAATAATGAGATTATAAAACCATTTAAAGCGAATAATAAGGCTTACAAAGGCATTGGTGACTATAAATGGACTTTCCTTGTCAATGGATGGGATTCGCTTCACGTTTTTCGAGGAAACCATCCAATTATAATCTGTTTTAACAAAAAATGTAAAAAAATTAAACTTAAAATCAATAATGAGATTATAAAACCATTTAAAGCGAGTAATAAGGCTTACAAAGGCATTGGTGACTATAAATGGACTTTTCTCTTGAATTGATGGGATTCCCTTCACATTTCCCGAGGGAAACATCCAATTATAATCTGTTTTAACAAAAAATTCAAAAAAATTAAACTTAAAATCAATAATGAGATTCTAAAACCATTTAAAGCGAGTAATAAGGCTTACAAAGGCATTGGTGACTATAAATGGACTTTTCTTGTGAATGGATGGGATTCGCTTAACGTTTGTTGAGCTAAACATCTAATTATAATATGTTTTAACAAAAAATGTAAAAAAATTACACTTAAAATCAATATTGAGATTATAAAACCATTTAAAGCGAGTAATAAGGCTTACAAAGGCATTGGTGACTATAAATGGACTTTCCTTGTCAAAGGATGGGATTCAATTCACGTTTTTCGAGGAAAACATCCAATTATAATCTGTTTTAACAAAAAATGTAAAAAAATTAAACTTAAAATCAATAATGAGATTATAAAACCATTTAAAGCGAGTAATAAGGCTTACAAAGGCATTGGTGACTATAAATGGACTTTTCTCTCGAATGGATGGGATTCGCTTCACATTTCCCGAGGGAAACATCCAATTATAATCTGTTTTAACAAAAAATTCAAAAAAATTAAACTTAAAATCAATAATGAGATTCTAAAACCATTTAAAGCGAGTAATAAGGCTTACAAAGGCATTGGTGACTATAAATGGACTTTTCTTGTCAATGGATGGGATTCGCTTAACGTTTGTTGGGCTAAACATCTAATTATAATCTGTTTTAACAAAAAATGTAAAAAAATTAAACTTAAAATCAATAATGAGATTATAAAATCATTTAAAGCGAGTAATAAGGCTTACAAAGGCATTGGTGACTATAAATGGACTTTTCTTGTCAATGGATGGGATTCGCTTAACGTTTGTTGGGCTAAACATCTAATTATAATCTGTTTTAACAAAAAATGTAAAAAAATTAAACTTAAAATCAATAATGAGATTATAAAATCATTTAAAGCGAGTAATAAGGCTTACAAAGGCATTGGTGACTATAAATGGACTTTTCTCTTGAATGGATGGGATTCCCTTCACATTTCCCGAGGGAAACATCCAATTATAATCTGTTTTAACAAAAAATTCAAAAAAATTAAACTTAAAATTAATAATTAGATTCTAAAACCATTTAAAGCGAGTAATAAGGCTTACAAAGGCATTGGTGACTATAAATGGACTTTTCTTGTCAATGGATAGGATTCACTTCACGTTTCGTGAGCTAAACATCTAATTATAATCTGTTTTAACAAAAAATGTAAAAAAATTAAACTTAAAATCAATAATGAGATTATAAAACCATTTAAAGCGAGTAATAAGGCTTACAAAGGCATTGGTGACTATAAATGGACTTTTCTTGTCAATGGATGGGATTCGCTTCACGTTTCCCGAGGAATACATCCAATTATAATATGTTTTAAGAAAAAATGTAAAAAAATTAAACTTAAAATCAATAATGAGATTATAAAACCATTTAAAGCGAGTAATAAGGCTTACAAAGGCATTGGTGACTATAAATGGACTTTTCTTGTCAATGGATGGGATTCGCTTAACATTTCTTGAGCTAAACATCTAATTATAATCTGTTTTAACAAAAAATGTAAAAAAATTAAACTTAAAATCAATAATGAGATTATAAAACCATTTAAAGCGAGTAATAAGGCTTACAAAGGCATTGGTAACTATAAATGGACTTTCCTTGTCAATGGATGGGATTCGCTTCACGTTTTTCGAGGAAACCATCCAATTATAATCTGTTTTAACAAAAAATGTAAAAAAATTAAACTTAAAATCAATAATGAGATTATAAAACCATTTAAAGCGAGTAATAAGGGTTACAAAGGCATTGGAGACTATAAATGGACTTTTCTCTTGAATGGATGGGATTCCCTTCACATTTCCCGAGGGAAACATCCAATTATAATCTGTTTTAACAAAAAATTCAAAAAATTTAAACTTAAAATCAATAATGAGATTATAAAACCATGTAAAGCGAGTAATAAGGCTTACAAAGGCATTGGTGACTATAAATGGACTTTTCTTGTCAATGGATGGGATTCGCTTCACGTTTGTTGAGCTAAACATCTAATTATAATCTGTTTTAACAAAAAATGTAAAAAAATTAAACTTAAAATCAATAATGAGATTATAAAACCATTTAAAGCGAATAATAAGGCTTACAAAGGCATTGGTGACTATAAATGGACTTTCCTTGTCAATGGATGGGATTCGCTTCACGTTTTTCGAGGAAACCATCCAATTAAAATCTGTTTTAACAAAAAATGTAAAAAAATTAAACTTAAAATCAATAATGAGATTATAAAACCATTTAAAGCGAGTAATAAGGCTTACAAAGGCATTGGTGACTATAAATGGACTTTTCTCTTGAATTGATGGGATTCCCTTCACATTTCCCGAGGGAAACATCCAATTATAATCTGTTTTAACAAAAAATTCAAAAAAATTAAACTTAAAATCAATAATGAGATTCTAAAACCATTTAAAGCGAGTAATAAGGCTTACAAAGGCATTGGTGACTATAAATGGACTTTTCTTGTGAATGGATGGGATTCGCTTAACGTTTGTTGAGCTAAACATCTAATTATAATATGTTTTAACAAAAAATGTAAAAAAATTACACTTAAAATCAATATTGAGATTATAAAACCATTTAAAGCGAGTAATAAGGCTTACAAAGGCATTGGTGACTATAAATGGACTTTCCTTGTCAAAGGATGGGATTCAATTCACGTTTTTCGAGGAAAACATCCAATTATAATCTGTTTTAACAAAAAATGTAAAAAAATTAAACTTAAAATCAATAATGAGATTATAAAACCATTTAAAGCGAGTAATAAGGCTTACAAAGGCATTGGTGACTATAAATGGACTTTTCTCTCGAATGGATGGGATTCGCTTCACATTTCCCGAGGGAAACATCCAATTATAATCTGTTTTAACAAAAAATTCAAAAAAATTAAACTTAAAATCAATAATGAGATTCTAAAACCATTTAAAGCGAGTAATAAGGCTTACAAAGGCATTGGTGACTATAAATGGACTTTTCTTGTCAATGGATGGGATTCGCTTAACGTTTGTTGGGCTAAACATCTAATTATAATCTGTTTTAACAAAAAATGTAAAAAAATTAAACTTAAAATCAATAATGAGATTATAAAATCATTTAAAGCGAGTAATAAGGCTTACAAAGGCATTGGTGACTATAAATGGACTTTTCTTGTCAATGGATGGGATTCGCTTAACGTTTGTTGGGCTAAACATCTAATTATAATCTGTTTTAACAAAAAATGTAAAAAAATTAAACTTAAAATCAATAATGAGATTATAAAATCATTTAAAGCGAGTAATAAGGCTTACAAAGGCATTGGTGACTATAAATGGACTTTTCTCTTGAATGGATGGGATTCCCTTCACATTTCCCGAGGGAAACATCCAATTATAATCTGTTTTAACAAAAAATTCAAAAAAATTAAACTTAAAATTAATAATTAGATTCTAAAACCATTTAAAGCGAGTAATAAGGCTTACAAAGGCATTGGTGACTATAAATGGACTTTTCTTGTCAATGGATAGGATTCACTTCACGTTTCGTGAGCTAAACATCTAATTATAATCTGTTTTAACAAAAAATGTAAAAAAATTAAACTTAAAATCAATAATGAGATTATAAAACCATTTAAAGCGAGTAATAAGGCTTACAAAGGCATTGGTGACTATAAATGGACTTTTCTTGTCAATGGATGGGATTCGCTTCACGTTTCCCGAGGAATACATCCAATTATAATATGTTTTAAGAAAAAATGTAAAAAAATTAAACTTAAAATCAATAATGAGATTATAAAACCATTTAAAGCGAGTAATAAGGCTTACAAAGGCATTGGTGACTATAAATGGACTTTTCTTGTCAATGGATGGGATTCGCTTCACGTTTGTTGAGCTAAACATCTAATTATAATCTGTTTTAACAAAAAATGTAAAAAAATTAAACTTAAAATCAATAATGAGATTATAAAACCATTTAAAGCGAATAATAAGGCTTACAAAGGCATTGGTGACTATAAATGGACTTTCCTTGTCAATGGATGGGATTCGCTTCACGTTTTTCGAGGAAACCATCCAATTATAATCTGTTTTAACAAAAAATGTAAAAAAATTAAACTTAAAATCAATAATGAGATTATAAAACCATTTAAAGCGAGTAATAAGGCTTACAAAGGCATTGGTGACTATAAATGGACTTTTCTCTTGAATTGATGGGATTCCCTTCACATTTCCCGAGGGAAACATCCAATTATAATCTGTTTTAACAAAAAATTCAAAAAAATTAAACTTAAAATCAATAATGAGATTCTAAAACCATTTAAAGCGAGTAATAAGGCTTACAAAGGCATTGGTGACTATAAATGGACTTTTCTTGTGAATGGATGGGATTCGCTTAACGTTTGTTGAGCTAAACATCTAATTATAATATGTTTTAACAAAAAATGTAAAAAAATTACACTTAAAATCAATATTGAGATTATAAAACCATTTAAAGCGAGTAATAAGGCTTACAAAGGCATTGGTGACTATAAATGGACTTTCCTTGTCAAAGGATGGGATTCAATTCACGTTTTTCGAGGAAAACATCCAATTATAATCTGTTTTAACAAAAAATGTAAAAAAATTAAACTTAAAATCAATAATGAGATTATAAAACCATTTAAAGCGAGTAATAAGGCTTACAAAGGCATTGGTGACTATAAATGGACTTTTCTCTCGAATGGATGGGATTCGCTTCACATTTCCCGAGGGAAACATCCAATTATAATCTGTTTTAACAAAAAATTCAAAAAAATTAAACTTAAAATCAATAATGAGATTCTAAAACCATTTAAAGCGAGTAATAAGGCTTACAAAGGCATTGGTGACTATAAATGGACTTTTCTTGTCAATGGATGGGATTCGCTTAACGTTTGTTGGGCTAAACATCTAATTATAATCTGTTTTAACAAAAAATGTAAAAAAATTAAACTTAAAATCAATAATGAGATTATAAAATCATTTAAAGCGAGTAATAAGGCTTACAAAGGCATTGGTGACTATAAATGGACTTTTCTTGTCAATGGATGGGATTCGCTTAACGTTTGTTGGGCTAAACATCTAATTATAATCTGTTTTAACAAAAAATGTAAAAAAATTAAACTTAAAATCAATAATGAGATTATAAAATCATTTAAAGCGAGTAATAAGGCTTACAAAGGCATTGGTGACTATAAATGGACTTTTCTCTTGAATGGATGGGATTCCCTTCACATTTCCCGAGGGAAACATCCAATTATAATCTGTTTTAACAAAAAATTCAAAAAAATTAAACTTAAAATTAATAATTAGATTCTAAAACCATTTAAAGCGAGTAATAAGGCTTACAAAGGCATTGGTGACTATAAATGGACTTTTCTTGTCAATGGATAGGATTCGCTTCACGTTTCGTGAGCTAAACATCTAATTATAATCTGTTTTAACAAAAAATGTAAAAAAATTAAACTTAAAATCAATAATGAGATTATAAAACCATTTAAAGCGAGTAATAAGGCTTACAAAGGCATTGGTGACTATAAATGGACTTTTCTTGTCAATGGATGGGATTCGCTTCACGTTTCCCGAGAAAAACATCCAATTATAATCTATTTTAACAAAAAATGTAAAAAAATTACACTTAAAATCAATAATGAGATTATAAAACCATTTAAAGCGAGTAATAAGGCTTACAAAGGCATTGGTGACTATAAATGGACTTTTCTTGTCAATGGATGGGATTCGCTTCACGTTTCCCGAGAAAAACATCCAATTTTAATCTATTTTAACAAAATATGTAAAAAAAATTAAACTTAAAATCAATAATGAGATTATAAAACCATTTAAAGCGAGTAATAAGGCTTACAAAGGCATTGGTAACTGTAAATGGACTTTTCTTGTCAATGGATGGGATTCGCTTCACGTTTCTTGAGCTAAACATCTAATTATAATCTGTTTTAACAAAAAATGTAAAAAAATTAAACTTAAAATCAATAATGAGATTATAAAACCATTTAAAGCGAGTAATAAGGCTTACAAAGGCATTAGTGACTATAAATGGACTTTTCTTGTAAATGGATGGGATTCGCTTCACGTTTCCCGAGGAAAACATCCAATTATAATCTGTTTTAACAAAAAATGTAAAAAAATTAAACTTAAAATCAATAATGAGATTATAAAACCATTGAAAGCAAGTAATAAGGCTTACAAAGGCATTGGTGACTATAAATGGACTTTTCTCTTGAATGGATGGGATTCGCTTCACATTTCCCGAGGGAAACATCCAATTATAATATGTTTTAACAAAAAATTCAAAAAAATTAAACTTAAAATCAATAATGAGATTATAAAACCATGTAAAGCGAGTAATAAGGCTTACAAAGGCATTGGTGACTATAAATGGACTTTTCTTGTCAATGGATGGGATTCGCTTCACGTTTCCCGAGGAATACATCCAATTATAATATGTTTTAAGAAAAAATGTAAAAAAATTAAACTTAAAATCAATAATGAGATTATAAAACCATTTAAAGCGAGTAATAAGGCTTACAAAGGCATTGGTGACTACAAATGGACTTTTCTTGTCAATGGATGGGATTCGCTTCACGTTTGTTGAGTTAAACATCTAATTATAATCTGTTTTAACAAAAAATGTAAAAAAATTAAACTTAAAATCAATAATGAGATTATAAAACCATTTAAAGCGAATAATAAGGCTTACAAAGGCATTGGTGACTATAAATGGACTTTCCTTGTCAATGGATGGGATTCGCTTCAAGTTTTTCGAGGAAACCATCCAATTATAATCTGTTTTAACAAAAAATGTAAAAAAATTAAACTTAAAATCAATAATGAGATTATAAAACCATTTAAAGCGAGTAATAAGGCTTACAAAGGCATTGGTAACTGTAAATGGACTTTTCTTGTCAATGGATGGGATTCGCTTCACGTTTCTTGAGCTAAACATCTAATTATAATCTGTTTTAACAAAAAATGTAAAAAAATTAAACTTAAAATCAATAATGAGATTATAAAACCATTTGAAGCGAGTAATAAGGCTTACAAAGGCATTAGTGACTATAAATGGACTTTTCTTGTCAATGGATGGGATTCGCTTCACGTTTCCCGAGGAAAACATCCAATTATAATCTGTTTTAACAAAAAATGTAAAAAAATTAAACTTAAAATCAATAATGAGATTATAAAACCATTTAAAGCGAGTAATAAGGCTTACAAAGGCATTGGTGACTATAAAAGGACTTTTCTTGTCAATGGATGGGATTCGCTTCACGTTTCCCGAGAAAAACATCCAATTTTAATCTATTTTAACAAAAAATGTAAAAAAATTACACTTAAAATCAATAATGAGATTATAAAACCATTTAAAGCGAGTAATAAGGCTTACAAAGGCATTGGTGACTATAAATGGACTTTTCTTGTCAATGGATAGGATTCGCTTCACGTTTCGTGAGCTAAACATCTAATTATAATCTGTTTTAACAAAAAATGTAAAAAAATTAAACTTAAAATCAATAATGAGATTATAAAACCATTTAAAGCGAGTAATAAGGCTTACAAAGGCATTGGTGACTATAAATGGACTTTTCTTGTCAATGGATGGGATTCGCTTCACGTTTCCCGAGAAAAACATCCAATTTTAATCTATTTTAACAAAATATGTAAAAAAATTAAACTTAAAATCAATAATGAGATTATAAAACCATTTAAAGCGAGTAATAAGGCTTACAAAGGCATTGGTAACTGTAAATGGACTTTTCTTGTCAATGGATGGGATTCGCTTCACGTTTCTTGAGCTAAACATCTAATTATAATCTGTTTTAACAAAAAATGTAAAAAAATTAAACTTAAAATCAATAATGAGATTATAAAACCATTTAAAGCGAGTAATAAGGCTTACAAAGGCATTGGTGACTGTAAATGGACTTTTCTTGTCAATGGATGGGATTCGCTTAACATTTCTTGAGCTAAACATCTAATTATAATCTGTTTTAGCAAAAAATGTAAAACAATTACACTTAAAATCAATAATGAGATTATAAAACCATTTAAAGCGAGTAATAAAGCTTACAAAGGCATTGGTGACTATAAATGGACTTTTCTTGTCAATGGATGGGATTCGCTTAACATTTCTTGAGCTAAACATCTAATTATAATCTGTTTTAACAAAAAATGTAAAAAAATTAAACTTAAAATCAATAATGAGATTATAAAACCATTTAAAGCGAGTAATAAGGCTTACAAAGGCATTGGTAACTATAAATGGACTTTCCTTGTCAATGGATGGGATTCGCTTCACGTTTTCCGAGGAAAACATCCAATTATAATCTGTTTTAACAAAAAATGTAAAAAAATTAAACTTAAAATCAATAATGACATTATAAAACCATTTAAAGCGAGTAATAAGGCTTACAAAGGCATTGGTGACTATAAAAGGACTTTTCTTGTCAATGGATGGGATTCGCTTCACGTTTCCCGAGAAAAACATCCAATTTTAATCTATTTTAACAAAATATGTAAAAAAATTAAACTTAAAATCAATAATGAGATTATCAAACCATTTAAAGCGAGTAATAAGGCTTACAAAGGCATTGGTGACTGTAAATGGACTTTTCTTGTCAATGGATGGGATTCGCTTAACGTTTGTTGAGCTAAACATCTAATTATAATCTGTTTTAACAAAAAATGTAAAAAAATTAAACTTAAAATCAATAATGAGATTATAAAACCATTTAAAGCGAGTGATAAGGCTTCCAAAGGCATTGGTGACTATAAATTGACTTTTCTTGTCAATGGATGGGATTCGCTTAACATTTCTTGAGCTAAACATCTAATTATAATCTGTTTTAACAAAAAATGTAAAAAAATTACACTTAAAATCAATATTGAGATTATAAAACCATTTAAAGCGAGTAATAAGGCTTACAAAGGCATTGGTGACTATAAATGGACTTTCCTTGTCAAAGGATGGGATTCGCTTCACGTTTTTCTAGGAAAACATCCAATTATAATCTGTTTTAACAAAAAATGTAAAAAAATTAAACTTAAAATCAATAATGAGATTATAAAACCATTTAAAGCGAGTAATAAGGCTTAGAAAGGCATTGGTGACTATAAATGGACTTTTCTCTCGAATGGATGGGATTCGCTTCACATTTCCCGAGGGAAACATCCAATTATAATCTGTTTTAACAAAAAATTCAAAAAAATTAAACTTAAAATCAATAATGAGATTCTAAAACCATTTAAAGCGAGTAATAAGGCTTACAAAGGCATTGGTGACTATAAATGGACTTTTCTTGTCAATGGATGGGATTCGCTTAACGTTTGTTGGGCTAAACATCTAATTATAATCTGTTTTAACAAAAAATGTAAAAAAATTAAACTTAAAATCAATAATGAGATTATAAAATCATTTAAAGCGAGTAATAAGGCTTACAAAGGCATTGGTGACTGTAAATGGACTTTTCTTGTCAATGGATGGGATTCGCTTAACATTTCTTGAGCTAAACATCTAATTATAATCTGTTTTAGCAAAAAATGTAAAACAATTACACTTAAAATCAATAATGAGATTATAAAACCATTTAAAGCGAGTAATAAAGCTTACAAAGGCATTGGTGACTATAAATGGACTTTTCTTGTCAATGGATGGGATTCGCTTAACATTTCTTGAGCTAAACATCTAATTATAATCTGTTTTAACAAAAAATGTAAAAAAATTAAACTTAAAATCAATAATGAGATTATAAAACCATTTAAAGCGAGTAATAAGGCTTACAAAGGCATTGGTAACTATAAATGGACTTTCCTTGTCAATGGATGGGATTCGCTTCACGTTTTCCGAGGAAAACATCCAATTATAATCTGTTTTAACAAAAAATGTAAAAAAATTAAACTTAAAATCAATAATGACATTATAAAACCATTTAAAGCGAGTAATAAGGCTTACAAAGGCATTGGTGACTATAAAAGGACTTTTCTTGTCAATGGATGGGATTCGCTTCACGTTTCCCGAGAAAAACATCCAATTTTAATCTATTTTAACAAAATATGTAAAAAAATTAAACTTAAAATCAATAATGAGATTATCAAACCATTTAAAGCGAGTAATAAGGCTTACAAAGGCATTGGTGACTGTAAATGGACTTTTCTTGTCAATGGATGGGATTCGCTTAACGTTTCTTGAGCTAAACATCTAATTATAATCTGTTTTAACAAAAAATGTAAAAAAATTAAACTTAAATTCAATAATGAGATTATAAAACCATTTAAAGCGAGTAATAAGGCTTCCAAAGGCATTGGTGACTATAAATGGACTTTTCTTGTCAATGGATGGGATTCGTTTAACATTTCTTGAGCTAAACATCTAATTATAATCTGTTTTAGCAAAAAATGTAAAACAATTACACTTAAAATCAATAATGAGATTATAAAACCATTTAAAGCGAGTAATAAAGCTTACAAAGGCATTGGTGACTATAAATGGACTTTTCTTGTCAATGGATGGGATTCGCTTAACATTTCTTGAGCTAAACATCTAATTATAATCTGTTTTAACAAAAAATGTAAAAAAATTAAACTTAAAATCAATAATGAGATTATAAAACCATTTAAAGCGAGTAATAAGGCTTACAAAGGCATTGATGACTATAAATGGACTTTTCTTGTCAATGGATGGGATTCCCTTCACGTTTCCCGAGGAAAACATCCAATTATAATCTGTTTTAACAAAAAATGTATAAAAATTACACTTAAAATCAATAATGAGATTATAAAACCATTGAAAGCGAGCAATAAGGCTTACAAAGGCATTAGTGACTATAAATGGACTTTTCTTGTCAATGGATGGGATTCGTTTCACGTTTCCCGAGAAAAACATCCAATTATAATCTATTTTAACAAAAAATGTAAAAAAATTAAACTTAAAATCAATAATGAGATTATAAAACCATTTAAAGCGAGTAATAAGGCTTCCAAAGGCATTGGTGACTATAAATGGACTTTTCTTGTCAATGGATGGGATTCCCTTCACGTTTCCCGAGGAAAACATCCAATTATAATCTGTTTTAACAAAAAATGTAAAAAAATTACACTTAAAATCAATAATGAGATTATAAAACCATTTAAAGCGAGTAATAAGGCTTATAAAGGCATTGGTGACTATAAATGGACTTTTCTTGTCAATGGATGGGATTCGCTTCACGTTTCTTGAGCTAAACATCTAAATATAATCTGTTTTATCAAAAAATGTAAAAAAATTAAACTTAAAATCAATAATGAGATTATAAAACCATTTAAAGCGAGTAATAAGGCTTACAAAGGCATTGGTGATTATAAATGGACTTTTCTTGTCAATGGATGGGATTCGCTTCACGTTTCCCGAGAAAAACATCCAATTATAATCTATTTTAACAAAAAATGTAAAAAAATTAAACTTAAAATCAATAATGAGATTATAAAACCATTTAAAGCGAGTAATAAGGCTTACAGAGGCATTTGTGACTATAAATGGACTTTTCTTGTCAACGGATGGGATTCGCTTCACGTTTCCCGAGAAAAACATCCAATTATAATCCCTTTTAACAAAAAACGTAAAAAAATTAAACTTAAAATCAATAATGAGATTATAAAACCATTTAAAGCAAGTAATAAGGCTTACAAACGCATTGGTGACTATAAATGGACTTTTCTTGTCAATGGATGGGATTCGCTTCACGTTTCCCGAGGAAAACATCCAATTATAATCTGTTTTAACAAAAAATGTAAAAAAATTAAACTTAAAATCAATAATGAGATTATAAAACCATTGAAAGCGAGTAATAAGGCTTACAAAGGCATTGGTGACTATAAATGGACTTTTCTTGTCAATGGATGGGATTCGCTTCACGTTTCCCGAGGAAAACATCCAATTATAATCTGTTTTAAAAAAAAATGTAAAAAAATTACACTTAAAATCAATAATGAGATTATAAAACCATTGAAAGCGAGCAATAAGGCTTACAAAGGCATTGGTGACTATAAATGGACTTTTCTTGTCAATGGATGGGATTCGCTTCACGTTTCCCGAGAAAAACATCCAATTATAATCTATTTTAACAAAAAATGTAAAAAAATTAAACTTAAAATCAATAATGAGATTATAAAACAATTTAAAGCGAGTAATAAGGCTTCCAAAGGCATTGGTGACTGTAAATGGACTTTTCTTGTCAATGGATGGGATTCGCTTAACGTTCCTTGAGCTAAACATCTAATTATAATCTGTTTTAACAAAAAATGTAAAAAAATTAAACTTAAAATCAATAATGAGATTATAAAACCATTTAAAGCGAGTAATAAGGCTTACAAAGGCATTGGTGACTATAAATGGACTTTTCTTTTCAATGGATGGGATTCGCTTCACGTTTCTTGAGCTAAACATCCAATTATAATCTGTTTCAACAAAAAATGTAAAAAAATTAAACTTAAAATTAATAATGAGATTATAAGACCATTTAAAGCGAGTAATAAGGCTTACAAAGGCATTGGTTACTGTAAATGGACTTTTCTTGTCAATGGATGGGATTCGCTTCACGTTTCCCGAGGAATACATCCAATTGTAATATGTTTTAAGAAAAAATGTAAAAAAATTAAACTTAAAATCAATAATGAGATTATAAAACCATTTAAAGCGAGTAATAGGGCTTACAAAGGCATTGGTGACTATAAATGGACTTTTCTCTTGAATGGATGGGATTCGCTTCACCTTTCCCGAGGGAAACATCCAATTATAATCTGTTTTAACAAAAAATGTAAAAAGATTAAACTTAAAATCAATAATGAGATTATAAAACCATTTAAAGCGAGTAATAAGGCTTACAAAGGCATTTGTGACTATAAATGGACTTTTCTTGTCAATGGATGGGATTCGCTTCACGTTTCCCGAGGAAAACATCCAATTATAATCTGTTTTAACAAAAAATGTAAAAAAATTAAACTTAAAATCAATAATGAGATTATAAAACCATTTAAAGCGAGTAATAAGGCTTACAAAGGCATTGGTGACTATAAATGGACTTTTCTTGTCAATGGATGGGATTCGATTCACGTTTCCCGAGGAATACATCCAATTATAATCTGTTTTAATAAAAAATGTAAAAAAATTAAACTTAAAATCAATAATGAGATTATAAAACCATTTAAAGCGAGTAATAAGGCTTACAAAGGCATTGATGACTATAAATGGACTTTTCTTGTCAATGGATAGGATTCGCTTCACGTTTCGTGAGCTAAACATCTAATTATAATCTGTTTTAACAAAAAATGTAAAAAAATTAAACTTAAAATCAATAATGAGATTATAAAACCATTTAAAGCGAGTAATAAGGCTTACAAAGGCATTGGTGACTATAAATGGACTTTTCTTGTCAATGGATGGGATTCGCTTCATGTTTCCCGAGAAAAACATCCAATTATAATCTGTTTTAACAAAAAATGTAAAAAAATTAAACTTAAAATCAATAATGAGATTATAAAACCATTTAAAGCGAGTAATAAGGCTTACAAAGGCATTGGTGACTATAAATGGACTTTTCTTGTCAATGGATGGGAGTCGCTTAACGTTTCTTGAGCTAAACATCTAATTATAATCTGTTTTAACAAAAAATGTAAAAAAAGTAAACTTAAAATCAATAATGAGATTATAAAACCATTTAAAGCGAGTAATAAGGCTTACAAAGGCATTGGTGACTATAAATGGACTTTTCTTGTCAATGGATGGGATTCGATTCACGTTTCCCGAGGAATACATCCAATTATAATCTGTTTTAATAAAAAATGTAAAAAAATTAAACTTAAAATCAATAATGAGATTATAAAACCATTTAAAGCGAGTAATAAGGCTTACAAAGGCATTGGTGACTATAAATGGACTTTTCTTGTCAATGGATAGGATTCGCTTCACGTTTCGTGAGCTAAACATCTAATTATAATCTGTTTTAGCAAAAAATGTAAAAAAATTAAACTTAAAATCAATAATGAGATTATAAAACCATTTAAAGCGAGTAATAAGGCTTACAAAGGCATTGGTGACTATAAATGGACTTTTCTTGTCAATGGATGGGATTCGCTTCACGTTTCCAGAGAAAAACATCCAATTATAATCTATTTTACCAAAAAATGTAAAAAAATTACACTTAAAATCAATAATGAGATTATAAAACCATTTAAAGCGAGTAATAAGGCTTACAAAGGCATTGGTGACTATAAATGGACTTTTCTTGTCAATGGATGGGATTCGCTTCACGTTTCCCAAGAAAAACATCCAATTTTAATCTATTTTAACAAAATATGTAAAAAAATTAAACTTAAAATCAATAATGAGATTATAAAACCATTTAAAGCGAGTAATAAGGCTTACAAAGGCATTGGTAACTGTAAATGGACTTTTCTTGTCAATGGATGGGATTCGCTTCACGTTTCTTGAGCTAAACATCTAATTATAATCTGTTTTAACAAAAAATGTAAAAAAATTAAACTTAAAATCAATAATGAGATTATAAAACCATTTGAAGCGAGTAATAAGGCTTACAAAGGCATTAGTGACTATAAATGGACTTTTCTTGTCAATGGATGGGATTCGCTTCACGTTTCCCGAGGAAAACATCCAATTATAATCTGTTTTAACAAAAAATGTAAAAAAATTAAACTTAAAATCAATAATGAGATTATAAAACCATTGAAAGCGAGTAATAAGGCTTACAAAAGCATTGGTGACTATAAATGGACTTTTCTCTTGAATGGATGGGATTCGCTTCACATTTCCCGAGGGAAACATCCAATTATAATCTGTTTTAACAAAAAATTCAAAAACATTAAACTTAAAATCAATAATGAGATTATAAAACCATGTAAAGCGAGTAATAAGGCTTACAAAGGCATTGGTGACTATAAATGGACTTTTCTTGTCAATGGATGGGATTCGATTCACGTTTCCCGAGGAATACATCCAATTATAATCTGTTTTAATAAAAAATGTAAAAAAATTAAACTTACAATCAATAATGAGATTATAAAACCATTTAAAGCGAGTAATAAGGCTTACAAAGGCATTGGTGACTATAAATGGACTTTTCTTGTCAATGGATAGGATTCGCTTCACGTTTCGTGAGCTAAACATCTAATTATAATCTGTTTTAGCAAAAAATGTAAAAAAATTAAACTTAAAATCAATAATGAGATTATAAAACCATTTAAAGCGAGTAATAAGGCTTACAAAGGCATTGGTGACTATAAATGGACTTTTCTTGTCAATGGATGGGATTCGCTTCATGTTTCCTGAGGAAAACATCCAATTATAATCTATTTTAACAAAAAATGTAAAAAAATTAAACTTTAAATCAATAATGAGATTATAAAACCATTTAAAGCGAGTAACAAGGCTTACAAAGGCATTGGTGACTATAAATGGACTTTTCTTGTCAATGGATGGGATTCGCTTCACGTTTCCCGAGAAAAACATCCAATTATAATCTATTTTAACAAAAAATGTAAAAAAATTAAACTTTAAATCAATAATGAGATTATAAAACCATTTAAAGCGAGTAATAAGGCTTCCAAAGGCATTGGTGACTATAAATGGACTTTTCTTGCCAATGGATGGGATTCGCTTAACATTTCTTGAGCTAAACATCTAATTATAATCTGTTTTAGCAAAAAATGTAAAAAAATTACACTTAAAATCAATAATGAGATTATAAAACCATTTAAAGCGAGTAATAAGGCTTACAAAGGCATTGGTGACTATAAATGGACTTTTCTTGTCAATGGATGGGATTCGCTTAACCTTTTTTGAGCTAAACATCTAATTATAATCTGTTTTAACAAAAAATGTAAAAAAATTAAACTTAAAATCAATAATGAGATTATAAAACCATTTAAAGCGAGTAATAAGGCTTACAAAGGCATTGGTGACTATAAATGGACTTTTCTTGTCAATGGATGGGATTCGCTTCATGTTTCCTGAGGAAAACATCCAATTATAATCTATTTTAACAAAAAATGTAAAAAGATTAAACTTAAAATCAATAATGAGATTATAAAACCATTTAAAGCGAGTAATAAGGCTTACAAAGGCATTTGTGACTATAAATGGACTTTTCTTGTCAATGGATGGGATTCGCTTCACGTTTCTTGAGCTAAACATCTAATTATAATTTGTTTTATCAAAAAATGTAAAAAAATTAAACTTAAAATCAATAATGAGATTATAAAACCATTTAAAGCGAGTAATAAGGCTTACAAACGCATTGGTGACAATAAATGGACTTTTCTTGTCATTCGCTTCACGTTTCCCGAGAAAAACATCCAATTATAATCTGTTTTAACAGAAAACGTAAAAAAATTAAACTTAAAATCAATAATGAGATTATAAAACCATTTAAAGCGAGTAATAGGGCTTACAAAGGCATTGGTGACTATAAATGGACTTTTCTCTTGAATGGATGGGATTCGCTTCACCTTTCCCGAGGGCAACATCCAATTATAATCTGTTTTAACAAAAAATGTAAAAAGATTAAACTTAAAATCAATAATGAGATTATAAAACCATTTAAAGCGAGTAATAAGGCTTACAAAGGCATTGGTGACTATAAATGGACTTTTCTTGTCAATGGATGGGAGTCGCTTAACGTTTCTTGAGCTAAACATCTAATTATAATCTGTTTTAACAAAAAATGTAAAAAAATTAAACTTAAAATCAATAATGAGATTATAAAACCATTTAAAGCGAGTAATAAGGCTTACAAAGGCATTGGTGACTATAAATGGACTTTTCTTGTCAATGGATGGGATTCGATTCACGTTTCCCGAGGAATACATCCAATTATAATCTGTTTTAATAAAAAATGTAAAAAAATTAAACTTAAAATCAATAATGAGATTATAAAACCATTTAAAGCGAGTAATAAGGCTTACAAAGGCATTGGTGACTATAAATGGACTTTTCTTGTCAATGGATAGGATTCGCTTCACGTTTCGTGAGCTAAACATATAATTATAATCTGTTTTAACAAAAAATGTAAAAAAATTAAACTTAAAATCAATAATGAGATTATAAAACCATTTAAAGCGAGTAATAAGGCTTACAAAGGCATTGGTGACTATAAATGGACTTTTCTTGTCAATGGATGGGATTCGCTTCACGTTTCCCGAGAAAAACATCCAATTATAATCTGTTTTAACAAAAAATGTAAAAAAATTAAACTTAAAATCAATAATGAGATTATAAAACCATTTAAAGCGAGTAATAAGGCTTACAAAGGCATTGGTGACTATAAATGGACTTTTCTTGTCAATGGATGGGAGTCGCTTAACGTTTCTTGAGCTAAACATCTAATTATAATCTGTTTTAACAAAAAATGTAAAAAAATTAAACTTAAAATCAATAATGAGATTATAAAACCATTTAAAGCGAGTAATAAGGCTTACAAAGGCATTGGTGACTATAAATGGACTTTTCTTGTCAATGGATGGGATTCGATTCACGTTTCCCGAGGAATACATCCAATTATAATCTGTTTTAATAAAAAATGTAAAAAAATTAAACTTAAAATCAATAATGAGATTATAAAACCATTTAAAGCGAGTAATAAGGCTTACAAAGGCATTGGTGACTATAAATGGACTTTTCTTGTCAATGGATAGGATTCGCTTCACGTTTCGTGAGCTAAACATCTAATCATAATCTGTTTTAGCAAAAAATGTAAAAAAATTAAACTTAAAATCAATAATGAGATTATAAAACCATTTAAAGCGAGTAATAAGGCTTACAAAGGCATTGGTGACTATAAATGGACTTTTCTTGTCAATGGATGGGATTCGCTTCATGTTTCCTGAGGAAAACATCCAATTATAATCTATTTTAACAAAAAATGTAAAAAAATTAAACTTTAAATCAATAATGAGATTATAAAACCATTTAAAGCGAGTAACAAGGCTTACAAAGGCATTGGTGACTATAAATGGACTTTTCTTGTCAATGGATGGGATTCGCTTCACGTTTCCCGAGAAAAACATCCAATTATAATCTATTTTAACAAAAAATGTAAAAAAATTAAACTTTAAATCAATAATGAGATTATAAAACCATTTAAAGCGAGTAATAAGGCTTCCAAAGGCATTGGTGACTATAAATGGACTTTTCTTGCCAATGGATGGGATTCGCTTAACATTTCTTGAGCTAAACATCTAATTATAATCTGTTTTAGCAAAAAATGTAAAAAAATTACACTTAAAATCAATAATGAGATTATAAAACCATTTAAAGCGAGTAATAAGGCTTACAAAGGCATTGGTGACTATAAATGGACTTTTCTTGTCAATGGATGGGATTCGCTTAACCTTTTTTGAGCTAAACATCTAATTATAATCTGTTTTAACAAAAAATGTAAAAAAATTAAACTTAAAATCAATAATGAGATTATAAAACCATTTAAAGCGAGTAATAAGGCTTACAAAGGCATTGGTGACTATAAATGGACTTTTCTTGTCAATGGATGGGATTCGCTTCATGTTTCCTGAGGAAAACATCCAATTATAATCTATTTTAACAAAAAATGTAAAAAGATTAAACTTAAAATCAATAATGAGATTATAAAACCATTTAAAGCGAGTAATAAGGCTTACAAAGGCATTTGTGACTATAAATGGACTTTTCTTGTCAATGGATGGGATTCGCTTCACGTTTCTTGAGCTAAACATCTAATTATAATTTGTTTTATCAAAAAATGTAAAAAAATTAAACTTAAAATCAATAATGAGATTATAAAACCATTTAAAGCGAGTAATAAGGCTTACAAACGCATTGGTGACAATAAATGGACTTTTCTTGTCATTCGCTTCACGTTTCCCGAGAAAAACATCCAATTATAATCTGTTTTAACAGAAAACGTAAAAAAATTAAACTTAAAATCAATAATGAGATTATAAAACCATTTAAAGCGAGTAATAGGGCTTACAAAGGCATTGGTGACTATAAATGGACTTTTCTCTTGAATGGATGGGATTCGCTTCACCTTTCCCGAGGGCAACATCCAATTATAATCTGTTTTAACAAAAAATGTAAAAAGATTAAACTTAAAATCAATAATGAGATTATAAAACCATTTAAAGCGAGTAATAAGGCTTACAAAGGCATTTGTGACTCTAAATGGACTTTTCTTGTCAATGGATGGGATTCGCTTCACGTTTCCCGAGGAAAACATCCAATTATAATCTGTTTTAACAAAAAATGTAAAAAAATTAAACTTAAAATCAATAATGAGATTATAAAACCATTTAAAGCGAGTAATAAGGCTTACAAAGGCATTGGTGACTATAAATGGACTTTTCTTGTCAATGGATGGGAGTCGCTTAACGTTTCTTGAGCTAAACATCTAATTATAATCTGTTTTAACAAAAAATGTAAAAAAATTAAACTTAAAATCAATAATGAGATTATAAAACCATTTAAAGCGAGTAATAAGGCTTACAAAGGCATTGGTGACTATAAATGGACTTTTCTTGTCAATGGATGGGATTCGATTCACGTTTCCCGAGGAATACATCCAATTATAATCTGTTTTAATAAAAAATGTAAAAAAATTAAACTTAAAATCAATAATGAGATTATAAAACCATTTAAAGCGAGTAATAAGGCTTACAAAGGCATTGGTGACTATAAATGGACTTTTCTTGTCAATGGATAGGATTCGCTTCACGTTTCGTGAGCTAAACATATAATTATAATCTGTTTTAACAAAAAATGTAAAAAAATTAAACTTAAAATCAATAATGAGATTATAAAACCATTTAAAGCGAGTAATAAGGCTTACAAAGGCATTGGTGACTATAAATGGACTTTTCTTGTCAATGGATGGGATTCGCTTCACGTTTCCCGAGAAAAACATCCAATTATAATCTGTTTTAACAAAAAATGTAAAAAAATTAAACTTAAAATCAATAATGAGATTATAAAACCATTTAAAGCGAGTAATAAGGCTTACAAAGGCATTGGTGACTATAAATGGACTTTTCTTGTCAATGGATGGGAGTCGCTTAACGTTTCTTGAGCTAAACATCTAATTATAATCTGTTTTAACAAAAAATGTAAAAAAATTAAACTTAAAATCAATAATGAGATTATAAAACCATTTAAAGCGAGTAATAAGGCTTACAAAGGCATTGGTGACTATAAATGGACTTTTCTTGTCAATGGATGGGATTCGATTCACGTTTCCCGAGGAATACATCCAATTATAATCTGTTTTAATAAAAAATGTAAAAAAATTAAACTTAAAATCAATAATGAGATTATAAAACCATTTAAAGCGAGTAATAAGGCTTACAAAGGCATTGGTGACTATAAATGGACTTTTCTTGTCAATGGATAGGATTCGCTTCACGTTTCGTGAGCTAAACATCTAATCATAATCTGTTTTAGCAAAAAATGTAAAAAAATTAAACTTAAAATCAATAATGAGATTATAAAACCATTTAAAGCGAGTAATAAGGCTTACAAAGGCATTGGTGACTATAAATGGACTTTTCTTGTCAATGGATGGGATTCGCTTCATGTTTCCTGAGGAAAACATCCAATTATAATCTATTTTAACAAAAAATGTAAAAAAATTAAACTTTAAATCAATAATGAGATTATAAAACCATTTAAAGCGAGTAACAAGGCTTACAAAGGCATTGGTGACTATAAATGGACTTTTCTTGTCAATGGATGGGATTCGCTTCACGTTTCCCGAGAAAAACATCCAATTATAATCTATTTTAACAAAAAATGTAAAAAAATTAAACTTTAAATCAATAATGAGATTATAAAACCATTTAAAGCGAGTAATAAGGCTTCCAAAGGCATTGGTGACTATAAATGGACTTTTCTTGCCAATGGATGGGATTCGCTTAACATTTCTTGAGCTAAACATCTAATTATAATCTGTTTTAGCAAAAAATGTAAAAAAATTACACTTAAAATCAATAATGAGATTATAAAACCATTTAAAGCGAGTAATAAGGCTTACAAAGGCATTGGTGACTATAAATGGACTTTTCTTGTCAATGGATGGGATTCGCTTAACCTTTTTTGAGCTAAACATCTAATTATAATCTGTTTTAACAAAAAATGTAAAAAAATTAAACTTAAAATCAATAATGAGATTATAAAACCATTTAAAGCGAGTAATAAGGCTTACAAAGGCATTGGTGACTATAAATGGACTTTTCTTGTCAATGGATGGGATTCGCTTCATGTTTCCTGAGGAAAACATCCAATTATAATCTATTTTAACAAAAAATGTAAAAAGATTAAACTTAAAATCAATAATGAGATTATAAAACCATTTAAAGCGAGTAATAAGGCTTACAAAGGCATTTGTGACTATAAATGGACTTTTCTTGTCAATGGATGGGATTCGCTTCACGTTTCTTGAGCTAAACATCTAATTATAATTTGTTTTATCAAAAAATGTAAAAAAATTAAACTTAAAATCAATAATGAGATTATAAAACCATTTAAAGCGAGTAATAAGGCTTACAAACGCATTGGTGACAATAAATGGACTTTTCTTGTCATTCGCTTCACGTTTCCCGAGAAAAACATCCAATTATAATCTGTTTTAACAGAAAACGTAAAAAAATTAAACTTAAAATCAATAATGAGATTATAAAACCATTTAAAGCGAGTAATAGGGCTTACAAAGGCATTGGTGACTATAAATGGACTTTTCTCTTGAATGGATGGGATTCGCTTCACCTTTCCCGAGGGCAACATCCAATTATAATCTGTTTTAACAAAAAATGTAAAAAGATTAAACTTAAAATCAATAATGAGATTATAAAACCATTTAAAGCGAGTAATAAGGCTTACAAAGGCATTTGTGACTCTAAATGGACTTTTCTTGTCAATGGATGGGATTCGCTTCACGTTTCCCGAGGAAAACATCCAATTATAATCTGTTTTAACAAAAAATGTAAAAAAATTAAACTTAAAATCAATAATGAGATTATAAAACCATTTAAAGCGAGTAATAAGGCTTACAAAGGCATTGGTGACTATAAATGGACTTTTCTTGTCAATGGATGGGAGTCGCTTAACGTTTCTTGAGCTAAACATCTAATTATAATCTGTTTTAACAAAAAATGTAAAAAAATTAAACTTAAAATCAATAATGAGATTATAAAACCATTTAAAGCGAGTAATAAGGCTTACAAAGGCATTGGTGACTATAAATGGACTTTTCTTGTCAATGGATGGGATTCGATTCACGTTTCCCGAGGAATACATCCAATTATAATCTGTTTTAATAAAAAATGTAAAAAAATTAAACTTAAAATCAATAATGAGATTATAAAACCATTTAAAGCGAGTAATAAGGCTTACAAAGGCATTGGTGACTATAAATGGACTTTTCTTGTCAATGGATAGGATTCGCTTCACGTTTCGTGAGCTAAACATATAATTATAATCTGTTTTAACAAAAAATGTAAAAAAATTAAACTTAAAATCAATAATGAGATTATAAAACCATTTAAAGCGAGTAATAAGGCTTACAAAGGCATTGGTGACTATAAATGGACTTTTCTTGTCAATGGATGGGATTCGCTTCACGTTTCCCGAGAAAAACATCCAATTATAATCTGTTTTAACAAAAAATGTAAAAAAATTAAACTTAAAATCAATAATGAGATTATAAAACCATTTAAAGCGAGTAATAAGGCTTACAAAGGCATTGGTGACTATAAATGGACTTTTCTTGTCAATGGATGGGAGTCGCTTAACGTTTCTTGAGCTAAACATCTAATTATAATCTGTTTTAACAAAAAATGTAAAAAAATTAAACTTAAAATCAATAATGAGATTATAAAACCATTTAAAGCGAGTAATAAGGCTTACAAAGGCATTGGTGACTATAAATGGACTTTTCTTGTCAATGGATGGGATTCGATTCACGTTTCCCGAGGAATACATCCAATTATAATCTGTTTTAATAAAAAATGTAAAAAAATTAAACTTAAAATCAATAATGAGATTATAAAACCATTTAAAGCGAGTAATAAGGCTTACAAAGGCATTGGTGACTATAAATGGACTTTTCTTGTCAATGGATAGGATTCGCTTCACGTTTCGTGAGCTAAACATCTAATCATAATCTGTTTTAGCAAAAAATGTAAAAAAATTAAACTTAAAATCAATAATGAGATTATAAAACCATTTAAAGCGAGTAATAAGGCTTACAAAGGCATTGGTGACTATAAATGGACTTTTCTTGTCAATGGATGGGATTCGCTTCACGTTTCCCGAGAAAAACATCCAATTATAATCTATTTTACCAAAAAATGTAAAAAAATTACACTTAAAATCAATAATGAGATTATAAAACCATTTAAAGCGAGTAATAAGGCTTACAAAGGCATTGGTGACTATAAATGGACTTTTCTTGTCAATGGATGGGATTCACTTCACGTTTCCCGAGAAAAACATCCAATTTTAATCTATTTTAACAAAATATGTAAAAAAATTAAACTTAAAATCAATAATGAGATTATAAAACCATTTAAAGCGAGTAATAAGGCTTACAAAGGCATTGGTAACTGTAAATGGACTTTTCTTGTCAATGGATGGGATTCGCTTCACGTTTCTTGAGCTAAACATCTAATTATAATCTGTTTTAACAAAAAATGTAAAAAAATTAAACTTAAAATCAATAATGAGATTATAAAACCATTTGAAGCGAGTAATAAGGCTTACAAAGGCATTAGTGACTATAAATGGACTTTTCTTGTCAATGGATGGGATTCGCTTCACGTTTCCCGAGGAAAACATCCAATTATAATCTGTTTTAACAAAAAATGTAAAAAAATTAAACTTAAAATCAATAATGAGATTATAAAACCATTGAAAGCGAGTAATAAGGCTTACAAAAGCATTGGTGACTATAAATGGACTTTTCTCTTGAATGGATGGGATTCGCTTCACATTTCCCGAGGGAAACATCCAATTATAATCTGTTTTAACAAAAAATTCAAAAAAATTAAACTTAAAATCAATAATGAGATTATAAAACCATGTAAAGCGAGTAATAAGGCTTACAAAGGCATTGGTGACTATAAATGGACTTTTCTTGTCAATGGATGGGATTCGCTTCACGTTTCCCGAGGAATACATCCAATTATAATATGTTTTAAGAAAAAATGTAAAAAAATTAAACTTAAAATCAATAATGAGATTATAAAACCATTTAAAGCGAGTAATAAGGCTTACAAAGGCATTGGTGACTATAAATGGACTTTTCTTGTCAATGGATGGGATTCGCTTCACGTTTCCCAAGGAAAACATCCAATTATAATCTGTTTTAACAAAAAATGTAAAAAAATTAAACTTAAAATCAATAATGAGATTATAAAACCATTTAAAGCGAGTAATAAGGCTTACAAAGGCATTGGTGACTATAAATGGACTTTTCTTTTCAATGGATGGGATTCGCTTAACGTTTCTTGAGCTAAACATCTAATTATAATCTGTTTTAACAAAAAATGTAAAAAAATTAAACTTAAAATCAATAATGAGATTATAAAACCATTTAAAGCGAGTAATAAGGCTTACAAAGGCATTGGTGACTATAAATGGACTTTTCTTGTCAATGGATGGGATTCGCTTCACGTTTCCCAAGGAAAACATCCAATTATAATCTGTTTTAACAAAAAATGTAAAAAAATTAAACTTAAAATTAATAATGAGATTATAAAACCATTTAAAGCGAGTAATAAGGCTTCCAAAGGCATTGGTGACTATAAATGGACTTTTCTTGTCAATGGATGGGATTCGCTTAACATTTCTTGCGCTAAACATCTAATTATAATCTGTTTTAGCAAAAAATGTAAAAAAATTACACTTAAAATCAATAATGAGATTATAAAACCATTTAAAGCGAGTAATAAGGCTTACAAAGGCATTGGTGACTGTAAATGGACTTTTCTTGTCAATGGATGGGATTCGCTTAACGTTTCTTGAGCTAAACATCTAATTATAATCTGTTTTAACGAAAAATGTAAAAAAATTAAACTTAAAATCAATAATGAGATTATAAAACCATTTAAAGCGAGTAATAAGGCTTACAAAGGCATTGGTGACTATAAATGGACTTTTCTTGTCAATGGATGGGATTCGCTTCACGTTTCCCGAGAAAAACATTCAATTATAATCTATTTTAACAAAAAATGTAAAAAAATTACACTTAAAATCAATAATGAGATTATAAAACCATTTAAAGCGAGTAATAAGGCTTACAAAGGCATTGGTGACTATAAATGGACTTTTCTTGTCAATGGATGGGATTCGCTTAACGTTTGTTGAGCTAAACATCTAATTATAATCTGTTTTCACAAAAAATGTAAAAAAATTAAACTTAAAATCAATAATGAGATTATAAAACCATTTAAAGCGAGTGATAAGGCTTCCAAAGGCATTGGTGACTATAAATGGACTTTTCTTGTCAATGGATGGGATTCGCTTAACATTTCTTGAGCTAAACATCTAATTATAATCTGTTTTAACAAAAAATGTAAAAGAATTACACTTAAAATCAATAATGAGATTATAAAACCATTTAAAGCGAGTAATAAGGCTTACAAAGGCATTGGTGACTATAAATGGACTTTCCTTGTCAATGGATGGGATTCGCTTCACGTTTTCCGTGGAAAACATCCAATTATAATCTGTTTTAACAAAAAATGTAAAAAAATTAAACTTAAAATCAATAATGAGATTATAAAACCATTTAAAGCGAGTAATAAGGCTTACAAAGGCATTGGTGACTATAAATGGACTTTTCTCTTGAATGGATGGGATTCGCTTCACATTTCCCGAGGGAAACATCCAATTATAACCTGTTTTAACAAAAAATTCAAAAAAATTAAACTTAAAATCAATAATGAGATTCTAAAACCATTTAAAGCGAGTAATAAGGCTTACAAAGGCATTGGTGACTATAAATGGACTTTTCTTGTCAATGGATGGGATTCGCTTAACGTTTGTTGAGCTAAACATCTAATTATAATCTGTTTTAACAAAAAATGTAAAAAAATTAAACTTAAAATCAATAATGAGATTATAAAATCATTTAAAGCGAGTAATAAGGCTTACAAAGGTATTGGTGACTATAAATGGACTTTTCTTGTCAATGGATGGGATTCGCTTCACGTTTCCCGAGAAAAACATCCAAATATAATCTATTTTAACAAAAAATGTAAAAAAACTAAACTTAAAATCAATAATGAGATTATAAGACCATTTAAAGCGAGTAATAAGGCTTACTAAGGCATTGGTAACTATAAATGGACTTTCCTTGTCAATGGATGGGATTCGCTTCACGTTTTCCGAGGAAAACATCCAATTATAATCTGTCTTAACAAAAAATGTAAAAAAATTAAACTTAAAATCAATAATGAGATTATAAAACCATTTAAAGCGAGTAATAAGGCTTACAAAGGCATTGGTGACTATAAATGGACTTTTCTTGTCAATGGATGGGATTCGCTTCACGTTTCCCGAGGAAAACATCCAATTATAATCTGTTTTAACAAAAAATGTAAAAAAATTAAACTTAAAATCAATAATGAGATTATAAAACCATTTAAAGCGAGTAATAAGGCTTACAAAGGCATTGGTGACTGTAAATGGACTTTTCGTGTCAATGGATGGGATTCGCTTAACATTTCTTGAGCTAAACAGCTAATTATAATCTGTTTTAGCAAAAAATGTAAAAAAATTACACTTAAAATCAATAATGAGATTATAAAACCATTTAAAGCGAGTAATAAGGCTTACAAAGGCATTGGTGACTATAAATGGACTTTTCTTGTCAATGGATGGGATTCGCTTCACGTTTCCCGAGAAAAACATCCAATTATAATCTATTTTAACAAAAAATGTAAAAAAATTACACTTAAAATCAATAATGAGATTATAAAACCATTTAAAGCGAGTAATAAGGCTTACAAAGGCATTTGTGACTATAAATGGACTTTTCTTGTCAATGGATGGGATTCGCTTCACGTTTCCCGAGAAAAACATCCAATTATAATCTATTTTAACAAAAAATGTAAAAAAATTAAACTTAAAATCAATAATGAGATTATAAAACCATTTAAAGCGAGTAATAAGGCTTACAAAGGCATTGGTGACTGTAAATGGACTTTTCGTGTCAATGGATGGGATTCGCTTAACATTTCTTGAGCTAAACAGCTAATTATAATCTGTTTTAGCAAAAAATGTAAAAAAATTACACTTAAAATCAATAATGAGATTATAAAACCATTTAAAGCGAGTAATAAGGCTTACAAAGGCATTGGTGACTATAAATGGACTTTTCTTGTCAATGGATGGGATTCGCTTCACGTTTCCCGAGAAAAACATCCAATTATAATCTATTTTAACAAAAAATGTAAAAAAATTAAACTTAAAATCAATAATGAGATTATAAAACCATTTAAAGCGAGTAATAAGGCTTACAAAGGCATTGGTGACTGTAAATGGACTTTTCGTGTCAATGGATGGGATTCGCTTAACATTTCTTGAGCTAAACAGCTAATTATAATCTGTTTTAGCAAAAAATGTAAAAAAATTACACTTAAAATCAATAATGAGATTATAAAACCATTTAAAGCGAGTAATAAGGCTTACAAAGGCATTGGTGACTATAAATGGACTTTTCTTGTCAATGGATGGGATTCGCTTCACGTTTCCCGAGAAAAACATCCAATTATAATCTATTTTAACAAAAAATGTAAAAAAATTACACTTAAAATCAATAATGAGATTATAAAACCATTTAAAGCGAGTAATAAGGCTTACAAAGGCATTTGTGACTATAAATGGACTTTTCTTGTCAATGGATGGGATTCGCTTCACGTTTCTTGAGCTAAACATCTAATTATAATTTGTTTTATCAAAAAATGTAAAAAAATTAAACTTAAAATCAATAATGAGATTATAAAACCATTTAAAGCGAGTAATAAGGCTTACAAAGGAATTGGTGACTATAAATGGACTTTTCTTGTCAATGGATGGGATTCGCTTCACGTTTCCCGAGAAAAACATCCAATTTTAATCTATTTTAACAAAATATGTAAAAAAATTAAACTTAAAATCAATAATGAGATTATAAAACCATTTAAAGCGAGTAATAAGGCTTACAAAGGCATTGGTAACTGTAAATGGACTTTTCTTGTCAATGGATGGGATTCGCTTCATGTTTCTTGAGCTAAACATCTAATTATAATCTGTTTTAACAAAAAATGTAAAAAAATTAAACTTAAAATCAATAATGGGATTATAAAACCATTTAAAGCGAGTAATAAGGCTTACAAAGGCATTGGTGACTATAAATGGACTTTCCTTGTCAATGGATGGGATTCGCTTCACGTTTTCCGTGAAAAACATCCAATTATAATCTGTCTTAACAAAAAATGTAAAAAAATTAAACTTAAAATCAATAATGAGATTATAAAACCATTTAAAGCGAGTAATAAGGCTTACAAAGGCATTGGTGACTATAAATGGACTTTTCTTGTCAATGGATGGGATTCGCTTCACGTTTCCCGAGAAAAACATCCAATTTTAATCTATTTTAACAAAAAATGTAAAAAAATTAAACTTAAAATCAATAATGAGATTATAAAACCATTTAAAGCGAGTAATAAGGCTTACAAAGGCATTGGTGACTGTAAATGGACTTTTCTTGTCAATGGATGGGATTCGCTTAACGTTTCTTGAGCTAAACATCTAATTATAATCTGTTTTAACAAAAAATGTAAAAAAATTAAACTTAAAATCAATAATGACATTATAAAACCATTTAAAGCGAGTAATAAGGCTTCCAAAGGCATTGGTGACTATAAATGGACTTTTCTTGTCAATGGATGGGATTCGCTTAACATTTCTTGAGCTAAACAGCTAATTATAATCTGTTTTAGCAAAAAATGTAAAAAAATTACACTTAAAATCAATAATGAGATTATAAAACCATTTAAAGCGAGTAATAAGGCTTATAAAGGCATTGGTGACTATAAATGGACTTTTCTTGTCAATGGATGGGATTCGCTTAACATTTCTTGAGCTAAACATCTAATTATAATCTGTTTTAACAAAAAATGTAAAAAAATTAAACTTAAAATCAATAATGAGATTATAAAACCATTTAAAGCGAGTAATAAGGCTTACAAAGGCATTGGTGACTATAAATGGACTTTCCTTGTCAATGGATGGGATTCGCTTCACGTTTTCCGTGGAAAACATCCAATTATAATCTGTTTTAACAAAAAATGTAAAAAAATTAAACTTAAAATCAATAATGAGATTATAAAACCATTTAAAGCGAGTAATAAGGCTTACAAAGGCATTGGTGACTATAAATGGACTTTTCTCTTGAATGGATGGGATTCGCTTCACATTTCCCGAGGGAAACATCCAATTATAACCTGTTTTAACAAAAAATTCAAAAAAATTAAACTTAAAATCAATAATGAGATTCTAAAACCATTTAAAGCGAGTAATAAGGCTTACAAAGGCATTGGTGACTATAAATGGACTTTTCTTGTCAATGGATGGGATTCGCTTAACGTTTTTTGAGCTAAACATCTAATTATAATCTGTTTTAACAAAAAATGTAAAAAAATTAAACTTAAAATCAATAATGAGATTATAAAATCATTTAAAGCGAGTAATAAGGCTTACAAAGGTATTGGTGACTATAAATGGACTTTTCTTGTCAATGGATGGGATTCGCTTCACGTTTCCCGAGAAAAACATCCAAATATAATCTATTTTAACAAAAAATGTAAAAAAACTAAACTTAAAATCAATAATGAGATTATAAGACCATTTAAAGCGAGTAATAAGGCTTACTAAGGCATTGGTAACTATAAATGGACTTTCCTTGTCAATGGATGGGATTCGCTTCACGTTTTCCGAGGAAAACATCCAATTATAATCTGTCTTAACAAAAAATGTAAAAAAATTAAACTTAAAATCAATAATGAGATTATAAAACCATTTAAAGCGAGTAATAAGGCTTACAAAGGCATTGGTGACTATAAATGGACTTTTCTTGTCAATGGATGGGATTCGCTTCACGTTTCCCGAGGAAAACATCCAATTATAATCTGTTTTAACAAAAAATGTAAAAAAATTAAACTTAAAATCAATAATGAGATTATAAAACCATTTAAAGCGAGTAATAAGGCTTACAAAGGCATTGGTGACTGTAAATGGACTTTTCGTGTCAATGGATGGGATTCGCTTAACATTTCTTGAGCTAAACAGCTAATTATAATCTGTTTTAGCAAAAAATGTAAAAAAATTACACTTAAAATCAATAATGAGATTATAAAACCATTTAAAGCGAGTAATAAGGCTTACAAAGGCATTGGTGACTATAAATGGACTTTTCTTGTCAATGGATGGGATTCGCTTCACGTTTCCCGAGAAAAACATCCAATTATAATCTATTTTAACAAAAAATGTAAAAAAATTACACTTAAAATCAATAATGAGATTATAAAACCATTTAAAGCGAGTAATAAGGCTTACAAAGGCATTTGTGACTATAAATGGACTTTTCTTGTCAATGGATGGGATTCGCTTCACGTTTCCCGAGAAAAACATCCAATTATAATCTATTTTAACAAAAAATGTAAAAAAATTAAACTTAAAATCAATAATGAGATTATAAAACCATTTAAAGCGAGTAATAAGGCTTACAAAGGCATTGGTGACTGTAAATGGACTTTTCGTGTCAATGGATGGGATTCGCTTAACATTTCTTGAGCTAAACAGCTAATTATAATCTGTTTTAGCAAAAAATGTAAAAAAATTACACTTAAAATCAATAATGAGATTATAAAACCATTTAAAGCGAGTAATAAGGCTTACAAAGGCATTGGTGACTATAAATGGACTTTTCTTGTCAATGGATGGGATTCGCTTCACGTTTCCCGAGAAAAACATCCAATTATAATCTATTTTAACAAAAAATGTAAAAAAATTAAACTTAAAATCAATAATGAGATTATAAAACCATTTAAAGCGAGTAATAAGGCTTACAAAGGCATTGGTGACTGTAAATGGACTTTTCGTGTCAATGGATGGGATTCGCTTAACATTTCTTGAGCTAAACAGCTAATTATAATCTGTTTTAGCAAAAAATGTAAAAAAATTACACTTAAAATCAATAATGAGATTATAAAACCATTTAAAGCGAGTAATAAGGCTTACAAAGGCATTGGTGACTATAAATGGACTTTTCTTGTCAATGGATGGGATTCGCTTCACGTTTCCCGAGAAAAACATCCAATTATAATCTATTTTAACAAAAAATGTAAAAAAATTACACTTAAAATCAATAATGAGATTATAAAACCATTTAAAGCGAGTAATAAGGCTTACAAAGGCATTTGTGACTATAAATGGACTTTTCTTGTCAATGGATGGGATTCGCTTCACGTTTCTTGAGCTAAACATCTAATTATAATTTGTTTTATCAAAAAATGTAAAAAAATTAAACTTAAAATCAATAATGAGATTATAAAACCATTTAAAGCGAGTAATAAGGCTTACAAAGGAATTGGTGACTATAAATGGACTTTTCTTGTCAATGGATGGGATTCGCTTCACGTTTCCCGAGAAAAACATCCAATTTTAATCTATTTTAACAAAATATGTAAAAAAATTAAACTTAAAATCAATAATGAGATTATAAAACCATTTAAAGCGAGTAATAAGGCTTACAAAGGCATTGGTAACTGTAAATGGACTTTTCTTGTCAATGGATGGGATTCGCTTCATGTTTCTTGAGCTAAACATCTAATTATAATCTGTTTTAACAAAAAATGTAAAAAAATTAAACTTAAAATCAATAATGGGATTATAAAACCATTTAAAGCGAGTAATAAGGCTTACAAAGGCATTGGTGACTATAAATGGACTTTCCTTGTCAATGGATGGGATTCGCTTCACGTTTTCCGTGAAAAACATCCAATTATAATCTGTCTTAACAAAAAATGTAAAAAAATTAAACTTAAAATCAATAATGAGATTATAAAACCATTTAAAGCGAGTAATAAGGCTTACAAAGGCATTGGTGACTATAAATGGACTTTTCTTGTCAATGGATGGGATTCGCTTCACGTTTCCCGAGAAAAACATCCAATTTTAATCTATTTTAACAAAAAATGTAAAAAAATTAAACTTAAAATCAATAATGAGATTATAAAACCATTTAAAGCGAGTAATAAGGCTTACAAAGGCATTGGTGACTGTAAATGGACTTTTCTTGTCAATGGATGGGATTCGCTTAACGTTTCTTGAGCTAAACATCTAATTATAATCTGTTTTAACAAAAAATGTAAAAAAATTAAACTTAAAATCAATAATGACATTATAAAACCATTTAAAGCGAGTAATAAGGCTTCCAAAGGCATTGGTGACTATAAATGGACTTTTCTTGTCAATGGATGGGATTCGCTTAACATTTCTTGAGCTAAACAGCTAATTATAATCTGTTTTAGCAAAAAATGTAAAAAAATTACACTTAAAATCAATAATGAGATTATAAAACCATTTAAAGCGAGTAATAAGGCTTATAAAGGCATTGGTGACTATAAATGGACTTTTCTTGTCAATGGATGGGATTCGCTTAACATTTCTTGAGCTAAACATCTAATTATAATCTGTTTTAACAAAAAATGTAAAAAAATTAAACTTAAAATCAATAATGAGATTATAAAACCATTTAAAGCGAGTAATAAGGCTTACAAAGGCATTGGTGACTATAAATGGACTTTCCTTGTCAATGGATGGGATTCGCTTCACGTTTTCCGTGGAAAACATCCAATTATAATCTGTTTTAACAAAAAATGTAAAAAAATTAAACTTAAAATCAATAATGAGATTATAAAACCATTTAAAGCGAGTAATAAGGCTTACAAAGGCATTGGTGACTATAAATGGACTTTTCTCTTGAATGGATGGGATTCGCTTCACATTTCCCGAGGGAAACATCCAATTATAACCTGTTTTAACAAAAAATTCAAAAAAATTAAACTTAAAATCAATAATGAGATTCTAAAACCATTTAAAGCGAGTAATAAGGCTTACAAAGGCATTGGTGACTATAAATGGACTTTTCTTGTCAATGGATGGGATTCGCTTAACGTTTGTTGAGCTAAACATCTAATTATAATCTGTTTTAACAAAAAATGTAAAAAAATTAAACTTAAAATCAATAATGAGATTATAAAATCATTTAAAGCGAGTAATAAGGCTTACAAAGGTATTGGTGACTATAAATGGACTTTTCTTGTCAATGGATGGGATTCGCTTCACGTTTCCCGAGAAAAACATCCAAATATAATCTATTTTAACAAAAAATGTAAAAAAACTAAACTTAAAATCAATAATGAGATTATAAGACCATTTAAAGCGAGTAATAAGGCTTACTAAGGCATTGGTAACTATAAATGGACTTTCCTTGTCAATGGATGGGATTCGCTTCACGTTTTCCGAGGAAAACATCCAATTATAATCTGTCTTAACAAAAAATGTAAAAAAATTAAACTTAAAATCAATAATGAGATTATAAAACCATTTAAAGCGAGTAATAAGGCTTACAAAGGCATTGGTGACTATAAATGGACTTTTCTTGTCAATGGATGGGATTCGCTTCACGTTTCCCGAGGAAAACATCCAATTATAATCTGTTTTAACAAAACATGTAAAAAAATTAAACTTAAAATCAATAATGAGATTATAAAACCATTTAAAGCGAGTAATAAGGCTTACAAAGGCATTGGTGACTGTAAATGGACTTTTCTTGTCAATGGATGGGATTCGCTTAACGTTTCTTGAGCTAAACATCTAATTATAATCTGTTTTAACAAAAAATGTAAAAAAATTAAACTTAAAATCAATAATGAGATTATAAAACCATTTAAAGCGAGTAAGAACGCTTCCAAAGGCAATGGTGACTATAAATGGACTTTTCTTGTCAATGGATGGGATTCGCTTAACATTTCTTGAGCTAAACAGCTAATTATAATCTGTTTCAGCAAAAAATGTAAAAAAATTACACTTAAAATCAATAATGAGATTATAAAACCATTTAAAGCGAGTAATAAGGCTTATAAAGGCATTGGTGACTATAAATGGACTTTTCTTGTCAATGGATGGGATTCGCTTAACATTTCTTGAGCTAAACATCTAATTATAATCTGTTTTAACAAAAAATGTAAAAAAATTAAACTTAAAATCAATAATGAGACTATAAAACCATTTAAAGCGAGTAATAAGGCTTACAAAGGCATTGGTGACTATAAATGGACTTTTCTTGTCAATGGATGGGATTCGCTTCACGTTTCCCGAGAAAAACATCCAATTATAATCTATTTTAACAAAAAATGTAAAAAAATTAAACTTAAAATCAATAATGAGATTATAAAACCATTTAAAGCGAGTAATAAGGCTTACAAAGGCATTGGTGACTATAAATGGACTTTTCTTGTCAATGGATGGGATTCGCTTCACGTTTCCCGAGGAAAACATCCAATTATAATCTGTTTTAACAAAAAATGTAAAAAAATTAAACTTAAAATCAATAATGAGATTATAAAACCATTTAAAGCGAGTAATAAGGCTTACAAAGGCATTGGTGACTGTAAATGGACTTTTCTTGTCAATGGATGGGATTCGCTTAACGTTTCTTGAGCTAAACATCTAATTATAATATGTTTTAAGAAAAAATGTAAAAAAATTAAACTTAAAATCAATAATGAGATTATAAAACCATTTAAAGCGAGTAATAAGGCTTCCAAAGGCATTGGTGACTATAAATGGACTTTTCTTGTCAATGGATGGGATTCGCTTCACGTTTCCCAAGGAAAACATCCAATTATAATCTGTTTTAACAAAAAATGTAAAAAAATTAAACTTAAAATTAATAATGAGATTATAAAACCATTTAAAGCGAGTAATAAGGCTTCCAAAGGCATTGGTGACTATAAATGGACTTTTCTTGTCAATGGATGGGATTCGCTTAACATTTCTTGAGCTAAACATCTAATTATAATCTGTTTTAACAAAAAATGTAAAAAAATTAAACTTAAAATCAATAATGAGATTATAAAACCATTTAAAGCGAGTAATAAGGCTTACAAAGGCATTGGTGACTATAAATGGACTTTTCTTGTCAATGGATGGGATTCGCTTCACGTTTCCCGAGAAAAACATCCAATTATAATCTATTTTAACAAAAAATGTAAAAAAATTACACTTAAAATCAATAATGAGATTATAAAACCATTTAAAGCGAGTAATAAGGCTTACAAAGGCATTGGTGACTATAAATGGACTTTTCTTGTCAATGGATGGGATTCGCTTCACGTTTCTTGAGCTAAACATCTAATTATAATCTGTTTTATCAAAAAATGTAAAAAAATTAAACTTAAAATCAATAATGAGATTATAAAACCATTTAAAGCGAGTAATAAGGCTTACAAAGGCATTGGTGACTATAAATGGACTTTTCTTGTCAATGGATGGGATTCGCTTCACGTTTCTCGAGAAAAACATCCAATTATAATCTCTTTTAACAAAAAATGTAAAAAAATTAAACTTAAAATCAATAATGAGATTATAAAACCATTTAAAGCGAGTAATAAGGCTTACAAAGGCATTGGTGACTATAAATGGACTTTTTTTGTCAATGGATGGGATTCGCTTCACGCTTCCCGAGGAAAACATCCAATTATAATCTGTTTTAAGAAAAAATGTAAAAAAATTATACTTAAAATCAATAATGAGATTATAAAACCATTGAAAGCGAGTAATAAGGCTTACAAAGGCATTGGTGACTATAAATGGACTTTTCTCTTGAATGGATGGGATTCGCTTCACATTTCCCGAGGGAAACATCCAATTATAATCTGTTTTAACAAAAAATTCAAAAAAATTAAACTTAAAATCAATAATGAGATTATAAAACCATTTAAAGCGAGTAATAAGGCTTCCAAAGGCATTGGTGACTATAAATAGACTTTTCTTGTCAATGGATGGGATTCGCTTAACGTTTCTTGAGCTAAACATCTAATTATAATCTGTTTTAACAAAAAATGTAAAAAAATTAAACTTAAAATCAATAATGAGATTATAAAACCATTTAAAGCGAGTAATAAGGCTTACAAAGGCATTGGTGACTATAAATGGACTTTTCTTGTCAATGGATGGGATTCGCTTCACGTTTCCCGAGGAAAACATCCAATTATAATCTGTTTTAACAAAAAATGTAAAACAATTAAACTTAAAATCAATAATGAGATTATAAAACCATTGAAAGCGAGTAATAAGGCTTACAAAGGCATTGGTGACTATAAATGGACTTTTCTCTTGAATGGATGGGATTCGCTTCACATTTCCCGAGGGAAACATCCAATTATAATCTGTTTTAACAAAAAATTCAAAAAAATTAAACTTAAAATCAATAATGAGATTATAAAACCATTTAAAGCGAGTAATAAGGCTTCCAAAGGCATTGGTGACTATAAATAGACTTTTCTTGTCAATGGATGGGATTCGCTTAACGTTTCTTGAGCTAAACATCTAATTATAATCTGTTTTAACAAAAAATGTAAAAAAATTAAACTTAAAATCAATAATGAGATTATAAAACCATTTAAAGCGAGTAATAAGGCTTCCAAAGGCATTGGTGACTATAAATGGACTTTTCTTGTCAATGGATGGGATTCGCTTCACGTTTCCCAAGGAAAACATCCAATTATAATCTGTTTTAACAAAAAATGTAAAAAAATTAAACTTAAAATTAATAATGAGATTATAAAACCATTTAAAGCGAGTAATAAGGCTTACAAAGGCATTGGTGACTATAAATGGACTTTTCTTGTCAATGGATGGGATTCGCTTCACGTTTCCCAAGGAAAACATCCAATTATAATCTGTTTTAACAAAAAATGTAAAAAAATTAAACTTAAAATTAATAATGAGATTATAAAACCATTTAAAGCGAGTAATAAGGCTTCCAAAGGCATTGGTGACTATAAATGGACTTTTCTTGTCAATGGATGGGATTCGCTTAACATTTCTTGTGCTAAACATCTAATTATAATCTGTTTTAGCAAAAAATGTAAAAAAATTACACTTAAAATCAATAATGAGATTATAAAACCATTTAAAGCGAGTAATAAGGCTTACAAAGGCATTGGTGACTGTAAATGGACTTTTCTTGTCAATGGATGGGATTCGCTTAACGTTTCTTGAGCTAAACATCTAATTATAATCTGTTTTAACAAAAAATGTAAAAAAATTAAACTTAAAATCAATAATGAGATTATAAAACCATTTAAAGCGAGTAATAAGCCTTACAAAGGCATTGGTGACTATAAATGGACTTTTCTTGTCAATGGATGGGATTCGCTTCACGTTTCCCGAGAAAAACATCCAATTATAATCTATTTTAACAAAAAATGTAAAAAAATTACACTTAAAATCAATAATGAGATTATAAAACCATTTAAAGCGAGTAATAAGGCTTACAAAGGCATTGGTGACTATAAATGGACTTTTCTTGTCAATGGATGGGATTCGCTTAACGTTTGTTGAGCTAAACATCTAATTATAATCTGTTTTCACAAAAAATGTAAAAAAATTAAACTTAAAATCAATAATGAGATTATAAAACCATTTAAAGCGAGTGATAAGGCTTCCAAAGGCATTGGTGACTATAAATGGACTTTTCTTGTCAATGGATGGGATTCGCTTAACATTTCTTGAGCTAAACATCTAATTATAATCTGTTTTAACAAAAAATGTAAAAAAATTACACTTAAAATCAATAATGAGATTATAAAACCATTTAAAGCGAGTAATAAGGCTTACAAAGGCATTGGTGACTATAAATGGACTTTCCTTGTCAATGGATGGGATTCGCTTCACGTTTTCCGTGGAAAACATCCAATTATAATCTGTTTTAACAAAAAATGTAAAAAAATTAAACTTAAAATCAATAATGAGATTATAAAACCATTTAAAGCGAGTAATAAGGCTTACAAAGGCATTGGTGACTATAAATGGACTTTTCTCTTGAATGGATGGGATTCGCTTCACATTTCCCGAGGGAAACATCCAATTATAACCTGTTTTAACAAAAAATTCAAAAAAATTAAACTTAAAATCAATAATGAGATTCTAAAACCATTTAAAGCGAGTAATAAGGCTTACAAAGGCATTGGTGACTATAAATGGACTTTTCTTGTCAATGGATGGGATTCGCTTAACGTTTGTTGAGCTAAACATCTAATTATAATCTGTTTTAACAAAAAATGTAAAAAAATTAAACTTAAAATCAATAATGAGATTATAAAATCATTTAAAGCGAGTAATAAGGCTTACAAAGGTATTGGTGACTATAAATGGACTTTTCTTGTCAATGGATGGGATTCGCTTCACGTTTCCCGAGAAAAACATCCAAATATAATCTATTTTAACAAAAAATGTAAAAAAACTAAACTTAAAATCAATAATGAGATTATAAGACCATTTAAAGCGAGTAATAAGGCTTACAAAGGCATTGGTAACTATAAATGGACTTTCCTTGTCAATGGATGGGATTCGCTTCACGTTTTCCGAGGAAAACATCCAATTATAATCTGTCTTAACAAAAAATGTAAAAAAATTAAACTTAAAATCAATAATGAGATTATAAAACCATTTAAAGCGAGTAATAAGGCTTACAAAGGCATTGGTGACTATAAATGGACTTTTCTTGTCAATGGATGGGATTCGCTTCACGTTTCCCGAGAAAAACATCCAATTTTAATCTATTTTAACAAAAAATGTAAAAAAATTAAACTTAAAATCAATAATGAGATTATAAAACCATTTAAAGCGAGTAATAAGGCTTACAAAGGCATTGGTGACTGTAAATGGACTTTTCTTGTCAATGGATGGGATTCGCTTAACATTTCTTGAGCTAAACAGCTAATTATAATCTGTTTTAGCAAAAAATGTAAAAAAATTACACTTAAAATCAATAATGAGATTATAAAACCATTTAAAGCGAGTAATAAGGCTTACAAAGGCATTGGTGACTATAAATGGACTTTTCTTGTCAATGGATGGGATTCGCTTCACGTTTCCCGAGAAAAACATCCAATTATAATCTATTTTAACAAAAAATGTAAAAAAATTACACTTAAAATCAATAATGAGATTATAAAACCATTTAAAGCGAGTAATAAGGCTTACAAAGGCATTTGTGACTATAAATGGACTTTTCTTGTCAATGGATGGGATTCGCTTCACGTTTCTTGAGCTAAACATCTAATTATAATTTGTTTTATCAAAAAATGTAAAAAAATTAAACTTAAAATCAATAATGAGATTATAAAACCATTTAAAGCGAGTAATAAGGCTTACAAAGGAATTGGTGACTATAAATGGACTTTTCTTGTCAATGGATGGGATTCGCTTCACGTTTGTTGAGCTAAACATCTAATTATAATCTGTTTTAACAAAAAATGTAAAAAAATTAAACTTAAAATCAATAATGAGATTATAAAACCATTTAAAGCGAATAATAAGGCTTACAAAGGCATTGGTGACTATAAATGGACTTTCCTTGTCAATGGATGGGATTCGCTTCACGTTTTCCGAGGAAAACATCCAATTATAATCTGTTTTAACAAAAAATGTAAAAAATTAAACTTAAAATCAATAATGAGATTATAAAACCATTTAAAGCGAGTAATAAGGCTTACAAAGGCATTGGTGACTATAAATGGACTTTTCTTGTCAATGGATGGGATTCGCTTAACATTTCTTGAGCTAAACATCTAATTATAATTTGTTTTAACAAAAAATGTAAAAAAATTAAACTTAAAATCAATAATGAGATTATAAAACCATTTAAAGCGAGTAATAAGGCTTACAAAGGCATTGGTGACTATAAATGGACTTTTCTTGTCAATGGATGGGATTCGCTTCACGTTTCCCGAGAAAAACATCCAATTTTAATCTATTTTAACAAAATATGTAAAAAAATTAAACTTAAAATCAATAATGAGATTATAAAACCATTTAAAGCGAGTAATAAGGCTTACAAAGGCATTGGTAACTGTAAATGGACTTTTCTTGTCAATGGATGGGATTCGCTTCATGTTTCTTGAGCTAAACATCTAATTATAATCTGTTTTAACAAAAAATGTAAAAAAATTAAACTTAAAATCAATAATGGGATTATAAAACCATTTAAAGCGAGTAATAAGGCTTACAAAGGCATTGGTGACTATAAATGGACTTTCCTTGTCAATGGATGGGATTCGCTTCACGTTTTCCGTGAAAAACATCCAATTATAATCTGTTTTAACAAAAAATGTAAAAAAATTAAACTTAAAATCAATAATGAGATTATAAAACCATTTAAAGCGAGTAATAAGGCTTACAAAGGCATTGGTGACTATAAATGGACTTTTCTCTTGAATGGATGGGATTCGCTTCACATTTCCCGAGGGAAACATCCAATTATAACCTGTTTTAACAAAAAATTCAAAAAAATTAAACTTAAAATCAATAATGAGATTATAAAACCATTTAAAGCGAGTAATAAGGCTTACAAAGGCATTGGTGATTATAAATGGACTTTTCTTGTCAATGGATGGGATTCGCTTAACGTTTGTTGAGCTAAACATCTAATTATAATCTGTTTTAACAAAAAATGTAAAAAAATTAAACTTAAAATCAATAATGAGATTATAAAATCATTTAAAGCGAGTAATAAGGCTTACAAAGGTATTGGTGACTATAAATGGACTTTTCTTGTCAATGGATGGGATTCGCTTCACGTTTCCCGAGAAAAACATCCAAATATAATCTATTTTAACAAAAAATGTAAAAAAACTAAACTTAAAATCAATAATGAGATTATAAGACCATTTAAAGCGAGTAATAAGGCTTACAAAGGCATTGGTAACTATAAATGGACTTTCCTTGTCAATGGATGGGATTCGCTTCACGTTTTCCGAGGAAAACATCCAATTATAATCTGTCTTAACAAAAAATGTAAAAAAATTAAACTTAAAATCAATAATGAGATTATAAAACCATTTAAAGCGAGTAATAAGGCTTACAAAGGCATTGGTGACTATAAATGGACTTTTCTTGTCAATGGATGGGATTCGCTTCACGTTTCCCGAGAAAAACATCCAATTTTAATCTATTTTAACAAAAAATGTAAAAAAATTAAACTTAAAATCAATAATGAGATTATAAAACCATTTAAAGCGAGTAATAAGGCTTACAAAGGCATTGGTGACTGTAAATGGACTTTTCTTGTCAATGGATGGGATTCGCTTAACATTTCTTGAGCTAAACAGCTAATTATAATCTGTTTTAGCAAAAAATGTAAAAAAATTACACTTAAAATCAATAATGAGATTATAAAACCATTTAAAGCGAGTAATAAGGCTTACAAAGGCATTGGTGACTATAAATGGACTTTTCTTGTCAATGGATGGGATTCGCTTCACGTTTCCCGAGAAAAACATCCAATTATAATCTATTTTAACAAAAAATGTAAAAAAATTACACTTAAAATCAATAATGAGATTATAAAACCATTTAAAGCGAGTAATAAGGCTTACAAAGGCATTTGTGACTATAAATGGACTTTTCTTGTCAATGGATGGGATTCGCTTCACGTTTCTTGAGCTAAACATCTAATTATAATTTGTTTTATCAAAAAATGTAAAAAAATTAAACTTAAAATCAATAATGAGATTATAAAACCATTTAAAGCGAGTAATAAGGCTTACAAAGGAATTGGTGACTATAAATGGACTTTTCTTGTCAATGGATGGGATTCGCTTCACGTTTGTTGAGCTAAACATCTAATTATAATCTGTTTTAACAAAAAATGTAAAAAAATTAAACTTAAAATCAATAATGAGATTATAAAACCATTTAAAGCGAATAATAAGGCTTACAAAGGCATTGGTGACTATAAATGGACTTTCCTTGTCAATGGATGGGATTCGCTTCACGTTTTCCGAGGAAAACATCCAATTATAATCTGTTTTAACAAAAAATGTAAAAAAATTAAACTTAAAATCAATAATGAGATTATAAAACCATTTAAAGCGAGTAATAAGGCTTACAAAGGCATTGGTGACTATAAATGGACTTTTCTTGTCAATGGATGGGATTCGCTTAACATTTCTTGAGCTAAACATCTAATTATAATTTGTTTTAACAAAAAATGTAAAAAAATTAAACTTAAAATCAATAATGAGATTATAAAACCATTTAAAGCGAGTAATAAGCCTTACAAAGGCATTGGTGACTGTAAATGGACTTTTCTTGTCAATGGATGGGATTCGCTTAACATTTCTTGAGCTAAACAGCTAATTATAATCTGTTTTAGCAAAAAATGTAAAAAAATTACACTTAAAATCAATAATGAGATTATAAAACCATTTAAAGCGAGTAATAAGGCTTACAAAGGCATTGGTGACTATAAATGGACTTTTCTTGTCAATGGATGGGATTCGCTTAACATTTCTTGAGCTAAACATCTAATTATAATTTGTTTTAACAAAAAATGTAAAAAAATTACACTTAAAATCAATAATGAGATTATAAAACCATTTAAAGCGAGTAATAAGGCTTACAAAGGCATTGGTGACTATAAATGGACTTTTCTCTTGAATGGATGGGATTCGCTTCACATTTCCCGAGGGAAACATCCAATTATAACCTGTTTTAACAAAAAATTCAAAAAAATTAAACTTAAAATCAATAATGAGATTATAAAACCATTTAAAGCGAGTAATGAGGCTTACAAAGGCATTGGTGATTATAAATGGACTTTTCTTGTCAATGGATGGGATTCGCTTAACGTTTGTTGAGCTAAACATCTAATTATAATCTGTTTTAACAAAAAATGTAAAAAAATTAAACTTAAAATCAATAATGAGATTATAAAATCATTTAAAGCGAGTAATAAGGCTTACAAAGGTATTGGTGACTATAAATGGACTTTTCTTGTCAATGGATGGGATTCGCTTCACGTTTCCCGAGAAAAACATCCAAATATAATCTATTTTAACAAAAAATGTAAAAAAACTAAACTTAAAATCAATAATGAGATTATAAGACCATTTAAAGCGAGTAATAAGGCTTACAAAGGCATTGGTAACTATAAATGGACTTTCCTTGTCAATGGATGGGATTCGCTTCACGTTTTCCGAGGAAAACATCCAATTATAATCTGTCTTAACAAAAAATGTAAAAAAATTAAACTTAAAATCAATAATGAGATTATAAAACCATTTAAAGCGAGTAATAAGGCTTACAAAGGCATTGGTGACTATAAATGGACTTTTCTTGTCAATGGATGGGATTCGCTTCACGTTTCCCGAGAAAAACATCCAAATATAATCTATTTTAACAAAAAATGTAAAAAAACTAAACTTAAAATCAATAATGAGATTATAAGACCATTTAAAGCGAGTAATAAGGCTTACAAAGGCATTGGTAACTATAAATGGACTTTCCTTGTCAATGGATGGGATTCGCTTCACGTTTTCCGAGGAAAACATCCAATTATAATCTGTCTTAACAAAAAATGTAAAAAAATTAAACTTAAAATCAATAATGAGATTATAAAACCATTTAAAGCGAGTAATAAGGCTTACAAAGGCATTGGTGACTATAAATGGACTTTTCTCTTGAATGGATGGGATTCGCTTCACATTTCCCGAGGGAAACATCCAATTATAACCTGTTTTAACAAAAAATTCAAAAAAATTAAACTTAAAATCAATAATGAGATTATAAAACCATTTAAAGCGAGTAATGAGGCTTACAAAGGCATTGGTGATTATAAATGGACTTTTCTTGTCAATGGATGGGATTCGCTTAACGTTTGTTGAGCTAAACATCTAATTATAATCTGTTTTAACAAAAAATGTAAAAAAATTAAACTTAAAATCAATAATGAGATTATAAAATCATTTAAAGCGAGTAATAAGGCTTACAAAGGTATTGGTGACTATAAATGGACTTTTCTTGTCAATGGATGGGATTCGCTTCACGTTTCCCGAGAAAAACATCCAAATATAATCTATTTTAACAAAAAATGTAAAAAAACTAAACTTAAAATCAATAATGAGATTATAAGACCATTTAAAGCGAGTAATAAGGCTTACAAAGGCATTGGTAACTATAAATGGACTTTCCTTGTCAATGGATGGGATTCGCTTCACGTTTTCCGAGGAAAACATCCAATTATAATCTGTCTTAACAAAAAATGTAAAAAAATTAAACTTAAAATCAATAATGAGATTATAAAACCATTTAAAGCGAGTAATAAGGCTTACAAAGGCATTGGTGACTATAAATGGACTTTTCTTGTCAATGGATGGGATTCGCTTCACGTTTCCCGAGAAAAACATCCAAATATAATCTATTTTAACAAAAAATGTAAAAAAACTAAACTTAAAATCAATAATGAGATTATAAGACCATTTAAAGCGAGTAATAAGGCTTACAAAGGCATTGGTAACTATAAATGGACTTTCCTTGTCAATGGATGGGATTCGCTTCACGTTTTTCGAGGAAAACATCCAATTATAATCTGTCTTAACAAAAAATGTAAAAAAATTAAACTTAAAATCAATAATGAGATTATAAAACCATTTAAAGCGAGTAATAAGGCTTACAAAGGCATTGGTGACTATAAATGGACTTTTCTCTTGAATGGATGGGATTCGCTTCACATTTCCCGAGGGAAACATCCAATTATAACCTGTTTTAACAAAAAATTCAAAAAAATTAAACTTAAAATCAATAATGAGATTATAAAACCATTTAAAGCGAGTAATGAGGCTTACAAAGGCATTGGTGATTATAAATGGACTTTTCTTGTCAATGGATGGGATTCGCTTAACGTTTGTTGAGCTAAACATCTAATTATAATCTGTTTTAACAAAAAATGTAAAAAAATTAAACTTAAAATCAATAATGAGATTATAAAATCATTTAAAGCGAGTAATAAGGCTTACAAAGGTATTGGTGACTATAAATGGACTTTTCTTGTCAATGGATGGGATTCGCTTCACGTTTCCCGAGAAAAACATCCAAATATAATCTATTTTAACAAAAAATGTAAAAAAACTAAACTTAAAATCAATAATGAGATTATAAGACCATTTAAAGCGAGTAATAAGGCTTACAAAGGCATTGGTAACTATAAATGGACTTTCCTTGTCAATGGATGGGATTCGCTTCACGTTTTCCGAGGAAAACATCCAATTATAATCTGTCTTAACAAAAAATGTAAAAAAATTAAACTTAAAATCAATAATGAGATTATAAAACCATTTAAAGCGAGTAATAAGGCTTACAAAGGCATTGGTGACTATAAATGGACTTTTCTTGTCAATGGATGGGATTCGCTTCACGTTTCCCGAGAAAAACATCCAATTTTAATCTATTTTAACAAAAAATGTAAAAAAATTAAACTTAAAATCAATAATGAGATTATAAAACCATTTAAAGCGAGTAATAAGGCTTACAAAGGCATTGGTGACTGTAAATGGACTTTTCTTGTCAATGGATGGGATTCGCTTAACATTTCTTGAGCTAAACAGCTAATTATAATCTGTTTTAGCAAAAAATGTAAAAAAATTACACTTAAAATCAATAATGAGATTATAAAACCATTTAAAGCGAGTAATAAGGCTTACAAAGGCATTGGTGACTATAAATGGACTTTTCTTGTCAATGGATGGGATTCGCTTCACGTTTCCCGAGAAAAACATCCAATTATAATCTATTTTAACAAAAAATGTAAAAAAATTACACTTAAAATCAATAATGAGATTATAAAACCATTTAAAGCGAGTAATAAGGCTTACAAAGGCATTTGTGACTATAAATGGACTTTTCTTGTCAATGGATGGGATTCGCTTCACGTTTCTTGAGCTAAACATCTAATTATAATTTGTTTTATCAAAAAATGTAAAAAAATTAAACTTAAAATCAATAATGAGATTATAAAACCATTTAAAGCGAGTAATAAGGCTTACAAAGGAATTGGTGACTATAAATGGACTTTTCTTGTCAATGGATGGGATTCGCTTCACGTTTGTTGAGCTAAACATCTAATTATAATCTGTTTTAACAAAAAATGTAAAAAAATTAAACTTAAAATCAATAATGAGATTATAAAACCATTTAAAGCGAATAATAAGGCTTACAAAGGCATTGGTGACTATAAATGGACTTTCCTTGTCAATGGATGGGATTCGCTTCACGTTTTCCGAGGAAAACATCCAATTATAATCTGTTTTAACAAAAAATGTAAAAAATTAAACTTAAAATCAATAATGAGATTATAAAACCATTTAAAGCGAGTAATAAGGCTTACAAAGGCATTGGTGACTATAAATGGACTTTTCTTGTCAATGGATGGGATTCGCTTAACATTTCTTGAGCTAAACATCTAATTATAATTTGTTTTAACAAAAAATGTAAAAAAATTAAACTTAAAATCAATAATGAGATTATAAAACCATTTAAAGCGAGTAATAAGGCTTACAAAGGCATTGGTGACTATAAATGGACTTTTCTTGTCAATGGATGGGATTCGCTTCACGTTTCCCGAGAAAAACATCCAATTTTAATCTATTTTAACAAAATATGTAAAAAAATTAAACTTAAAATCAATAATGAGATTATAAAACCATTTAAAGCGAGTAATAAGGCTTACAAAGGCATTGGTAACTGTAAATGGACTTTTCTTGTCAATGGATGGGATTCGCTTCATGTTTCTTGAGCTAAACATCTAATTATAATCTGTTTTAACAAAAAATGTAAAAAAATTAAACTTAAAATCAATAATGGGATTATAAAACCATTTAAAGCGAGTAATAAGGCTTACAAAGGCATTGGTGACTATAAATGGACTTTCCTTGTCAATGGATGGGATTCGCTTCACGTTTTCCGTGAAAAACATCCAATTATAATCTGTTTTAACAAAAAATGTAAAAAAATTAAACTTAAAATCAATAATGAGATTATAAAACCATTTAAAGCGAGTAATAAGGCTTACAAAGGCATTGGTGACTATAAATGGACTTTTCTCTTGAATGGATGGGATTCGCTTCACATTTCCCGAGGGAAACATCCAATTATAACCTGTTTTAACAAAAAATTCAAAAAAATTAAACTTAAAATCAATAATGAGATTATAAAACCATTTAAAGCGAGTAATAAGGCTTACAAAGGCATTGGTGATTATAAATGGACTTTTCTTGTCAATGGATGGGATTCGCTTCACGTTTCCCGAGAAAAACATCCAATTTTAATCTATTTTAACAAAATATGTAAAAAAATTAAACTTAAAATCAATAATGAGATTATAAAACCATTTAAAGCGAGTAATAAGGCTTACAAAGGCATTGGTAACTGTAAATGGACTTTTCTTGTCAATGGATGGGATTCGCTTCATGTTTCTTGAGCTAAACATCTAATTATAATCTGTTTTAACAAAAAATGTAAAAAAATTAAACTTAAAATCAATAATGGGATTATAAAACCATTTAAAGCGAGTAATAAGGCTTACAAAGGCATTGGTGACTATAAATGGACTTTCCTTGTCAATGGATGGGATTCGCTTCACGTTTTCCGAGGAAAACATCCAATTATAATCTGTTTTAACAAAAAATGTAAAAAAATTAAACTTAAAATCAATAATGAGATTATAAAACCATTTAAAGCGAGTAATAAGGCTTACAAAGGCATTGGTGACTATAAATGGACTTTTCTTGTCAATGGATGGGATTCGCTTAACATTTCTTGAGCTAAACATCTAATTATAATTTGTTTTAACAAAAAATGTAAAAAAATTAAACTTAAAATCAATAATGAGATTATAAAACCATTTAAAGCGAGTAATAAGGCTTACAAAGGCATTGGTGACTATAAATGGACTTTTCTTGTCAATGGATGGGATTCGCTTCACGTTTCCCGAGAAAAACATCCAATTTTAATCTATTTTAACAAAATATGTAAAAAAATTAAACTTAAAATCAATAATGAGATTATAAAACCATTTAAAGCGAGTAATAAGGCTTACAAAGGCATTGGTAACTGTAAATGGACTTTTCTTGTCAATGGATGGGATTCGCTTCATGTTTCTTGAGCTAAACATCTAATTATAATCTGTTTTAACAAAAAATGTAAAAAAATTAAACTTAAAATCAATAATGGGATTATAAAACCATTTAAAGCGAGTAATAAGGCTTACAAAGGCATTGGTGACTATAAATGGACTTTCCTTGTCAATGGATGGGATTCGCTTCACGTTTTCCGTGAAAAACATACAATTATAATCTGTTTTAACAAAAAATGTAAAAAAATTAAACTTAAAATCAATAATGAGATTATAAAACCATTTAAAGCGAGTAATAAGGCTTACAAAGGCATTGGTGACTATAAATGGACTTTTCTCTTGAATGGATGGGATTCGCTTCACATTTCCCGAGGGAAACATCCAATTATAACCTGTTTTAACAAAAAATTCAAAAAAATTAAACTTAAAATCAATAATGAGATTATAAAACCATTTAAAGCGAGTAATAAGGCTTACAAAGGCATTGGTGATTATAAATGGACTTTTCTTGTCAATGGATGGGATTCGCTTCACGTTTGTTGAGCTAAACATCTAATTATAATCTGTTTTAACAAAAAATGTAAAAAAATTAAACTTAAAATCAATAATGAGATTATAAAATCATTTAAAGCGAGTAATAAGGCTTACAAAGGTATTGGTGACTATAAATGGACTTTTCTTGTCAATGGATGGGATTCGCTTCACGTTTCCCGAGAAAAACATCCAAATATAATCTATTTTAACAAAAAATGTAAAAAAACTAAACTTAAAATCAATAATGAGATTATAAGACCATTTAAAGCGAGTAATAAGGCTTACAAAGGCATTGGTAACTATAAATGGACTTTCCTTGTCAATGGATGGGATTCGCTTCACGTTTTTCGAGGAAAACATCCAATTATAATCTGTCTTAACAAAAAATGTAAAAAAATTAAACTTAAAATCAATAATGAGATTATAAAACCATTTCAAGCGAGTAATAAGGCTTACAAAGGCATTGGTGACTATAAATGGACTTTTCTTGTCAATGGATGGGATTCGCTTCACGTTTCCCGAGAAAAACATCCAATTTTAATCTATTTTAACAAAAAATGTAAAAAAATTAAACTTAAAATCAATAATGAGATTATAAAACCATTTAAAGCGAGTAATAAGGCTTACAAAGTCATTGGTGACTGTAAATGGACTTTTCTTGTCAATGGATGGGATTCGCTTAACGTTTCTTGAGCTAAACATCTAATTATAATCTGTTTTAACAAAAAATGTAAAAAAATTAAACTTAAAATCAATAATGACATTATAAAACCATTTAAAGCGAGTAATAAGGCTTCCAAAGGCATTGGTGACTATAAATGGACTTTTCTTGTCAATGGATGGGATTCGCTTAACATTTCTTGAGCTAAACAGCTAATTATAATCTGTTTTAGCAAAAAATGTAAAAAAATTACACTTAAAATCAATAATGAGATTATAAAACCATTTAAAGCGAGTAATAAGGCTTATAAAGGCATTGGTGACTATAAATGGACTTTTCTTGTCAATGGATGGGATTCGCTTAACATTTCTTGAGCTAAACATCTAATTATAATCTGTTTTAACAAAAAATGTAAAAAAATTAAACTTAAAATCAATAATGAGATTATAAAACCATTTAAAGCGAGTAATAAGGCTTACAAAGGCATTGGTGACTATAAATGGACTTTTTTTGTCAATGGATGGGATTCGCTTCACGCTTCCCGAGGAAAACATCCAATTATAATCTGTTTTAACAAAAAATGTAAAAAAATTATACTTAAAATCAATAATGAGATTATAAAACCATTGAAAGCGAGTAATAAGGCTTACAAAGGCATTGGTGACTATAAATGGACTTTTCTTGTCAATGGATGGGATTCGCTTCACGTTTCCCGAGGAAAACATCCAATTATAATCTGTTTTAACAAAAAATGTAAAACAATTAAACTTAAAATCAATAATGAGATTATAAAACCATTGAAAGCGAGTAATAAGGCTTACAAAGGCATTGGTGACTATAAATGGACTTTTCTCTTGAATGGATGGGATTCGCTTCACATTTCCCGAGGGAAACATCCAATTATAATCTGTTTTAACAAAAAATTCAAAAAAATTAAACTTAAAATCAATAATGAGATTATAAAACCATTTAAAGCGAGTAATAAGGCTTCCAAAGGCATTGGTGACTATAAATAGACTTTTCTTGTCAATGGATGGGATTCGCTTAACGTTTCTTGAGCTAAACATCTAATTATAATCTGTTTTGACAAAAAATGTAAAAAAATTAAACTTAAAATCAATAATGAGATTATAAAATCATTTAAAGCGAGTAATAAGGCTTACAAAGGCATTGGTGACTATAAATGGACTTTTCTTGTCAATGGATGGGATTCGCTTCACGTTTCCCGAGAAAAACATCCAAATATAATCTATTTTAACAAAAAATGTAAAAAAATTAAACTTAAAATCGATAATGAGATTATAAGACCATTTAAAGCGAGTAATAAGGCTTACAAAGGCATTGGTGAATATAAATGGACTTTCCTTGTCAATGGATGGGATTCGCTTCACGTTTTCCGAGGAAAACATCCAATTATAATCTGTTTTAACAAAAAATGTAAAAAAATTAAACTTAAAATCAATAATGAGATTATAAAACCATTTAAAGCGAGTAATAAGGCTTACAAAGGCATTGGTGACTGTAAATGGACTTTTCTTGTCAATGGATGGGATTCGCTTAACGTTTCTTGAGCTAAACATCTAATTATAATCTGTTTTAACAAAAAATGTAAAAAAATTAAACTTAAAATCAATAATGACATTATAAAACCATTTAAAGCGAGTAAGAAGGCTTCCAAAGGCATTGGTGACTATAAATGGACTTTTCTTGTCAATGGATGGGATTCGCTTAACATTTCTTGAGCTAAACAGCTAATTATAATCTGTTTCAGCAAAAAATGTAAAAAAATTACACTTAAAATCAATAATGAGATTATAAAACCATTTAAAGCGAGTAATAAGGCTTATAAAGGCATTGGTGACTATAAATGGACTTTTCTTGTCAATGGATGGGATTCGCTTAACATTTCTTGAGCTAAACATCTAATTATAATCTGTTTTAACAAAAAATGTAAAAAAATTAAACTTAAAATCAATAATGAGACTATAAAACCATTTAAAGCGAGTAATAAGGCTTACAAAGGCATTGGTGACTATAAATGGACTTTTCTTGTCAATGGATGGGATTCGCTTCACGTTTCCCGAGAAAAACATCCAATTATAATCTATTTTAACAAAAAATGTAAAAAAATTAAACTTAAAATCAATAATGAGATTATAAAACCATTTAAAGCGAGTAATAAGGCTTACAAAGGCATTGGTGACTATAAATGGACTTTTCTTGTCAATGGATGGGATTCGCTTCACGTTTCCCGAGGAAAACATCCAATTATAATCTGTTTTAACAAAAAATGTAAAAAAATTAAACTTAAAATCAATAATGAGATTATAAAACCATTTAAAGCGAGTAATAAGGCTTACAAAGGCATTGGTGACTGTAAATGGACTTTTCTTGTCAATGGATGGGATTCGCTTAACGTTTCTTGAGCTAAACATCTAATTATAATATGTTTTAAGAAAAAATGTAAAAAAATTAAACTTAAAATCAATAATGAGATTATAAAACCATTTAAAGCGAGTAATAAGGCTTCCAAAGGCATTGGTGACTATAAATGGACTTTTCTTGTCAATGGATGGGATTCGCTTAACATTTCTTGAGCTAAACAGCTAATTATAATCTGTTTTAGCAAAAAATGTAAGAAAATTACACTTAAAATCAATAATGAGATTATAAAACCATTTAAAGCGAGTAATAAGGCTTATAAAGGCATTGGTGACTATAAATGGACTTTTCTTGTCAATGGATGGGATTCGCTTAACATTTCTTGAGCTAAACATCTAATTATAATCTGTTTTAACAAAAAATGTAAAAAAATTAAACTTAAAATCAATAATGAGATTATAAAACCATTTAAAGCGAGTAATAAGGCTTACAAAGGCATTGGTGACTATAAATGGACTTTTCTTGTCAATGGATGGGATTCGCTTCACGTTTCCCGAGAAAAACATCCAATTATAATCTATTTTAACAAAAAATGTAAAAAAATTACACTTAAAATCAATAATGAGATTATAAAACCATTTAAAGCGAGTAATAAGGCTTACAAAGGCATTGGTGACTATAAATGGACTTTTCTTGTCAATGGATGGGATTCGCTTCACGTTTCTTGAGCTAAACATCTAATTATAATCTGTTTTATCAAAAAATGTAAAAAAATTAAACTTAAAATCAATAATGAGATTATAAAACCATTTAAAGCGAGTAATAAGGCTTACAAAGGCATTGGTGACTATAAATGGACTTTTCTTGTCAATGGATGGGATTCCCTTCACGTTTCTCGAGAAAAACATCCAATTATAATCTCTTTTAACAAAAAATGTAAAAAAATTAAACTTAAAATCAATAATGAGATTATAAAACCATTTAAAGCGAGTAATAAGGCTTACAAAGGCATTGGTGACTATAAATGGACTTTTTTTGTCAATGGATGGGATTCGCTTCACGCTTCCCGAGGAAAACATCCAATTATAATCTGTTTTAACAAAAAATGTAAAAAAATTATACTTAAAATCAATAATGAGATTATAAAACCATTGAAAGCGAGTAATAAGGCTTACAAAGGCATTGGTGACTATAAATGGACTTTTCTTGTCAATGGATGGGATTCGCTTCACGTTTCCCGAGGAAAACATCCAATTATAATCTGTTTTAACAAAAAATGTAAAACAATTAAACTTAAAATCAATAATGAGATTATAAAACCATTGAAAGCGAGTAATAAGGCTTACAAAGGCATTGGTGACTATAAATGGACTTTTCTCTTGAATGGATGGGATTCGCTTCACATTTCCCGAGGGAAACATCCAATTATAATCTGTTTTAACAAAAAATTCAAAAAAATTAAACTTAAAATCAATAATGAGATTATAAAACCATTTAAAGCGAGTAATAAGGCTTCCAAAGGCATTGGTGACTATAAATAGACTTTTCTTGTCAATGGATGGGATTCGCTTAACGTTTCTTGAGCTAAACATCTAATTATAATCTGTTTTGACAAAAAATGTAAAAAAATTAAACTTAAAATCAATAATGAGATTATAAAATCATTTAAAGCGAGTAATAAGGCTTACAAAGGCATTGGTGACTATAAATGGACTTTTCTTGTCAATGGATGGGATTCGCTTCACGTTTCCCGAGAAAAACATCCAAATATAATCTATTTTAACAAAAAATGTAAAAAAATTAAACTTAAAATCGATAATGAGATTATAAGACCATTTAAAGCGAGTAATAAGGCTTACAAAGGCATTGGTGAATATAAATGGACTTTCCTTGTCAATGGATGGGATTCGCTTCACGTTTTTCGAGGAAAACATCCAATTATAAATTGTTTTAACAAAAAATGTAAAAAAATTAAACTTAAAATCAATAATGAGATTATAAAACCATTTAAAGCGAGTAATAAGGCTTACAAAGGCATTGGTGACTATAAATGGACTTTTCTCTTGAATGGATTGGATTCCCTTCACATTTCCCGAGGGAAACATCCAATTATAATCTGTTTTAACAAAAAATTCAAAAAAATTAAACTTAAAATCAATAATGAGATTCTAAAACCATTTAAAGCGAGTAATAAGACTTACAAAGGCATTGGTGACTATAAATGGACTTTTCTTGTCAATGGATGGGATTCGCTCAACGTTTGTTGAGCTAAACATCTAATTATAATCTGTTTTAACAAAAAATGTAAAAAAATTAAACTTAAAATCAATAATGAGATTATAAAACCATTTAAAGCGAGTGATAAGGCTTCCAAAGGCATTGGTGACTATAAATTGACTTTTCTTGTCAATGGATGGGATTCGCTTAACATTTCTTGAGCTAAACATCTAATTATAATCTGTTTTAACAAAAAATGTAAAAAAATTACACTTAAAATCAATATTGAGATTATAAAACCATTTAAAGCGAGTAATAAGGCTTACAAAGGCATTGGTGACTATAAATGGACTTTCCTTGTCAAATGATGGGATTCGCTTCACGTTTTTCGAGGAAAACATCCAATTATAATCTGTTTTAACAAAAAATGTAAAAAAATTATACTTAAAATCAATAATGAGATTATAAAACCATTTAAAGCGAGTAATAAGGCTTACAAAGGCATTGGTGACTATAAATGGACTTTTCTTGTCAATGGATGGGATTCGCTTCACGTTTCCTGAGCTAAACATCTAATTATAATCTGTTTTATCAAAAAATGTAAAAAAATTAAACTTAAAATCAATAATGAGATTATAAAACCATTTAAAGCGAGTAATAAGGCTTACAAAGGCATTGGTGACTATAAATGGACTTTTCTTGTCAATGGATGGGATTCGCTTCACGTTTCTCGAGAAAAACATCCAATTATAATCTCTTTTAACAAAAAATGTAAAAAAATTAAACTTAAAATCAATAATGAGATTATAAAACCATTTAAAGCGAATAATAAGGCTTACAAAGGCATTGGTGACTATAAATGGACTTTTTTTGTCAATGGATGGGATTCACTTCACGCTTCCCGAGGAAAACATCCAATTATAATCTGTTTTAACAAAAAATGTAAAAAAATTACACTTAAAATCAATAATGAGATTATAAAACCATTGAAAGCGAGTAATAAGGCTTACAAAGGCATTGGTGACTATAAATGGACTTTTCTTGTCAATGGATGGGATTCGCTTCACGTTTCCCGAGGAAAACATCCAATTATAATCTGTTTTAACAAAAAATGTAAAACAATTAAACTTAAAATCAATAATGAGATTATAAAACCATTGAAAGCGAGTAATAAGGCTTACAAAGGCATTGGTGACTATAAATGGACTTTTCTCTTGAATGGATGGGATTCGCTTCACATTTCCCGAGGGAAACATCCAATTATAATCTGTTTTAACAAAAAATTCAAAAAAATTAAACTTAAAATCAATAATGAGATTATAAAACCATTTAAAGCGACTAATAAGGCTTCCAAAGGCATTGGTGACTATAAATAGACTTTTCTTGTCAATGGATGGGACTCGCTTAACGTTTCTTGAGCTAAACATCTAATTATAATCTGTTTTAACAAAAAATGTAAAAAAATTAAACTTAAAATCAATAATGAGATTATAAAACCATTTAAAGCGAGTAATAAGGCTTACAAAGACATTGGTGACTATAAATGGACTTTTCTTGTCAATGGATGGGATTCGCTTCACGTTTCTCGAGAAAAACATCCAAATATAATCTATTTTAACAAAAAATGTAAAAAAATTAAACTTAAAATCAATAATGAGATTATAAGACCATTTAAAGCGAGTAATAAGGCTTACAAAGGCATTGGTGACTATAAATGGACTTTCCTTGTCAATGGATGGGATTCGCTTCACGTTTTTCGAGGAAACCATCCAATTATAATCTGTTTTAACAAAAAATGTAAAAAAATTAAACTTAAAATCAATAATGAGATTATAAAACCATTTAAAGCGAGTAATAAGGCTTACAAAGGCATTGGTGACTATAAATGGACTTTTCTCTTGAATGGATGGGATTCCCTTCACATTTCCCGAGGGAAACATCCAATTATAATCTGTTTTAACAAAAAATTCAAAAAAATTAAACTTAAAATCAATAATGAGATTCTAAAACCATTTAAAGCGAGTAATAAGGCTTACAAAGGCATTGGTGACTATAAATGGACTTTTCTTGTGAATGGATGGGATTCGCTTAACGTTTGTTGAGCTAAACATCTAATTATAATATGTTTTAACAAAAAATATAAAAAAATTAAACTTAAAATCAATAATGAGATTATAAAATCATTTAAAGCGAGTAATAAGGCTTACAAAGGCATTGGTGACTATAAATGGACTTTTCTTGTCAATGGATGGGATTCGCTTCACGTTTCCCGAGAAAAACATCCAAATATAATCTATTTTAACGAAAAATGTAAAAAAATTAAACTTAAAATCGATAATGAGATTATAAGACCATTTAAAGCGAGTAATAAGGCTTACAAAGGCATTGGTGACTATAAATGGACTTTCCTTGTCAAAGGATGGGATTCGCTTCACGTTTTTCGAGGAAAACATCCAATTATAATCTGTTTTAACAAAAAATGTAAAAAAATTAAACTTAAAATCAATAATGAGATTATAAAACCATTTAAAGCGAGTAATAAGGCTTACAAAGGCATTGGTGACTATAAATGGACTTTTCTCTCGAATGGATGGGATTCGCTTCACATTTCCCGAGGGAAACATCCAATTATAATCTGTTTTAACAAAAAATTCAAAAAAAATAAACTTAAAATCAATAATGAGATTCTAAAACCATTTAAAGCGAGTAATAAGGCTTACAAAGGCATTGGTGACCATAAATGGACTTTTCTTGTCAATGGATGGGATTCGCTTAGCGTTTGTTGGGCTAAACATCTAATTATAATCTGTTTTAACAAAAAATGTAAAAAAATTAAACTTAAAATCAATAATGAGATTATAAAATCATTTAAAGCGAGTAATAAGGCTTACAAAGGCATTGGTGACTATAAATGGACTTTTCTTGTCAATGGATGGGATTCGCTTAACGTTTGTTGGGCTAAACATCTAATTATAATCTGTTTTAACAAAAAATGTAAAGAAATTAAACTTAAAATCAATAATGAGATTATAAAATCATTTAAAGCGAGTAATAAGGCTTACAAAGGCATTGGTGACTATAAATGGACTTTTCTCTTGAATGGATGGGATTCCCTTCACATTTCCCGAGGGAAACATCCAATTATAATCTGTTTTAACAAAAAATTCAAAAAAATTAAACTTAAAATCAATAGTGAGATTCTAAAACCATTTAAAGCGAGTAATAAGGCTTACAAAGGCATTGGTGACTATAAATGGACTTTTCTTGTCAATGGATGGGATTCGCTTAACGTTTGTTGAGCTAAACATCTAATTATAATCTGTTTTAACAAAAAATGTAAAAAAATTAAACTTAAAATCAATAATGAGATTATAAAACCATTTAAAGCGAGTGATAAGGCTTCCAAAGGCATTGGTGACTATAAATTGACTTTTCTTGTCAATGGATGGGATTCGCTTAACATTTCTTGAGCTAAACATCTAATTATAATCTGTTTTAACAAAAAATGCAAAAAAAATTACACTTAAAATCAATATTGAGATTATAAAACCATTTAAAGCGAGTAATAAGGCTTACAAAGGCATTGGTGACTATAAATGGACTTTCCTTGTCAAAGGATGGGATTCGCTTCACGTTTTTCGAGGAAAACATCCAATTATAATCTGTTTTAACAAAAATAGTAAAAAAATTAAACTTAAAATCAATAATGAGATTATAAAACCATTTAAAGCGAGTAATAAGGCTTACAAAGGCATTGGTGACTATAAATGGACTTTTCTCTCGAATGGATGGGATTCGCTTCACGTTTCCCGAGGGAAACATCCAATTATAATCTGTTTTAACAAAAAATTCAAAAAAATTAAACTTAAAATCAATAATGAGATTATAAAATCATTTAAAGCGAGTAATAAGGCTTACAAAGGCATTGGTGACTGTAAATGGACTTTTCTTGTCAATGGATGGGATTCGCTTAACGTTTCTTGAGCTAAACATCTAATTATAATCTGTTTTAACAAAAAATGTAAAAAAATTAAACTTAAAATCAATAATGAGATTATAAAACCATTTAAAGCGAGTGATAAGGCTTCCAAAGGCATTGGTGACTATAAATTGACTTTTCTTGTCAATGGATGGGATTCGCTTAACATTTCTTGAGCTAAACATCTAATTATAATCTGTTTTAACAAAAAATGCAAAAAAAATTACACTTAAAATCAATATTGAGATTATAAAACCATTTAAAGCGAGTAATAAGGCTTACAAAGGCATTGGTGACTATAAATGGACTTTCCTTGTCAAAGGATGGGATTCGCTTCACGTTTTTCGAGGAAAACATCCAATTATAATCTGTTTTAACAAAAAATGTAAAAAAATTAAACTTAAAATCAATAATGAGATTATAAAACCATTTAAAGCGAGTAATAAGGCTTACAAAGGCATTGGTGACTATAAATGGACTTTTCTCTCGAATGGATGGGATTCGCTTCACGTTTCCCGAGGGAAACATCCAATTATAATCTGTTTTAACAAAAAATTCAAAAAAATTAAACTTAAAATCAATAATGAGATTATAAAATCATTTAAAGCGAGTAATAAGGCTTACAAAGGCATTGGTGACTGTAAATGGACTTTTCTTGTCAATGGATGGGATTCGCTTCACGTTTCCCGAGAAAAACATCCAAATATAATCTGTTTTAGCAAAAAATGTAAAAAAATTAAACTTAAAATCAATAATGAGATTATAAGACCATTTAAAGCGAGTAATAAGGCTTACAAAGGCATTGCTAACTATAAATGGACTTTCCTTGTCAATGGATGGGATTCGCTTCACGTTTTCCGAGGAAAACATCCAATTATAATCTGTTTTAACAAAAAATGTAAAAAAATTAAACTTAAAATCAATAATGACATTATAAAACCATTTAAAGCGAGTAATAAGGCTTACAAAGGCATTGGTGACTATAAATGGACTTTTCTTGTCAATGGATGGGATTCGCTTCACGTTTCCCGAGAAAAACATCCAATTTTAATCTATTTTAACAAAATATGTAAAAAAATTAAACTTAAAATCAATAATGAGATTATCAAACCATTTAAAGCGAGTAATAAGGCTTACAAAGGCATTGGTGACTGTAAATGGACTTTTCTTGTCAATGGATGGGATTCGCTTAACGTTTCTTGAGCTAAACATCTAATTATAATCTGTTTTAACAAAAAATGTAAAAAAATTAAACTTAAATTCAATAATGAGATTATAAAACCATTTAAAGCGAGTAATAAGGCTTCCAAAGGCATTGGTGACTATAAATGGACTTTTCTTGTCAATGGATGGGATTCGTTTAACATTTCTTGAGCTAAACATCTAATTATAATCTGTTTTAGCAAAAAATGTAAAAAAATTACACTTAAAATCAATAATGAGATTATAAAACCATTTAAAGCGAGTAGTAAAGCTTACAAAGGCATTGGTGACTATAAATGGACTTTTCTTGTCAATGGATGGGATTCGCTTAACATTTCTTGAGCTAAACATCTAATTATAATCTGTTTTAACAAAAAATGTAAAAAAATTAAACTTAAAATCAATAATGAGATTATAAAACCATTTAAAGCGAGTGATAAGGCTTCCAAAGGCATTGGTGACTATAAATTGACTTTTCTTGTCAATGGATGGGATTCTCTTAACATTTCTTGAGCTAAACATCTAATTATAATCTGTTTTAACAAAAAATGCAAAAAAAATTACACTTAAAATCAATATTGAGATTATAAAACCATTTAAAGCGAGTAATAAGGCTTACAAAGGCATTGGTGACTATAAATGGACTTTCCTTGTCAAAGGATGGGATTCGCTTCACGTTTTTTGAGGAAAACATCCAATTATAATTTGTTTTAACAAAAAATGTAAAAAAATTAAACTTAAAATCAATAATGAGATTATAAAACCATTTAAAGCGAGTAATAAGGCTTACAAAGGCATTGGTGACTATAAATGGACTTTTCTCTCGAATGGATGGGATTCGCTTCACATTTCCCGAGGGAAACATCCAATTATAATCTGTTTTAACAAAAAATGTAAAAAAATTAAACTTAAAATCAATAATGAGATTATAAAACCATTTAAAGCGAGTAATAAGGCTTACAAAGGCATTGGTGACTATAAATGGACTTTTCTTGTCAATGGATGGGATTCCCTTCACGTTTCCCGAGGAAAACATCCAATCATAACCTGTTTTAACAAAAAATGTAAAAAAATTACACTTAAAATCAATAATGAGATTATAAAACCATTTAAAGCGAGTAATAAGGCTTCCAAAGGCATTGGTGACTATAAATGGACTTTTCTTGTCAATGGATGGGATTCGTTTAACATTTCTTGAGCTAAACATCTAATTATAATCTGTTTTAGCAAAAAATGTAAAAAAATTACACTTAAAATCAATAATGAGATTATAAAACCATTTAAAGCGAGTAATAAAGCTTACAAAGGCATTGGTGACTATAAATGGACTTTTCTTGTCAATGGATGGGATTCGCTTAACATTTCTTGAGCTAAACATCTAATTATAATCTGTTTTAACAAAAAATGGAAAAAAATTACACTTAAAATCAATAATGAGATTATAAAACCATTTAAAGCGAGTGATAAGGCTTCCAAAGGCATTGGTGACTATAAATTGACTTTTCTTGTCAATGGATGGGATTCGCTTAACATTTCTTGAGCTAAACATCTAATTATAATCTGTTTTAACAAAAAATGTAAAAAAATTACACTTAAAATCAATATTGAGATTATGAAACCATTTAAAGCGAGTAATAAGGCTTACAAAGGCATTGGTGACTATAAATGGACTTTCCTTGTCAAAGGATGGGATTCGCTTCACGTTTTTCGAGGAAAACATCCAATTATAATCTGTTTTAACAAAAAATGTAAAAAAATTAAACTTAAAATCAATAATGAGATTATAAAACCATTTAAAGCGAGTAATAAGGCTTACAAAGGCATTGGTGACTATAAATGGACTTTTCTCTCGAATGGATGGGATTCGCTTCACATTTCCCGAGGGAAACATCCAATTATAATCTGTTTTAACTAAAAATTCAAAAAAATTAAACTTAAAATCAATAATGAGATTATAAAATCATTTAAAGCGAGTAATAAGGCTTACAAAGGCATTGGTGACTATAAATGGACTTTTCTTGTCAATGGATGGGATTCGCTTCACGTTTCCCGAGAAAAACATCCAAATATAATCTGTTTTAACAAAAAATGTAAAAAAATTAAACTTAAAATCAATAATGAGATTATAAGACCATTTAAAGCGAGTAATAAGGCTTACAAAGGCATTGGTAACTATAAATGGACTTTCCTTGTCAATGGATGGGATTCGCTTCACGTTTTTCGAGGAAAACATCCAATTATAATCTGTTTTAACAAAAAATGTAAAAAAATTAAACTTAAAATCAATAATGACATTATAAAACCATTTAAAGCGAGTAATAAGGCTTACAAAGGCATTGGTGACTATAAATGCACTTTTCTTGTCAATGGATGGGATTCGCTTCACGTTTCCCGAGAAAAACATCCAATTTTAATCTATTTTAACAAAATATGTAAAAAAATTAAACTTAAAATCAATAATGAGATTATCAAACCATTTAAAGCGAGTAATAAGGCTTACAAAGGCATTGGTGACTGTAAATGGACTTTTCTTGTCAATGGATGGGATTCGCTTAACGTTTCTTGAGCTAAACATCTAATTATAATCTGTTTTAACAAAAAATGTAAAAAAATTAAACTTAAATTCAATAATGAGATTATAAAACCATTTAAAGCGAGTAATAAGGCTTCCAAAGGCATTGGTGACTATAAATGGACTTTTCTTGTCAATGGATGGGATTCGTTTAACATTTCTTGAGCTAAACATCTAATTATAATCTGTTTTAGCAAAAAATGTAAAAAAATTACACTTAAAATCAATAATGAGATTATAAAACCATTTAAAGCGAGTAGTAAAGCTTACAAAGGCATTGGTGACTATAAATGGACTTTTCTTGTCAATGGATGGGATTCGCTTAACATTTCTTGAGCTAAACATCTAATTATAATCTGTTTTAACAAAAAATGTAAAAAAATTAAACTTAAAATCAATAATGAGATTATAAAACCATTTAAAGCGAGTAATAAGGCTTACAAAGGCATTGGTGACTATAAATGGACTTTTCTTGTCAATGGATGGGATTCCCTTCACGTTTCCCGAGGAAAACATCCAATTATAATCTGTTTTAACAAAAAATGTAAAAAAATTACACTTAAAATCAATAATGAGATTATAAAACCATTTAAAGCGAGTAATAAGGCTTCTAAAGGCATTGGTGACTATAAATGGACTTTTCTTGTCAATGGATGGGATTCGTTTAACATTTCTTGAGCTAAACATCTAATTATAATCTGTTTTAGCAAAAAATGTAAAAAAATTACACTTAAAATCAATAATGAGATTATAAAACCATTTAAAGCGAGTAATAAAGCTTACAAAGGCATTGGTGACTATAAATGGACTTTTCTTGTCAATGGATGGGATTCGCTTAACATTTCTTGAGCTAAACATCTAATTATAATCTGTTTTAACAAAAAATGGAAAAAAATTACACTTAAAATCAATAATGAGATTATAAAACCATTTAAAGCGAGTGATAAGGCTTCCAAAGGCATTGGTGACTATAAATTGACTTTTCTTGTCAATGGATGGGATTCGCTTAACATTTCTTGAGCTAAACATCTAATTATAATCTGTTTTAACAAAAAATGTAAAAAAATTACACTTAAAATCAATATTGAGATTATAAAACCATTTAAAGCGAGTAATAAGGCTTACAAAGGCATTGGTGACTATAAATGGACTTTCCTTGTCAAAGGATGGGATTCGCTTCACGTTTCCCGAGAGAAACATCCAAATATAATCTGTTTTAACAAAAAATATAAAAAAATTAAACTTAAAATCAATAATGAGATTATAAGACCATTTAAAGCGAGTGATAAGGCTTACAAAGGCATTGGTAACTATAAATGGACTTTCCTTGTCAATGGATGGGATTCGCTTCACGTTTTCCGAGGAAAACATCCAATTATAATCTGTTTTAACAAAAAATGTAAAAAAATTAAACTTAAAATCAATAATGAGATTATAAGACCATTTAAAGCGAGTGATAAGGCTTACAAAGGCATTGGTAACTATAAATGGACTTTCCTTGTCAATGGATGGGATTCGCTTCACGTTTTCCAAGGAAAACATCCAATTATAATCTGTTTTAACAAAAAATGTAAAAAAATTAAACTTAAAATCAATAATGAGATTATAAAACCATTTAAAGCGAGTAATAAGGCTTACAAAGGCATTGGTGACTATTAATGGACTTTTCTTGTCAATGGATGGGATTCGCTTCACGTTTCCCGAGAGAAACATCCAAATATAATCTGTTTTAACAAAAAATATAAAAAAATTAAACTTAAAATCAATAATGAGATTATAAGACCATTTAAAGCGAGTGATAAGGCTTACAAAGGCATTGGTAACTATAAATGGACTTTCCTTGTCAATGGATGGGATTCGCTTCACGTTTCTCGAGAAAAACATCCAATTTTAATCTATTTTAACAAAATATGTAAAAAAATTAAACTTAAAATCAATAATGAGATTATCAAACCATTTAAAGCGAGTAATAAGGCTTACAAAGGCATTGGTGACTGTAAATGGACTTCTCTTGTCAATGGATGGGATTCGCTTAACGTTTCTTGAGCTAAACATCTAATTATAATCTGTTTTAACAAAAAATGTAAAAAAATTAAACTTAAATTCAATAATGAGATTATAAAACCATTTAAAGCGAGTAATAAGGCTTCCAAAGGCATTGGTGACTATAAATGGACTTTTCTTGTCAATGGATGGGATTCGTTTAACATTTCTTGAGCTAAACATCTAATTATAATCTGTTTTAGCAAAAAATGTAAAAAAATTAAACTTAAAATCAATAATGAGATTATAAAACCATTTAAAGCGAGTAATAAAGCTTACAAAGGCATTGGTGACTATAAATGGACTTTTCTTGTCAATGGATGGGATTCGCTTAACATTTCTTGAGCTAAACATCTAATTATAATCTGTTTTAACAAAAAATGTAAAAAAATTAAACTTAAAATCAATAATGAGATTATAAAACCATTTAAAGCGAGTAATAAGGCTTACAAAGGCATTGGTGACTATAAATGGACTTTTCTTGTTAATGGATGGGATTCCCTTCACGTTTCCCGAGGAAAACATCCAATTATAATCTGTTTTAACAAAAAATGTAAAAAAATTACACTTAAAATCAATAATGAGATTATAAAACCATTTAAAGCGAGTAATAAGGCTTACAAAGGCATTGGTGACTATAAATGGACTTTTCTTGTCAATGGATGGGATTCGCTTCACGTTTCTTGAGCTAAACATCTAAATATAATCTGTTTTATCAAAAAATGTAAAAAAATTAAACTTAAAATCAATAATGAGATTATAAAACCATTTAAAGCGAGTAATAAGGCTTACAAAGGCATTGGTGATTATAAATGGACTTTTCTTGTCAATGGATGCGATTCGCTTCACGTTTCCCGAGAAAAACATCCAATTATAATCTATTTTAACAAAAAATGTAAAAAAATTAAACTTAAAATCAATAATGAGATTATAAAACCATTTAAAGCGAGTAATAAGGCTTACAGAAACATTGGTGACTATAAATGGACTTTTCTTGTCAATGGATGGGATTCGCTTCACGTTTCCCGAGAAAAACATCCAATTATAATCTCTTTTAACAAAAAACGTAAAAAAATTAAACTTAAAATCAATAATGAGATTATAAAACCATTTAAAGCGAGTAATAAGGCTTACAAACGCATTGGTGACTATAAATGGACTTTTCTTGTCAATGGATGGGATTCGCTTCACGTTTCCCGAGGAAAACATCCAATTATAATCTGTTTTAACAAAAAATGTAAAAAAATTAAACTTAAAATCAATAATGAGATTATAAAACCATTGAAAGCTAGTAATAAGGCTTACAAAGGCATTGGTGACTATAAATGGACTTTTCTTGTCAATGGATGGGATTCGCTTCACGTTTCCCGAGGAAAACATCCAATTATAATCTGTTTTAACAAAAAATGTAAAAAAATTACACTTAAAATCAATAATGAGATTATAAAACCATTGAAAGCGAGTAATAAGGCTTACAAAGGCATTGGTGACTATAAATGGACTTTTCTTGTCAATGGATGGGATTCGCTTCACGTTTCCCGAGAAAAACATCCAATTATAATCTATTTTAACAAAAAATGTAAAAAAATTAAACTTAAAATCAATAATGAGATTATAAAACCATTTAAAGCGAGTAATAAGGCTTCCAAAGGCATTGGTGACTGTAAATGGACTTTTCTTGTCAATGGATGGGATTCGCTTAACGTTCCTTGAGCTAAACATCTAATTATCATCTGTTTTAACAAAAAATGTAAAAAAATTAAACTTAAAATCAATAATGAGATTATAAAACCATTTAAAGCGAGTAATAAGGCTTACAAAGGCATTGGTGACTATAAATGGACTTTTCTTGTCAATGGATGGGAGTCGCTTAACGTTTCTTGAGCTAAACATCTAATTATAATCTGTTTTAACAAAAAATGTAAAAAAATTAAACTTAAAATCAATAATGAGATTATAAAACCATTTAAAGCGAGTAATAAGGCTTACAAAGGCATTGGTGACTATAAATGGACTTTTCTTGTCAATGGATGGGATTCGATTCACGTTTCCCGAGGAATACATCCAATTATAATCTGTTTTAATAAAAATTGTAAAAAAATTAAACTTAAAATCAATAATGAGATTATAAAACCATTTAAAGCGAGTAATAAGGCTTACAAAGGCATTGGTGACTATAAATGGACTTTTCTTGTCAATGGATGGGATTCGCTTCACGTTTCCCGAGGAAAACATCCAATTATAATCTGTTTTAACAAAAAATGTAAAAAAATTAAACTTAAAATCAATAATGAGATTATAAAACCATTTAAAGCGAGTAATAAGGCTTACAAAGGCATTGGTGACTATAAATGGACTTTTCTTGTCAATGGATGGGAGTCGCTTAACGTTTCTTGAGCTAAACATCTAATTATAATCTGTTTTAACAAAAAATGTAAAAAAATTAAACTTAAAATCAATAATGAGATTATAAAACCATTTAAAGCGAGTAATAAGGCTTACAAAGGCATTTGTGACTATAAATGGACTTTTCTTGTCAATGGATGGGATTCGCTTCACGTTTCCCGAGAAAAACATCCAATTATAATCTATTTTAACAAAAAATGTAAAAAAATTAAACTTAAAATCAATAATGAGATTATAAAACCATTTAAAGCGAGTAATAAGGCTTCCAAAGGCATTGGTGACTGTAAATGGACTTTTCTTGTCAATGGATGGGATTCGCTTAACGTTCCTTGAGCTAAACATCTAATTATAATCTGTTTTAACAAAAAATGTAAAAAAATTAAACTTAAAATCAATAATGAGATTATAAAACCATTTAAAGCGAGTAATAAGGCTTACAAAGGCATTGGTCACTATAAATGGACTTTTCTTGTCAATGGATGGGATTCGCTTCACGTTTTCCGAGGAAAACATCCAATTATAATCTGTTTTAACAAAAAATGTAAAAAAATTAAACTTAAAATCAATAATGACATTATAAAACCATTTAAAGCGAGTAATAGGGCTTACAAAAGCATTGGTGACTCTAAATGGACTTTTCTATTGAATGGATGGGATTCGCTTCACCTTTCCCGAGGAAAACATCCAATTATAATCTGTTTTAACAAAAACTGTAAAAAAATTAAACTTAAAATCAATAATGAGATTATAAAACCATTTAAAGCGAGTAATAAGGCTTACAAAGGCATTTGTGACTATAAATGGACTTTTCTTGTCAATGGTTGGGATTCGCTTCACGTTTCCCGAGGAAAACATCCAATTATAATCTGTTTTAACAAAAAATGTAAAAAAATTAAACCTAAAATCAATAATGAGATTATAAAACCATTTAAAGCGAGTAATAAGGCTTACAAAGGCATTGGTGACTATAAATGGACTTTTCTTGTCAATGGATGGGAGTCGCTTAACGTTTCTTGAGCTAAACATCTAATTATAATCTGTTTTAACAAAAAATGTAAAAAAATTAAACTTAAAATCAATAATGAGATTATAAAACCATTTAAAGCGAGTAATAAGGCTTACAAAGGCATTGGTGACTATAAATGGACTTTTCTTGTCAATGGATGGGATTCGATTCACGTTTCCCGAGGAATACATCCAATTATAATCTGTTTTAATAAAAAATGTAAAAAAATTAAACTTAAAATCAATAATGAGATTATAAAACCATTTAAAGCGAGTAATAAGGCTTACAAAGGCATTGGTGACTATAAATGGACTTTTCTTGTCAATGGATAGGATTCGCTTCACGTTTCGTGAGCTAAACATCTAATTATAATCTGTTTTAACAAAAAATGAAAAAAAATTAAACTTAAAATCAATAATGAGATTATAAAACCATTTAAAGCGAGTAATAAGGCTTACAAAGGCATTGGTGACTCTAAAGGGACTTTTTTTGTCAATGGATGGGATTCGCCTCACGTTTCTTGAGCTAAACATCTAATTATAATCTGTTTTAAGAAAAAATGTAAAAAAATTAAACTTAAAATCAATAATGAGATTATAAAACCATTTAAAGCGAGTAATAAGGCTTACAAAGGCTTTGGTGACTATAAATGGACTTTTCATGTCAATGGATGGGATTCGCTTCATGTTTCCCGAGGAAAACATCCAATTATAATCTGTTTTAACAAAAAATGTAAAAAAATTAAACCTAAAATCAATAATGAGATTATAAAACCATTTAAAGCGAGTAATAAAGCTTACAAAGGCATTGGTGACTATAAATGGACTTTTCTTGTCCATGGATGGGATTCACTTCACGTTTCCCGAGAAAAACATCCAATTATAATCTCTTTTAACAAAAAATGTAAAAAAATTAAACTTAAAATCAACAATGAGATTATAAAACCATTTAAAGCGAGTAATAAGGCTTACAAAGGCATTGGTGACTATAAATGGACTTTTCTTGTCAATGGATGGGATTCGCTTCACGTTTCCCGAGAAAAACATCCAATTATAATCTATTTTAACAAAAAATGTAAAAAAATTAAACTTAAAATCAATAATGAGATTATAAAACCATTTAAAGCGAGTAATAAGGCTTACAATGGTATTGGTGACTATAAATGGACTTTTCTTGTCAATGGATGGGATTCGCTTCACGTTTCCCAAGAAAAACATCCAATTATAATCTATTTTAACAAAAAATGTAAAAAAATTAAACTTAAAATCAATAATGAGATTATAAAACCATTTAAAGCGAGTAATAAGGCTTACAAAGGCATTGGTGACTATAAATGGACTTTTCTTGTCAATGGATGGGATTCGCTTAACGTTTCTTGAGCTAAACATCTAATTATAATCTGTTTTATCAAAAAATGTAAAAAAATTAAAATTAAAATCAATAATGAGATTATAAAACCATTTAAAGCGAGTAATAAGGCTTACAAAGGCATTGGTGACTATAAATGGACTTTTCTTGTCAATGGATGGGATTCGCTTCGCATTTCCCGAGGAAAACATCCAATTATAATCTGTTTTAACAAAAAATGTAAAAAAATTAAACTTAAAATCAATAATGAGATTATAAAACCATTTAAAGCGAGTAATAAGGCTTACAAAGGCATTGATGACTATAAATGGACTTTTCTTGTCAATGGATGGGATTCGCTTCACGTTTCCCGAGGAATACATCCAATTATAATCTGTTTTAATAAAAAATATAAAAAAAATTAAACTTAAAATCAATAATGAGATTATAAAACCATTTAAAGCGAGTAATAAGGCTTACAAAGGCATTGGTGACTATAAATGGACTTTTCTTGTCAATGGGTGGGATTCGCTTCACGTTTCTTGAGCTAAACATCTAATTATAATCTGTTTTATCAAAAAATGTAAAAAAATTAAACTTAAAATCAATAATTAGATTATAAAACCATTTAAAGCGAGTAATAAGGCTTACAAAGGCATTGGTGACTATAAATGGACTTTTCTTGTCAATGGATGGGATTCGCTTAACGTTTCTTGAGCTAAACATCTAATTATAATCTGTTTTATCAAAAAATGTAAAAAAACTAAAATTAAAATCAATAATGAGATTATAAAACCATTTAAAGCGAGTAATAAGGCTTACAAAGGCATTGGTGACTATAAATGGACTTTTCTTGTAAATGGATGGGATTCGCTTCACGTTTCCCGAGGAAAACATCCAATTATAATCTGTTTTAACAAAAAATGTAAAAAAATTAAACTTAAAATCAATAATGAGATTATAAGACTATTTAAAGCGAGTAATAAGGCTTACTAAGGCATTGGTGACTGTAAATGGACTTTTCTTGTCAATGGATGGGATTCGCTTCACGTTTCTTGAGCTAAACATCTAATTATAATCTGTTTTAACAAAAAATGTAAAAAAATTAAACTTAAAATCAATAATGAGATTATAAAACCATTGAAAGCGAGTAATAAGGCTTACAAAGGCATTGGTGACTATAAATGGACTTTTCTCTTGAATGGATGGGATTCGCTTCACATTTCCCGAGGGAAACATCCAATTATAATCTGTTTTAACAAAAAATTCAAAAAAATTAAACTTAAAATCAATAATGAGATTATAAAACCATTTAAAGCGAGTAATAAGGCTTCCAAAGGCATTGCTGACTATAAATAGACTTTTCTTGTCAATGGATGGGATTCGCTTAACGTTTCTTGAGCTAAACATCTAATTATAATCTGTTTTAACAAAAAATGTAAAAAAATTAAACTTAAAATCAATAATGAGATTATAAAACAATTTAAAGCGAGTAATAAGGCTTACAAAGGCATTGGTGACTATAAATGGACTTTTCTTGTCAATGGATGGGATTCGCCTCACGTATCCCGAGGAAAACATCCAATTATAATCTGTTTTAGCAAAAAATGTAAAAAAATTAAACTTAAAATCAATAATGAGATTATAAAACCATTTAAAGCGAGTAATAAGGCTTACAAAGGCATTGGTGACTATAAAAGGACTTTTCTTGTCAATGGATTGGATTCGCTTAACGTTTCTTGAGCTAAACATCTAATTATAATCTGTTTTAACAAAAAATGTAAAACAATTAAACTTAAAATCAATAATGAGATTATAAAACCATTTAAAGCGAATAATAAGGCTTACAAAGGCATTGGTGACGATAAATGGACTTTTCTCTTGAATGGATGGGATTCGCTTCACATTTCCCGAGGGAAACATCCAATTATAATCGGTTTTAACAAAAAATTCAAAAAAATTAAACTTAAAATCAATAATGAGATTCTAAAACCATTTAAAGCGAGTAATAAGGCTTACAAAGGCATTGGTGACTATAAATGGACTTTTCTTGTCAATGGATGGGATTCGATTGACGTTTGTTGAGCTAAACATCTAATTATAATCTGTTTTAACAAAAAATGTAAAAAAATTAAACTTAAAATCAATAATGAGATTATAAGACCATTTAAAGCGAGTAATAAGGCTTACTAAGGCATTGGTGACTGTAAATGGACTTTTCTTGTCAATGGATGGGATTCGCTTCACGTTTTTCGAGGAAAACATCCAATTATAATCTGTTTTAACAAAAAATGTAAAAAAATTAAACTTAAAATCAATAATGAGATTATAAAACCATTTAAAGCGAGTAATAAGGCTTACAAAGGCATTGGTGACTATAAATGGACTTTTCTTGCCAATGGATGGGATTCGCTTCACGTTTCCCGAGAAAAACATCCAATTACAATCTATTTTAACAAAAAATATAAAAAAATTAAACTTAAAATCAATAATGAGATTATAAAACCATTTTAAGCGAGTAATAAGGCTTACAAAGGCATTGGTGACTATAAATGGACTTTTCTTGTCAATGGATGGGATTCGCTTAACGTTTCCTGAGCTAAACATCTAATTATAATCTGTTTTATCAAAAAATGTAAAAAAATGAAAATTAAAATCAATAATGAGATTATAAAACCATTTAAAGCGAGTAATAAGGCTTACAAAGGCATTGGTGACTATAAATGGACTTTTCTTGTCAATGGATGGGATTTGCTCCACGTTTCCCGAGGAAAACATCCAATTATAATCTGTTTTAACAAAAAATGTAAAAAAATTAAACTTAAAATCAATAATGAGATTATAAGACCATTTAAAGCGAGTAATAAGGCTTACTAAGGCATTGGTGACTGTAAATGGACTTTTCTTGTCAATGGATGGGATTCGCTTCACGTTTCCCGAGGAAAACATCTAATTATAATCTGTTTTAACAAAAAATGTAAAAAAATTAAACTTAAAATCAATAATGAGATTATAAAACCATTGAAAGCGAGTAATAAGGCTTACAAAGGCATTGGTGACTATAAATGGACTTTTCTTGTCAATGGATGGGATTCGATTGACGTTTGTTGAGCTAAACATCTAATTATAATTTGTTTTAACAAAAAATGTAAAAAAATTAAACTTAAAATCAATAATGAGATTATAAGACCATTTAAAGCGAGTAATAAGGCTCACAAAGGCATTGGTGACTATAAATGGACTTTATTTGTCAATGGATGGGATTCGCTTAACGTTTGTTGAGCTAAACATCTAATTATAATCTGTTTTAACAAAAAATATAAAAAAATTAAACTTAAAATCAATAATGAGCTTATAAAACCATTTAAAGCGAGGAATAAGGCTTACAAAGGCATTGGTGACTATAAATGGACTTTTCTTTTCAATGGATGGGATTCGCTTCACGTTTCTTGAGCTAAACATCTAATTATAATCTGTTTCAACAAAAAATGTAAAAAAATTAAACTTAAAATCAATAATGAGATTATAAGACCATTTAAAGCGAGTAATAAGGCTTACTAAGGCATTGGTGACTGTAAATGGACTTTTCTTGTCAATGGATGGGATTCGCTTCACGTTTTCTGAGGAAAACATCCAATTATAATCTGTTTTAACAAAAAATGTAAAAAAATTAAACTTAAAATCAATAATGAGATTATAAAACCATTTAAAGCGAGTAATAAGGCTTACAAAGCCATTGGTGACTATAAATGGACTTTTCTTGCCAATGGATGGGATTCGCTTCACGTTTCCCGAGAAAAACATCCAATTACAATCTATTTTAACAAAAAATATAAAAAAATTAAACTTAAAATCAATAATGAGATTATAAAACCATTTTAAGCGAGTAATAAGGCTTACAAAGGCATTGGTGACTATAAATGGACTTTTCTTGTCAATGGATGGGATTCGCTTAACGTTTCCTGAGCTAAACATCTAATTATAATCTGTTTTATCAAAAAATGTAAAAAAATGAAAATTAAAATCAATAATGAGATTATAAAACCATTTAAAGCGAGTAATAAGGCTTACAAAGGCATTGGTGACTATAAATGGACTTTTCTTGTCAATGGATGGGATTTGCTCCACGTTTCCCGAGGAAAACATCCAATTATAATCTGTTTTAACAAAAAATGTAAAAAAATTAAACTTAAAATCAATAATGAGATTATAAGACCATTTAAAGCGAGTAATAAGGCTTACTAAGGCATTGGTGACTGTAAATGGACTTTTCTTGTCAATGGATGGGATTCGCTTCACGTTTCCCGAGGAAAACATCTAATTATAATCTGTTTTAACAAAAAATGTATAAAAATTAAACTTAAAATCAATAATGAGATTATAAAACCATTGAAAGCGAGTAATAAGGCTTACAAAGGCATTGGTGACTATAAATGGACTTTTCTTGTCAATGGATGGGATTCGATTGACGTTTGTTGAGCTAAACATCTAATTATAATTTGTTTTAACAAAAAATGTAAAAAAATTAAACTTAAAATCAATAATGAGATTATAAAACCATTTAAAGCGAGGAATAAGGCTTACAAAGGCATTGGTGACTATAAATGGACTTTTCTTTTCAATGGATGGGATTCGCTTCACGTTTCTTGAGCTAAACATCTAATTATAATCTGTTTCAACAAAAAATGTAAAAAAATTAAACTTAAAATCAATAATGAGATTATAAGACCATTTAAAGCGAGGAATAAGGCTTACAAAGGCATTGGTGACTGTAAATGGACTTTTCTTGTCAATGGATGGGATTCGCTTAACGTTTCCTGAGCTAAACATCTAATTATAATCTGTTTTATCAAAAAATGTAAAAAAATGAAAATTAAAATCAATAATGAGATTATAAAACCATTTAAAGCGAGTAATAAGGCTTACAAAGGCATTGGTGACTATAAATGGACTTTTCTTGTCAATGGATGGGATTTGCTCCACGTTTCCCGAGGAAAACATCCAATTATAATCTGTTTTAACAAAAAATGTAAAAAAATTAAACTTAAAATCAATAATGAGATTATAAGACCATTTAAAGCGAGTAATAAGGCTTACTAAGGCATTGGTGACTGTAAATGGACTTTTCTTGTCAATGGATGGGATTCGCTTCACGTTTCCCGAGGAAAACATCTAATTATAATCTGTTTTAACAAAAAATGTAAAAAAATTAAACTTAAAATCAATAATGAGATTATAAAACCATTGAAAGCGAGTAATAAGGCTTACAAAGGCATTGGTGACTATAAATGGACTTTTCTTGTCAATGGATGGGATTCGATTGACGTTTGTTGAGCTAAACATCTAATTATAATTTGTTTTAACAAAAAATGTAAAAAAATTAAACTTAAAATCAATAATGAGATTATAAGACCATTTAAAGCGAGTAATAAGGCTCACAAAGGCATTGGTGACTATAAATGGACTTTATTTGTCAATGGATGGGATTCGCTTAACGTTTGTTGAGCTAAACATCTAATTATAATCTGTTTTAACAAAAAATATAAAAAAATTAAACTTAAAATCAATAATGAGCTTATAAAACCATTTAAAGCGAGGAATAAGGCTTACAAAGGCATTGGTGACTATAAATGGACTTTTCTTTTCAATGGATGGGATTCGCTTCACGTTTCTTGAGCTAAACATCTAATTATAATCTGTTTCAACAAAAAATGTAAAAAAATTAAACTTAAAATCAATAATGAGATTATAAGACCATTTAAAGCGAGTAATAAGGCTTACTAAGGCATTGGTGACTGTAAATGGACTTTTCTTGTCAATGGATGGGATTCGCTTCACGTTTTCTGAGGAAAACATCCAATTATAATCTGTTTTAACAAAAAATGTAAAAAAATTAAACTTAAAATCAATAATGAGATTATAAAACCATTTAAAGCGAGTAATAAGGCTTACAAAGCCATTGGTGACTATAAATGGACTTTTCTTGCCAATGGATGGGATTCGCTTCACGTTTCCCGAGAAAAACATCCAATTACAATCTATTTTAACAAAAAATATAAAAAAATTAAACTTAAAATCAATAATGAGATTATAAAACCATTTTAAGCGAGTAATAAGGCTTACAAAGGCATTGGTGACTATAAATGGACTTTTCTTGTCAATGGATGGGATTCGCTTAACGTTTCCTGAGCTAAACATCTAATTATAATCTGTTTTATCAAAAAATGTAAAAAAATGAAAATTAAAATCAATAATGAGATTATAAAACCATTTAAAGCGAGTAATAAGGCTTACAAAGGCATTGGTGACTATAAATGGACTTTTCTTGTCAATGGATGGGATTTGCTCCACGTTTCCCGAGGAAAACATCCAATTATAATCTGTTTTAACAAAAAATGTAAAAAAATTAAACTTAAAATCAATAATGAGATTATAAGACCATTTAAAGCGAGTAATAAGGCTTACTAAGGCATTGGTGACTGTAAATGGACTTTTCTTGTCAATGGATGGGATTCGCTTCACGTTTCCCGAGGAAAACATCTAATTATAATCTGTTTTAACAAAAAATGTAAAAAAATTAAACTTAAAATCAATAATGAGATTATAAAACCATTTAAAGCGAGGAATAAGGCTTACAAAGGCATTGGTGACTATAAATGGACTTTTCTTTTCAATGGATGGGATTCGCTTCACGTTTCTTGAGCTAAACATCTAATTATAATCTGTTTCAACAAAAAATGTAAAAAAATTAAACTTAAAATCAATAATGAGATTATAAGACCATTTAAAGCGAGTAATAAGGCTTACTAAGGCATTGGTGACTGTAAATGGACTTTTCTTGTCAATGGATGGGATTCGCTTCACGTTTTCCGAGGAAAACATCCAATTATAATCTGTTTTAACAAAAAATGTAAAAAAATTAAACTTAAAATCAATAATGAGATTATAAAACCATTTAAAGCGAGTAATAAGGCTTACAAAGGCATTGGTGACTATAAATGGACTTTTCTTGCCAATGGATGGGATTCGCTTCACGTTTCCCGAGAAAAACATCCAATTACAATCTATTTTAACAAAAAATATAAAAAAATTAAACTTAAAATCAATAATGAGATCATAAAACCATTTTAAGCGAGTAATAAGGCTTACAAAGGCATTGGTGACTATAAATGGACTTTTCTTGTCAATGGATGGGATTCGCTTAACGTTTCCTGAGCTAAACATCTAATTATAATCGGTTTTATCAAAAAATGTAAAAAAATGAAAATTAAAATCAATAATGAGATTATAAAACCATTTAAAGCGAGTAATAAGGCTTACAAAGGCATTGGTGACTATAAATGGACTTTTCTTGTCAATGGATGGGATTTGCTCCACGTTTCCCGAGGAAAACATCCAATTATAATCTGTTTGAACAAAAAATGTAAAAAAATTAAACTTAAAATCAATAATGAGATTATAAGACCATTTAAAGCGAGTAATAAAGCTTACTAAGGCATTGGTGACTGTAAATGGACTTTTCTTGTCAATGGATGGGATTCGCTTCACGTTTCCCGAGGAAAACATCTAATTATAATCTGTTTTAACAAAAAATGTAAAAAAATTAAACTTAAAATCAATAATGAGATTATAAAACCATTGAAAGCGAGTAATAAGGCTTACAAAGGCATTGGTGACTATAAATGGACTTTTCTTGTCAATGGATGGGATTCGATTGACGTTTGTTGAGCTAAACATCTAATTATAATCTGTTTTAACAAAAAATGTAAAAAAATTAAACTTAAAATCAATAATGAGATTATAAGACCATTTAAAGCGAGTAATAAGGCTCACAAAGGCATTGGTGACTATAAATGGACTTTATTTGTCAATGGATGGGATTCGCTTAACGTTTGTTGAGCTAAACATCTAATTATAATCTGTTTTAACAAAAAATATAAAAAAATTAAACTTAAAATCAATAATGAGCTTATAAAACCATTTAAAGCGAGGAATAAGGTTTACAAAGGCATTGGTGACTATAAATGGACTTTTCTTTTCAATGGATGGGATTCGCTTCACGTTTCTTGAGCTAAACATCTAATTATAATCTGTTTCAACAAAAAATGTAAAAAAATTAAACTTAAAATCAATAATGAGATTATAAGACCATTTAAAGCGAGTAATAAGGCTTACTAAGACATTGGTGACTGTAAATGGACTTTTCTTGTCAATGGATGGGATTCGCTTCACGTTTGTTGAGCTAAACATCTAATTATAATCTGTTTTAACAAAAAATATAAAAAATTAAACCTAAAATCAATAATGAGATTATAAAACCATTTAAAGCGAGGAATAAGGCTTACAAAGGCATTGATGACTATAAATGGACTTTTCTTGTCAATGGATGGGATTCGCTTCACGTTTCCCGAGGAAAACATCCAAATATAATCTATTTTAACAAAAAATGTGAAACAATTAAACTTAAAATCAATAATGAGCTTATAAGACCATTTAAAGCGAGTAATAAGGCTTACAAAGGCATTGGTCACTATAAATGGACTTTCCTTGTCAATGGATGGGATTCGCTTCATGTTTTCCGAGAAAAATATCCAATTATAATCTGTTTTAACAAAAAATGTAAAAAAATTAAACTTAAAATCAATAATGAGATTATAAAACCATTTAAAGCGAGTAACAAGGTTTCCAAAGGCATTGGTGACTATAAATAGACTTTTCTTGTCAATGGATGGGATTCGCTTAACGTTTCTTGAGCTAAACATCTAATTATAATCTGTTTTAACAAAAAATATAAAAAAATTAAACTTAAAATCAATAATGAGCTTATAAAACCATTTAAAGCGAGGAATAAGGCTTACAAAGGCATTGGTGACTATAAATGGACTTTTCTTTTCAATGGATGGGATTCGCTTCATGTTTCTTGAGCTAAACATCTAATTATAATCTGTTTCAACAAAAAATGTAAAAAAATTAAACTTAAAATCAATAATGAGATTATAAGACCATTTAAAGCGAGTAATAAGGCTTACTAAGGCATTGGTGACTGTAAATGGACTTTTCTTGTCAATGGATGGGATTCGCTTCACGTTTTCCGAGGAAAACATCCAATTATAATCTGTTTTAACAAAAAATGTAAAAAAATTAAACTTAAAATCAATAATGAGATTATAAAACCATTTAAAGCGAGTAATAAGGCTTACAAAGGCATTGGTGACTATAAATGGACTTTTCTTGCCAATGGATGGGATTCGCTTCACGTTTCCCGAGAAAAACATCCAATTACAATCTATTTTAACAAAAAATATAAAAAAATTAAACTTAAAATCAATAATGAGATTATAAAACCATTTTAAGCGAGTAATAAGGCTTACAAAGGCATTGGTGACTATAAATGGACTTTTCTTGTCAATGGATGGGATTCGCTTAACGTTTCCTGAGCTAAACATCTAATTATAATCTGTTTTATCAAAAAATGTAAAAAAATGAAAATTAAAATCAATAATGAGATTATAAAACCATTTAAAGCGAGTAATAAGGCTTACAAAGGCATTGGTGACTATAAATGGACTTTTCTTGTCAATGGATGGGATTTGCTTCACGTTTCCCGAGGAAAATATCCAATTATAATCTGTTTTAACAAAAAATGTAAAAAAATTAAACTTAAAATCAATAATGAGATTATAAGACCATTTAAAGCGAGTAATAAGGCTTACTAAGGCATTGGTGACTGTAAATGGACTTTTCTTGTCAATGGATGGGATTCGCTTCACGTTTCCCGAGGAAAACATCTAATTATAATCTGTTTTAACAAAAAATGTAAAAAAATTAAACTTAAAATCAATAATGAGATTATAAAACCATTGAAAGCGAGTAATAAGGCTTACAAAGGCATTGGTGACTATAAATGGACTTTTCTCTTGAATGGATGGGATTCGCTTCACATTTCCCGAGGGAAACATCCAATTATAATCTGTTTTAACAAAAAATTCAAAAAAATTAAACTTAAAATCAATAATGAGATTATAAAACCATTGAAAGCGAGTAATAAGGCTTCCAAAGGCATTGCTGACTATAAATAGACTTTTCTTGTCAATGGATGGGATTCGCTTAACGTTTCTTGAGCTAAACATCTAATTAGAATCTGTTTTAACAAAAAATGTAAAAAAATTAAACTTAAAACCAATAATGAGATTATAAAACCATTTAAAGCGAGTAATAAGGCTTACAAAGGCATTGGTGACTATAAATGGACTTTTCTTGTCAATGGATGGGATTCGCCTCACGTTTCCCGAGGAAAACATCCAATTATAATCTGTTTTAACAAAAAATGTAAAAAAATTAAACTTAAAATCAGTAATGAGATTATAAAAACATTTAAAGCGAGTAATAAGGCTTACAAAGGCATTGGTGACTATAATAGGACTTTTCTTGTCAATGGATTGGATTCGCTTAACGTTTCTTGACCTAAACATCTAATTATAATCTGTTTTAACAAAAAATGTAAAAAAATTAAACTTAAAATCAATAATGAGATTATAAAACCATTTAAAGCGAGTAATAAGGCTTACAAAGGCATTGGTGACTATAAATGGACTTTTCTTGTCAATGGGTGGGATTCGCTTCACGTTTCTTGAGCTAAACATCTAATTATAATCTGTTTTATCAAAAAATGTAAAAAAAATAAACTTAAAATCAATAATGAGATTATAAAACCATTGAAAGCGAGTAATAAGGCTTACAGAGGCAATGGTGACTATAAATGGACTTTTCTTGTCAATGGATGGGATTCGCTTCACGTTTGCCGAGAAAAACATCCAATTATAATCTCTTTTAACAAAAAATGTAAAAAAATTAAATTTAAAATCAATAATGAGATTATAAAACCATTTAAAGCGAGTAATAAGGCTTACAAACGCATTGGTGACTATAAATGGACTTTTCTTGTCAATGGATGGGATTCGCTTCACGTTTCCTGAGGAAAACATCCAATTATAATCTGTTTTAACAAAAAATGTAAAAAAATTAAACTTAAAATCAATAATGAGATTATAAGACTATTTAAAGCGAGTAATAAGGCTTACTAAGGCATTGGTGACTGTAAATGGACTTTTCTTGTCAATGGATTGGATTCACTTAACGTTTCTTGACCTAAACATCTAATTATAATCTGTTTTAACAAAAAATGTAAAAAAATTAAAATTAAAATCAATAATGAGATTATAAAACCATTGAAAGCGAGTAATAAGGCTTACAAAGGCATTGGTGACTATAAATGGACTTTTCTTGTCAATGGATGGGATTCGCTTCACGTTTCCCGAGGAAAACATACAATTATAATCTGTTTTAACAAAAAATGTAAAAAAATTACACTTAAAATCAATAATGAGATTATAAAACCATTGAAAGCGAGTAATAAGGCTTACAAAGGCATTGGTGACTATAAATGGACTTTTCTTGTCAATGGATGGGATTCGCTTCACGTTTCCCGAGAAAAACATCCAATTATAATCTATTTTAACAAAAAATGTAAAAAAATTAAACTTAAAATCAATAATGAGATTATAAAACCATTTAAAGCGAGTAATAAGGCTTCCAAAGGCATTGGTGACTGTAAATGGACTTTTCTTGTCAATGGATGGGATTCGCTTAACGTACCTTGAGCTAAACATCTAATTATAATCTGTTTTAACAAAAAATGTAAAAAAATTAAACTTAAAATCAATAATGAGATTATAAAACCATTTAAAGCGAGTAATAAGGCTTACAAAGGCATTGGTGACTATAAAAGGACTTTTCTTTTCAATGGATGGGATTCGCTTCACGTTTCTTGAGCTAAACATCCAATTATAATCTGTTTCAACAAAAAATGTAAAAAAATTAAACTTAAAATCAATAATGAGATTATAAGACCATTTAAAGCGAGTAATAAGGCTTACAAAGGCATTGGTGACTGTAAATGGACTTTTCTTGTCAATGGATGGGATTCGCTTCACGTTTCCCGAGGAATACATCCAATTATAATCTGTTTTAATAAAAAATGTAAAAAAATTAAACTTAAAATCAATAATCAGATTATAAAACCATTTAAAGCGAGTAATAAGGCTTACAAAGGCATTGGTGACTATAAATGGACTTTTCTTGTCAATGGGTGGGATTCGCTTCACGTTTCTTGAGCTAAACATCTAATTATAATCTGTTTTATCAAAAAATGTAAAACAATTAAACTTAAAATCAATAATGAGATTATAAAACCATTTAAAGCGAGTAATAAGGCTTACAAAGGCATTGGTGACTATTAATGGATTTTTCTTGTCAATGGATGGGATTCGCTTCACGTTTCCCGAGAAAAACATCCAATTACAATCTATTTTAACAAAAAATGTAAAAAAATTAAACTTAATATCAATAATGAGATTATGAAACCATTTAAAGCGAGTAATAAGGCTTACAAAGGCATTGGTGACTATAAATGGACTTTTCTTGCCAATGGATGGGATTCGCTTCACGTTTCCCGAGAAAAACATCCAATTATAATCTATTTTAACAAAAAATGTAAAAAAATTAAACTTAAAATCAATAATGAGATTATAAAACCATTTTAAGCGAGTAATAAGGCTTACAAAGGCATTGGTGACTATAAATGGACTTTTCTTGTCAATGGATGGGAGTCGCTTAACGTTTCCTGAGCTAAACATCTAATTATAATCTGTTTTATCAAAAAATGTAAAAAAATGAAAATTAAAATCAATAATGAGATTATAAAACCATTTAAAGCGAGTAATAAGGCTTACAAAGGCATTGGTGACTATTAATGGATTTTTCTTGTCAATGGATGGGATTCGCTTCACGTTTCCCGAGAAAAACATCCAATTACAATCTATTTTAACAAAAAATGTAAAAAAATTAAACTTAAAATCAATAATAAGATTATAAAACCATTTAAAGCGAGTAATAAGGCTTACAAAGGCATTGGTGACTATAAATGGACTTTTCTTGCCAATGGATGGGATTCGCTTCACGTTTCCCGAGAAAAATATCCAATTATAATCTATTTTAAAAAAAAATGTAAAAAAATTAAACTTAAAACCAATAATGAGATTATAAAACCATTTTAAGCGAGTAATAAGGCTTACAAAGGCATTGGTGACTATAAATGGACTTTTCTTGTCAATGGATGGGAGTCGCTCAACGTTTCCTGAGCTAAACATCTAATTATAATCTGTTTTATCAAAAAATGTAAAAAAATTAAACTTAAAATCAATAATGAGATTATAAGACCATTTAAAGCGAGTAATAAGGCTTACTAAGGCATTGGTGACTGTAAATGGACTTTTCTTGTCAATGGATGGGATTCGCTTCACGTTTCCCGAGGAAAACATCTAATTATAATCTGTTTTAACAAAAAATGTAAAAAAATTAAACTTAAAATCAATAATGAGATTATAAAACCATTGAAAGCGAGTAATAAGGCTTACAAAGGCATTGGTGACTATAAATGGACTTTTCTCTTGAATGGATGGGATTCGCTTCACATTTCCCGAGGGAAACATCCAATTATAATCTGTTTTAACAAAAAATTCAAAAAAATTAAACTTAAAATCAATAATGAGATTATAAAACCATTGAAAGCGAGTAATAAGGCTTACAAAGGCATTGGTGACTATAAATGGACTTTTCTCTTGAATGGATGGGATTCGCTTCACATTTCCCGAGGGAAACATCCAATTATAATCTGTTTTAACAAAAAATTCAAAAAAATTAAACTTAAAATCAATAATGAGATTATAAAACCATTGAAAGCGAGTAATAAGGCTTCCAAAGGTATTGCTGACTATAAATAGACTTTTCTTGTCAATGGATGGGATTCGCTTAACGTTTCTTGAGCTAAACATCTAATTAGAATATGTTTTAACAAAAAATGTAAAAAAATTAAACTTAAAACCAATAATGAGATTATAAAACCATTTAAAGCGAGTAATAAGGCTTACAAAGGCATTGGTGACTATAAATGGACTTTTCTTGTCAATGGATGGGATTCGCCTCACGTTTCCCGAGGAAAACATCCAATTATAATCTGTTTTAACAAAAAATGTAAAAAAATTAAACTTAAAATCAATAATGAGATTATAAAACCATTTAAAGCGAGTAATAAGGCTTACAAAGGCATTGGTGACTATAATAGGACTTTTCTTGTCAATGGATTGGATTCGCTTAACGTTTCTTGACCTAAACATCTAATTATAATCTGTTTTAACAAAAAATGTAAAAAAATTAAACTTAAAATCAATAATGAGATTATAAAACCATTTAAAGCGAGTAATAAGGCTTACAAACGCATTGGTGACTATAAATGGACTTTTCTTGTCAATGGATGGGATTCGCTTCACGTTTCCTGAGGAAAACATCCAATTATAATCTGTTTTAACAAAAAATGTAAAAAAATTAAACTTAAAATCAATAATGAGATTATAAAACCATTGAAAGCGAGTAATAAGGCTTACAAAGGCATTGGTGACTATAAATGGACTTTTCTTGTCAATGGATGGGATTCGCTTCACGTTTCCCGAGGAAAACATACAATTATAATCTGTTTTAACAAAAAATGTAAAAAAATTACACTTAAAATCAATAATGAGATTATAAAACCATTGAAAGCGAGTAATAAGGCTTACAAAGGCATTGGTGACTATAAATGGACTTTTCTTGTCAATGGATGGGATTCGCTTCACGTTTCCCGAGAAAAACATCCAATTATAATCTATTTTAACAAAAAATGTAAAAAAATTAAACTTAAAATCAATAATGAGATTATAAAACCATTTAAAGCGAGTAATAAGCCTTCCAAAGGCATTGGTGACTGTAAATGGACTTTTCTTGTCAATGGATGGGATTCGCTTAACGTACCTTGAGCTAAACATCTAATTATAATCTGTTTTAACAAAAAATGTAAAAAAATTAAACTTAAAATCAATAATGAGATTATAAAACCATTTAAAGCGAGTAATAAGGCTTACAAAGGCATTGGTGACTATAAATGGACTTTTCTTTTCAATGGATGGGATTCGCTTCACGTTTCTTGAGCTAAACATCCAATTATAATCTGTTTCAACAAAAAATGTAAAAAAATTAAACTTAAAATCAATAATGAGATTATAAGACCATTTAAAGCGAGTAATAAGGCTTACAAAGGCATTGGTGACTGTAAATGGACTTTTCTTGTCAATGGATGGGATTCGCTTCACGTTTCCCGAGGAATACATCCAATTATAATCTGTTTTAATAAAAAATGTAAAAAAATTAAACTTAAAATCAATAATCAGATTATAAAACCATTTAAAGCGAGTAATAAGGCTTACAAAGGCATTGGTGACTATAAATGGACTTTTCTTGTCAATGGGTGGGATTCGCTTCACGTTTCTTGAGCTAAACATCTAATTATAATCTGTTTTATCAAAAAATGTAAAACAATTAAACTTAAAATCAATAATGAGATTATAAAACCATTTAAAGCGAGTAATAAGGCTTACAAAGGCATTGGTGACTATTAATGGATTTTTCTTGTCAATGGATGGGATTCGCTTCACGTTTCCCGAGAAAAACATCCAATTACAATCTATTTTAACAAAAAATGTAAAAAAATTAAACTTAATATCAATAATGAGATTATGAAACCATTTAAAGCGAGTAATAAGGCTTACAAAGGCATTGGTGACTATAAATGGACTTTTCTTGCCAATGGATGGGATTCGCTTCACGTTTCCCGAGAAAAACATCCAATTATAATCTATTTTAACAAAAAATGTAAAAAAATTAAACTTAAAATCAATAATGAGATTATAAAACCATTTTAAGCGAGTAATAAGGCTTACAAAGGCATTGGTGACTATAAATGGACTTTTCTTGTCAATGGATGGGAGTCGCTTAACGTTTCCTGAGCTAAACATCTAATTATAATCTGTTTTATCAAAAAATGTAAAAAAATTAAAATTAAAATCAATAATGAGATTATAAAACCATTTAAAGCGAGTAATAAGGCTTACAAAGGCATTGGTGACTATTAATGGATTTTTCTTGTCAATGGATGGGATTCGCTTCACGTTTCCCGAGAAAAACATCCAATTACAATCTATTTTAACAAAAAATGTAAAAAAATTAAACTTAAAATCAATAATGAGATTATAAAACCATTTAAAGCGAGTAATAAGGCTTACAAAGGCATTGGTGACTATAAATGGACTTTTCTTGCCAATGGATGGGATTCGCTTCACGTTTCCCGAGAAAAATATCCAATTATAATCTATTTTAACAAAAAATGTAAAAAAATTAAACTTAAAACCAATAATGAGATTATAAAACCATTTTAAGCGAGTAATAAGGCTTACAAAGGCATTGGTGACTATAAATGGACTTTTCTTGTCAATGGATGGGAGTCGCTCAACGTTTCCTGAGCTAAACATCTAATTATAATCTGTTTTATCAAAAAATGTAAAAAAATTAAACTTAAAATCAATAATGAGATTATAAGACCATTTAAAGCGAGTAATAAGGCTTACTAAGGCATTGGTGACTGTAAATGGACTTTTCTTGTCAATGGATGGGATTCGCTTCACGTTTCCCGAGGAAAACATCTAATTATAATCTGTTTTAACAAAAAATGTAAAAAAATTAAACTTAAAATCAATAATGAGATTATAAAACCATTGAAAGCGAGTAATAAGGCTTACAAAGGCATTGGTGACTATAAATGGACTTTTCTCTTGAATGGATGGGATTCGCTTCACATTTCCCGAGGGAAACGTCCAATTATAATCTGTTTTAACAAAAAATTCAAAAAAATTAAACTTAAAATCAATAATGAGATTATAAAACCATTGAAAGCGAGTAATAAGGCTTCCAAAGGCATTGCTGACTATAAATAGACTTTTCTTGTCAATGGATGGGATTCGCTTAACGTTTCTTGAGCTAAACATCTAATTAGAATCTGTTTTAACAAAAAATGTAAAAAAATTAAACTTAAAACCAATAATGAGATTATAAAACCATTTAAAGCGAGTAATAAGGCTTACAAAGGCATTGGTGACTATAAATGGACTTTTCTTGTCAATGGATGGGATTCGCCTCACGTTTCCCAAGGAAAACATCCAATTATAATCTGTTTTAACAAAAAATGTAAAAAAATTAAACTTAAAATCAATAATGAGATTATAAAACCATTTAAAGCGAGTAATAAGGCTTACAAAGGCATTGGTGACTATAATAGGACTTTTCTTGTCAATGGATTGGATTCGCTTAACGTTTCTTGACCTAAACATCTAATTATAATCTGTTTTAACAAAAAATGTAAAAAAATTAAACTTAAAATCAATAATGAGATTATAAAACCATTTAAAGCGAGTAATAAGGCTTACAAAGGCATTGGTGACTATAAATGGACTTTTCTTGTCAATGGGTGGGATTCGCTTCACGTTTCTTGAGCTAAACATCTAATTATAATCTGTTTTATCAAAAAATGTAAAAAAAATAAACTTAAAATCAATAATGAGATTATAAAACCATTGAAAGCGAGTAATAAGGCTTACAGAGGCAATGGTGACTATAAATGGACTTTTCTTGTCAATGGATGGGATTCGCTTCACGTTTCCCGAGAAAAACATCCAATTATAATCTCTTTTAACAAAAAATGTAAAAAAATTAAACTTAAAATCAATAATGAGATTATAAAACCATTTAAAGCGAGTAATAAGGCTTACAAACGCATTGGTGACTATAAATAGACTTTTCTTGTCAATGGATGGGATTCGCTTCACGTTTCCTGAGGAAAACATCCAATTATAATCTGTTTTAACAAAAAATGTAAAAAAATTAAACTTAAAATCAATAATGAGATTATAAAACCATTGAAAGCGAGTAATAAGGCTTACAAAGGCATTGGTGACTATAAATGGACTTTTCTTGTCAATGGATGGGATTCGCTTCACGTTTCCCGAGGAAAACATACAATTATAATATGTTTTAACAAAAAATGTAAAAAAATTAAACTTAAAATCAATAATGAGATTATAAGACTATTGAAAGCGAGTAATAAGGCTTACAAAGGCATTGGTGACTATAAATGGACTTTTCTTGTCAATGGATGGGATTCGCTTCACGTTTCCCGAGGAAAACATACAATTATAATCTGTTTTAACAAAAAATGTAAAAAAATTACACTTAAAATCAATAATGAGATTATAAAACCATTGAAAGCGAGTAATAAGGCTTACAAAGGCATTGGTGACTATAAATGGACTTTTCTTGTCAATGGATGGGATTCGCTTCACGTTTCCCGAGAAAAACATCCAATTATAATCTATTTTAACAAAAAATGTAAAAAAATTAAACTTAAAATCAATAATGAGATTATAAAACCATTTAAAGCGAGTAATAAGGCTTCCAAAGGCATTGGTGACTGTAAATGGACTTTTCTTGTCAATGGATGGGATTCGCTTAACGTACCTTGAGCTAAACATCTAATTATAATCTGTTTTAACAAAAAATGTAAAAAAATTAAACTTAAAATCAATAATGAGATTATAAAACCATTTAAAGCGAGTAATAAGGCTTACAAAGGCATTGGTGACTATAAATGGACTTTTCTTTTCAATGGATGGGATTCGCTTCACGTTTCTTGAGCTAAACATCCAATTATATTCTGTTTCAACAAAAAATGTAAAAAAATTAAACTTAAAATCAATAATGAGATTATAAGACCATTTAAAGCGAGTAATAAGGCTTACAAAGGCATTGGTGACTGTAAATGGACTTTTCTTGTCAATGGATGGGATTCGCTTCACGTTTCCCGAGGAATACATCCAATTATAATCTGTTTTAATAAAAAATGTAAAAAAATTAAACTTAAAATCAATAATCAGATTATAAAACCATTTAAAGCGAGTAATAAGGCTTACAAAGGCATTGGTGACTATAAATGGACTTTTCTTGTCAATGGGTGGGATTCGCTTCACGTTTCTTGAGCTAAACATCTAATTATAATCTGTTTTATCAAAAAATGTAAAACAATTAAACTTAAAATCAATAATGAGATTCTAAAACCATTTAAAGCGAGTAATAAGGCTTACAAAGGCATTGGTGACTATAAATGGACTTTTCTTGCCAATGGATGGGATTCGCTTCACGTTTCCTGAGCTAAACATCTAATTATAATCTGTTTTATCAAAAAATGTAAAAAAATTAAAATTAAAATCAATAATGAGATTATAAAACCATTTAAAGCGAGTAATAAGGCTTACAAAGGCATTGGTGACTATTAATGGATTTTTCTTGTCAATGGATGGGATTCGCTTCACGTTTCCCGAGAAAAACATCCAATTACAATCTATTTTAACAAAAAATGTAAAAAAATTAAACTTAAAATCAATAATGAGATTATAAAACCATTTAAAGCGAGTAATAAGGCTTACAAAGGCATTGGTGACTATAAATGGACTTTTCTTGCCAATGGATGGGATTCGCTTCACGTTTCCCGAGAAAAATATCCAATTATAATCTATTTTAACAAAAAATGTAAAAAAATTAAACTTAAAATCAATAATGAGATTATAAAACCATTTTAAGCGAGTAATAAGGCTTACAAAGGCATTGGTGACTATAAATGGACTTTTCTTGTCAATGGATGGGAGTCGCTTAACGTTTCCTGAGCTAAACATCTAATTATAATCTGTTTTATCAAAAAATGTAAAAAAATTAAACTTAAAATCAATAATGAGATTATAAAACCATTGAAAGCGAGTAATAAGGCTTACAAAGGCATTGGTGACTATAAATGGACTTTTCTTGTCAATGGATAGGATTCGCTTCACGTTTCGTGAGCTAAACATCTAATTATAATCTGTTTTAACAAAAAATGTAAAAAAATTAAACTTAAAATCAATAATAAGATTATAAAACCATTGAAAGCGAGTAATAAGGCTTACAAAGGCATTGGTGACTATAAATGGACTTTTCTCTTGAATGGATGGGATTCGCTTCACATTTCCCGAGGGAAACATCCAATTATAATCTGTTTTAACAAAAAATTCAAAAAAATTAAACTTAAAATCAATAATGAGATTATAAAACCATTTAAAGCGAGTAATAAGGCTTCCAAAGGCATTGCTGACTATAAATAGACTTTTCTTGTCAATGGATGGGATTCGCTTAACGTTTCTTGAGCTAAACATCTAATTATAATCTGTTTTAACAAAAAATGTAAAAAAATTAAACTTAAAATCAATAATGAGATTATAAAACAATTTAAAGCGAGTAATAAGGCTTACAAAGGCATTGGTGACTATAAATGGACTTTTCTTGTCAATGGATGGGATTCGCCTCACGTATCCCGAGGAAAACATCCAATTATAATCTGTTTTAGCAAAAAATGTAAAAAAATTAAACTTAAAATCAATAATGAGATTATAAAACCATTTAAAGCGAGTAATAAGGCTTACAAAGGCATTGGTGACTATAAAAGGACTTTTCTTGTCAATGGATTGGATTCGCTTAACGTTTCTTGAGCTAAACATCTAATTATAATCTGTTTTAACAAAAAATGTAAAACAATTAAACTTAAAATCAATAATGAGATTATAAAACCATTTAAAGCGAATAATAAGGCTTACAAAGGCATTGGTGACGATAAATGGACTTTTCTCTTGAATGGATGGGATTCGCTTCACATTTCCCGAGGGAAACATCTAATTATAATCGGTTTTAACAAAAAATTCAAAAAAATTAAACTTAAAATCAATAATGAGATTCTAAAACCATTTAAAGCGAGTAATAAGGCTTACAAAGGCATTGGTGACTATAAATGGACTTTTCTTTTCAATGGATGGGATTCGCTTCACGTTTCTTGAGCTAAACATCCAATTATAATCTGTTTCAACAAAAAATGTAAAAAAATTAAACTTAAAATCAATAATGAGATTATAAGACCATTTAAAGCGAGTAATAAGGCTTACAAAGGCATTGGTGACTGTAAATGGACTTTTCTTGTCAATGGATGGGATTCGCTTCACGTTTCCCGAGGAATACATCCAATTATAATCTGTTTTAATAAAAAATGTAAAAAAATTAAACTTAAAATCAATAATCAGATTATAAAACCATTTAAAGCGAGTAATAAGGCTTACAAAGGCATTGGTGACTATAAATGGACTTTTCTTGTCAATGGGTGGGATTCGCTTCACGTTTCTTGAGCTAAACATCTAATTATAATCTGTTTTATCAAAAAATGTAAAACAATTAAACTTAAAATCAATAATGAGATTCTAAAACCATTTAAAGCGAGTAATAAGGCTTACAAAGGCATTGGTGACTATAAATGGACTTTTCTTGCCAATGGATGGGATTCGCTTCACGTTTCCTGAGCTAAACATCTAATTATAATCTGTTTTATCAAAAAATGTAAAAAAATTAAAATTAAAATCAATAATGAGATTATAAAACCATTTAAAGCGAGTAATAAGGCTTACAAAGGCATTGGTGACTATTAATGGATTTTTCTTGTCAATGGATGGGATTCGCTTCACGTTTCCCGAGAAAAACATCCAATTACAATCTATTTTAACAAAAAATGTAAAAAAATTAAACTTAAAATCAATAATGAGATTATAAAACCATTTAAAGCGAGTAATAAGGCTTACAAAGGCATTGGTGACTATAAATGGACTTTTCTTGCCAATGGATGGGATTCGCTTCACGTTTCCCGAGAAAAATATCCAATTATAATCTATTTTAACAAAAAATGTAAAAAAATTAAACTTAAAATCAATAATGAGATTATAAAACCATTTTAAGCGAGTAATAAGGCTTACAAAGGCATTGGTGACTATAAATGGACTTTTCTTGTCAATGGATGGGAGTCGCTTAACGTTTCCTGAGCTAAACATCTAATTATAATCTGTTTTATCAAAAAATGTAAAAAAATTAAACTTAAAATCAATAATGAGATTATAAAACCATTGAAAGCGAGTAATAAGGCTTACAAAGGCATTGGTGACTATAAATGGACTTTTCTTGTCAATGGATAGGATTCGCTTCACGTTTCGTGAGCTAAACATCTAATTATAATCTGTTTTAACAAAAAATGTAAAAAAATTAAACTTAAAATCAATAATGAGATTATAAAACCATTGAAAGCGAGTAATAAGGCTTACAAAGGCATTGGTGACTATAAATGGACTTTTCTCTTGAATGGATGGGATTCGCTTCACATTTCCCGAGGGAAACATCCAATTATAATCTGTTTTAACAAAAAATTCAAAAAAATTAAACTTAAAATCAATAATGAGATTATAAAACCATTTAAAGCGAGTAATAAGGCTTCCAAAGGCATTGCTGACTATAAATAGACTTTTCTTGTCAATGGATGGGATTCGCTTAACGTTTCTTGAGCTAAACATCTAATTATAATCTGTTTTAACAAAAAATGTAAAAAAATTAAACTTAAAATCAATAATGAGATTATAAAACAATTTAAAGCGAGTAATAAGGCTTACAAAGGCATTGGTGACTATAAATGGACTTTTCTTGTCAATGGATGGGATTCGCCTCACGTATCCCGAGGAAAACATCCAATTATAATCTGTTTTAGCAAAAAATGTAAAAAAATTAAACTTAAAATCAATAATGAGATTATAAAACCATTTAAAGCGAGTAATAAGGCTTACAAAGGCATTGGTGACTATAAAAGGACTTTTCTTGTCAATGGATTGGATTCGCTTAACGTTTCTTGAGCTAAACATCTAATTATAATCTGTTTTAACAAAAAATGTAAAACAATTAAACTTAAAATCAATAATGAGATTATAAAACCATTTAAAGCGAATAATAAGGCTTACAAAGGCATTGGTGACGATAAATGGACTTTTCTCTTGAATGGATGGGATTCGCTTCACATTTCCCGAGGGAAACATCTAATTATAATCGGTTTTAACAAAAAATTCAAAAAAATTAAACTTAAAATCAATAATGAGATTCTAAAACCATTTAAAGCGAGTAATAAGGCTTACAAAGGCATTGGTGACTATAAATGGACTTTTCTTTTCAATGGATGGGATTCGCTTCACGTTTCTTGAGCTAAACATCCAATTATAATCTGTTTCAACAAAAAATGTAAAAAAATTAAACTTAAAATCAATAATGAGATTATAAGACCATTTAAAGCGAGTAATAAGGCTTACAAAGGCATTGGTGACTGTAAATGGACTTTTCTTGTCAATGGATGGGATTCGCTTCACGTTTCCCGAGGAATACATCCAATTATAATCTGTTTTAATAAAAAATGTAAAAAAATTAAACTTAAAATCAATAATCAGATTATAAAACCATTTAAAGCGAGTAATAAGGCTTACAAAGGCATTGGTGACTATAAATGGACTTTTCTTGTCAATGGGTGGGATTCGCTTCACGTTTCTTGAGCTAAACATCTAATTATAATCTGTTTTATCAAAAAATGTAAAACAATTAAACTTAAAATCAATAATGAGATTCTAAAACCATTTAAAGCGAGTAATAAGGCTTACAAAGGCATTGGTGACTATAAATGGACTTTTCTTGCCAATGGATGGGATTCGCTTCACGTTTCCTGAGCTAAACATCTAATTATAATCTGTTTTATCAAAAAATGTAAAAAAATTAAAATTAAAATCAATAATGAGATTATAAAACCATTTAAAGCGAGTAATAAGGCTTACAAAGGCATTGGTGACTATTAATGGATTTTTCTTGTCAATGGATGGGATTCGCTTCACGTTTCCCGAGAAAAACATCCAATTACAATCTATTTTAACAAAAAATGTAAAAAAATTAAACTTAAAATCAATAATGAGATTATAAAACCATTTAAAGCGAGTAATAAGGCTTACAAAGGCATTGGTGACTATAAATGGACTTTTCTTGCCAATGGATGGGATTCGCTTCACGTTTCCCGAGAAAAATATCCAATTATAATCTATTTTAACAAAAAATGTAAAAAAATTAAACTTAAAATCAATAATGAGATTATAAAACCATTTTAAGCGAGTAATAAGGCTTACAAAGGCATTGGTGACTATAAATGGACTTTTCTTGTCAATGGATGGGAGTCGCTTAACGTTTCCTGAGCTAAACATCTAATTATAATCTGTTTTATCAAAAAATGTAAAAAAATTAAACTTAAAATCAATAATGAGATTATAAAACCATTGAAAGCGAGTAATAAGGCTTACAAAGGCATTGGTGACTATAAATGGACTTTTCTTGTCAATGGATAGGATTCGCTTCACGTTTCGTGAGCTAAACATCTAATTATAATCTGTTTTAACAAAAAATGTAAAAAAATTAAACTTAAAATCAATAATGAGATTATAAAACCATTGAAAGCGAGTAATAAGGCTTACAAAGGCATTGGTGACTATAAATGGACTTTTCTCTTGAATGGATGGGATTCGCTTCACATTTCCCGAGGGAAACATCCAATTATAATCTGTTTTAACAAAAAATTCAAAAAAATTAAACTTAAAATCAATAATGAGATTATAAAACCATTTAAAGCGAGTAATAAGGCTTCCAAAGGCATTGCTGACTATAAATAGACTTTTCTTGTCAATGGATGGGATTCGCTTAACGTTTCTTGAGCTAAACATCTAATTATAATCTGTTTTAACAAAAAATGTAAAAAAATTAAACTTAAAATCAATAATGAGATTATAAAACAATTTAAAGCGAGTAATAAGGCTTACAAAGGCATTGGTGACTATAAATGGACTTTTCTTGTCAATGGATGGGATTCGCCTCACGTATCCCGAGGAAAACATCCAATTATAATCTGTTTTAGCAAAAAATGTAAAAAAATTAAACTTAAAATCAATAATGAGATTATAAAACCATTTAAAGCGAGTAATAAGGCTTACAAAGGCATTGGTGACTATAAAAGGACTTTTCTTGTCAATGGATTGGATTCGCTTAACGTTTCTTGAGCTAAACATCTAATTATAATCTGTTTTAACAAAAAATGTAAAACAATTAAACTTAAAATCAATAATGAGATTATAAAACCATTTAAAGCGAATAATAAGGCTTACAAAGGCATTGGTGACGATAAATGGACTTTTCTCTTGAATGGATGGGATTCGCTTCACATTTCCCGAGGGAAACATCTAATTATAATCGGTTTTAACAAAAAATTCAAAAAAATTAAACTTAAAATCAATAATGAGATTCTAAAACCATTTAAAGCGAGTAATAAGGCTTACAAAGGCATTGGTGACTATAAATGGACTTTTCTTGTCAATGGATGGGATTCGATTGACGTTTGTTGAGCTAAACATCTAATTATAATCTGTTTTAACAAAAAATGTAAAAAAATTAAACTTAAAATCAATAATGAGATTATAAGACCATTTAAAGCGAGTAATAAGGCTCACAAAGGCATTGGTGACTATAAATGGACTTTATTTGTCAATGGATGGGATTCGCTTAACGTTTGTTGAGCTAAACATCTAATTATAATCTGTTTTAACAAAAAATATAAAAAAATTAAACTTAAAATCAATAATGAGCTTATAAAACCATTTAAAGCGAGGAATAAGGCTTACAAAGGCATTGGTGACTATAAATGGACTTTTCTTTTCAATGGATGGGATTCGCTTCACGTTTCTTGAGCTAAACATCTAATTATAATCTGTTTCAACAAAAAATGTAAAAAAATTAAACTTAAAATCAATAATGAGATTATAAGACCATTTAAAGCGAGTAATAAGGCTTACTAAGGCATTGGTGACTGTAAATGGACTTTTCTTGTCAATGGATGGGATTCGCTTCGCGTTTTCCGAGGAAAACATCCAATTATAATCTGTTTTAACAAAAAATGTAAAAAAATTAAACTTAAAATCAATAATGAGATTATAAAACCATTTAAAGCGAGTAATAAGGCTTACAAAGGCATTGGTGACTATAAATGGACTTTTCTTGCCAATGGATGGGATTCGCTTCACGTTTCCCGAGAAAAACATCCAATTACAATCTATTTTAACAAAAAATATAAAAAAATTAAACTTAAAATCAATAATGAGATTATAAAACCATTTTAAGCGAGTAATAAGGCTTACAAAGGCATTGGTGACTATAAATGCACTTTTCTTGTCAATGGATGGGATTCGCTTAACGTTTCCTGAGCTAAACATCTAATTATAATCTGTTTTATCAAAAAATGTAAAAAAATGAAAATTAAAATCAATAATGAGATTATAAAACCATTTAAAGCGAGTAATAAGGCTTACAAAGGCATTGGTGACTATAAATGGACTTTTCTTGTCAATGGATGGGATTTGCTCCACGTTTCCCGAGGAAAACATCCAATTATAATCTGTTTTAACAAAAAATGTAAAAAAATTAAACTTAAAATCAATAATGAGATTATAAGACCATTTAAAGCGAGTAATAAGGCTTACTAAGGCATTGGTGACTGTAAATGGACTTTTCTTGTCAATGGATGGGATTCGCTTCACGTTTCCCGAGGAAAACATCTAATTATAATCTGTTTTAACAAAAAATGTAAAAAAATTTAACTTAAAATCAATAATGAGATTATAAAACCATTGAAAGCGAGTAATAAGGCTTACAAAGGCATTGGTGACTATAAATGGACTTTTCTTGTCAATGGATGGGATTCGATTGACGTTTGTTGAGCTAAACATCTAATTATAATCTGTTTTAACAAAAAATGTAAAAAAATTAAACTTAAAATCAATAATGAGATTATAAGACCATTTAAAGCGAGTAATAAGGCTCACAAAGGCATTGGTGACTATAAATGGACTTTATTTGTCAATGGATGGGATTCGCTTAACGTTTGTTGAGCTAAACATCTAATTATAATCTGTTTTAACAAAAAATATAAAAAAATTAAACTTAAAATCAATAATGAGCTTATAAAACCATTTAAAGCGAGGAATAAGGCTTACAAAGGCATTGGTGACTATAAATGGACTTTTCTTTTCAATGGATGGGATTCGCTTCACGTTTCTTGAGCTAAACATCTAATTATAATCTGTTTCAACAAAAAATGTAAAAAAATTAAACTTAAAATCAATAATGAGATTATAAGACCATTTAAAGCGAGTAATAAGGCTTACTAAGGCATTGGTGACTGTAAATGGACTTTTCTTGTCAATGGATGGGATTCGCTTCACGTTTTCCGAGGAAAACATCCAATTATAATCTGTTTTAACAAAAAATGTAAAAAAATTAAACTTAAAATCAATAATGAGATTATAAAACCATTTAAAGCGAGTAATAAGGCTTACAAAGGCATTGGTGACTATAAATGGACTTTTCTTGCCAATGGATGGGATTCGCTTCACGTTTCCCGAGAAAAACATCCAATCACAATCTATTTTAACAAAAAATATAAAAAAATTAAACTTAAAATCAATAATGAGATTATAAAACCATTTTAAGCGAGTAATAAGGCTTACAAAGGCATTGGTGACTATAAATGGACTTTTCTTGTCAATGGATGGGATTCGCTTAACGTTTCCTGAGCTAAACATCTAATTATAATCTGTTTTATCAAAAAATGTAAAAAAATGAAAATTAAAATCAATAATGAGATTATAAAACCATTTAAAGCGAGTAATAAGGCTTACAAAGGCATTGGTGACTATAAATGGACTTTTCTTGTCAATGGATGGGATTTGCTCCACGTTTCCCGAGGAAAACATCCAATTATAATCTGTTTTAACAAAAAATGTAAAAAAATTAAACTTAAAATCAATAATGAGATTATAAGACCATTTAAAGCGAGTAATAAGGCTTACTAAGGCATTGGTGACTGTAAATGGACTTTTCTTGTCAATGGATGGGATTCGCTTCACGTTTCCCGAGGAAAACATCTAATTATAATCTGTTTTAACAAAAAATGTAAAAAAATTTAACTTAAAATCAATAATGAGATTATAAAACCATTGAAAGCGAGTAATAAGGCTTACAAAGGCATTGGTGACTATAAATGGACTTTTCTTGTCAATGGATGGGATTCGATTGACGTTTGTTGAGCTAAACATCTAATTATAATCTGTTTTAACAAAAAATGTAAAAAAATTAAACTTAAAATCAATAATGAGATTATAAGACCATTTAAAGCGAGTAATAAGGCTCACAAAGGCATTGGTGACTATAAATGGACTTTATTTGTCAATGGATGGGATTCGCTTAACGTTTGTTGAGCTAAACATCTAATTATAATCTGTTTTAACAAAAAATATAAAAAAATTAAACTTAAAATCAATAATGAGCGTATAAAACCATTTAAAGCGAGGAATAAGGTTTACAAAGGCATTGGTGACTATAAATGGACTTTTCTTTTCAATGGATGGGATTCGCTTCACGTTTCTTGAGCTAAACATCTAATTATAATTTGTTTTAACAAAAAATATAAAAAAATTAAACTTAAAATCAATAATGAGCTTATAAAACCATTTAAAGCGAGGAATAAGGCTTACAAAGGCATTGGTGACTATAAATGGACTTTTCTTTTCAATGGATGGGATTCGCTTCACGTTTCTTGAGCTAAACATCTAATTATAATCTGTTTCAACAAAAAATGTAAAAAAATTAAACTTAAAATCAATAATGAGATTATAAGACCATTTAAAGCGAGTAATAAGGCTTACTAAGGCATTGGTGACTGTAAATGGACTTTTCTTGTCAATGGATGGGATTCGCTTCACGTTTTTCGAGGAAAACATCCAATTATAATCTGTTTTAACAAAAAATGTAAAAAAATTAAACTTAAAATCAATAATGAGATTATAAAACCATTGAAAGCGAGTAATAAGGCTTACAAAGGCATTGGTGACTATAAATGGACTTTTCTTGTCAATGGATGGGATTCGCTTAACGTTTCCTGAGTTAAACATCTAATTATAATCTGTTTTATCAAAAAATGTAAAAAAATAAAAATTAAAATCAATAATGAGATTATAAAACCATTTAAAGCGAGTAATAAGGCTTACAAAGGCATTGGTGACTATAAATGGACTTTTCTTGTCAATGGATGGGATTTGCTTCACGTTTCCCGAGGAAAATATCCAATTATAATCTGTTTTAACAAAAAATGTAAAAAAATTAAACTTAAAATCAATAATGAGATTATAAGACCATTTAAAGCGAGTAATAAGGCTTACTAAGGCATTGGTGACTGTAAATGGACTTTTCTTGTCAATGGATGGGATTCGCTTCACGTTTCCCGAGGAAAACATCTAATTATAATCTGTTTTAACAAAAAATGTAAAAAAATTAAACTTAAAATCAATAATGAGATTATAAAACCATTGAAAGCGAGTAATAAGGCTTACAAAGGCATTGGTGACTATAAATGGTCTTTTCTCTTGAATGGATGGGATTCGCTTCACATTTCCCAAGGGAAACATCCAATTATAATCTGTTTTAACAAAAAATTCAAAAAAATTAAACTTAAAATCAATAATGAGATTATAAAACCATTGAAAGCGAGTAATAAGGCTTCCAAAGGCATTGCTGACTATAAATAGACTTTTCTTGTCAATGGATGGGATTCGCTTAACGTTTCTTGAGCTAAACATCTAATTAGAATCTGTTTTAACAAAAAATGTAAAAAAATTAAACTTAAAACCAATAATGAGATTATAAAACCATTTAAAGCGAGTAATAAGGCTTACAAAAGCATTGGTGACTATAAATGGACTTTTCTTGTCAATGGATGGGATTCGCCTCACGTTTCCCGAGGAAAACATCCAATTATAATCTGTTTTAACAAAAAATGTAAAAAAATTAAACTTAAAATCAATAATGAGATTATAAAACCATTTAAAGCGAGTAATAAGGCTTACAAAGGCATTGGTGACTATAATAGGACTTTTCTTGTCAATGGATTGGATTCGCTTAACGTTTCTTGACCTAAACATCTAATTATAATCTGTTTTAACAAAAAATGTAAAAAAATTAAACTTAAAATCAATAATGAGATTATAAAACCATTTAAAGCGAGTAATAAGGCTTACAAAGGCATTCGTGACTATAAATGGACTTTTCTTGTCAATGGGTGGGATTCGCTTCACGTTTCTTGAGCTAAACATCTAATTATAATCTGTTTTATCAAAAAATGTAAAAAAAATAAACTTAAAATCAATAATGAGATTATAAAACCATTGAAAGCGAGTAATAAGGCTTACAGAGGCAATGGTGACTATAAATGGACTTTTCTTGTCAATGGATGGGATTCGCTTCACGTTTCCCGAGAAAAACATCCAATTATAATCTCTTTTAACAAAAAATGTAAAAAAATTAAACTTAAAATCAATAATGAGATTATAAAACCATTTAAAGCGAGTAATAAGGCTTACAAACGCATTGGTGACTATAAATGGACTTTTCTTGTCAATGGATGGGATTCGCTTCACGTTTCCTGAGCAAAACATCCAATTATAATCTGTTTTAACAAAAAATGTAAAAAAATTAAACTTAAAATCAATAATGAGATTATAAAACCATTGAAAGCGAGTAATAAGGCTTACAAAGGCATTGGTGACTATAAATGGACTTTTCTTGTCAATGGATGGGATTCGCTTCACGTTTCCCGAGGAAAACATACAATTATAATCTGTTTTAACAAAAAATGTAAAAAAATTACACTTAAAATCAATAATGAGATTATAAAACCATTGAAAGCGAGTAATAAGGCTTACAAAGGCATTGGTGACTATAAATGGACTTTTCTTGTCAATGGATGGGATTCGCTTCACGTTTCCCGAGAAAAACATCCAATTATAATCTATTTTAACAAAAAATGTAAAAAAATTAAACTTAAAATCAATAATGAGATTATAAAACCATTTAAAGCGAGTAATAAGGCTTACAAAGGCATTGGTGACTATAAATGGACTTTTCTTTTCAATGGATGGGATTCGCTTCACGTTTCTTGAGCTAAACATCCAATTATAATCTGTTTCAACAAAAAATGTAAAAAAATTAAACTTAAAATCAATAATGAGATTATAAGACCATTTAAAGCGAGTAATAAGGCTTACAAAGGCATTGGTGACTGTAAATGGACTTTTCTTGTCAATGGATGGGATTCGCTTCACGTTTCCCGAGGAATACATCCAATTATAATCTGTTTTAATAAAAAATGTAAAAACATTAAACTTAAAATCAATAATCAGATTATAAAACCATTTAAAGCGAGTAATAAGGCTTACAAAGGCATTGGTGACTATAAATGGACTTTTCTTGTCAATGGGTGGGATTCGCTTCACGTTTCTTGAGCTAAACATCTAATTATAATCTGTTTTATCAAAAAATGTAAAACAATTAAACTTAAAATCAATAATGAGATTATAAAACCATTTAAAGCGAGTAATAAGGCTTACAAAGGCATTGGTGACTATTAATGGATTTTTCTTGTCAATGGATGGGATTCGCTTCACGTTTCCCGAGAAAAACATCCAATTATAATCTATTTTAACAAAAAATGTAAAAAAATTAAACTTAAAATCAATAATGAGATTATAAAACCATTTAAAGCGAGTAATAAGGCTTACAAAGGCATTGGTGACTATAAATGGACTTTTCTTGCCAATGGATGGGATTCGCTTCACGTTTCCCGAGAAAAACATCCAATTATAATCTATTTTAACAAAAAATGTAAAAAAATTAAACTTAAAATCAATAATGAGATTATAAAACCATTTTAAGCGAGTAATAAGGCTTACAAAGGCATTGGTGACTATAAATGGACTTTTCTTGTCAATGGGTGGGATTCGCTTCACGTTTCTTGAGCTAAACATCTAATTATAATCTGTTTTATCAAAAAATGTAAAACAATTAAACTTAAAATCAATAATGAGATTATAAAACCATTTAAAGCGAGTAATAAGGCTTACAAAGGCATTGGTGACTATTAATGGATTTTTCTTGTCAATGGATGGGATTCGCTTCACGTTTCCCGAGAAAAACATCCAATTACAATCTATTTTAACAAAAAATGTAAAAAAATTAAACTTAAAATCAATAATGAGATTATAAAACCATTTAAAGCGAGTAATAAGGCTTACAAAGGCATTGGTGACTATAAATGGACTTTTCTTGCCAATGGATGGGATTCGCTTCACGTTTCCCGAGAAAAACATCCAATTATAATCTATTTTAACAAAAAATGTAAAAAAATTAAACTTAAAATCAATAATGAGATTATAAAACCATTTTAAGCGAGTAATAAGGCTTACAAAGGCATTGGTGACTATAAATGGACTTTTCTTGTCAATGGATGGGAGTCGCTTAACGTTTCCTGAGCTAAACATCTAATTATAATCTGTTTTATCAAAAAATGTAAAAAAATTAAAATTAAAATCAATAATGAGATTATAAAACCATTTAAAGCGAGTAATAAGGCTTACAAAGGCATTGGTGACTATTAATGGATTTTTCTTGTCAATGGATGGGATTCGCTTCACGTTTCCCGAGAAAAACATCCAATTACAATCTATTTTAACAAAAAATGTAAAAAAATTAAACTTAAAATCAATAATGAGATTATAAAACCATTTAAAGCGAGTAATAAGGCTTACAAAGGCATTGGTGACTATAAATGGACTTTTCTTGCCAATGGATGGGAGTCGCTTAACGTTTCCTGAGCTAAACATCTAATTATAATCTGTTTTATCAAAAAATGTAAAAAATTTAAAATTAAAATCAATAATGAGAGTATAAAACCATTTAAAGCGAGTAATAAGGCTTACAAAGGCATTGGTGACTATAAATGGACTTTTCTTGTCAATGGATGGGATTCGCTTCACGTTTCCCGAGAAAAACATCCAATTATAATCTATTTTAACAAAAAATGTAAAAAAATTAAACTTAAAATCAATAATGAGATTATAAAACCATTTAAAGCGAGTAATAAGGCTTACAAAGGCATTCGTGACTGTAAATGGACTTTTCTTGTCAATGGATGGGATTCGCTTCACGTTTCTTGAGCTAAACATCTAATTATAATCTGTTTTATCAAAAAATGTAAAACAATTAAACTTAAAATCAATAATGAGATTATAAAACCATCTAAAGCGAGTAATAAGGCTTACAAAGGCATTGGTGACTATAAATGGACTTTTCTTGTCAATGGATGGGATTCGCTTCACGTTTCCCGAGAAAAACATCCAATTATAATCTATTTTAACAAAAAATGTAAAAAAATTAAACTTAAAATCAATAATGAGATTATAAAACCATTTAAAGCGAGTAATAAGGCTTACAAAGGCATTCGTGACTGTAAATGGACTTTTCTTGTCAATGGATGGGATTCGCTTCACGTTTCTTGAGCTAAACATCTAATTATAATCTGTTTTATCAAAAAATGTAAAAAAATTAAACTTAAAATCAATAATGAGATTATAAAACCATCTAAAGCGAGTAATAAGGCTTACAAAGGCATTGGTGACTATTAATGGAATTTTCTTGTCAATGGATGGGATTCGCTTCACGTTTCCCGAGAAAAACATCCAATTACAATCTATTTTAACAAAAAATGTAAAAAAATTAAACTTAAAATCAATAATGAGATTATAAAACCATTTAAAGCGAGTAATAAGGCTTACAAAGGCATTGGTGACTATAAATGGACTTTTCTTGCCAATGGATGGGATTCGCTTCACGTTTCCCGAGAAAAATATCCAATTATAATCTATTTTAACAAAAAATGTAAAAAAATTAAACATAAAATCAATAATGAGATTATAAAACCATTTTAAGCGAGTAATAAGGCTTACAAAGGCATTGGTGACTATAAATGGACTTTTCTTGTCAATGGATGGGAGTCGCTTAACGTTTCCTGAGCTAAACATCTAATTATAATCTGTTTTATCAAAAAATGTAAAAAAATTAAAATTAAAATCAATAATGAGATTATAAAACCATTTAAAGCGAGTAATAAGGCTTACAAAGGCATTGGTGACTATAAATGGACTTTTCTTGTCAATGGATGGGATTCGCTTCACGTTTCCCGAGGAAAACATCCAATTATAATCTGTTTTAACAAAAAATGTAAAAAAATTAAACTTAAAATCAATAATGAGATTATAAAACCATTTTAAGCGAGTAATAAGGCTTACAAAGGCATTGGTGACTATAAATGGACTTTTCTTGTCAATGGATGGGATTCGCTTAACGTTTCTTGAGCTAAACATCTAATTATAATCTGTTTTAACAAAAAATGTAAAAAAATTAAACTTAAAATCAATAATGAGATTATAAAACCATTTAAAGCGAGTAATAAGGCTTACAAACGCATTGGTGACAATAAATGGACTTTTCTTGTCAATGGATGGGATTCGCTTCACGTTTCCCGAGAAAAACATCCAATTATAATCTGTTTTAACAGAAAACGTAAAAAAATTAAACTTAAAATCAATAATGAGATTATAAAACCATTTAAAGCGAGTAATAGGGCTTACAAAGGCATTGGTGACTATAAATGGACTTTTCTCTTGAATGGATGGGATTCGCTTCACCTTTCCCGAGGAAAACATCCAATTATAATCTGTTTTAACAAAAAATGTAAAAAAATTAAACTTAAAATCAATAATGAGATTATAAAACCATTTAAAGCGAGTAATAAGGCTTACAAAGGCATTTGTGACTATAAATGGACTTTTCTTGTCAATGGATGGGATTCGCTTCACGTTTCTCGAGGAAAACATCCAATTATAATCTGTTTGAACAAAAAATGTAAAAAAATTAAACTTAAAATCAATAATGAGATTATAAAACCATTTAAAGCGAGTAATAAGGCTTACAAAGGCATTGGTGACTATAAATGGACTTTTCTTGTCAATGGATGAGAGTCGCTTAACGTTTCTTGAGCTAAACATCTAATTATAATCTGTTTTAACAAAAAATGTAAAAAAATTAAACTTAAAATCAATAATGAGATTATAAAACCATTTAAAGCGAGTAATAAGGCTTACGAAGGCATTGGTGACTATAAATGGACTTTTCTTGTCAATGGATGGGATTCGATTCACGTTTCCCGAGAAATACATCCAATTATAATCTGTTTTAATAAAAAATGTAAAAAAATTAAACTTAAAATCAATAATGAGATTATAAAACCATTTAAAGCGAGTAATAAGGCTTACAAAGGCATTGGTGACTATAAATGGACTTTTCTTGTCAATGGATAGGATTCGCTTCACGTTTCGTGAGCTAAACATCTAATTATAATCTGTTTTAACAAAAAATGTAAAAAAATTAAACTTAAAATCAATAATGAGATTATAAAACCATTTAAAGCGAGTAATAAGGCTTACAAAGGCATTGGTGACTGTAAATGGACTTTTCTTGTCAATGGATGGGATTCGCTTAACGTTTCTTGAGCTAAACATCTAATTATAATCTGTTTTAACAAAAAATGTAAAAAAATTAAACTTAAAATCAATAATGAGATTATAAAACCATTGAAAGCGAGTAATAAGGCTTACAAAGGCATTGGTGACTATAAATGGACTTTTCTTGTCAATGGATAGGATTCGCTTCACGTTTCGTGAGCTAAACATCTAATTATAATCTGTTTTAACAAAAAATGTAAAAAAATTAAACTTAAAATCAATAATGAGATTATAAAACCATTTAAAGAGAGTAATAAGGCTTACAAAGGCATTGGTGACTCTAAAGGGACTTTTTTTGTCAATGGATGGGATTCGACTCACGTTTCTTGAGCTAAACATCTAATTATAATATGTTTTAACAAAAAATGTAAAAAAATTAAACTTAAAATCAATAATGAGATTATAAAACCATTTAAAGCGAGTAATAAGGCTTAC